>NC_042958.1:22839956-23439956 GCF_901001165.1 Salmo trutta
CCTACTCCCTACCAGATCTTATCGTCTCAATGGCAGCCTATTCCCTACATAGTGCACAACTTTTGGCCAGAGCCCTGGTCAAAAGTAGAGCCCTTTATAGAGGATAGGGAGCCATTTGGGACTCATATCCCAGTGAGATAATGAAGGCCAACCCCGGAACGCCACGGGAACGCCATCTGACAGCCCCAAATCCTCCCTGACTTTGACTGATCGGGACAGGAACAAAAACACGCAGCAAAAAAGTCCAATTACCTTCAGTGGCCGGTTCCCCCCTCTACTCTCCTCTTTTCTGGTCAATGTGGAGGGAGAAAGTGAGAGAGGAAAGAAGGAGAGGAGAGGGAGGGAGTTAGAGTGTGCGTTGCGGGATTGGCCCCATGTTCCACTTAGAGCTGGGAAATGGAATGGATAGGATTGATTTAAACAACTCAAACTAAACATGATGACCTGGGGCTAGGCTCTGCTGCAGTTGCCCTGGCTGTGACAAACTGTTGAAGGTGCTAGTTGTGAGTGAGTAAGGGCAGAGTGTATTCTTACAGTATGAACTGATTTGACTGCATAGTATGCCTTGTGTACCCACACACCAACTGGTCTTATAGTACTGTATTGCAGTACCCAATCCGCTATGAAGTCTACAGCACTGTCAGATGCAGTTGTGTCAGGTGTGCAGCACGACAAATTGCTGATACCAATCTACAGTGGTAATCCCCTGTAAACAACTGGTTTGATGTCAACGATGCCAGGCACGCACACACGCACACACACACACACACACACACACACACACACACACACACACACACACACACACACACACACACACACACACACACACACACACACACACACACACACACACACACACACACACACACACACACAGCCTTTTCTCTTTCCTGAATTAGCTAGGTAGAGAGAGGCAGAGAGGCTGAGCGCGGTGAAGAGATGAGAAGTGACAGGTATTGTGGAACTATTTGGACGGGGATGGGATTCACTTCTCTCCTTACTGATCAAATCTCCCTGAGAACAGACTATTAACTCCAAGCAAATTGTGCCAAGTAGCTTAAAGGGCCTGTTGTCTCTTCTAATATCTTTGATATCTCCATTTGTTGTCAGGGTGTAAAACACTCTGCTGCTGCTGCGGATCTATTAGGACAGGGGGATGTGATGGCAAAAAGCACATTTGTCATGGTCCCCATCACCACTCCCCACCTCTCTCTTACTGTATGTCTCTCTCTCTCTCTCTCTCTCCCTCTCTCTCTCTCTCACTCTCTCTCTCTCTCTCTCTCCCTCTCTCTCTCTCTCCTTCTCCCTCTCTCTCCCCCTTTCTCTCTCTCTCTCTTTCTCTCTCTCTCTCTCTCTCCCTCCCTCGCTCTCTCTCTCTCTCTCCTTCTCCCTCTCTCTCCTTCTCCCTCTCTTTCTCTCTCTCTCTCTCTCTCTCTCTTTCTCCCTCTCTCTCCCCCTCTCTTTCACTCTTTCTCTCTCTCTCACTCTCTCTTTCCCTCACTCTCTCTCACTCTCTTTCTCTCTCTCACACGCACCCAACGTGCGCACACCCACGCACACACTACCCATCTGATGTCTCCTTGCAGGCGGCTGTTTGCTGCTGGTACAGAAGTACTCTTCACATTACATGGGTGAATGCTGACATTGGTCTCGTCTCAGTTTCTTTGAGAAGTGTGAAATTGTGAACACTGGTTCCAATTCTAAATGTTTTTTTTTCTTCTTCAAATCAGCTGTCCATTGCTTTTCTCAGCTAAATAGATAAAATTGAAATATTTGATTTGATTGAGTTTGATTACTTATTTATCTACATATTTGTGATCATCAATCATGCACACTATGTCAATGTAATGTAAACCAGGTGCGTGTGTGTGTGTGTGCGTGCATGTTCTTGTGTGTGTGTGTGCATTCTTGCGTGTGTGGGTCCATGCCCGAAGCTGCCTGCCACCAATTCTTCTGGGATGGGCCTGTCACACACGCACTCTTCGGACGTCTATCCCTGTGGATATAGGACTATGGATTTCCAGACAGCAAATGAGATGGCAGCGCGATGTCTGAGTTCCTCAACACAAACCAGTTCTGACACCAACAAGACAAGACACCAGCGGACAGTGGAGAGGACTGGCACAGAAGAATTAGGGGAAAGAAATAAAGTATCTAAGAGATCCGGCCCGAAGGACCTGGTAAAAAATAAGGCTACGGTTTGTAGTATGTTGTCAACTAAGGGGAGGGGGAATGCTAAGGTTTGTAGTGTGTTGTCAACTAAGGGGAGGGAGGAATGCTAAGGTTTGTAGTGTGTTGTCAACTAAGGGGAGGGGGGAATGCTAAGGTTTGTAGTGTGTTGTCAACTAAGGGGAGGGGGGAATGCTAAGGTTTGTAGTGTGTTGTCAACTAAGGGGAGGGGGGAATGCTAAGGTTTGTAGTGTGTTGTCAACTAAGGGGAGGGGGGAATGCTAAGGTTTGTAGTGTGTTGTCAACTAAGGGGAGGGAGGAATGCTAAGGTTTGTAGTGTGTTGTCAACTAAGGGGAGGGGGGAATGCTAAGGTTTGTAGTGTGTTGTCAACTAAGGGGAGGGGGGAATGCTAAGGTTTGTAGTGTGTTGTCAACTAAGGGGAGGGAGGAATGCTAAGGTTTGTAGTGTGTTGTCAACTAAGGGGAGGGGGGAATGCTAAGGTTTGTAGTGTGTTGTCAACTAAGGGGAGGGGGGGAATGCTAAGATTTGTAGTGTGTTGTCAACTAAGGGGAGGGGGAATGCTAAGGTTTGTAGTGTGTTGTCAACTAAGGGGAGGGGGGAATGCTAAGGTTTGTAGTGTGTTGTCAACTAAGGGGAGGGGGGAATGCTAAGGTTTGTAGTGTGTTGTCAACTAAGGGGAGGGGGGAATGCTAAGGTTTGTAGTGTGTTGTCAACTAAGGGGAGGGGGAATGCTAAGGTTTGTAGTGTGTTGTCAACTAAGGGGAGGGGGGAATGCTAAGGTTTGTAGTGTGTTGTCAACTAAGGGGAGGGAGGAATGCTAAGGTTTGTAGTGTGTTGTCAACTAAGGGGAGGGGGGAATGCTAAGGTTTGTAGTGTGTTGTCAACTAAGGGGAGGGGGGAATGCTAAGGTTTGTAGTGTGTTGTCAACTAAGGGGAGGGAGGAATGCTAAGGTTTGTAGTGTGTTGTCAACTAAGGGGAGGGAGGAATGCTAAGGTTTGTAGTGTGTTGTCAACTAAGGGGAGGGGGAATGCTAAGGTTTGTAGTGTGTTGTCAACTAAGGGGAGGGGGAATGCTAAGGTTTGTAGTGTGTTGTCAACTAAGGGGAGGGGGGAATGCTAAGGTTTGTAGTGTGTTGTCAACTAAGGGGAGGGGGGAATGCTAAGGTTTGTAGTGTGTTGTCAACTAAGGGGAGGGAGGAATGCTAAAGTTTGTAGTGTGTTGTCAACTAAGGGGAGGGAGGAATGCTAAGGTTTGTAGTATGTTGTTAACTAAGGGGAGGGAGGAATGCTAAGGTTTGTAGTGTGTTGTCAACTAAGGGGAGGGAGGAATGCTAAGGTTTGTAGTGTGTTGTTAACTAAGGGGAGGGGGGAATGCTAAGGTTTGTAGTGTGTTGTCAACTAAGGGGAGGGGGGAATGCTAAGGTTTGTAGTGTGTTGTCAACTAAGGGGAGGGGGAATGCTAAGGTTTGTAGTGTGTTGTCAACTAAGGGGAGGGAGGAATGCTAAGGTTTGTAGTGTGTTGTCAACTAAGGGGAGGGGGGAATGCTAAGGTTTGTAGTGTGTTGTCAACTAAGGGGAGGGGGGAATGCTAAGGTTTGTAGTGTGTTGTCAACTAAGGGGAGGGGGAATGCTAAGGTTTGTAGTGTGTTGTTAACTAAGGGGAGGGGGAATGCTAAGGTTTGTAGTGTGTTGTCAACTAAGGGGAGGGAGGAATGCTAAGGTTTGTAGTGTGTTGTCAACTAAGGGGAGGGGGAATGCTAAGGTTTGTAGTGTGTTGTCAACTAAGGGGAGGGGGGAATGCTAAGGTTTGTAGTGTGTTGTCAACTAAGGGGAGGGGGGGAATGCTAAGGTTTGTAGTGTGTTGTCAACTAAGGGGAGGGGGGAATGCTAAGGTTTGTAGTGTGTTGTCAACTAAGGGGAGGGAGGAATGCTAAGGTTTGTAGTGTGTTGTCAACTAAGGGAGGGGGAATGCTAAGGTTTGTAGTGTGTTGTCAACTAAGGGGAGGGGGGAATGCTAAGGTTTGTAGTGTGTTGTCAACTAAGGGGAGGGGAATGCTAAGGTTTTAGTGTGTTGTCAACTAAGGGGAGGGGGGAATGCTAAGGTTTGTAGTGTGTTGTCAACTAAGGGGAGGGGGGAATGCTAAGGTTTGTAGTGTGTTGTCAACTAAGGGGAGGGGGGAATGCTAAGGTTTGTAGTGTGTTGTCAACTAAGGGGAGGGAGGAATGCTAAGGTTTGTAGTGTGTTGTCAACTAAGGGGAGGGAGGAATGCTAAGGTTTGTAGTATGTTGTTAACTAAGGGGAGGGAGGAATGCTAAGGTTTGTAGTGTGTTGTCAACTAAGGGGAGGGGAGGAATGCTAAGGTTTGTAGTGTGTTGTTAACTAAGGGGAGGGGGGAATGCTAAGGTTTGTAGTGTGTTGTCAACTAAGGGGAGGGGGAATGCTAAGGTTTGTAGTGTGTTGTCAACTAAGGGGAGGGGGAATGCTAAGGTTTGTAGTGTGTTGTCAACTAAGGGGAGGGAGGAATGCTAAGGTTTGTAGTGTGTTGTCAACTAAGGGGAGGGAGGAATGCTAAGGTTTGTAGTGTGTTGTCAACTAAGGGGAGGGGGGAATGCTAAGGTTTGTAGTGTGTTGTCAACTAAGGGGAGGGGGAATGCTAAGGTTTGTAGTGTGTTGTCAACTAAGGGGAGGGGGGGAATGCTAAGGTTTGTAGTGTGTTGTCAACTAAGGGGAGGGGGAATGCTAAGGTTTGTAGTGTGTTGTCAACTAAGGGGAGGGGCGAATGCTAAGGTTTGTAGTGTGTTGTCAACTAAGGGGAGGGGGGAATGCTAAGGTTTGTAGTGTGTTGTTAACTAAGGGGAGGGGGAATGCTAAGGTTTGTAGTGTGTTGTCAACTAAGGGGAGGGGGGAATGCTAAGGTTTGTAGTGTGTTGTCAACTAAGGGGAGGGGGGAATGCTAAGGTTTGTAGTGTGTTGTCAACTAAGGGGAGGGGGGAATGCTAAGGTTTGTAGTGTGTTGTCAACTAAGGGGAGGGAGGAATGCTAAGGTTTGTAGTGTGTTGTCAACTAAGGGGAGGGGGGAATGCTAAGGTTTGTAGTGTGTTGTCAACTAAGGGGAGGGAGGAATGCTAAGGTTTGTAGTGTGTTGTCAACTAAGGGGAGGGAGGAATGCGAAGGTTTGTAGTGTGTTGTCAACTAAGGGGAGGGGGGAATGCTAAGGTTTGTAGTGTGTTGTCAACTAAGGGGAGGGGGGAATGCTAAGGTTTGTAGTGTGTTGTCAACTAAGGGGAGGGAGGAATGCTAAGGTTTGTAGTGTGTTGATAACTAAGGGGAGGGGGGAATGCTAAGGTTTGTAGTGTGTTGTTAACTAAGGGGAGGGGGGAATGCTAAAGTTCGTAGTGTGTTGTCAACTAAGGGGAGGGAGGAATGCTAAGGTTTGTAGTGTGTTGTTAACTAAGGGGAGGGAGGGAGGAATGCTAAGGTTTGTAGTGTGTTGTCAACTAAGGGGAGGGGGGAATGCTAAGGTTTGTAGTGTGTTGTTAACTAAGGGGAGGGGGAATGCTAAGGTTTGTAGTGTGTTGTCAACTAAGGGGAGGGAGGAATGCTAAGGTTTGTAGTGTGTTGTCAACTAAGGGGAGGGGGGAATGCTAAGGTTTGTAGTGTGTTGTTAACTAAGGGGAGGGAGGAATGCTAAGGTTTGTAGTGTGTTGTTAACTAAGGGGAGGGAGGAATGCTAAGGTTTGTAGTGTGTTGTCAACTAAGGGGAGGGAGGAATGCTAAGGTTTGTAGTATGTTGTTAACTAAGGGGAGGGGGGAATGCTAAGGTTTGTAGTGTGTTGTCAACTAAGGGGAGGGAGGAATGCTAAGGTTTGTAGTGTGTTGTTAACTAAGGGGAGGGAGGAATGCTAAGGTTTGTAGTGTGTTGTCAACTAAGGGGAGGGAGGAATGCTAAGGTTTGTAGTATGTTGTTAACTAAGGGGAGGGGGGAATGCTAAGGTTTGTAGTGTGTTGTCAACTAAGGGGAGGGAGGAATGCTAAGGTTTGTAGTGTGTTGTCAACTAAGGGGAGGGGGGAATGCTAAGGTTCGTAGTGTGTTGTCAACTAAGGGGAGGGAGGGAGGAATGCTAAGGTTTGTAGTGTGTTGTTAACTAAGGGGAGGGAGGAATGCTAAGGTTTGTAGTATGTTGTCAACTAAGGGGAGGGAGGAATGCTAAGGTTTGTAGTGTGTTGTCAACTAAGGGGAGGGAGGAATGCTAAAGTTTGTAGTATGTTGTCAACTAAGGGGAGGGGGGAATGCTAAGGTTTGTAGTGTGTTGTCAACTAAGGGGAGGGAGGAATGCTAAGGTTTGTAGTGTAGTTTATACAAATAGAATGTTAAGCGCCAAACAGCTTCAGTTAGAGAGGGACTGTGCCTCAATTTGGAGTGCCATTGTAAGGATAAGATTGTTCGTCCAATCCTGGAACAGCACTGAAGGAGAGCATTTCAAACCCCTTACTCCAGTTGGCCCAATATCCCCAATCTCTCACCATGACAACCATATAGTGGGGTAGAAATAATGGAAATTGCTGCAACGTAGTTCACTACATGGTCAGTCCTTTCATAGATAAAGATGAGTTGAGAATAGGTAGGGCTTGTTGTTAGCGAGGAAAAGAGAGAAAGAGATAGATAAACAATCTGTCCCTGAGTGAAAAAAGAACAAGACCAATAATAAAATCGATAATTCTCATCCTTGGCCCAAGTTCCTACTCATTCTGTCCTAGAATGTGTAGGTAATGTGGTAATGTGTTGATAATTCAACAACAACATCTACCATAGGGGTTTTGTGTGAATGGTGTTGTTATTGTGTTGTAAATACAGTGGTGGAAAAAGTACTCAATTCCCATACCTTAGAGCATTTTATTCATATTGATTTTTATTTAACCTGTATTTAACTAGCCAAGTCAATTAAGAACAAATTCTTATTTATTCAAGTAAAAGTGAAAGTCACCCCGTAAAATACTACTTTAGTAAAAGTCTAAAAGTATTTGGTTTTAAAAGTAAATGCAGTTGCTAAAACATACTTAAGTATCAAAAGTAAAAGTACAAATCATTTAAAATTCCTTACATTAAGCAAACAAGACAGCACACTTTTATTTAATTTACGGATAGCCAGGGTTACTGTCCAACATTCAGACATCATTTAAAAACAAAGCGTTCAGAGGCAGAGGATGACCAGGGATGTTCTCTTGATAAGTGTGAATTGAACAATTTTCTGTCCTGCTAAGCATTCAAAATGTACAAAGTACTTTTGGGTGTCAGGGAGTAAAAAGTACATCATTTTATTTAAGAATGTAGTGAAGTAAAAGTAATCAAAAATATAAATGGTAAAGTAAAGTACAGATACCCCCAAAAACTTCTTAAGTAGTACTTTAAAGTATTCTTACTTAAGTACTTTACACCACTGTGTAAATATAGTAAGTTATCCAATAAGGTCACAATAATAGTAGGGAAATAAAACAATAATCCTTAAAAATCTGTAACGTAGTCATCAACGTTATAAATCAAACATTTGTTGGTCACTAAGGTCACTTTGAATTGGCCTCAAACTACAGGAACATCAACATGTGATGTAGACTGATAGACATTGCATTGACCAGAGAGAGAGTTCATCATTGTTTTGTTCGAGCCAATGTCAACTGCTCCATTCAGCCTATTGCTGTGAACTAACAAATGGCTCCTTCGTGACTGTGTGAAATCAATGTTCCCTGTATGTCACGATCAGAACCTGCCTGCCAAGCTAGTTATTATTGAAGATGGATTAGCTGTATGTTCCATTGCTTCCTACACAACGCACACAAATTACAACCATTGACTAACTACACAACCTGAACATAGAGAGACTCACATTTCAGGACATGCAAAGGTTGAAGGCACTGGCTGAGGAAAAAACCTGTCCATGTTCATAACAGCCCAACCACTTTCTCAGCTGAAGTCTTGAAATAAAATCGCAGCTCGCGGACGGAAGACAGATCAATTGTGACATTTCTGGACGGAGTGTGAAACATTTAATTAGCACAAGGCAACACTGGTGAAAGCTTGAATTACTCAATAAATCAGCCACAGACGATGCCTGCTCGGACCGGGAGCAGTGAGGTGTCGGTTGAGATGCGGGAGGAGCAGGAGCAGGAAGTGCTGTCCATTTATTTGGCACTTTCCACAAATTTTTCACAACAGGAGCCAGTAATACTTGACAGCATTTAGGGGCTAATTGAGGCCCAGTCGGTACCTTGATGAAGTAGTCAGCTGATCCCCTGCAATTGGCTTTCTGAAACAACCAATTCCTTCTGGTAAATGTAACCTCTATCTCCTTGACGTTTCCAATTAATACAGTGCATACATTTCGAGACACTCAAGTATGAAAGTAATGGATAATTGTAAAGTAATTCAGGTATAAAACAATAGAGAAAAATAAGCCATGGAGTCTAGAATAAAGTTACCTACATTTACGTAATTTAGCAGACGCTCTTATCCAGAGCGACTTACAGTAGTGAATGCATACATTTCATAAATGTTTTCTCTGTACTGGTCCCCCGTGGGAATCGAACCCACAACCCTGGCATTGCAAACACCATGCTCTACCAACTGAGCCACACAGGACCTGTACCTGTATGTCTAATGGTTGATCTAAGGTCTCTTTTTCCCTTTTCTTCCAAAAATTGAAGGTTACAATTGGGGTGGGGTAAACTGATCAGGTCAAACTTACAGTCACCTCTGAAATTATTAGCAAAATTATTTAAATTATTGGCACAATTATGTGCAAATAATACCACATCAAATAAATAATAACAAATACTGAGCTATGTTGTATGCTCCAAAAAATGAGGAAATTAATTATTTTATACTAATACAATTGCTTGGAGAAGTAATATATTTTTTTTAAAGATAGGTGTCATAATTATTGGCAACGCTGTTTTCAATGTTTTTTGTACCCTCCCCTTGCGAGGATAACGGCACTCTGTCACGTTATCCAAGATAGCAGGAAAGGGGTAAGTCAGGCGCAGGAGACTGAGGTCCGTTGAACAGACGTTTAATACAGCCAAGAGCAAACACAGCAACAAGGCAGGGTGCACAATCCACAAAAGGAAGGAGAACAGCTCCAAAATCCAAATAGACGGGGCGCAGCCCGGCAACCCTAATGCCTAACAAAAAACGTTGCGCAATCCAATACATACAGTAAACCTGCCCACTACAATAAACATAACAAGCAACAATCCCGCACAAATCCCAAACGAAACAGACAAACTAAATACCCCCCACTAATGACAAACAAGGAACAGGTGCAGACTAAAACAGACATAACCAACAGACACTGAAACATGAATCGGTGGCAGCTAGTAGACCGGCGACGACGACCGCCGAGTGCCGCCCGACCGGGGAGAGGCGCCACCTGTGGACGTTGTGACACACTCAGCCTTTTTCTATAATGTTTTATGAGATTGGAGAATACTTTGGGAGGGATCTTCGACCGTTCCTCCATTATAGATTCTTTCCAGATCCTTGATATCCTTTGGCCTTCACTTAAGGACTGCCCTCTTCAATTCAAATCACAGGTTTTCAATGGGGTTAAGTCCGGAAATTGAGAGGTACATAACATTTTTTTGATTTTGTGGTCAATTAACCATTTCTTTGTGGATGTTGATGTGTGCTTGGGGTTATTGTCTTGCTGAAAGATCCACATGTGGCCAAGATTCAGCCTCCTGGCAGAGGCAACCAGGTTTTTGACTAAAAAGTCCTGGAACTTGGTAGAGCATACCGAATCTATTTTTCTCTCCAATATCCCCGGTTTTCTATCGCAAGCTCTGGACATTTACAGCTGGATCTTGCAGCTGGCTAGCTGCTATCCGAGTGACTATTGGCTAATGTCGGTCCCAGAGTTAACATCAATTATTCCAGAGCTAGCCAGCTGAAGAGTTCCATCAGCCACTCCTGGGCTACAATCACCTATCCGGACCCGTTTTACTGCCGATGCAGAGCTCCACCGGGCCTTCACGAAAGGACTACCGACGTTATCTGCCCGAGGGACTTATCCAACTGGCCCCTCCGTCGCGACGTAACCTGAACGCCCATTTGCGGCCCGCTAATCGTTAGCTGTCTTATCGGCTGCTATCTGAATAGGTCTATCGGACAATTTTCTTGGGCCACTATAACTATAACTATTTTGCCAATTGGATTGGTCCCCTCTACCACACGGAACCCCACTAATCTACAGACGGAAACACACGAGGTGGCTAAAAACAGACCTCCCTCCATCTTCTGCCAGCTTGCTACCTATGGCCCGGCTAGCTATCTGAATCTCACTGGACCTTTATGATCACTCGGCTAAGCATGCCTCTCCTTAATGTCAATATGCCTTGTCCATTGCTGTTCTGGTTAGTGTTTATTGGCTTATTTCACTGTAGAGCCTCTAGCCCTGCTCATTATACCTTATCCAACCTTGCAGTTCCACCACCCACACATGCTATGACATCACCTGGTTTCAATGATGTTTCTAGAGACAATATCTCTCTCATCATCACTCAATGCCTAGGTTTACCTCCACTGTATTCAGATCCTACCATACCTTTGTCTGTACATTATACCTTGAAGCTATTTTATCGCCCCCTGAAACCTGCTCCTTTTTGCTCTCTATTCCGGACGTCATAGACGACCAATTCTCATAGCTTTTAGCTGTACCCTTATCCTACTCCTCCTCTGTTCCTCTGGTGATGTAGAGGTGAATCCAGGCCCTGCAGTGCCTAGCTCCACTCCTATTCCCCAGGCGCTCTCTTTTGAAGACTTCTGTAACCGTAATAGCCTTGGTTTCATGCATGTTAACATTAGAAGCCTCCTCCCTAAGTTTGTTTTATTTACTGCTTTAGCACACTCTGCCAACCCGGATGTCCTAGCCGTGTCTGAATCCTGGCTTAGGAAGACCAGCAAAAACTCTGAAATCTTCATCCCTAACTACAACATTTTCAGACAAGATAGAACGGCCAAAGGGGGCGGTGTTGCAATCTACTGCAGAGATAGCCTGCAGAGTTCTGTCCTACTATCCAAGTCTGTGCCCAAACAATTTGAACTTCTACTTTTAAAAATCCACCTCTCTAAAAACAAGTCTCTCACCGTTGCCGCCTGCTATAGACCACCCTCTGCCCCCAGCTGTGCTCTGGACACCATATGTGAACTGATTGCCCCCCATCTATCTTCAGAGCCCGTGCTGCTAGGTGATCTAAACTGGGACATGCTTAACACCCCAGCCATCCTACAATCTAAGTTTGATGCCCTCAATCTCACACAAATGATCAATGAACCTACCAGGTACCACCCCAAAGCCGTAAACACGGGCACCCTCTTAGATATTATCCTAACCAACTTGCCCTCTAAATACACCTCTGCTGTTTTCCACCAAGATCTCAGCGATCACTGCCTCATTGCCTGCATCCGTAATGGGTCAACGGTCAAACGACCTCCACTCATCACTGTCAAACGCTCCCTGAAACACTTCAGCAAGCAAGCCTTTCTAATCGACCTGGCCCGGGTATCCTGGAAGGATATTGACCTCATCCCGTCAGTAGAGGATGCCTGGTTATTTTTTTTAAATGCCTTCCTCACCATCTTAAATAAGCATGCCCCATTCAAGAAATTTAGAACCAGGAACAGATATAGCCCTTGGTTCTCTCCAGACCTGACTGCCCTTAACCAACACAAAAACATCCTGTGGCGTTCTGCATTAGCATCGAACAGCCCCCGTGATATGCAACTTTTCAGGGAAGTTAGAAACCAATATACACAGGCAGTTAGAAAAGCCAAGGCTAGCTTTTTCAAGCAGAAATTTGCTTCCTGCAACACAAACTCAAAAAAGTTCTGGGACACTGTAAAGTCCATGGAGAATAAGAACACCTCCTCCCAGCTGCCCACTGCACTGAGGATAGGAAACTCTGTCACCACCGACAAATCCACTATAATTGAGAATTTCAATAAGCATTTTTCTACGG
Source organism: Salmo trutta (assembly GCF_901001165.1). Taxonomy (NCBI): domain Eukaryota; kingdom Metazoa; phylum Chordata; class Actinopteri; order Salmoniformes; family Salmonidae; genus Salmo; species Salmo trutta. The sequence continues at coordinate 22,852,163 of NC_042958.1, forward strand.
CTGGCCATGCTTTCCACCTGGCTACCCCTACCGCGGTCAACAGCACTGCACCCCCCACAGCTACTCGCCCAAGCCTTCCCCATTTCTCCTTCTCCCAAAACCAGTCAGCTGATGTTCTGAAAGAGCTGCAAAATCTGGACCCTACAAATCAGCCGGGCTAGACAATCTGGACCCTTTCTTTCTAAAATTATCTGCCGAAATTGTTGCAACCCCTATTACTAGCCTGTTCAACCTCTCTTTCGTGTCGTCTGAGATTCCCATAGATTGGAAAGCAGCTGCGGTCATTCCCTTTCTTCAAAGGGGGGGACACTCTTGACCCAAACTGCTACAGACCTATATCTATCCTATCCTGCCTTTCTAAGGTCTTCGAAAGCCAAGTCAACAAACAGATTACTGACCATTTCGAATCCCACCTCACCTTCTCCGCTATGCAATCTGGTTTCAGAGCTGGTCATGGGTGCACCTCAGCCACGCTCAAGGTCCTAAACGATATCGAAACCGCCATCGATAAGAAACAATACTGTGCTGCCATATTCATTGACCTGGTCAAGGCTTTCGACTCTGTCAATCACCACATCCTCATCGGCAGACTCAACAGCCTTGGTTTCTCAAATGATTGCCTCACCTGGTTCACAAACTACTTCTCTTTTAGAGTTCAGTGTGTCAAATCGGATGGCCTGTTGTCCGGGCCTCTGGCAGTCTCTTTGGGGGTGCCACAGGGTTCAATTCTTGGGCCAACTCTTTTCTCGGTTTACATCAATGATGTCGCTCTTGTTGCTGGTGAGTCTCTGATCCACCTCTACGCAGACGACACCAATCTGTATACCTCTGGCCCTTCTTTGGACACTGTGTTAACAACCCTCCAGACGAGCTTCAATGCCATACAACTCTCCTTCCGTGGCCTCCAACTGCTCTTAAATACAAGTAAAACTAAATGCATGCTCTTCAACCAATTGCTGCCTGCACCTGCCCGCCCGTCCAGCATCACTACTCTGGACGGTTCTGACTTAGAATATGTGGACAACTACAAATACCTAGGTGTCTGGTTAGACTGTAAACTCTCCTTCCAGACTCACATCAAACATCTCCAATCCAAAGTTAAATCTAGAATTGGCTTCCTATTTTGCAACAAAGCATCCTTCACTCATGCTGCCAAACATACCCTCGTAAATCTGACCATCCTACCGATCCTCGACTTCGGTGATGTCATTTACAAAATAGCCTCCAATACCCTACTCAATAAACTGGATGCAGTCTATCACAGTGCCATCCGTTTTGTCACCAAAGCCCCATATACTACCCACCACTGCGACCTGTACGCTCCCGTTGGCTGGCCCTCGCTTTATACTCATCGCCAAACCCACTGGCTCCAGGTCATCTATATGACCCTGCTAGGTAAAGTCCCTCCTTATCTCAGCTCACTGGTCACCATAGCAGCACCCACCTGTAGCATGCGCTCCAGCAGGTATATCTCTCTGGTCACCCCCAAAGCCAATTCCTCCTTTGGCCGTCTCTCCTTCCAGTTTTTTCCTGCCAATGACTGGAACGAACTACAAAAATCTCTGAGACTGGAAACACTTATCTCCCTCACTGGCTTTAAGCACCAGCTGTCAGAGCAGCTCACAGATCACTGCACCTGTACATAACCCATCTATAATTGAGCCCAAACAACTACCTCTTCCCCTACTGTATTTATTTATTTTGCTCCTTTGCACCCCATTATTTCTATTTCTACTTTGCACTTTCTTCCACTACAAATCTACCATTCCAGTGTTTTACTTGCTATATTGTATTTACTTTGCCACCATGGCCTTTTTTTGCCTTTACCTCCCTTATCTCACCTCATTTGTTCACATTGTATATAGACTTATTTTTCTACTGTATTATTGACTGTATGTTTGTTTTACACCATGTGTAACTCTGTGTTGTATGTGTCGAACTGCTTTGCTTTATCTTGGCCAGGTCACAATTGTAAATGAGAACTTGTTCTCAACTTGCCTACCTGGTTAAATAAAATGAAAAAATAATAAATGCCGTTGACCTTAACAATGCCCCTAGGACCAGTGGAAGCAAAACAGCTCCATAATATAAAATATCCACCACCATATTTTACAGTAGGTATGAGGTTATTTTCTGCTGATGCATCTTTCTTTCGACACCCAACCCACCACTGATGTGGGTGGCCAAAGACCTCTATTTTCATCTCATATCACCATTTCACTTACTGTAGTTCCAATTCAAGTGCCAATTAACAAGCCCCAGGCATTTACATTTGTTGGTTACTGTGAATAAATGCTTCTTTCTGATAACCCTTGCAAATAGCCTACTGGCATAGAGGTGGCGTCTAACTGTAGATTTGGAGACTTCCTGACCCGAAGATAAAATCAAGTTCAGTAATTCTCCAAACCCTTTCCTTGGACTTTTCTTTGCCTCCCAAACCATCTGGTAGAGGACCCAAGTGTATCTTGTGTCCTCTACCAGGCAGGTAGAGGACACAAATCGTTCCAGTGGTTATAAACGTCTTAATTATTGTCCTAACAGTGGTACATGGTATATTCTTCTTGCTCTTATTTTCTCCCTATTGCCTGATTTATGAAAGTTAACAACCAATTGTCTCTTTTTGCTTGAAAGTTAATTCTTTGTCTTTTCCCATGGTATTGGATGACAAATGGATTTTACATGTGTGTTACCTAATTTTTATACCCCAGCGAAACACAAAGCCATGGAAGGCCACAGAACAGTCCCTTAAGCTGAGATGAACATTAAAATGAAAAATGTTAATGCTGATTTAATTTATAAGAATTTTTACGGGTTGCCATAACTCTGACACCTACTCCATATTTTATTAGATTTTTTCCGCCCCAAAGAAAACAAGTGAAAGGCAAAACAGTACAGATAAAAAAAACAGGTAAAAATGATGTGCAGGTAAGGTTGGAAACCCGAAACGGCTCATGTGAAAATCACATCACAAAACCAACGTACAAATATTAGTACAAAAAAGTTTGATCAATCAGTTACACAGAGCATACTAATTATAAATGTACATGATATACTCAGTATATAAGAAAAGCCATGTTTGATTATGTGTGTGCATGTGAATGTGAGAGTTAGGGTACATGGAGGGGATTACTGGGTAGTTTGGTTCATCAGGTTGACCCCCTTGAGGGATGGTGATGTTTTGGCAATGTGAAGATAGGAATTCCAGAGTATGAAATCTCTGTATATAGAGAATTGTATATAGAGATAGAGAATTGACTAAGTGAGGTGCGGCAGTGGGGAGGGTGAAGGTTATCGCAGTGTCTTGTGTTGTATGCATGGATTTAGGAATTCACTTGGAAGAGTCCTTTGAAGGTTTAGGGCCCATAGGGCGGCGCACAATTGGCACAGCATCATCTGGGTTTGGCTGGGGTAGGCTGTCACTGTAAATAAGAATTTGTTCTTAACTGACTTTGTCACGCCCTGATCTGTTTCACCTGTCCCTGTGATTGTCTCCACCCCCTCCAGGTGTCGCTTATTTTCCCCAGTGTATTTATCCCTGTGTTTCCTGTCTCTCTGTGCCAGTTCGTCTTGTATGTTTAGTCTGGTCAACCAGCGTGTTTCTTCCCTTACTCCTTTTGCATTCTCTTTTGCTAGTCTTCCCGGTTTTGACCACTGCCTGACTCTAGACTACTTTCCCGCCTGCCTGATCATCCTGCCTGCCCTGACCTTGAATCTGCCTGCCCTTCTGTACCTATTGGACTCTGAACTGGTTTTGACCTTTTGCCTGTACACGACCATTCTCTTGCCCACCCCTTTTTGGATTAATAAACATTGTAAGACTCCAACCATCTGCCTCCTGTGTCTGCATCTGGGTCTCATCTTGTGCCTTGATAGTACGATCTGGCCATGACAGACCCAGCAGACTTGGACCAGCTCTGCCACGTTGTCTCCCTGCAGGGAGCCGCCATTGGGAGACATGAGTTGTTACAAGGCCTTTTGGAAGGGCTCAGTTCCTTGACAGAACACCACAACCATGGGTTAAAGGCTATTATGGCGCAAATCAGGGAGTTAGCTCAGAGGTTGCCTGCCACCTCTGAAAAACCCCAATCATCCAGTCATTATTTTCCCTCTGTGGGGAGTTTGTACAGCTTATCCCGGCTCCCCGAGAACCCCGCTTACCTCCTCCGGAGCGATATTCGGGGAATCCTGGTACCTGCCAGGGTTTTCTTTCTCGGTGCTCGCTTATTTTTGAGCTACAGCCATCTTCATTTCCTTCAGATCGATCGAAGATAGCATATATTATTACGCTAATGTCAGGAGGGGCGCTCTCCTGGGCTACGGCAGTTTGGGAGCAACAATCTGCCATTTGTGGTCATCTGGAGGAATTTATGGCAGAGGTGAGAAAGGTATTTTAGTCTCCGGTATCTAGGAGAAAGGTGGCTAGTAAACTGCTTGACTTATGTCAAAACTCACGTAGTGTGGCAGACTACGCGGTTGATTTTCGCACGTTGACCTCTGAGAGTGCCTGGAATCCGGAGTCTCTTTTAGATACTTTCTTCATGGATTATCTGAGGCGGTAAAGGATGAGATAGCTGCTCGGGAATTGCCGGTGGACCTCGACTCCCTTATCGCCCTAACCATTAAAATTGATGGACGCCTAAAGGAACGCAGGAGTGAGAGGAGGTCTGGTCTGGGGCACACTTGTGCACCCGCTATGGCTCGTTCACCTTCGAGGGAATCCAGAAGTTTCCGAAGGTAGCTTTTCCGAGAGGATTCGAAGCCAACTGAGCCTCTCGTGAATCTACGACGGGTGAGTTGGATATTCCTGAGCCTATGCAGTTGAGAAGAGCTAGGTTATCAGTTGGGGAACGCTCAAAGAGGATGAATAGTAACTGTTGTCTGTACTGTGGAGGGGCAGGACATTTTATAGCTACCTGCCCTATTAGGAAACCCTTGTCTCTAGTGAGTACCAGTACTATGGTGAGTCAGACTGGGAGTTCCCTAATTCCTATCACCCCCACACCCTTTTTTGTGCTGTGGGGAGACCAATCTAAGTCTCTCCGAGTGCTCATTGACTCTGGGGCTGATGAGAGTTCTATGGATGCCACTATTGCTTCGGAGTGTGGTATTCCCACTCAGCCTCTCTCTGTTCCCATGGATATTAGGGCACTGGACAGCCCCTCTACAGGGGAAGTCACCCATAGTACTGTGCCCGTTCAATTATGGGTTTCTGGTAACCACAGTGAGACCATACAGCTCCTCCTCATTGCATCTCCCCATGTTCCAGTTGTTTTGGGATTTTCCTGGCTCCAAAAGCACAATCCTGTGATTGACTGGACCACATGCTCCATCCTGGGTTGGAGCCCATTTTTCCATTCTCACTGCCTTCAAGCAGCACAGCCTTCCCCAAGTCGTCTTCCTCAGGATGTTAGCAAGACTGTGGATGTTTCTGCTATTCCCACTGAATACCATGACCTCCTGGAAGTGTTCAGTAAGGCACATGCTACTTCCCTTCCCCCGCACTGTCCTTATGATTAGGCCATTGATCTTCTCCCAGGCACTACACCACCTCGGGGTTGGTTGTATTCTCTGTCCGGACCAGAGACCAAAGCTATGGAGGAGTACATAGAAGAGTCTCTGGCCACTGGGGCTGTCCATCTGCATCTCCTGCCGGTGCAGGGTTTTTCTTTGTGGCGAAGAAGGACAAGACCCTGTGTCCGTGCATTGACTACCGAGGACTTAACGACATTACTGTTAAAAATCGTTACCCCCTACTTCTCCTCGGTGTTTGAACCTCTCCAAGGGGCCACCATATTTTCCAAGTTGGACCTTCAGAATGCCGATCACCTGGTTCAGATATGCGAGGGGGATGAGTGGAAGACAGCCTTCAACACAGCCAGTGGACATTATGAGTAGCAGGTCATGCCATTTGGACTCACTAATGCCTCCCGCTGTTTTCCAGGCTTTGGTCAACGATGTGCTCCGGGATATGCCAAACTGTTTTTGTGTTTGTTTACCTTGACGACATCCTGTTTTTTTCCCCAATCTGCCCAAGAACATGTACTTCATGTCAGACAGGTCCTTCAGCGCTTCCTGGAGAACCAACTTTTCGTGAAAGTCGAGAAGTGAGTTCCACCGCTCTACTATCACCTTTCTGGGATATGTCATTGCTGAGGGCAATGTTCAGATGGATCCTGGAAAGGTGAAAGCAGTGGTGGATTGGCCTAAACCAACGTCCAAGGTGCAGTTGCAACTGTTTCTTGGTTTTGCTAACTTCTACCGCCGTTTCATTTGGAGAATACAGCACCCTGGCAGCCCCCCTCTTGGCACTCCTCTCGGCACCGTTCAAATGGTCTCCAGCTGTCGACAAAGCCTTTGTGGACCAGAGGCAACAGCACCCAGTCTCCTGAGGGGGAAAAGACGTTGTCATGCCCTCTTGGTTTGTTTGGACAATTATAGTTTGCTGGTGATGTAGACACCAAGGAACTTAAAACTCTCGACCCGCTCCACTACAGCCCCGTCAATGTGAATGGGGGCGTGTTCGCTCCTCCTTTTCCTATAGTCCACATTCATCTCCTTTTGTCTTGCTCACATTGAGGGAGAGGTTGTTGTCCTGGCACCACACTGACCTCCTCCCTATAGGCTGTCTTATCGTTGTTGGTGATCAGGCCTACTACTATTGTGTCGTCAGCTAACTTAATGATGATGTTGGAGTCGTGCTTGGCCAAGCAGTTGTGGGTGAACAAGGAGGAAAGGAGGGGACTAAGCGCGCATCCCTGATGGGCCTCCGTGTTGAGGATCAACGGGGCAGATGTGTTGTTGCCCACCCTTACCACCTGGGGTAAGTCACTGCTTTGCTTGTAAGCAGGAATCAGAAGGATAGAATTATGGTTAGATTTGCCAAATGGATTGCGAGGGAGAGCTTTGTACACGTCTCAGTGTGTAGAGTAAAAGTGGTCTAGAGTTTTTTTCTCTTTGGTTACTTATGTGACATGCTGGTAGAAATGAGGTAAGTCCTCGGCCTCTCGGAGCACCGCTTCTGGATGAGCATTTTCTTGTTTGCATTGGACTAGTAACCAAAAGGTTGCAAGGTTGAATCCCCGAGCTGACAAAGTAAAAATCTGTTGTTCTGCCCTTGAACAAGGCAGTTAACCCACTAGGCCGTCATTGAAAATAAGAATTTGTTCTTAACTGACTTGCCTAGTTAAATAAAGGTAAATTTTTTAAAATGAAAAATGGCCTTATAGAACTTGTTGAGTGCGGTTTTAGTGCCAGCGCCGGTTTGTGGTGGTATATAGATGGCTACGGAAAATGTAGATGGAAACTCTCTTGGTAGATACTGTGGTCTACAACTTATCATGAGGTACTCTACCTCAGGCGAGTAATGCCTTAAGACTACCTTAATATTAGACATCATGCACCAGCTGTTATTGACAAATAGACACACACCCCCACCCCTCGTCTTAATGGACGTAGCTGTTCTGTCCTGCCGATGCATGGAAAACCCAGCCAACTGTATATATATATTTTTAAATTACCCCTTTTTCTCCCCAATTTCATGGTATCCAATTGGTAGTTAGTCTTGTCTCATCGCTGCAACTCCCGCACAGATTTGGGATAGATGAAAGTCGAGAGCCGTGCGTCCTCCGAAACATAACCCAACCAAGCTGCACTGCTTCTTGACACAATGCCCGCTTAACCTGATATGGATAGGGGGCAGTATTTTCACGGCCGGATGAAAAAACGTACCCGATTTAAACTGGTTACTACTCTTGCCCAGAAACTAGAATATGCATATTATTAGTAGATTTGGATAGACAACACTCTGAAGTTTCTAAAACTGTTTGACTGGTGTCTGTGAGTATAACAGAACCAATATGGCAGGCAAAAACCTGAGAAAAATTCAACCAGGAAGTGTAGGATCTGAGAAATGTAGTTCTTCTTTCTTGTCCCTTTCGAAACTACAGTATCTGTGCTGTTACGTTGCACTTTCTAAGGCTGCCATTGGCTGTCTAAAGCCTTCAGAAAGTGTTTTGAGCATTCCCCTGTCACTGGGCAGAGTATAGTAGCTCAGTTTCTGAGTGGACTGCCTGGGGACAAAGAGATTGGATATGCGCGTTCCCACGAGCACACTGTTTTTTCTTTTCCTCCATGAATGAATACACTATTGTCCAGTTGGAATATTATCGCAATTTTACGTTAAAAATACCATAAAATTTTATTTTAAACAGCGTTTGACATGCTTCTAAGTACGGTAATGGAACATTTTGACTTTTTGTGTCTCGAAATGCACTCGCGCGTTACCCTTTGGATAGTGACCTGAACGCACGAACAAAACGGAGGTATTTGGACATAACTATGGATTATTTCGAACAAAAACAACATTTCTTGTGGAAGTAGCAGTCCTGGGAGTGCATTCTGACGAAGATCAGCAAAGGTAATACAATATTTCTAATACTAATTCTGAGTTTAGTTTGCGCCGAACTTGGCGGGTGTCTGAATAGTTCGCCGTGATGGCGAGCTATGTACTCAGAATATTGAAAAATATGCCTTCGCCGAAAAGCTATTTTAAAATCTGACATAGCGATTGCATAAAGGAGTTCTGTATCTATAATTCATTAAATAATTGTTATGTATTTTGTCAACGTTTATGATGAGTATTTTTGTAAATTCACAGGAAGTTTTTGTTGGGAATACATTTTCTGAACATCACGCACCAATGTAAAAAGCTGTTTTTGGATATAAATATGAACTTGATTGAACAAAACATACATGTATTGTATAACATAATGTCCTAGGAGTGTCATCTGATGAAGATCATCAAAGGTTAGTGCTTCATTTAGCTGTGTTTTGGGTTTTATTGACATATATGCTTGCTTGGAAAATGGCTTTGTGGTTATTTTGGTCTATGTACTCTCCTAACATAATCTAATGTTTTGCTTTCGCTGTAAAGCCTTTTTGAAATCGGACAACGTGGTTGGATTCAGGACAGGTTTATCTTTCAAATGGTGTAAAATAGTCGTATGTTTGAAAAATTTAAATTATAGGATTTTTTAGGTTTTTGTATTTCGCGCCATGCGATCCCATTGGCTGTTGGCTAGGGGTTCCGCTGGCGGAACGCCTAGATGTAAGAGGTTTTAACGCGGAAGCCAGCCGCACCAACACCATACACCTGGCGACCATGTTAGCGTGCATTGCGCACGGCACACCACAGGAGTTGCTAGTGAGCGATGGGTCAAGGACATTCCTCCCGGCCAAACCCTCCCCTCACCCAGACGAATTGTGCACCACCCCATGGGTCTCCCGGTCGCAGCCGGCTGTGAAACCAGAATCTCTAGTGGCACAGCTAGCACTGCGGTTCAGTGCCTTAGACCACTGCGCCATTCCAGATTCCAGTGTAGAGTTGTTTTTACGAAACCATATTGGTGCTCATATAGAATATAGTGTTGGTTTAAATGTTTCAACATTATTAATGTAATTTATTTTATTCAACTAGGCAAGTCGGCTAAGAACAAAGTCTTATTTACAATGACAACACCAGTTTCTCTAGGACTATTGGTGCATAGATTTGTCATTAAACATACAGTTCATTGGTCAACCATGTTAATCATTTTTCTAACAGCCGATATAGCTAGCGAGACTCAAATGATCAATCCCACTTGATCTTAGCTTAGTCTGTTTGCTCACTGTCTTTTCTCTGGTCCGTCCACTATACACTCATATACTTAGCCAAAACAGTCAGAGCCAAGCGAGAGAGCGAGAATATGTTGTGTTGGGGCTGCTGGATACAAGAGTTCATCTTTCATAAAGCACCCCCCCAAAGCCATGTCCTAACCTGGCTGCACATTCTTAGCTTCTCTCCCCTGGGGCCTTAGTGGGGGGGATCAATACCAATACAGCCAATTGCTTAGCTGTGCATGCCTGACCACACTACTGCATACTCATACATCACAGCCAGTAGGCCATGAGTGGCCAGGGAACGCTTCAATGTCCCTATGGGACTCCCAATCACAGCCAGATGTGATGCAGCCTGAATTTGAACCAGGTACTGCAGTGACATCTCATACACTGAGATGCAGCATCTTAGACCATTGCACTACTCGGGAGCCCTATGTGGTCAATTTGGGCACTCGGCCACTAGAGTGCCCCCGACCCAAAAATAAATAAATATATATGCTGTATATACAGTACCAGTCTGGACACACCTACTCATTCAAGGGTATTTCTTTATTTTTACTATTTTCTACATTGTAGAATAATAGTGAAGTCATCAACACGATGAAATAACACATGAAATCATGTAGTAACCAAAAAAGTGTTTTATAGTTGAGATTCTTCAAAGTAGCCACCTTTTGCCTTGATGACAGCTTTGTACACTCTTTGCATTCTCTCAACCAGTTTCATGAGGAATGCTTTTCCAACAGTCTATATAAAATATATTTTGATTTGTTGAACACTTTTGTGGTTACTACATGATTCCATATGTGTTATGTCATAGATTTGATGTCTTCACTATTATTATACAATGTAGAAATTAGCAAAAATAAAGAAAAACCTTTTAATGAGTCGGTGTGTCCAAACTTTTGACTGGTACTGTACATTTTTTTGAATCTCAGTAGGTGTCTCAATTTACTATTGAGAGTAAGTATAGTATAATACCAGCAGCCTGGTCACTGACATCAGGTTAATAATACAAGAGGTGCAATTTTGAAAATGTGTTGTGCATCAGCAGTTTTATTTTGTTATATCAATCACTGAGAGTCACTCAATTAGCCATGTCAGCTAACACTTTTTGATTGGTAGGTAGTGTAGCCAGCTATCTAAACTTGTAGAATTCATGGCCGAAATACTGACTAGGTACACAGGGCACTTGCCCATGGGCCCTGAGCTCCAGGGTGCCCACATTGATTTTGTTAGTCATTGGGAGAATCTCAAATGCATACTCCTCACATCCTCTCTTCTTTCTCCTGTCCTCCTTCTCAAAACCCATTGGATGAGAAAGCCAGAGGTCACTCCCCGCTCTGATCTCCTTTTAGAGAAGGAGGCGAAGAGAGAGGAGAAAGAACGCGAGGAATATGCAACTGAGATTCTCCCATTCTCACTCAGACTGTATCATATTAATATGGTATAAATCATTACAAAATGTGTAGAACTGCATGAAATTTGTTATAAAATTGCCACATTTTCTTTACACCCCACGGAAAAAGGTGTACATTTGCAGGAAATTTACTTTAAAACTTCAAATGTTCTGTCCACAATCAAGAGGGGGGCCAAGAAAATGGATTGCAGCTAAGGCCCCCAAAAGGCTAGAGCTGGCCCTGCTGTCACACACTAATAACAAAATACGTGGATAGCTATTGCTCAATATAGAGCTGATATATAGTCAAGAGATATTTTTAACTCTCATCTATAATCTAAATAATCTGAACCTCTCTCATTTAATGGAAATTGCTTTTCACCACTCTGACCTTACCAGCCAGGACTCAAGCAGAACTAATTTCTGAATACTGATTAAAGTGCTTTTGGCTGAAATCTGCTCTTGTCTGCTCCCATCTGCAATTTCCAAAGACAACTGAGCTAAAACAGATGAACATCTTCTCCCCTTGAAACACTTACACAACCACGAGAGTAATCAGGTGTTGGTCAAGAGATTAATTTGTTTTGTAAAGATTTTTAAAAAAGAATACATATAACCTCTACTTAACTAGGCAAGTCAGTTAAGAACAAATTCTTATTTGCAATGACGGCCTACCCCAGCCAAACAACACTAGGCCAATTGTGCGCTGCCCTACAGGACTCCCAATTACAGCCAGATGCGATACAGCCTGGATTCAAACCAGGGACTGAGATGCGGGAGCTGATGAAGATGATGTGTTCTTAGTCAATAAACCTGGCATAAAGGTAAATTAAGGTACTCACACTCAAAACCATGAATAGGAATAACCCAAGGAGGCCGAGATGCAAAAATTATAATATCATGAATTTAATCCATGCTCAAAAGAATACAAAAAGTGAAAGTACAAGGGGGGGTGGGGGGGGACAACTGCTGGTGCGTGTAGACAATACAACTTTATATCAGTCACAGCATGATTAGCCTTATGAAACTATCTGGCCACTGGTGATTTTTAGCAAGAAGTGGCCTCACCAGTGTCAGATATTTTCATGAGGCTAATCATGCCGTGACAGATCTTAAGTTCTGTGCCATTGACCGTGTTTGATGCCGCAATACGGATGAGCGCCTTCTTCAGTGCGAAGCCCGATGGATCTTCTACTTAAAAACTCCACATCCCCAAGGGCTTAATGAGGAATTGGACCTTGTATGTTTCCAGTAGTGTTGTCTACACGCACCAGTACCCCCCCCCCCCCCCCCCCCCCCCCCCGCTGCTCTCTGAGTATTTCATATCTATTGCTTCTGATATTGTTTTGTAACCCAGACTGTTGTCTCTTTCCAATTATATGTGACATTTGAATTGTCCATTTTTGATATTCATATATATTCCTTGTTAATATGCATTGACTCCCGATTAGCCAGTCTCTAATCAACTATCTGCTTGCAACTGTTGTGCCTGTTATGCACAGCAGGTGTGTCTTCATAAGTGTCTTCTTAATTTGTTTGTACAGCACTGAAGGCATAAGGCTGAAACGTATGCTTCGTTCCCTTTTTTTTTTAACTGAACAAAAATAAACAGTATCCTGGGCTTGGGAGGAGATCAAGGAGGAGAAGATATCCTGGACATGGGAAGAAATCATGGAGGGACACGAAAGTCTTCCTTGGAAGCAGACGCAAGGAGATAAGGGAGGTCAGCGACGACGCCAGGGTTCGCGGCCACAACGAAAGCCCAAAAAACAGCCCCAAACTTTTCTGGGGGTGGGGCACACGGGGTGGTCGGTGGAGCCGAGGAGTGAACCAGAGCTAGTCTGGGAGAAGATGGAGAAATTGGAGGAGAGTGAGCAGAGGGAAGAGCCAGAGACCACATGGGAGGAGATAGAGAGGTGGTCGGTCGACCCAAGAAGAGTACCAGAGCCCGCCTGGGATTCGATGGAACAGTGTGAGGAGGGATACCGGAGAATGGAGTTGGCTAGGAGTATGCGGCAGCGCAGGCGGGCTGAAGATCGGGTCATCAGTCCGGTGCCACCTGTGCCTGCTCCTCGCACTCGCCCTGAAGTGCGTGTCCCCAGTCCGGTATGTCCTGTGCCTTCTCCTCGCACTAGCCCTGAAGTGTGTGTCACCAGTCCGGTGCAACCTGTGCCGGCCCCACAAATCAGGCCTCCAGTGCGCCTCCCCAGTCCGGTACGTCCTGTGCCTGCTCCTCGCACTCACCCTGAAGTGCGTGTCCCCAGTCCGGTACGTCCTGCTCCTCGCACTCGCCCTGAAGTGTGTGTCACCAGTCCAGTACCACCTGTGCCGGCTCCATGCATCAGGCCTCCAGTGCGCCTCCATAGTCCGGTACGTCCTGTGCCTGCTCCTCGCACTCGCCCTGAAGTGCGTGTCAACAGTCCGGTGCCACCTGTACCAGCTCCACGCACTCGGCCTCCAATGCGCATTCACAGTCCAGAGCTTCCGGCGACGGTCCCCAGTCCAGAGCTACCGGCGACGGTCCCCAGTCCGGAGCCTCCGGCGACAGTCCCCAGTCCGGAACCTCCTGTGACGGTCCACAATCCGGAACCTCCTGCGACGGTCCACAGTCCGGAACCTCCAGCGACGGTCCACAGTCCGGAACCTCCAGCGACGGTCCACAGTCCGGGACCTTCTGCGACGGTCCACAGTCCGGAACCTCCAGCAACGGTCCACAGTCCGGAACCTCCTGCGACGGTCCACAGTCCGGGACCTCCTGCGACGGTCCACAGTCCGGGACCTCCTGCGACGGTCCACAGTCCGGGACCTCCTGCGACGGTCCACAGTCCGGGACCTCCTGCGACGGTCCACAGTCCGGGACCTCCTGCGACGGTCCGCAGTCCGGGACCTCCTGCGACATCCACAGTGCGGAACCTCCTGCGACGGTCCACGGTCTGGAACCTCCAGCTCCATGGCCGGAGCCTTCCCTGCGCCGATGCCCAGTCCGAGCACGGCGTCCAGTCCAGCTCCAAGCCAGAGTCTTCTTCTGCGCCGATGCCCAGTCCAGGCACGGCGTCCAGTCCAGCTCCATGGCAGGAGCCTTCCTCTGCGCCGGTGGCCAGTCCAGGCATGGCGTCCAGTCCCGCTCCATGGCCGGAGCCCTCCTTTGCGCCGGTGCCCAGTCCAGGCATGGCGTCCAGTCCAGCTCCAAGGTCGGAGCCTTCCTCTGCGACGGTGCCCAGTCCAGGCACGGTGTCCAGTCCCGCTCCATGGCTGGAGCCTTCTTCTGCGCCGGTTCCCAGTCCAGGCACGGCGTCCGGTCCAGCTCCATAGCCGGAGCCTTCTTCTGCGCTGGTTCCCAGATGTATGTCATCTGTAAATAGCCATTTGATTAGCTGTTAAGGAGTATTATGGCTTGGGGGAATAAGCTGTTAAGAAGCCTTTTGGACCTAGACTTGGCGTTTCGGTACCGCTTGCTGTTCGGTAGCAGAAAGAACAGTCTATGACTAGGGTGTCTGGAGTCTTTGCCAATTTTTAGGGCCCAGTAATGTACTGAGTCGTATGCACTACCCTCTGTAGTGCCTTGCGGTTGGAGTCTGAGCAGTTGCCATGCCAGGCAGTGATGCAACCAGTCAGGGTGCTCTCGATGGTACAGCTGTATAGTTTTTTGAGGATCTGAGGACCCATGCCAAATCTTTTCAGTCTCCTTAGGGGGAATAGGCGTTGTCGTGCCCTCTTCAAGACTGTCTTGGTATGTTTCGACCATGACAGTTCATTGGTGATGTGGACGCTAAGGAACTTGAAGCTCTCAACCTGCTCCACTACAGCCCCGTTGATGAGAATGGGGGTGTGCTCTGTCTTCCTTTTCCTGTAGTCCACAATCATCTCCTTTGTCTTGATCACGTTGAGGGAGAGGTTGTTATCCTGGCACTACACGGCCAGGTCTCTGACCTCCTCCCTATAAGCTGTCTCATTGTTTGTGATTAGGTCTACCAATGTTGTGTTGTAGGAAAACTTAATGATGGTGTTGGAGTAGTGCTTGGCCATGCAGGCATGGAGTACAGGAGGGGACTGAGCACACACCCCTCAGGGGCCCCCATGTTGAGGATCAGCATGGTGTGGCAGATAACTTGCTACCTACCCTTACCACCTGGGGGCAGCCCATCAGTATGTCCAGGATCCAGAGGGAGGTGTTTAGTCCCAGGGTCCTTAGCTTGGTGATGAGCATTGAGGGCACTATTATTATTATTATTATTATATATATATATATATATTTTACCTTTATTTAACTAGGCAAGTCAGTTAAGAACAAATTCTTATTTACAATGACAGCCTACCAGGGAAACAGTGGGTTAACTGCCTTGTTCAGGAGCAGAATGACAGATTTTTTACTTTGTCAGCTCAGGGATTCGATCCAGCAACCTTTCGGTTACTGACCAAATACTCTATTCCCTAGGCTACCTGCCACCCCACAATCATGTTGAACGCTGAGATGTAGTCAATGAATAGCATTCTCACGTAGGTGTTCCTTTTGTCCAGGTGGGAAAGGGCAGTGTGGAGTGCAATAGAGATTGCATCCTCTGTGGATCTGTTGGGGCGGTATGCAAATTGGAGTGGGTCTAGGGTTTCTGGGATAATGGTGTTGATGTGAGCCATGACCAGCCTTTCAAATCACTTCATAGCTACAGACACAGGGACTATGGTGGTCTGCTTGAAACATGTTGGTATTACAGACTCGCTCAGGGACAGGTTGAAAATGTCAGTGAAGACACCAGTTGGTCAGCACATGCTCTGAGTAACACATCCTGGTAATCCGTCAGGCCCTACGGCCTTGTGAATGTTGACCTGTTTAAAAGTCTTACTCACATCGGCCATGGAGAGCGTGATCACACAGTCGTCTGGAACAGCTGATTCTCTCTTGCATGCTTCGGTGTTGCTTGCCTCGAAGCGAGCATAGAAGTAATTTAGCTCATCTGTTAAGCTCGTGTCACTGGGCAGCTCGTGGCTTTGCTTCCTTTTGCAGTCCGCAATAGTTTGCAAACCCTGCCATATCTGACGAACGTCGGAGCTGGTGTAGTGCAATTCAATCTTAGTATCATTTACTTTTTTGAATTTTGAAGTAAATATAATGTTTTCCATATTTATGTGATTAAAAACTACTGCAATGTATAGGGGCAGTACACCAAAATTGGAAATATACTTAATAATTGTATTGACAAGAGTGATTCATCTATTGATCCTGAGAGACAATTACCAAAAATATGGCTTCATTTTCTTTATTGACATACCCCACAGCCAGCATTAGCATCGCTGCTAGTGAAACAATGAGAGTGGTAGGGCCTGTGGCAGGATGCTTCAAAAATCATACCCAAATCTTCAAAGTCACTTCAACCCAAATTATATAGCAACCAACATACCATAAGAAGATGTGTATATTTAATATTGGTGGGTATTATAGGAATTCTGGTATTAATATAACATTTTCAATAGGATAACTATTTTTCGGAGAAAACACACCAATACAGCACTATTTGTACAGTACATTCAGAGGGTATCTGGTTTCTGTATTACAGCTCTACCAAGTATTCATACCACTGACATAATTTTCTGAGCTGTTTTAACTGCAACTATGCATATATCTAAAGTAATTTCTATTTTGTACACGTCATACCCAGTTATAACCAGTTATAACCCTAGGTGAGTACATAAGGTGCTCCATCTCTGCAGGTATTTTTGTATTCATTAGGATACCCATTATTTGCTGCCATGACAGCAGCTACTGTACTCTTCCTGGGGTCCAAACAGGATTAAAGCAATTACTTTACAACAAAACGCAACAGCCTACATCCTTAATAGCACAATGCGTCATACGTGACATCATTACATTATTTCACTATTATTACACCTCTACAATATCAAATGTACAATACCACAATACAACAATATTATAATATATGTGTGTGTGTGTGTGTGTGTGTGTGTGTGTGTGTGTGTGTGTGTGTGTGTGTGTGTGTGTGTGTGTGTGTGTGTGTGTGTGTGTGTGTGTGTGTGTGTGTGTGTGTGTGTGTGTGTGTGTGTTAGAGTTTGTGTGTTAGAGTGTTTGTGGGATCTGTCTATCAGGTCAAAATCACTCCAACAGGTTCCCCTCCACCCTCTGGATTGAATAAATACTTGTTTATATTTGCCCTAGAATAACTACTCTCATAAAAAAAGGGTTACAAAAGGGTTCTTCGGCTGTCTGTGGAAAAGGTTCTTGTAACGCTTGGACGTCGTGGGTGTGGAGTCAGGCGCAGAAGGCAGAAAACGTTTGGTACAATACTTCTTTAATAAGTACCACAAAAGAGAATATGCCCAAAACAACAGGGCGTAACAAAACCCAAAGTCCAAAACACTACTCAAACACAGTGAAACTGAACGTAACAAGCCCACACACAGAACAGGTGGGGACACGGGCTTAAATAACACAACTAATCACTTAATTAACACAGGTGCAACTAATAAAGGCATAACCAACAGAAAAAGGAAAAAGGGATCGGTGGCAGCTAGTAGGCCGGTGACAATGACCGCCGAGCGCCACCCGAACAGAGGAGTCACCCTCGATAGGAGTCGTGACAGTTCTACATGGAACCTAAAAGGGTTCTTCAAAGGGACACCCAAAGAACTCTTTTAGGTTCTAGATAGCACCTTTTATCTAAGAGTGTACTTTTCTAAGAGTCTACTTTTCAGAGAATGTACAACTGTGTAGAGCATATCTGAGTTCTGTATTGCAGTTCTATGAAGTATTTATACTATTGGCAGACTTTGTATACCATTGGCAGACTTGTATAGATACACAAAAATACGGTAATTTTGGTTATGTACACAGTCTTATGATACGTGGTATAGAAAAGTACAATCTTAGGTGAGTACATGGGAAGCTATATCTCTGCAGGTGATCTGTCTATCTGGTCAAAATCACTGATACAGGTCCCGCTCCACCTCTGGTGGTGTGGATAACTTGTTATCCAGAGAAACCTAGATTCAAATAAAGGTCATATATTTTAAATTACTATAGGCAGGATTAGGTGTTTTTGGCTGGGGTCAAAATGACCCCAAAATACTTAAATTGTTTAGTTCATGTGGATACAGAAACACAAAACAATGGCTTAGATCTAAGTAATTACCTGTGTCATAGGCTATCTTAGTATGTGAGCTTATTGCTCCCCTTTATAGACTACTCTGGTGGCAGCAGTGGCCTTATTGTCTCACAGATTAACCTAAACCATGCCCTCAGTTTAACCCAGGTGCCTGCCTGCCTGTCAATGCAGCAGAGAACACTAGGGCGTTATGGACAGATACAGCCAAAGACAGTCTTCATCCCAACTGGAATCCTACTCTCTATATAGTGCACTACTTTTGACCAGATCCTTATGGGTCCTGGTCAAAAGTAACGCACTACATAGGAAACAGGGTGCCATTTGGGACATATTCAAGATAAAGACACATCCTGAGTCAGAGTTGGAGGAGCAAATTGGTGCTCCCGCCTTCCGGGCCAGTAAGTGTACCAGGTGGTTATAAATAGACCATTGAAAAACAGACATTAGATCAGACAGCCTCTCTGAGAGATTGGAGGTTGTCGGCAGGACCCAGGGCCACTGTACCGGTGTTAGTCAGTTGTGCTGCTGTGCACACAAGCATGTTCTCTTCTCTGTTGTTGGACTCTTAAAATGCTGCAGAGATTGTAACATGGAGGTCAAAAGTACACTCTTAGAAAAAAGGTGCTATCTAGAACCTAAAAGGGTCCTTTAGCTGTCCCAATAAGATAACCCTTTGAAGAACCCGTTTTGGTTCCAGGTAGAACCATTTTGGGTTTTATGTGGAACCCTCTGTGGAAAGGATTAGCCTATGGGGACAACTGAAGAACCCTTTTTTCTAAGAGTGTAGCTAAAACAGAAAGATTTTGAATGTATTAATTTTCCCTCTCTCCATCTCTCTCCTCTGAGTATCTTTAGGGTATTCTTTTGTTGATTAGACTCAGTCTGGGTAGAGATAATCATGAATCACATTCATTTCTTCCAAATGTTAATGAGACCTGTGTAGAATCAGCACTGGCATAATGACGTGGGTGCTCATGCATGAGTATATTTTTGTATTGTTGTGTGTTTTGTCAACGTATTCTATCTCCAGATTTAGTTGTATGTTTGAGTGTGTCTCTAGCAGTACAGTGGCATCAGTCTCACCCCTGGGCTAAGAAGCAGGGTTACTAAAGGGTTTGACATTCCACAAAACAGAATGTATTTTCACCTAGGCCTTAAAATGTTCTAACCCCTGAGTAACAGTATGGATAGCCCTAAGGTAGGTAGCTAGGAAACTCAATTGATGAGAAGGAGATCCCCAAAGACTATAGCTCACCAATGATCCCTGAGGCTGTGTCCCAAATAGCACCCTATTCCTTATATACAGCACTATTTCTAACCCAAGCCCTATGGGTCCTGGTCAAAAGCAGTGCACTATACTGGGGTTAGGGTGGGACATAGATATACAGTGATGTATTTTCTAGCCTTAATATATTCTAATGTATTATTTACATAATCTGCAACCCTGATCAAGGGAGATTAAAGCCTTGTTTACAATTTGCTCTAAAATGTGAGTTTCTTGATCCAATCATTATAATCCAATCACTATCTGATAAAGGTCTGTCGCTTCTAAACATTGTAATAAAATGTCTGTCACGTTCGTTGTACGAAGGAGACCAAGGCGCAGCGTGTGTATCGTTCCACATTTTATTTTAACTGTGAAACTATGCAAGAAATACAAATAAACTACTAAACAAAACAAACCGTGACGAAGAGGTGCAACATACACTAACTCAAAATATAATCTCCCACAAACCCAGGTGGGAAAAACAACTACTTAAATATGATCCCCAATTAGAGACAACGATGACCAGCTGCCTCTAATTGGAGATCATCCCAAAACAAACCAACATAGACAAACAGAAACTAGAACCACACAACAGAACATTTAAACTAGACAAAACCCCCCAAAACCCCCACGCCCTGACCTACTCTACCATAGAAAATAAAAGCTTTCTGTGGTCAGGACGTGACAGTACCCCCCCCCCCCCCCCCCCCCCCCCCCCCCCTCCAAAGGTGCGGACTCCGAACGCAAAACCTGAAAGAACAAAAAAAACAGGGAGGGTTAGGGTGGGTGTCTAATGTCGGTGGCGGCTCTGGTGCGGGACGAAGAACCCTCTCATCCTGCTTATCCTCCAGCATAAGAGGCGGCTCCGGTTCGGGGCGTAGCCCCCGATCCGCCAGCTGATCCCTCCGCTTTTGTGTCACCGGACCGTGGATCATTGCCGGAGGCTCTGAACTGGTAACCGCCGCTGGAGGCTCCAAACTGGTAACCGCTGGAGGCTCCGGACTGCCGCTGGAGACTCCGGACCGCCGCTGGAGACTCCGGACTGGGGGATGTCGCTGGAGGCTCTGGACTGGGGGACGTCGCTGGAGGCTCGGACTGGGGGACGTCGCTGGAGGCTCCGTGCCATGGATCATCACTACAGGTTCCGCGCCATGGATCGTCACTGGAGGCTTCGTGCCATGGATTATCACTGGAGGCTCCGGGCCATGGATTATCACTGGAGGCTTCGTGCCATGGATCATCACTGGAGGCTTCGTACGTGGAGCCGGAACAGGTCTCACCGGACTGAGGAGATGTACTGGAAGCCTGGTGCGGGGAGCTGCCACAACGCATCCTGGCTGGATACCCACTTTAGCTTGGTGAGTGTGGAGAGCTGGCACGGGACGCACTGGGCTATGAAGGCACACTGGAGGCATAGTGCGTAGAGCCAGCGCAGGACACACTGGACCGTGGAGGCGCACCGGAGGTCTAGAGCACAGTGCTGGCACAACTCGTCCTGGCTGGATCCCTCCGTAGCCCGACAAATGCGGGGAGCTGGGGGGGCTGCCTCTCGTGCTTGCCTCGTGGTTGGTATAGTTCCTCGTATCGTCGCCATTCTGCTCTCACTGCTTCCAACTCCTCCTTCGGACGACGATACTCCCCAGCCTGCCTCTAGGGTCCTTTCCCGTCCAGGATTTCCTCCCATGTCCAACTCGTCTTCCCCGTAAACGCACGCTGCTTGGTCTTTTTGTGGTGGGAGATTCTGTCACGTTCGTTGTACGAAGGTGACCAAGGCGCAGCGTGTGTATCGTTCCACATTTTATTTTAACTGTGAAACTATGCAACAAATACAAATAAACTACTAAACAAAACAACAAACCGTGACGAAGAGGTGCAACATACACTAACTCAAAATATAATCTCCCACAAACCCAGGTGGGAAAAACAACTACTTAAATATGATCCCCAATTAGAGACAACGATGACCAGCTGCCTCTAATTGGAGATCATCCCCCCAAAAAACATAGAAAAACGGAAACTAGAACCACACAATATAAAAAATGTAAACTACACAAAACCCCCTGTCACGCCCTGACCTACTCTACCATAGAAAATAAAAGCTTTCTATGGTCAGGACGTGACAGTCTCTCTCTGTCCACTGTGTCTGCATTGTGACCAGATTAGCTGGTGCCTCCCTGGTATGCAAATTATTTGACAGATATTCTTTCCAAAAAAATCGGAATTTATTTTAAGATAATTACAAATGCCAAAAGTCAATGGTGCTACCTGTCAATGATTTTAGAGGCCGTTATGATGATGATTTTAATGGTTTGAGAAACCAGATCTGTTTACACTTGATTATATACAGTATATGTTTTAAAGTAATAACAAAAACAACTCCACTTTGTTCATGACAGCCAATAGAAGCTCATCATAACACACCCCTTCTTACACAGAGGGTCAAAGATCATACCCAAAAGACATGTTAACCTCCACTGTTATTGGTAATGGTCAAAGGTTAGCATGTCTTGGGGGTATGATATTTGACCCTCTGTAGAACCACACAACATAAAACTGTATGCATACAGTTTGAAACAAAGGGAGTAGCAAGAGAGAGAGAGTGAGAAGGAGAAAGAGAAAGAGAAGACAAAAAATATTTTAAAAATGTTGACATAGAAAGTGAAAGTAACAAAAAGGCTGAGCAGAGTGGGGGCAAAGGAATCTCCTTAAGGAGCATTAAAGGCGCTGAAAGCATCACCACCCAGACAACAAAACTATTCCTGTTGATCCAGGTCGGTAGCGAACTAGTCCTATAGAACTATAGAGCCCCTCTCCCCGTCTCCCACTCAGAGCTGTGGACTTAAAGGCAGCTGAGGGCAGAGAAAATTCCAATCTCTCTTCATCATTCGACCATTCCTCCTATGCACTTATTATTGTTCCATAGGACTTGACTTATAGCCCAGGGATACAACTCCAGTTATTATTTGTGTCAACACTTGCACCAAAGTATAGACGAGAACGAAACACTGCCCAAAAGAAAACATGTACTATTGTGTAAAAAAGTAATCTGCATTTAAAATCTGCAATATTACAGGTAGAGGTATACAAAATAAATACACTGGCAAAAGAAAGCAACATAAAAATGTAAATATACACTATTCTGTCTTCATTGGAGCAGTAGTGTGTGCTTGTCAGGATGTTAGTTTGTCTGTCAGTGGGTGTGAGACAATACCATTTTGTAATAGTGTGTCAGAATGTCTAATTACGAAAGTACTGTATACTGTCTATCAGTCAGTCAGTGACTACGCATATCTTCACTTATGGAGCTAATGTGCATCTTAACAACATCTCCATTGAAGGTTGCTCATAACCCCATTCACCAAACATTTAAAGGAAACATTTAAACAACACTGTAATTTCAACCAGTGCATGATACTAACTGACATGGTAATCTATGTCCCCATCACACTTACTCCTAAAACACAATAGGACCAGTCTGCCACACCCAGTGACCCACAACACCTGTATCATGCATGACTTGACCTGTCTGGGGAGTTTGGAGCGGTCTGAAAGAGTTTTGGTCTATGTTGACATCTACTTGAAGTCACTGTACTGATGGAAAGTCCCATTTCCTGGTGTAATAGCCATTCATTTATCAGTCGAATTAAATTGTCAATGCCACCAAAACACCCGTAAACACATTTTGAGAAATGGCATTGGAAAAAGTGTAGCCTGGTCATTGATGACTCAGTTGACAACTCAAGGAACACAAGAGCTCAAGAACATTGTTATTCATCACCTTTGTTACAATCTACTGTAGATTAAGGCATTTAAGGCATCGACACCAACCCATCTAAATGTGATTAAGAAGGAACCAACAATAAACCACATGATAATGTCTACTTTCTGCCACGCCTCCTTTCGTTGTGAGGCTGAACAAGGAAGAACCTCAACCCCTTTGCATATACTTGCCAAAAGTACCTCCCGCCACACCCACCCACACACACATGACAGGACTGCCAGCATTATTGTCAAAAATATTTGACCGCAGCATAATACTCAGGTGACGGCTTGGTAGAGGAAACAGAGTTACTCAGACCCAGTCCCAGACCGTAATGGTTAGTATTGGGACGAGCTGAATGAACGTGGTCTAAGCTACAGGACCAGAGGAGGAAATAAGTCCCTTGAAGAGAGACCCCAGGAGTAACAAGGCTGTGGAGACCGTCACACAGGTGAGTGTATGGGACTAAGTTTAATACATCTTGGCAATGGCCAATCATCAGACTTGCTTATGTTTTCACAGTTTAATACTACAATGTCTTCATTGAAATAGTTTAAAATCCTCTCTTACTGAAAGGTACATTGTCTTATTTCTCTCCCCACACAGCCCTGCTATGGGTGCTCAACAAGATAAAATGTACTGCACCAGGTACTTGGATGGACAGGGACCCCCAGCACTGATAGACCAAGGTACACTACCTGGATATTCTTTCTCTCTCTCGCTCATCCCTTTCTTTGTCTCTCTAATGCTTAAGATTGAACTCTGACCCTACCTGGTTGTGTGTGTCTGCCCCCAGCTAATGGGGATGTGAAGGGGAGCTATGCTGAGGTGTCAGAGGGCAGCCAGCCGGAGGGACAGATGACATGGGTCATTCTACACAGAGACCTCCCTGGATACCCAGGGGACAACACCATACAGATCAATTATGTTTTTGCAGATGGAATACAAACAGTAAGTTAGGGTTAAAACAAAAGGCTTCAGTATTTAGCATGTAGTTATTATACAGAATAGCATACATCATATAGCCTGGTCCCAGATCTGTTTGTACTCTTGCCAACTCCATTGCTGTCTTTGTCAAGCCAAACATGACAATGAGTGACTGGAGGAGTTGGCATGATAGCTCAAATTTCAAATTCAAGTTTGAAGTGTATTTGCCATGTGTTGGATATTTTACATTTTAGTCATTTAGCAGACGCTCTTATCCAGAGCGACTTACAGTAGTGAATACATACATTTCATATTTTTTATATTTTTTTTCCCCATACTGGTCCCCCGTGGGAATCAAACCCACAACCCTGGTGTTGCAAACACCATGCTCTGCCAACTGAGCCACACGGGACCTTTACTCCCTTACTCACTCATACTGTTCTATTCTAAGTGTGTTCCACTTCTGAGTGTTCTGAGGAAAG
Organism: Salmo trutta; assembly: GCF_901001165.1. Taxonomy (NCBI): domain Eukaryota; kingdom Metazoa; phylum Chordata; class Actinopteri; order Salmoniformes; family Salmonidae; genus Salmo; species Salmo trutta. The sequence continues at coordinate 22,876,770 of NC_042958.1, forward strand.
AAAGGGAAGCACATTCTACAGGTGCTTACAGAGTCTGGTGACATTCCGTCGTGTTGATGTGATGATGTGGTAAATCAGGTTAGGCTAGTCGCTAGTCATTGAGATGTTGCATACCACCGGGGAGGAAACACAGAATGGGTGATGTAATGCAATCACTACAAGTCAGCAACTAGCATGAAGGAAACCAAATATCTTTGAATGTATTCAGAACAGGTGCACCCCACTGGACAAAAACTGGCTGAATCAGCATTCTTTCCTTGTCATTTCAACAAAAAAGTAAATGTGATGATGTTGAATCAACCCAACTTTTAACCTAAATTTTAACCCAACTTTTAACCTTAATCCAATGTCATGGTGACATTTTTTATTGATTTCAAGTTGAATTTACATTAGTTTATAATGAAAAGGAACAAACACGACCGGTTACCCGGCTTTAACTTTACCACTAATAAAAAGGAAAACATCAAACAGACAGGAGTGTACATCAAACAGACAGTCATCCATGGCAGCTATTTGCTAGACTTTTGGGGGTCCTAAGTAACATTTTGTTGGGACCACCTACCTTTTGGCAATGCGTTTTAGTGGCCCACCTATTGATGGCGGAGAGACAAAATTGAAGTTTTAAAGTTATTTTCTACACATTTTGTCTTGGGGCGTAGAGAAAATGTTGCAGTTTTTAAGCAAGTTTGCTGCAATTCTATACATTTTGCCATGACTTAAGCCAGCCTTTTTTTTGGCAGGGGGGATTGCATCAGCAGTCACTCAATTAGCCCATGTCAGCTAAAATTATTTAGATTGGTAAGTCTACACTCTTAAAAAAAGGTTTCCTAAAGGGTTCTTCGGCTGTCCCCATAGGGAAACCCTTTTTGATCCCAGGTAGAACCATTTTGGGTTCCATGTAAAACCCTCTGTGGAAAGGGTTCTACATTGAACCTAAACGATTTTACCTGGAACCAAAAGCATTCTACATGGAACCAAAAAGGGTTCTTCAAACTGTTCTCCTATAGGGACAGCCGAAGAACACTTTTAGGTTCTAGATAACCCCTTTTTTTCTAAGAGTGGGGCCCATTGATCATCAGCTATCATACTAAAAACTGCAAACATTTGCCTCCAACCTATGGCAAAATGTGTAGATTTGCAGGAAACATGCCGCAAAAATTGAAGTTTTAGAGTTATTTCACAGATCCATGTTTATTTTGGATTAATTCAGATATTCTGATTTTACAGGACAAACATCCCAATCCAGGGCAGACGTTTTTGGGAATGAGGACATTGGCGTATTTGCCCGACAACCGCGATGGAAGGAGGATCCTGGGGCTATTGAATAAGGCCTTCTGCCAGAGACTGGTCTTTACTGTAGCAACCAATGAGAATGGAGAGGATATGGTCACATGGGCGGATATACCCCATAAAACAACCCCTGATGCAGGAAAAGACAGGTTAGTGCTGGATGTGTGTACTACAGAGCAATAGAAAAAGGTAAAGTTCCCATGTTAGTGGACTCTGCATTCACGGTAAACCCTCAATGCATTTTGTCTCAATCGGAAATTACCTTTACATTTAAATCGTGCTATAACACTGAACTTTGGCGATACAGATTGAATCAAGCCCTAAATTATTTATCTTTTAAATACTCACATTAGGTCTATTATGTCTGTAAATCTATGTAATCTGTCTGACCCAGTGTTTCATCTATATTATCTCTGCATCTGTACACACAATTTCCTTTAGTCATAGATATTCATTTGTTTTTCTGATAATTCAGTGACAGCTATCCAGACCCAGACTACCTGAAGACAGCGAGGAAAATACTGAAAGACAAAGGCATCGAATGAGAGGCGACTAAGATCCAATCAACATCAGTTATCAACACTGTCAACGTCAACAGTAATGTCTGAAAGGTGCTGAATGCTCTGTCGTAGCCTACAGGTCCTAGTGTACAATTATTTTAGACCTCTACAGCAGGATTACATACAAGTTTATTAGCTGCTGTAATGTATCGTGTCGGTTTTGTTTCTTGAAAGCTTTGATAATATATTAGTATTTTAGATTACAGGGTCCTGATGCGCAGAATGTACAATAAACAGCTGTTTGCTGTACACTCCCTCTTGTGGTTGTTTATGTCTCTACACTCACTGTGTTTCCCTCCAAAACCAGCTCATAGGCACCTTGTTCCCTATGTAGTGCACTACTTTTGACCAGGGTTGTGTCCCAAATGGCACTCTATTCCCTATATACTGACTACTTCTATTGAATTGGAGATGTGCTCTTCAGGATACAGTAGTCTGACATATGTCAGTGGTTCCATAAAAATAACAGCATTCATTTGAAAACTAAGGTTTGTCACATATCCACACACCAGCCTCTCCAAACCACACAAATGACTTTTAAGCACAGGATGCTTCCCAACCTTTGTCTACCTCGCTGCAACAACACCATAAGCCCTAGCCCCTTTTCCTGAGAAAAAAGTTTACCCTTATAGTTATTATTTTTCTTATCTCCTTCCTTCCTTCCTGCTGGCCTAGCGTGTTATTGGTCCAGATTGCCGAGTGTGAACTTTCCCAGGGTGACGGCAAGGCCGCCTGTTCTTTTCAAACTGAATTACAGCCTGGGCTTCATACAGACAATAAAGTCTAATCTCATTGGCTGGTCCCATTAGGGAGGTGTCTGTCATCCAGGGGCGCCTCTTAAACCACTTTCTCCTGGACGTTTCACAGTAGAGTCATCCGTCCCAACTGTCAGGGTCTGGAGCTGGAGCGGCAGCCACAGCCACCGCAACGACAGCTATCAAATCTGTCTCACTGAGGCACTCAAGTCCCCCCTCCCATCCACCTCGCAGGCTCGTATCCTCCAGCACATTCTGGCCCCCATCGTCGCCACTTCCCCTGTCATCAGAAGCCTCCTATCTCTGTCTTTCTTAGAAAGACCCATGAGGAAAAGAGATGACTTGATTCTCAGTGTGTGCATGTGTTTGTCAGATTGAGAGAGAGAGAGAGAGTGAGAGTGAGTGAGAAAATGTGAGTGATCGTGTCTCTGTCTCTGTTAGCAGTGTTTTGTATTACCCTTTGTGACGCAGACAGCCCTGTGTGTAGTTAGTCTTAACTTCGTCCAACTGTATACATACTGTACTTCTCAAGGCAAAGTCAATGAAGGTTAGATATGGTCAGAAATCATTGAGAAATAATGACTACCCCTTAGACCAAAGCCAAAAAACACTTTTTTATCAGCCATAGAAAGCTTGAATTCTCAGCAGAAATATTTTCTCTCTCCCTTTATTCCTCCTCTTTCTCTTCCTATCCTCTTTCTGGATGAGTCCCAAATGGCACCATATTCCCTCTCTCCCCTACCTAGTGCACTACCTTTGACCAGAGCCCTATGGGCCCGATTCAGACCAGAGTTAAGCTGTCATAAGTGGAACATAATTCCCTTTTTATGCACTTTTCTCTCTATGCGTGTTCTGACCAACTTATTAGTTTGGCGGGGAGAGAAAGTAAATTAAGGTGACTTTCACTTAATTCCCTAATAATTCCTCCACCTTTACGCGCAAGGAAACTATGAATAAGGTCTAGCGAACCTTCCAGTTCCAAGTGGGAAAAACATGTCATTATTTTTGGGGGATAGAAATAACACCATTCTCTATACACTGCAATTTACAACTTGATAAACACTATTGACAAGAGCTAGGTACATTAGTAATCCATTTGGACAAAGGAATTGTAAATATAAATGAATCTTGTTTTAGATATGTTTTACCTTATAATCGCTGGAGACATATGGCAGCAAACTGAAGCATATCAACATATAAAGTTTCCCACTGTAAAGTTGATGGAAAACTGTGCCATTATGCAACATTACATTTGCACTGCCTTTTAAACATGCAGGGATGGGCACTCCCAAATGTCTTAATTATAAGCTACCCTGACTTTCTCTGTCTCCTATTTCTATCATGTTAAATATTTGCCACTATCAGTATCGACTGTCAGTAGGCCTAATAACTACACATATTCAACTGCCAATTTACTGTATGTTCCCTTCAGTTGGTTTAGCCACATTATCATTCCATTTCCTTCCATTCTTTCATTTATCTTAATTTGCTTCCTCCTGGCTGTTGCTGAGGATCATAAGTAACAGTGGATAATATTTTTCTTTAAAGACGTAGGCTAATTAAATCGTTATGGAGCGGAGTGCAGACCAAGCCATGGCACAAAACTTTGGCTTTAGAAGTGTGGGGGGGGGCATAATTATTATTATTATTAATTTGTTTTGGATAAACACTCCAAACAGCCTACCAGACCATTCAGAGGCATCCGCATGGTCCTAAAGCACACCGTTGCCTCGTTTTGTATCACATTCCAATTATAAAACTGGGGGGGACAAATATGCAATTTCAAAATGTGGGGGGGACATGTAAAAGGTTACGACCTTGTTTGGCCGTGTCATCACACAGTTCCATTGTTAGTGCAGGGAATAGACAAGGCTATAGCCTACTATTGTACACTATTCTCTATTATAATTATATATCAACTAATCTTTCAACATTACCATGGATTGAAGAACTTAATGTGGCAATTTTCAGAATGACTCAATCCAACGTTTTCTTTATTTTGTGCGAAATGGCTCTCCAAACCATTTTTTTATGATTCATAAGTACTTTCCTAAACCTAAATAATCATGAGCTGAAGTAAAATATCCAAGAAATGTTCCATACGCACAAAAATCTTATTTCTCTCAAATGTTGTGCACAAATTTGCTTACATCCCTGTTAGTGAGCATTTCTCATTTGCCAAGATAATCCGTCCACCTGACAGGTGTGGCATGTGAAGAAGCTGGTTAAACAGCATGATCATTACACAGGTGCACCTTGTGCTGGGGATAATAAAAGGCCACTCTGAAATTTGCAGCTTTGTCACACAACACAATGCCACAGATGTCTCAAGTTTTGATGGATCGTGCAATTGGCATGCTGACTGCAGGAATATCCACCAGAGCTGTTGCCAGAGAATGTAATGCTCATTTTTCCAATGTTGTTTTAGAGAATTTGGCAGTAAATCCAACCTGCCTCACAACCACAGACCCCGTGTAACCACGCCAGCCCAGGACCTACATATCCAGCTTCTTCACCCGAGGGATGATCTGAGACCAGCCACCCGGACAGATTATGAAACTGTGGGTTTGCAAAACTGAAGAATCTCTGCACAAACTGTCAGAAACAGTCTCAGAGAAGCTCTGACTTCAAAATGGACCGAGTTGCTCCTTCTCAAGAAACCAACATTCGACTTATCTGACGTCAAAAACTACAGACCTGTATCCTTATTTATTTTCTTTACAAAACACTTGAGCATGCTGTCTCTGATCAACTTTCTCATTATCTCTCTCAGAACAATCTTCTGGATCCTAACAAGTCAGGCTTCAAGACGGGTCATTCAGACTGCTCTTCTCTGTGTCATTGAGGTGCTCCGCACTGCCAAAGCTGACTGTCTCTCCTCTGTTCTCATCCTCCTAGATCTATCTGCTGCCTTCCACACTGTGAACCATCAGATCCTCCTCTCCACCCTCTCAGGGCTGGGCGTCTCAGGCTCTGCACACTCCAGAATTGCATCTTATCTGGCAGGCCGCTCCTACCGGGTGGAGTGGAGAGGAGTTGTGTCTGCACCACGTACCCTCACTACTGGTGCCCCCCAGGGCTCAGTTCTAGGCCCTCTCCTCTTCTCCAAGTCACTCGGCTCCGTCATATCCACACATGGTCTCTCCTATCATTGCTATGCAGATGACACTCAACTGCTTTTCTCCATCCCCCCTTCTGACACCGAGGTGGTGACACACATCTCTGCGTGCCTGGCACATATCTCAACTTGGATGTCGGCCCACCACCTCAAGCTCAACCTTGACGAAGACGGAACTGATCTTCCTCCCGGGGAAGGACTGCCCCGCTCAAAGACCTCTCCATCACGGTTGACAACTCCACAGTATCGCCCTCCCAGAGTGCAAAGAATCTTGGTGTGACCCTGGACAATACCCTGTCATTCTCTGCACACATCAAAGGAGTGACCCGCTCCTGCAGGTTCATGCTCTACAAAATCCGGAGAGTACGACCCTACCTCACACATGAAGCAGCGCAGGTCCTAATCCAGGCACTTGTCCTCTCCTGTCTGGATTACTGCAACTCACTGTTGGCTGGGCTCCCCGCTTGTGCCACCAAACCCGCGCCGTATGAGGCAAATGGTGGTCACTAAGGCTGTTGCGTTGACCGTATTACTGCCACACAGGCGATCATGAGTCATGAAGGCAGTCAAATTCCACGTGACCGTTTAGTCATAGTAATTAGGCTTCTCAAAGCTCTGATGCTGCTGATGGTCATTAGTAGCCTACCAACTTGCTAACTGTCTGGTACTCAGCACTTTATTGTCCCTCTAATCACTCTGACATCAATGCAAATGTAATCGAAAATCTAATCAAACACTTCATGAGAGCCCATGAGCTCATGTTGTGCAACGTTTCTATAGGCTATGCAATTGAGCTAGACAACAGAGTGATGACCTCTATTAAAAAGGGGAGGATCCCATCAGCTTTCTGGCTAGGCCTAATATATTTATTTTTCTACTTTCCTAATATTAAGCACATTGCTTATCTTTACAACAGGCTGGCATGAAAATGAACCATGAACCATGAGAAAAGCTCCTCCATTCGCTATTTAAGTGCATAGATGACATATTTTTTCCTGCTGCCCCTGTTTGGAGACAAGTGCATGATAATGGTGCATTCTAAATTAAAACAAATTTCACAAATATATGATTTAGTATATGTAAAGAGAAAATCAAGAATAGTCTGATGGGTGACAATATTTTTTAGAATCATAGCCGCACACCTCATGTAGCCTAGCCCATAGGCCTCAACTAAAGTGGCCAAATGACTTTTTAAATTAAGCACGTTAATCGGCTTTACAGGGGGTGTAGAGCCTAACTGCATACATAAGCAGCGTGTGAGTTTCAAGTTTGGGGAATATAATTTTCACCATAAAAATTCACCTTTATAATAAACTCAGTTAAATATTTGAAATTGTTGCATGTTACGTTTATATTTTTGTTCAGTGTAGATGGCTTTCTTTCATTGATCCCTAATATTCTCAACCTGTTCCCTCAATATATTCTAGTGAGTCTGTAGAAATGTTTTTAACTATGTAAAAGGCACACTGTATTTAAAGGGATGGCTTAAGATAAATATACTGAAAACCCTATTCAAAGAAGCCTTCCCTGTAGCTCAGTTGGTAGAGCATGGTGTTTGCAACACCAGGGTTGTGGGTTCGATTCCCACGGGGGGCCAGCACAGGAAAAAAATGTATGAAATTGTATGAAATGTATGCATTCACTACTGTAAGTCGCTCTGGATAAGAGTGTCTGCTAAATGACTAAAATGTAAATGTAAATGAAAACTCCACCACAAAATCTGTTGGCCAGCAAGTGGCAGGGTTTTCAGCAAATGAATGAAATGTATTCAGAGTGTGCAAGGTAGCCACACCTGAAGAGCACATTACACGACTGAGTAAGGTAGGCTAAGTCTGAATACCAACAACTGAGAAGTGTGTAGTAAAAGCATGTGGGCCCCTATGGGAATAGGTGCCATTTGGGATGCAGCCAATGTCTCTCTGTACTAAGCGGTGTACAGTTCCCTTGTTAGTGGTGATGAATGGGCTGTGGAGCTGGTTTCATTAGAGTCTTTAATTTGAACCACAATTAGATGCAATCCCTTTCAGAAGACAAAGCAGATTCCCAGACAGTTCATTAAAAGACATGGGCCACAAACGCTGAAGATGGATGCTTCTGTTCTCACTGGCCTGGGTCTCTCAGTCTGGGCCTTGTTCACAGTTTACTGAACTGAACCCCCATGAGGCAACTTTCCCCTCTTTACTCTGTAGTCCCCACACTGGCAGAGAAATGGTGGTGATTTTAGTAGAAAAAGCAGGTAAAAGGAAACAGTTCATTTCTATGTAAAAGTGTTGATGTTGAAAATATCACACTTTTCTCATACAATAGTGATAATTATGTCACATTGTTAAGAGAAATTAGACTATAATCTTTAGATGAAGTGAATGTAAAACCCTGTTTGGTTAGTGTGGTTAGCTAGCACCATGCGAACAGATCTAATATTTTAGTTATCTTATCAAACAATAGGAATGATGATAAAGTTTGATGATGGTCAGGTTGTTCATAGAACTGACTGAGTGGGGGCAAACCCATTATTATAAACAAATACCTCCGGACAAACATGCAATCAGTAGCTGTGTGCATTATTGATCAGGGATAGAGAGGAAGGAGTAATGAAGCTATGCCTTGTGTCCAGGGTTTTGGAGTGAGAAAAGAAGAAGAAGAAGAACTTTTAGGTCAACCAAGAGCTTTAACCACACAGAAAGTGCCTGTGCGTTTCTTGGAAAAACAGTGTAAAAAAGAGGAATGAAAACACAACATAGACTTGAATCGTCAGGGCTGTCATATGAGCTATTGTGTCTCGTCAGGGGAACAGCCAGTCTAGCGTCCCTCCCTGTCCGTCTGACAGAAGTTTGCGCTGCATCCCATTTGTGTCACTGTGTCTCCTGTTTTACAAGCCCTATAAACCCTCCATGACAAGGGGGAAAAGAGATGGTAAGCCATCAATTAGACCTGAATGGTGTCCGTAAAAAAAAAACAGGCTGATGCCACAAAGGTGAGCTGAGTCAATCTCAGAAGGAAAATGGTTTACGGTGTGATAAATCTTACAGAGAGAGGTGGATAGCATGGAGACATCTCCGGCCCTGTAGAGGTTAGGGGATGTCCTCTCCTCTTTCCCTGAGGTTATCAAAACAGAAAGGTAAAAAAAAGAGTTATTTAGCTAGCTGATCCAGATAGAACAGATCTGTGTGTACAACAAGGTCATCTTATTTAGAGAGCAAACTGGCCAACAAGTTTATTGGCTTTTTTCATAAAGGTTGAAATGAACTTTGACAATCCCTGAAAAGGCACATGGAAAAAGATTTGTTTACATAGGACAAGGTTTATCAACAGCGTACAGAGGAGGGAACTTGTGTGTGATACGTTAAGGGATGGGGGAGACCAGCCGTCTGTGAATATGTCTGTGATTTCCAACATTCTGGTAAAGACAGGATTCCAAGATTCCAATGCATCATTGGGGGTACACTGCCCGCCCTCCAGGACACCTACCACACCCGATGTCACAGGAAGGCCAAAAAGTTCATCAAGGACATCAACCAGCCGAACCACGGCCTGTTCACCCCGCTAGCATCCAGAAGGCGAGGTCAGTACAGGTGCATCAAAGCTGGGACCGAGAGACTGAAAAACAGCTTCTATCTCAAGGGCATCAGACTGTTAAATAGCCATCACTAGCCAGCCTCCACCCAGTACCCTGCCCTGAACTTTGTCACTGTCACAACCAGCTACCACCCGGTTACTCAACCCTGCACCTTAGAGGCTGCTGCCCTATTTACATAGACATGGAATCACTGCTCACTTTATGATGTTTACATACTGTTCTACTCATTTCATATGTATATACTGTATTCTAGTTAATGTCATCCTATTCAATTATTGCTGTATATATACTATCTGTACAATACCTACGTATTGTACAGATATACTAAATATTCTATCCACATACTGTCCATAATGTCTATAATGTCTATACATCCCATCACATATATATATTTATACTCCGGACTCCGACATTGCTCATCCTAATATTTATATATTTCTTAATTCCATTCTTTTACTTTTAGATTTGTGCGTATTGTTGTGAATTGTTAGATATTACTGTAATGCTGGAGCTAGGAACACAAGCATTTTGCTACACCCGCAATAACATCTGCTAAATATGTGTATGCGACCAATACAATTTATTTGATTTCTAAGGTACCAGACTCCATGCTTTCAAAAAGCCACCACACAAACCTCTGTCTCACACACACATTGAAAAGGCAACACTCGTCACATACCCACTCAATCGCTATAATGCCATTCATATCATATCTAGACCCTGGCTCTTTCCACCCTTCCCTTCCCCTGTATCTCTTTGAGGCTGTGCTCTTTTCATTTCTGACAGAGACCTGTCACACACTCTGTGCCCCCAGTGTCCCCACTTTGTCCTCTTACATGGCTAGCCAAAGACTCAGAGATGGCCCGACCTGATAGCCCTCAGGCCGATTGTATACTAAGGTTAGCTGTTTGCTACTCTCATACAGAGACACTACAGTGTGTTGATATCTTTCTATAGCCCCGAAGAGCAACGCTTCTATGGAGTCAGAGATCTGATACAGTGAGACCTTCATTGGCCCCTCGCCTGCACTCCTCCTTTTAGGTAACATTCAGTCTTTTGAGAGGCCAGAGATGGAGGGCTGTGATACAGTCAACCTAGAGTCGTCGTCTTTCTCCAACTTGTGTCACTCACTCAAAACCCAGTGACGCACTTCACATTGCCTTTATGCTCTCTGGACACTGTTTAAAAAAAATGCAAGTCCATTAAATAGATACACTATATACAAAAGTATGTGGACACCTGCTAGTCAAACATCTCATTCTAAAATCATGGGCAACAATATGGAGTTTGTCTACTATAATAGCCTCCACTCTTCTGGGAAGGCTTTCCACTAGATGTTGGAACATTGCTGCGGGGACTTGCTTCCATTCAGCCACAAGAGCGTTAATGAAGTCTGGCACTGATGTTGGGCGATTAGGCCTGGCCACGGGTGAGGCTGAAATAGCCGAATCCACTCATTTAAAGGGGTGTCCACATACTTGTGTATATATAGTGTAGGTGGTAAAGACAAAGAAAGGAAACCACAAGACACATTTGTCAGACCAACCACATCTACCGTATGTCTTACAAGCCCTGCTAGTGAGAGCCCCTTTCTCTGGCTCAATACCTCCTTACCCCAATAAAGCTCCAGTGTAGTGCTCTGTTTTCAGATGAGACCAGTGGGACCACTCTGCTGGTGGTGTTCTCTACTGCCATTTAGATAGAATAATACAGAGAAAGGGGACCATGTTACATAGAGAGTAGTGCGTTTGTAGATACAGTAGCTAGTTGCCCATAGAGAAAATGTGTCATTGCAAGTACAGTGCAATACAGTACAGTACAGTACAGTACATGTGTCAGAAGGTGAACATTGACAGGTTCTTTAGGATCTGGGTTGAGCAGGCAGAATGAAGTAGAGACAAAACACAAAAAAATTAAAAGCATATAAAATGGACCCCTACTTTACAACTGCCCACTCAGAGGCCCAGATCTTGCCGACTACGCCAAATATCACACAATGGAAAAGTGACAGGTACCTTAGGATCTGGGTTGAGCTGGCAGTGTGATCCCAGCTTCAGCCCAGACTTAACCCCAGCTCAGCCAAACCCAGCCCCAACCCAGCCCATGCAGCTCCTCTCCCAGCCTTGATCCTGACCTTGCAGGTCCCTGGGTGCTCCAGCATGGGTCCTGGATGGATGGGGTGACCCTGCTTGCTTAGTCCCCAGTCCCCTCAATGCACAGCACAGCCCCCCTCAAAACTCGATTCAGTGATTAATGAGCTTTAAGGTGACAAATCGCCCCTGTGGCTCAGCTGTGGGATCGAGCACTAGGGCGCTTCATACGTTGGCCATCGCCACCCATTCAATCGATGCTGCAATGTTTCTTTTTTTTAATTCTCATTTTCTCTCTTTGTTTCTCTCTCTTCATTCCACTTTCTCTATTACCCCCCTCTCTCTGTCTGTCTCCCTCTGTCTCTCTCTGTCACTCTCTCTTTCTCTCCCTCTCTCTCTCAAAGGGACATCACAACAAAGCAGAGAATAAAATCTCCTTTTCAACACTTTTGACACACTCATTTGATCTGACAGAATGCAATGTACTAGTGCGCTGCCTTTATGCTTTCCCATAAAGTGTGTTTGTGGAGGTTTTGTGTTATTTCAATGTACTCAACCCATTTTCAACCCAAATGGAAAACTCACTTGACTAATATTATGTTGGCCATTGAGGATGTAACGCATAACCCCTATGTGTTATCAAAGCAATAACCTTGATATTTACACTTCCCAAACCTTGCATAATATTCTAATATCCTGGTTCTATTTGCTCTCTTAACGATGGGTGTATTTTAATAAACAGAGTGGGTGGAGAGGTGTGAGTTGGCAACGGGGACATAAAAAGCTATTCACACAGTGGCAATGAGGACGTAATCAGAGTGTACACAGACACAAATACACACACAAACACACGCACGCACGCACACACACACACGGGCAGAGGCGATTCACCGGGTAAAGGTCAGATCCGAGAGAAAATTGGCTTTTCTATATTGAATAATTAATGTGATCATCTTTTCTCTGATGGCCCTGCTCTCATTCGCTGGGACACTGCTTCATGTTAAACAAACAGGACATCTGATTGGTCAGGGGAAGACTTAGGGGATTGTACGATATGCTGTCAACATTATACATGCTCAGGGGACTCCAGTTACATGTAAAATGTTTGCCACTTGGCTAGCTGCGCTAAAGACATAGTTATTTCACCTGAAATGAAATAGGCTTCATTCCTTTTGAAAATTCTTATAAATAACCAACCAGACAACATCATTATTTGTGAGACTTTTAAAGCAGCGCCAAGGTTTCAGCTTTGTACTGTAACAAAACACGCTCTTTCTCTCCTGAGATAGACCCACATGCTTCCAGGATAAATGTCATATCTCTCTATGTGCAGCCGGGCTGGGCAGCAGGTAGCCTCAGAGACAAAGTTATTACAGCGGCAGAGCTGCCAAAATGGATGACACTGTGGTGGGTAGACCACTTCTCCCTTTTATTTCTTAATAAAAGGATTTCTCTCCCCGACGGCTGATAGATTTCTGCCTGTTTCTGCCTGGAGAGAAGCAGAGGAGAGGGGAAACCCAAGGAGGATATGTTTCCTGACAGTGGGTCTGTCTTCTTAATGACACAGACTTCAACATAACCTTCAATAGCCGCTCGCCACACATGGTGCCGGGCAGAGCCGCCCTCTTCACTGACAGTTTACCCAGGTCCCCCGGCTCCAATAAATGTCATGCGCTCATCACTCTCTGACCACCGGCCAATTTGAAACCCCCGACTTAACGGACGAGTCATAAATCGGAACATACAGACACCATTTCTCGCTCTCTCTCAGGTCTATCTATGTGTGTGTGTGTGTTTGGCCTGAGGAATCTCCACCTCTCCACCATAATATTCCATATGTTCATTTCAGCTCCCTCCCTCCACCTCCTCCTCCTCTTCCACCTATCTCTCTCTTCATCTTCTCTTTCTTTATGGCCAACATTTAAAGCCCTGATGGTCTCGCTAAGCTAGCATTTGTCTGGAGGGCTTATGGGGTGTTGGAGTGGGTGGGCAGAGGTAATATTTACCATGTGTGAGGGACTTCATAACTCACCACTGGTATAGGCAGTTTTCATAGGGTTGATGGCGTGATATTAGAGGCATGGTATAGGCAGAGTGAGACACTCTTTAGATAAGGTTGGGGGGAGGTTAGGGGCATGGAGATATGAAGAGGTTACCGCAAATTACTATTTCCCACTGCAGGAATGACCTGCGAGATTAACAAAGATGATAGATTATTTGAGGCTGCCAAATATAATAAAAAACAAGAGCAGTAAAACCTGAAATCTGTTTTCTTGATGAATGCTCCACACACTGGTGACCTTACTTATAGAGATCAAAACTACATTTCAAGGAGTGACACTTGTTACCCAGTAACCCTCCGTTTAACTTTCCATGGCTACGTCCAAAATGGCACCCTATTCTCTACACAGTGTACTACTTTTGACCAGAGCCCTACGGGCCCATGGTGCTCTGGTCAAAAATAGTGCACTATATACACTCTTAGAAAAAAAGGTGCTATCTAGAACCTAAAAGAGTTCTTAAGCTGTCCCCATAGGAGAACCCTTTGAAAAACCCTTTTGGTTCCAGGTAGAACCCTTTTGACTTCCATGTAGAAACCTTTACATGGAACCCAAAAGAGTTCTACCTGGAACCAAAAAGGGTTCTACCTGGAACCAAAAAGGGTTCTCCTATGGGGACAGCCGAAGAACACTTTTGGTACCCTTTTTTCTAAGAGTGTAATGAATAGGGTGTCTTTTCTTCCCCAGTACTCTCTCCCCGTGCTCATTTTCCCTGGTCGTCAGGACCTTGGCTGTCAGAGGGTTGTTGGACGAGTGCAGCCTCTCACAGTGACAGGTATTCATGTGTGATTAATGGGCCAGGACCAACTCTGTGTGGGTGAGGCAGAAGTCCTATCAAACCAGAGAAAATCACAGCAATTAGTGACTGACTGATGAGGTCACTCACCATGCTGCTTCCTGCTGGGGGTTTAGAATATCCTGTTCACCCTGACACTACTCAGAAGGACTATAATACACCACATAGACAAATAGATAAAGGCTTTGTCCGTCCTGTTTGGGTTGGAAAGCTGAAGACATTTGTTTAGTCTCTGAGTCATTCAATTATAAGAACCCAGCATTCAAAATGCAACACAAGCAATTGACAAAGTGAGACATGCATTCTATTCTCATCCTATTCTCATCCATAGGGATCAGGCGTGTGTGTGGGGGGGCAGAGGTCGACATGGGAGCGAAGGTGTTTTTAAAGAGGAACCAAAGAGCAATCTGTGTTTTGACCACCCCAGAGGACAGGGGACACGGGCGGACTTGGACATCTGACCCACAGATTTAAAATGGAGGCTTGAACAAGGCCCCTCTATCACCAAGGGTCCAGAGTGATGAACTACACCCACACCTCCATGAGACAGCAACAATACATCCCTTCAATTCCTCCCTCCCTCTGTCCATACCTTCCAATAACTCCTTCTCTCTCTCTCTCTCTCTCTCTCTCTCTCTCTCTCTCTCTCTCTCTCTCTCTCTCTCTCTCTCTCTCCCTGCACGAGCTTCTAGCCTTCACCTAGGTTTACCCATTCGACTCATCCCCCCTTCAACTCTCCACCCCTTCACCTCTCCACCTCTTCTCCGATCCATCCATCCCTCCACCGCCTCCTCAACCCCTCCTTAAAGACATCGCGGAGATGCAATCATTTCCAAACTCCTTGTGAGTGATCCCCCAGCCCGAACGTATGCGTGTTAGGGTGTTAGGGTATTCAGGCCCATGGGTGGCAGATGACTGATAGCGCTGTGTCTGCGAGGGGAAACTGAATGATGGCTGTTGGACCACATGGTAACAGAACAGAGGGTGTGTGTATTTAGACAGAGCTGAGGAGAGGAAGGATAGAGCAGCAGCCAAACCTACCCTGTCCTGCAGCTCAGATCCTACCAAATCAGCACAAGCAAGATTATTAGACTTATTTAACATTATCATACCTTGTATCATACCTTTCTAAGGCTGATAAGTCATTATTTTCTAGAATCACTTTATGCAACGTACATTAATTCTGACCTAATTAACACATTATAAATGCATTAATAGAACACCATAATATTTGCGCGGTAGGTAGTCTAGTGGTTAGAGCGTTGGGCCAGTAACCAAAAGGCTGTTGGTTGGAATACCTGATCTGACAAGGTGAAAAATCTGCCGATGTGCCCTTGAGCAAGGCACTTAACCCTCATTTGCTCCCGGGATGCCGTACTACTATGGCTGACCCTGTAAAACACATTTCACTGCACCCATCTGGTGTATGTGACAATAAAACATATTTGTTGTTAGTCGGTATAAGTGATCCAGAAAATCTGAGTAAGTTGGGGGAAAATATGACTATGAGTACTCTGAGTAGTCTTTTGCCAACTCACACCTGGCCCTGGCCATAGTAGCAAACCATTTCCTTCCAGTTGAAGTGATTCGGAAGAACCTCCTGTGTGGAATCAGTTCCGCCCACACAAACAAACCACAACAGACTGTTTACAGGACAATAATCATACTCACATATTGGTAATTAGGTGTCAAAGGCATCCTCAAGTCTAGCAACCCTCTGGAAGGTATTGATCCCTAAGCTGTGGTAAACAACACAGAGTTAATTGTGAGTTAAATGGAAGACACAACCACCAGTAGTCATAATAGCTTTAATCCGCCTTAAATTCGGCTGGACAGTTATCAACCAGACGGAAGGGGGCGGGAGAGGGGGGTTCTGACAGCGCTATCGCCGATGACGACTGACAGGCGGGTGTTTTGGAGCGCTGGTTGTGGTGTTGGGGAGGAGTGACGCATTGTCTCCTGGGTAATGCTGGCCTACGGTAATGAGTCCTCAACGTGGCTGTCTCCCAGGCTCCCGGTTTGTCTGGAGGAGGAAAGTTTACTACAACTTATAGCTGTGATCACAGAAGCTGATAAGCCCAGGGGCCGCACACACACGCGCACACACCCCTCCCCTGCCACACCCTCTCCAATAGGGTTTTTCAAATCTCCGCCTCGGCCCAGCCCTCCTCGATTTAATAAGGAATTACAATTATTTGTCATTCTAATCTGTCTAGTCAGACAGAAGGAGATATAAAGACGACGGTAAGGCCGTGTTGGACAACAGGGCGTGTGTATGATTCATCACTCTGTCCTCCGGCCCCAGATTAATATTTGAATGTAATTATTACTTCCCTAGCCATTAGCGTACTGGCTAAATGAAATCACGTGAAAGAGGTATTTCATTAAAGTTACCACAGATGGGGAAAGGAGAAATCACTGGCGAGGCGATCCCAGTCCTAGATGACCGATGGGACCCTACAGACAGACATGGAACACTCAGGGTTCTGGAATGCTGTTCTGCATTTTAATGTGGAACTGGTATGATCGTTGCAGTATAGCCATGGCTATAAAACATTCAGAAGGACATCCCTTTATTATTTAGGCCACAATAAACAAGACATAAATCAATGACTAAATCTAAATGTTTGGATTGAATTGGATTTTATACAAACGCTTCTAATGCGGAAATATTGAGTCATTGAAAAGGGGTCAGCGGCTTTATGAATAGGCTGAATGAAATCAAATGTACAAGGTGAACAGGTGTTGAGAGCCACAAAAAATGCATTATAGTTGAAATATTAGAAGACCAATATAACTTATTTTATATAAACTTGATTCATAAACAAGTGGAGTTAGCCAGCTGGAGGTGACAGCTTAAAGACTGTCAGGTACGTTCCTGTCCCACTGTGTTAAAGAACACACAGACCATGCTACTTGGCTCTATACTCACATATGATTTGCACTGCTGCTATAAGGGCATCAAAAGAATGGAGGCATTTTGTAAATGAGAGGTTTGGAGAGAATGATATCATACAATAGATCCATACCAACTCAGATGGATCTCAAGGGGCATTAACACACACACACACAGACACATACATACATATATACACACACACACATACAGTGAGGGAAAAAAGTATTTGATCCCCTGCTGATTTTGTACGTTTGCCCACTGACAAAGAAATGATCAGTCTATAATTTTAATGGTAGGTTTATTTGAACAGTGAGAGACAGAACAACAACAAAAAAATTCAGAAAAACGCTTGTAAAAAATGTTAGAAATTGATTTGCATTTTAATGAGAGAAATAAGTATTTGACCCCTCTGAAAAACACGACTTAGTACCTGGTGGCAAAACCCTTGTTGGCAATCACAGAGGTCAGACGTTTATTGTAGTTGGGCACCAGGTTTGCACACATCTCAGGAGGGATTTTGTCCCACTCCTCTTTGCAGATCTTCTCCAAGTCATTAAGGTTTCGAGGCTGACGTTTGGCAACTCGAACCTTCAGCTCCCTCCACAGATTTTCTATGGGATTAAGGTCTGGAGACTGGCTAGGCCACTCCAGGACCTTAATGTGCTTCTTCTTGAGCCACTCCTTTGTTGCCTTGGCCGTGTGTTTTGGGTCATTGTCATGCTGGAATACCCAACCACGACCCATTTTTAATGCCCTGGTTGAGTGAAGGAGGTTCTCACCCAAGATTTGACGTTGCATGGCCCCGTCCATCGCCCCTTTGATGCGGTGAAGTTGTCCTGTCCCCTTAGCAGAAAAACACCCCCAAAGCATAATGTTAACACCTCAATGTTTGACGGTGGGGATGGTGTTCTTGGGGTCATAGGCAGCATTCCTCCTCCTCCAAACACGGCGAGTTGAGTTGATGCCAAAGAGCTCCATTTTGGTCTCATCTGACCACAACACTTTCACCCAGTTGTCCTCTGAATCATTCAGATGTTCATTGGCAAACTTCAGACGGGCATGTATATGTGCTTTCTTAAGCAGGGGGACCTTGTGGGCGCTGCAGGATTTCAGTCCTTCACGGCGTAGTGTGTTACCAATTGTTTTCTTGGTGACTATTGTCCCAGCTGCCTTGAGATCATTGACAAGATCCTCCCGTGTAGTTCTGGGCTGATTCCTCACCATTCTCATGATCATTGCAACTCCACGAGGTGAGATCTTGCATGGAGCCCCAGGCCGAGGGTGATTGCCAGTTATTTTGTGTTTCTTCCATTTGCGAATAATTGCAACAACTGTTGTCACCTTCTCACCAAGCTGCTTGGCGATGGTGTTGTAGCCCATTCCAGCCTTGTGTAGGTCTACAATCTTGTCCCTGATATCCTTGGAGAGCTCTTTGGTCTTGGCCATGGTGGAGAGTTTGGAATCTGATTGATTGATTGCTTCTTTGGACAGGTGTCTTTTATACAGGTAACAAGCTGAGATTAGGAGCATTCCTTTTAAGAGTGTGCTCCTAATCTCAGCTCGTTACCTGTATAAAAGACACCTGGGAGCCAGAAATATTTCTGATTGAGAGTGGGTCAAATACTTATTTCCCTCATTAAAGTGCAAATCAATTTATAACATTTTTGACATGCTGTCACGATTCCCACCGAAGGTGGCGCCCCCTCCTGCTCAGGTGGCGCTCGATGGTCGTCGTCACCGGCCTACTAGCTGCCACTGATTCCCTTTTTGTTTTCCCCCTTTCTGTTATTGTTTGCACCTGTTCTTAGTGGGGGTGATTAGCGGGGCTATTTGAGCTAGCTGGCCCGCCTGCTCTTTGTGCGGAATTGTTTATCTGTTGTATGCTTGTGTACACGCTGGTTGTGTTTTTGTGCTAGTGCGTTGGTTTTGCGCCGACTGTGTTTTCCCCTGTGTTTGGGGCACTTTGTTTTGTGTGCACTCTCATCGCTGTTTGGGGTGGCTTGTGTTTTTCGCCATTTGGCCCATTAAAAGCCACTACCCTGTATTCGCTGCTTCCTGCGTTTGATTCCTCACCCACGACGCCCGAGCATTACACATGCATTTTTCTGGATTTTTTGTTGTTATTCTGTCTCTCACTGTTCAAATAAACCTACCATTAAAATTATAGACTGATAATTTCTTTGTCAGTGGGCAAACGTACAAAATCAGCAGGGGATCAAATACTTTTTTCCCTCACTGTACATATATACACACACACACATATATACACACACACACACGCACGCACGCACACACACACACACACACACACACACATATTTATATATATATATATATATATATATACACACACACACACACACACACACACACACACACACAGAGGCCGTCACAGTATGATTGTGGTGATCTGAGACAGGGTGATCCTTAGTGCTAGTGACTGGGTCACATGGTCATATGTAACGGAACCCTCCCACTCTAGAACCATACTAGCTCCATTCTCCACTCCTCCACTGAGCTAATGTTCTGTCACAGCTAATGAGAGTGGTGGAACCAGAGTGATGGATCCGCTCTGGCATCTCCTCACAGAGAACTAGCCTACACTCAGTGTGGTGGAGATAGAGATCTCTGCTGCTTAGACTCCTATAGGGATGTGTTGTGTGTAAATGTGTATAATACAGAGAGACACATTCGCTAATTACTATTAGCTTGTGTCATGTTAGGTCCTTTCTTACTTTGAGCCAACAGTTTGTGAAAGAAACCTAGTTCTCTTCATATACTGTAAAACATTATGCATCAACTATATTTAATTGTGAATTACACCAAAACAAATCCTAACAGTTTAACCATTAAGGCAAGGTAGTCTGCGGGCTACCCAACCCAGTCCACAACAATAACACTGCCTTGTATAAAGCGAGCAGACACTTTTTACAAGGTTGGTTCCCTTCCGGCTAGAGGGGACAGACTGTTTTGTCCTTGAGATCCTGTACTCAGCGTAGCTCTCATACTCTCAATGGTGATTTATAGATGGTATTGTTGTGCTTCTCAATATTGTTCAATACACAGCCTGTGATTACCTCGTCTCCCTGCCACCCCGGACCTTGTCAAGGCTTCCTTCCAAATGGCACCCTATTCCCTATGTAGTGCAATACTTTTGATCAGGGCCCATAGGGCTCTCGTCAAAATTTGTGCACTATATGTCATTTCGGACATAGTCCCTGTCTCAGATGTCTGCCTGGTGCTAGAAGGCCCCTGATGGCCCTGGGGCCCCTTGACAAAATCATTGGTTTGGGCAGGATTTTGATAGCTTGGAATCCAAACTGATATGCTCTGTTTTAATGAAATTGAGCATGTCAGTTTAGATTCCAGGCTATGATTTTTTGGGGTCATTTCAGTTTTAATAAGAGGGAATTCAACACTGTTTGTGTTATGTGGGCAGGAAAGGGGATGCACTGTCATGGGCCTGTCCTGTCTAACCATATAAAGCACCCGTTGAAAGGGAGGTGAGGGCACATACAACCACGTACGCATGAAGCCATGCACACAGCAAAATACTGATGCCACAGGGAAGAAGTCGTAATACATCCTTTTTCCAAAAAACATAGTGAACGAGAGTTTGGCCATGCTTTCAAAATATCTGTAACTTGAGACGCCTAAAACAAAAACTACTTACATGTGTTACAACATACATGTTAAATAAACAGCTGTTAAATTGGACTGGATGGAATGAAGTGGAACAGCATTCATCCACATTTGGATGGAGGACAGGACGGAGCCAATGCTAAC
The DNA here is from genome assembly GCF_901001165.1 of Salmo trutta. Classification (NCBI taxonomy): domain Eukaryota; kingdom Metazoa; phylum Chordata; class Actinopteri; order Salmoniformes; family Salmonidae; genus Salmo; species Salmo trutta. Next base: position 22,897,701 of record NC_042958.1, read on the forward strand.
TGTCAGATGGACATAAAACTGTCAATTAAAAATGATCTTTCAGAGCCTATCCATTTTGAAGTCAGTTCCACGACCACTATCCCAATTTAAGCCCTGATATTACCGTAGTGTAAGTGTTAGTTGAAGAGCTATTTCAATTCAATCATTATATTGGATAACATATTCACAGAAAATAATAGTCTACTTACTATCAGAATTAAACAATTCGTTGATCTCTTTGAGCACCCATCATTCGGTTATGTTACACTTCTTCAGAAAGCAGGGAAATCTATGCCTTTAAGCTGTGAAGCGTGGTGGCTCGTATGTGCTGGAAAAATGAAGTATCAAAGCAATAGTCTTTATGCAATGCCTGCTCTCTTCCTAGCCCACTTTCTCTATCCATAGTGAAATGCATACACCTTTTCTTTGAAATATTGGAATTGCTGTGGTTTAATGATAATAAAAGTCAATTTGTGCAGATAACCGTAACAAGACAAAGGAGCTTGCAGACACTGCCACCTATTGGCAAGAGAGGAAAGCTATCTGGCTAAACTAAAGCATAGATTGTCTAACTCCCAAATGGCACCCTATACCTATAAAGTGCACCCTGTGGGCCTATGTCAAAACTAGTGCACTATATAGGGAATACGCTGACATTTGGGATACAGCCATAGACATTGATGTCCGTGGCAAAGTGTCTTCTAGCAGTGATCTGAAAAGCCTTCGCTGTGATGGATGGCAAAGCCCAGCTGACCATATTGCTGTGCTAATAAAAACCTGCCCTGCAATTCACATAGCTCACTGTGGTTTTTTTACCCCGGCACCATTGCTTTTAAGAGGAAAACTGGTTTAGGTGTCAAAAAGAACGATGCCCCTCCTCAGACCACGACTCACCTCAGAGGTATAGAATGAAAGGAGAGCTATATTTACAACTAAGTTTTCTCCCAGCTTGAGACAGCAGGAAAGACCTTACAGATGAAACTTTTACCCCACTACTCCTTACTTGAACATTTTGACTTCATTGCTTCATTACAAGATGGGCAGTTACCGTACATTAACAATGATTTTAATCGAAATGTAAAAAATAACAAGGATAAAAAGATACAGGATAATAATTAATAGATCAAATAAAAAAGAAGACCTTGAAAAAAACAAAAGCAGTGTGTGTATAAAATACGGCTGCTAACACTATCAAATGATGAGGATTGATCTGATGGTGAGCAAGCTGTCACCATGCAATATTAACCATGGGCCATCATGGTGTCAGTATACAGTGCAGTCAGCAGAGGATCGCTGGGTACACAGGAAGTCACTTGTTATCTCTTTGCATCCAGGGGCGTCTGTAAGGCCACTTCCTGTTTTAATTACAAGGATAACAATTAGTGACAACATTTTATAATTCATGTGCAGATGAACCTATATATGTATTGGAGTTAACCATCTCACCTTCCATGAGATTATAGAGGTTGCAGTAGTTTGTGCCGTGATCTCTAATGGCATACCAGCTCTCTGAGACAGACATGGCCTGCAGAGAAAGAATGGCTCTGGTTAGAAGTGTTTAAGACCTGAAACATGTTACTGTAGTGTTAGCTACAGATAACCCACGAAAAAAGATGTGATCCCTAAATAGGCCTACACATTATATTATTGTCCTTATATGTCATATGGATGTATAGAAGTGACGACAGGATCAGAGAATATCCCTCCTACCGAGACGTGACAGTGGGTGAAGAACTCAAAGGAGACCAGACGGAACGTCAGGTCATCGACAGACTTCTTAAATGGTGTGGTGTGTTTGGCTGCTATGAAGTGGATAGAGGCTGCCTGGAGCTGGGGAGCAGAGAGAAAGAGATAAACAGAAAGAGATAAAGAGAAAGAGATAAAGAGAGAGAGAGAGAGAGAGAGAGAGAAGATGGTCATAGTCTGTAGTCAGAAATATGCAACACACAGGGTTGTAAAACTACCAGTATTTTATCAAAGTTACTGGAATTTTCTCTCATTTTGGTAATTAACAGGTAATCTATGGCAATCTATGGTAACTTTGGCAATTTATACTTAAATAACTTAAAATATATATTCATATAAAATATGAATTCAAGAGAAAACAGCTAAATTCATTTTAAAAAGCATCTAAACAACAATTACATAATTTCCAATTAACTCTGCAACTTTTCCAACAATTTACTTTTTTGACAACTGCCACTAGTTTGGCACCAAAACATTTACAACAATCACATATAGACAGAGTAAATAAAGTTGAGTAAAAATGTAAAGGATAATTCATGGTGAAACCCACACATTAAACACCAACGGTATTCCCTAAGTTGATTGAATATATTTAGGTCACATGCGGTTGGTGGCACCTTAATTGGGGAGAATGGGCTCGTGGTAATGATGGGAGCGGAATCAGTGGAATGGTATCAAATACAGCTAACACACGGTTTCAAGTTGTTTGATGCCATTCCATTTGCTCCGTTCTGGCCATTATTATGAGCCGTTCTCCCCTCAGCAGCCTTCACTGATTTAGGATAATGTTTTACAGCTTTGTTACAATGTTTTATATTAAAATCATCTCAATTTATGATTTTATATATTTTACATGTTTTGAAAATTCCATAAAAGGCTTGAACGTTTCAACTTTGAAAGTTACCAGTAATATACTCTTCGTTTGCAACCCTAAACACACACAAGTAATTATACGATATAAAAACACACAAACACACATACACCATACCTTGTAGAGGCACCTCTGTCCCCCCATCGCACAGCTGGACATGGTCCTCCACTGCTTGATCTGAGTGACCAGACCTTCATAGACCTGTCTACAGGGGATCCCAAAGTACCTGTAGTAGGACCCAGAACATAGAAACACATCGATGACAGGGCTTAATACTTAGTCTCGTCGGGCCATCAGCTTGTCTAGTTGAGAAGCCTGGGCCCCGAGGCTACTCATTACTAGTGTCCACCACAGTCATTTCAGGTAAAATGGTACTGGCACCATCTTGTGGATACAGAGGGTAGTGTTCAACTGGGCCTAACAGAACTGCTAATTAAATTAACAAGTGGTTGTAATAAATCAGCACTATGTAAAGTTATTGATTTTTATTTGGAGCCATTTTGCACAGAGAGCTATAATAAATGATTAGTCATCATGAGGGGAATGTCCATGAGATCATATGTTTGTATTTATTTTATTTAACCTTTATTTAACTAGGCAAGTCAGTTAAGAACAAATTCTTATTTACAATGACAGCCCACCCCGGACAAACCCTAACGACGCTGAGCCAATTGTGCGCCGCCCTATGGGACTCCCAATCACAGCCGGTTGTGATACAGCCTGGAATCGAACCAGGGTCTGTAATAACACCTCTAGCAGTGCCTTAGACCGCTGCGCCACTCGGGTATGGGTCAGACCATAAAACAGCAAGAGTGAACAACAGCAACAATTTGTTTTTAAAACAACCAGCACCACAGTAAAAACAGCACGCACCATCTGGTCAAAACATAGACATATAGTCATAGCATAGTAATGGTCAAACAGTAGCTTACCATTCTACTTTGCATTGTGCATGGAGAGGTCCCGCGGATGTGATCTTGAGATTTGAGGTCCCAAAAACTAGAGCCACCGAAAGGATCCACCCTGTCAAATGCATCTTGTGAAAAGTAATATTTTTTGAAGCAGTATCCAAGTAACACATTCACAACACCAACAACAAAGTTCTGAGGCCTGTTTTGGGAGACGGATAGAAAATCACAGGATGGTCATGTGCGTTTAGAGGAAAGGAAACAGCCTAAATTCAATTAACTTTAGAAAAAAGATCCATCATTCTACAGAGCAGAGACAGAGCTACAGAGGGCAAGACTAGAGAGACATCTATGGGTCATTGAAATGAAAGCATCCACTGTGAACTTGTGAAATTGTAAACTGCTTCATCAATGAACATACATTACAGCCATACATTCCAGGCATGTGCATGTTCAGGGTTCAATGATGCATTGGAGACTCTCCAAAAAGGAGAGACAAACGTTATTCAAAGTTGTTGTAAGAGGATAAATCTGACATTCAAGATACAGTGTGGTTGTTGAAAGCTTTTTTGTTGTTGCAAATAAAATCACATTTTTATATTGGTTAACTCAGTCTTTAGAATAGAATATAACTTATTTGATCGCTAGAGGTGTCTGTATGTGTTCGTTGCTCATGTTTGCCCATGTCTTCTAGAAAGAACTAAATATTACAGAAAAAAAAACAAAAAAAAGAGTAGTGTATTCCACAGTAGGCTATAGGCAATCCTTCCTGTATCGTTCACGAGGACGGACACACCATTCAAAATGTGTGGCTGTGATTTGTATCCGAGACCCGCCCCGAAAAGTCGTATTAACTCCGCCTCACGGGCGTACTTACCTATCCTTGTCCAGAGGTGTGTAATAGATCACGCCCCTTCCAAATCCAACTTCCAATCCGTGGACAGAATTTGCCAGACCCCCTCCTTACCGCGGTCCTTTCACTACAGAACGCTCAATGCCCCACGTCCGCATCATTTTGAAGACACGTAGGTTGTGGAGCTTTTAAATAGATGTAGTCCGAGCCGCGAGCTCGTCGAGGACTGAACACTTCTCTTCTTAATGTAAACGAGCCCCGTGTCCTCCACGCGTGTTGAGAGTTGTTCACGCAGCGCGCAGTTTCCCCCCACAACTTTCATCCCTTTGGACCCGTCCATCGGCAGGATAAATATTTGTACAGATGACCTAAACTTCCAGTAAGTCACTGACATAACACACATACAATAGGTTGACAGATTGTCCACATTTATGCCATTGTTTGCTTTTACTAATGCTATTTGCGCATATGTTCTCTGGTAAAGGATTTTATAGACACTTAAAAAAAAGTTACAACAACGAAATCTTCAAGTAAACCAATAAAACATTTATACAGGTATCACATTTCCATATTTGCTTTCTACTTTAGTAGGCTACACTGCACTATACTAGGCTACAAATGTAATACTGTTTTTCTTCCTATTCTATTTCTGTCACAATTATGTTATTGTGTTACATTTTGCCAGTCCTGTTTTTTTAATCCTCGGGTATTAATGGTTTCGGTTTAATGCCGTGGGAATAGAAGTCATGTGGATTCTGCTCTCAGATCTCGAGTACTTCACATTCCATTTTGGGAATTAAACCCAGGAGAGTCTGATTGGAACAGGCTAATTATTCATAGATTTCACGTCCGTCGCATTTTTTTTTTATAGTCTTTAGCAATTTACTTTTAAGAGTATTTATTGCGCCTACCTAGCTCAAATTCTAGAGGTCAGATTAAAACTAGACTATAGAGTCCATAAAGTGACCATTCGATTTAAAAAATACCGGATTGACAAAATTTGTAGGTGCAACAGTTTTTTTTAAATAACATTTATAATGTATCGCTTTCACGTGCACATTTCCGTCAGTGTTAAGAAACAACGATGTGCTGCTACATTCTTTTTTGTAGCATATCTGACAAAGCTAACATTTTTTTTTTCTGTAACTCAAGAGTTCTAACACCAAGTCGGTTGCGCGATAACAACACAGCTGCTTGCCCCATGCTGCCAGTCTTAAGTGTTTGCGAACAATTTAGGCTACTGTATATAGATCGCTACATTGTGGTATTCAAGCTGAGGTTAACCAATACATGCAAACAGATATTTTGATTATCTAGGTAGCTAACTAGCTACAAAGTCTAGCAAACACCAGTCAGCTGTAAGCTAGCTAACAAACAGGCAAATAAAGGTAGCTAGCCAATGAATGTGATTGTTTTGATTGGCTAGGTAGCTAGCTAACGTTAGCGTTATACCAATCATATGAGCGCTAATGTTGGCTGGTTAGCTAACCAACAAGCGAGGAAAGCTAGCTATCTATATTTTTACAAGTAAGGTTTTTCTCGCATAAGGCTGAAGTCATCAAGGGGAAACTGCTGATGTAGACACTTGCGTATAATCGGAGCACAAATAAACTAGCGAACGTCCTTGGCTGCTATGATATCCAATTAACTTTAGCTAGCTAAGTAACCTTAGCCAACGTAAGACTAACGTTAGCTAACGTGTATGGCCAGTTCATGCACCACAATATATTATACTTTCTTACACACAACTTAACTAGTTCGTTAACATTAGTTACGTTAAGTTTAAAACCACCAATATTTGGGAAACTGCCACGCTGATCACGTAGGTAGCCAGATTTCAGACAGGACAAACACTGCAGTTAGCTATGCTATATTTCCTTGACTAAGAACATCCAAGACCACAACACAAACCTTAGCCAAGAAAACAAATTGTTTTGTTAAGAAACAGTAAATTACATACGTTGAACTGCATATAGTAAATGGTTGAATCCTAAACTAACAAGTATAAACAAAACATTAAGTTACACGTTATTTTGACAGAGGCAATGAACTGTCCATTGATCAGCAAAGCAATTGATAAAACAGGACCATATTTGAAACGTGGTCCTGTTTTATCAATTGCTGTGCTGATCAATGAGCTTATGTCAATATTACACAGATAAGTTAACAGTTACAGAAATCAGAAATGCAGACAGGCTCTATCAATCTGAGCTACTGTGTCCAACACACCACCACCTGTGTTTATGTTGGGTGCCTACTGACCAAAAAAAGGATGTTATGATTTTTTTTTTGCTAAATTAAAGGTTTAAGGAAATGCACCACATGCGGTACAACTCACATTATTGTGGAAGCACCTCCTCTAAGAGTATGAATTAAGCTGTTTGAATCCTAAGCAACCTGCCTACCAATAGTTTGAAGTACAGTACCAACATAGCTACTTTAGTAGGTCAAAGCTATGTGCTGGATAACCTTGGTTGAGCATTGTGGTGCACATGTGAATTTGACTATTTTTGGCTTCAGACCAATGCCTATTCTCACTTAAAATGTAGTTTCTTGTTTTTAATAATGTTCTATTGATCAGTAAGACCACATAGTCAACTCTATAGGAGTATTAGCCAAACTATGCACTACAATTAAGAGGAACTACCAAGGGTGTTTCCAGATGTGTAATTCCAGGATGTTGAAATGCCTTAATCTATGGTGATGGCATGATGTCTCTGTTCCTGTCTGCCAAGTCTCTGAAATGATGGAGAAAAGACAAGCAGATTCACAGACCACTGTGGTGGAGGACCAAGACACATGGCAAGAGCTAGCTATAATGGACCCAGTGGACAAACCACACCTGGTACACAAGGTAAAACACACCCATTGCCCATGTCAGTGAATCAGGCTAAGCTCTCAGGTGAGTAGAAAAATCATTTCCCGAGAGGAAATATGCCGTGTGAATAGGGGCCGTTGTTTAATTAAAAGTTATCCTGCTTACCCTATTGCTGTTATTAGTCATTTCAACTGGTTGTGACTCAGAATGTGAACCGTTTGTTTGCATTTAAGCTACCCCCATAGAAAACCAACTATATAGTCAGTTAGTTGTATGCCGGCCATACATTGCTGTAGTATTACTGTGCTTTAGAAGAGGAAGCTTATAGACACATTTCCTGGCCCATTTCCCAGAATCAGAAAGCTCTTTGTTTCCCTAGCAGTGGATACGATCACATGCAACTTCAAATGCAGCTCATGACAGTTAAAAAATCCGTAATGAAATGGTTATTGTCTACAATATTCCAGATGTCATCAGAGGATTGATTACATAGCAAGCCAGCGAAGCAAGGTAAAATATCACAAATAGAGCTAGATAAAGCCAGAAGAATGATATACCTGTTGAACATAGCTATGGTTGTTTTCATGGTCATCACTCACTCACTGTTAAGTTTGTCAAGGTTCCGACTTTAGCGTTAGCTATTGTTCTACAGAGATTTTTGGTCGGGGAATACATGCGCATCACTCGAACATGACGTCTCCTCTCCTCCCAAAGGCCTCCGAGGACCAGGAGGCTCTGTTATTGAACAGGGCTAAACATCCTAAACATCGCCCTCTGCTGGTCTCCTTCGCCCTGGAGGAGTTTGAGTTTCCCTCCAGCGTCTGTTTAGAAGAGATGCCCCTCTTCCCCCAGTGGCACCTACCCCTCAAACTGATGGCCATCTTGATGGCGCTGACCTTCCTGTACACTTTTATGAGGGATGTGCTGCAGCCCTTTGTGTCTCAGAGCAGGAGTGACTTCTATAAGATCCCTATACTGGTGATGAATAAGACCCTGCCATGGACGGCCATATCTCTGCTTGCTCTGGTCTATCTGCCTGGGCTACTGGCTGCCCTGCTACAGCTGCACAGAGGTAGGCTACACACGCATACACATACTGTATGTATGAAGGCAGGGGGACACACACACTCGCAGGCATGGGCACAGACACACACAAACATGCAGGCAAGCACAGACATATACACCTAAGTATGCTCAAAGTCCTACACTTAAATTTGCCCATTGCTATGTGCTACACGTGGTGTTTTTCCTTTGAGACTTAAGGTGTCCGCATACTTCCCAGCGAAACAGTTCAGAAGAGTTTGTGCATATATTATGATGACATTTTGTGACGTTTCTGTTTGTTTTGGACTTATGTTGGCTGTTCTGGCACACAACCTGTTTTCTGGAGGCAAGCCGAAGTCTACGCCCCTTCATCGATGATTGGTCAAGAGTAGAGATTCTTCAATAAAGTCTTAGTTGTCATTCACATTTTTTCGTTGAAATACTATTTATAGTTATGAATTAGCCCAAGGTTGTCTTTCCCTGCAGGAAGGTCTACTCTTGTCTGCCTGGCAGAAGAACCTCAACATATTGTGTATCATTGGGTCAACACCCTAGTCCAAAAACAAATCCCGTTTGACCTTACTACCCCCCTCCCCCCCATCCTTGTCTGACCCTTCCCCTCAATCTCCCCTCCCCCTCTTCATCTCTCTCTCTGTCCAGTCACTATTCGTAAGGGTAATTGGAGCCTTGCAGTGTATAAATATAGGTTGAGGTTTCCTCAGTGCAATGTAATTGTAGGGGGTTGAAAATATGCAGCCAGCCACAATGGAAGCAAGCTTCATAGATAGGATAACACATTGGATTTTTTGGGGCGTCGGTTTCTCTACAATAAAGGTCAATGGATCATATGAAAAGTACTGAAGTTAGTCTATATTAGGGTTCCAGTGAGTGCCAGACAGCCAGGATGTGGCAACATAGTGTCAAACCAGAGCTAGGGTGTTGGTTTTGACATGATGACACACGTTATCTTGAGGTTCTTCTGCCAGGGAGACGAGTAGTAGATCCACCACGTAAAAACAACTTTCCCAGACAACTGTAAGCCTTTTGTAGCCTGACAGTTTGCGTCCGCATACTTCCCAGCCGAAACAGTTCGAAAGAGTTTGTGCATATATTATGATGGCATTTTGTGACGTTTCTGTTCGTTTTAGACTTATGTTGGCTGTTCTGGCACACAACCTGTTTTCTGGAGGAAGCCAAAGTCTACGCCCCTTCATCGATGATTGGTCAAGAGTAGAGATTCTTCAATAAAGTCTTAGTTGTCATTCACATTTTTTTGTTGTGAAACAATGTACCAAACATCTTAGATGTAAAATTGCGCGATTAAGAGCTCCTCTGCAAAAACGTCAAAATTAATGACAGATTTTTTTAGTTATCTTAGATTCCTTCTCACTCTTTTGAGGAATAGTCTGGCTACGGCATCTCAAAATGGACAAACTATTGCTGCTTTTTTCACATTTTTCAAGCCAAGGTCTTTTTAAAGGAGTATGCGAGCACACTCGTTCAGTTCGCCTAGCCAACTCCGCCAACCAAAGCATGCTGATGCCTTTCCGCCAGTGTGTTATGTTAATGTTACCTCTAGTGTTATTATATCAGGAGTGTGCCACTAAAGACCTATGGCGAGCAGAATCAACAACCTCTGCATCATGGGGCGGCAGCGTAGCCTAGTGGTTAGAGTGTTGGACTAGTAACCGAAAGGTTGCAAGTTCAAATCCCCGAGCTGACAAGGTACAAATCTGTCGTTCTGCCCCTGAACAAGGCAGTTAACCCACTGTTCCTAGGCCGTCATTGAAAATAAGAATTTGTTCTTAACTGAATTTGTTCTTACCTTTATTTAACTAGTTAAATAAAGGTAAAATAAAAATCATTCAAGACTGTTGCTTTGTGAGAAGGTGTTAAAGTTTATACTTAGCAATTGTTATGTAAATGACATATGAACAGTTCAAATCGAAGTTTATTTGTCGTGAACACAGATTTGAAGATGTTATCACAGGTGCAGCTAAATGCTTTTGTTTCTAGCTCCAACAGTACAGTAATACCTAGACATAAAACAAATTAAAACACAATAAAAATCCAAACAAGCGTTTACATTTTCTAGATACTCTTATCCAGAGCAACGTACAGTAATGAGTGGACACATTTTAATATTTTGTTTGTACTGGTCCCCCACAGGAATTGAACTCACAACCCTGGCATTACAATTGCCATGCTCTACCAACTGAGCCACACCAGATGTCATAGAAGGTAGAGCAGGTCTGCCGGAGCCATGAGACACGGGTGCTGGCCTGCATAGATGGAAACTGAACATTTAAAAAGTGAATTGTCAATGGAAATGCGCGATTAGGCCTACTACCACAAACAATTGAATTTGAAAGTCATTGGAGTGCACAGTTGTACACATACTCCCACAAATACACACTGACATGAAATCAGTGCAGTGAGACACACAGTTTGCATAAGCGCAGTCAGTGGATTTATTTACTTATTTATTTAAGTTTAGAGAATAAATGAAATCCTATTTATAGTTATGAATTAGCCCAAGGTTGTCTTTCCCTGCAGGAAGGTCTACTCTTGTCTGCCTGGCAGAAGAACCTCAACATATTGTGTATCATTGGGTCAACACCAACACCCTAGTCCAAAAAAAAATCCCGTTTGACCTTACTACCCCCCCCCCCCATCCTTGTCTGACCCTTCCCCTCAATCTCCCCTCCCCCTCTTCATCCCTCTCTCTGTCCAGTCACTATTCGTAAGGGTAATTGGAGCCTTGCAGTGTATAAATATAGGTTGAGGTTTCCTCAGTGCAATGTAATTGTAGGGGGTTGAAAATATGCAGCCAGCCACAATGGAAGCAAGCTTCATAGATAGGATAACACACAGGATTTTTTGGGGCATCGGTTTCTCTACAATAAAGGTCAATGGATCATATGAAAAGTACTGAAGTTAGTCTATATTAGGGTTCCAGTGAGTGCCAGACAGCCAGGATGTGGCAACATGGTGTCAAACCAGAGCTAGGGTGTTGGTTTTGACATGATGACACACGTTATCTTGAGGTTCTTCTGCCAGGGAGACGAGTAGTAGATCCACCACGTAAAAACAACTTTCCCAGACAACTGTAAGCCTTTTGTAGCCTGACAGTTTGTCAGCCATTTTAAAAATGTGTTGAGAAGCACTACTAATCCCCCCCCCCCCCCCTCTCTCACACACACACACACACACACACACACACACACATCCCTCTGTCAGGTACCAAGTACAGCAGTTTCCCAGGCTGGTTGGAGAGGTGGATGTCTATGAGGAAACAGCTGGGCCTGCTAGCTTTCTTCCTAGCAGCACTCCATGCTATCTACAGCCTCTGTTACCCTATGAGACGCTCCTACAGATACAAGCTGCTCAACTGGGCTTACCAACAGGTAGATGGCTACTGGCTAGACCAGGCTTGTATCAAAAATCTGAAAATTGCATTTCTTTGTATAACTGTTGAGATGCATTTTATACTATGATGAACAGAAGGCTGCTTATTTCAGCAATATGGCATATATTCAAGCAAACTCAATCAATCAAATGTATTTTATAAATTACTTTTTACATCAACAATTGTCACAAAGTGCTTATACAGGAACCCAGCCTAAAACCCCAAAGAGTAAACAAGGCAGATGTAGAAGCACGGTGGCTGGGGAAAAACTACCTGGAAAGAGAAAGGGGGATACCTAGTCAGTTGTCCAACTGAATATATTCAACTGAAATGTGTCTTCCGCATTTAACCCAACCGAAAGGCAGGAACCTAAGCAGAAACCTAGAGAGGGACCAGGCTCCGAGGGGTTGGCCAGTCCTCTTCTGGCTGTGCTGGGTGGAGATTATAAGGTTACATGACCATTTAGGCTAGATCGTTCCTCAAGATGTTCAAACATTCATAGATGACCAGCAGGGTCAAATAATAATCACAGTAGTTATAGAGGGTGCAACAGGTCAGCACCTCAGGAGTAAATGTCAGTTGGCTTTTCATAGCCAAACATTGAGGTCAAGGCAGCAGGTGAAATAGAGAGAGGTAGAAAGAGAGAGAGGTAGAAAGAGAGAGAGGTAGAAAGAGAGAGAGGTAGAAAGAGAGAGAGGTAGAAAGAGAGCGAGAGGGTTGTATATTGGTATAACATTTCTTGACAGGGTAAACCAATTCTTACATGACAAATTACGGTGCCAGGTTTCTGTTGGTATTGAGGTGTGGGAGTTTTGGTATGGGCTGTATGCCGGCCAGAATAAACAGAACAACCTGATCGTTGTGTACTTTTCTCAGTATGGAATCTAATGTGAATATGAAGAACAGCTATTACTGAAAGAGAATTTTATATTGACTGTTGCTCATCCCAATGTGCCAGTTCACAATCAGGCATAGTTGTCAGATGTCACTTTGATATGTGCATGTGAAATGCTTATTTGACTGAATATACGCCATATCAATCAAAAGTATTTTATGAGGCCCTTATTTACATCAACAGTTGTCACAGTGCTTATCGTGATACCCAGCCTAAAATCCCGAAGAGCAAGTAATGCAGATGCAGAAGCACGGTGGCTGGGAAAAACTCCCTAGATAGGCAGGAACCTAGGAAGAAACCTTAAGAGGAACCAGGCTCTGAGGGGTGGTCAGCTGAGCTCCCTGCCATCCAGGACCTCTAGACGGTGTCGGAGGAAGGCCCTAGAAATTGTCATAGACTCAAGCCACCCAATACATAGACTGTTCTCTCTGCTACCACACGGCAAGAGGTACCAATGCACCAAGTCTGGAACCAACAAGACCCTGAACAGCTTCCACCACCAAGCCATAAAACGTTCAAATAGTTAACGAAATACAGTGCCTTCCAAAAGTATTCATGCCCCTTGGCGTTTTTCCTATTTTGTTGCATTACAACCTGTAATTTAAATTTATTTTTATTTGGATTTCATGTAATGGACATACACAAAATAGTCCAAATTGGTGAAGTGAAATGAAAAAAATAACATGTTTCAAAAAATGTAACGGAAAAGTGGTGCATGCATATGTATTCAGCCCCTTTGCTATGAAGCCCCTAAATAAGATCTGGTGCAACCAATGACATTCAAAAGTCACATAATTAGTTAAACAAAGTCCATCTGTGTGCAATCCAAGTGTCACATGATCTGTCACATGATCTCAGTACCTGTTCTGAAAGGCCCCAGAGTCTGCAGCACCACCAAGCAAGCGGCACAATGAATACCAAGGAGCTCTCCAAACCGGTCAGGGACAAAGTTGTGGAGAAGTACAGATCAGGGTTGGGTTATAAAAAAAGATCAGAAACTTTGAACATCCCACGGAGCATCATTATATCCATTATTAAAAAATTGAAAGAATATGGCACCACAACAAACCTGCCAAGAGAGGGCTGCCCACCAAAACGCAAGAATCAGGCAAGAAGGGCATTAATCAGAGAGTCAACAAAGAGACCAAAGATTACCCTGAAGGAGCTGCAAAGCTCCACAGCGGAGATTGGAGTATCTGTCCATAGGACCACTTTAAGCCGTACACTCCACAGAGCTAGGCTTTACGGAAGAGTGGCCAGAAAAAAGCCATTGCTTAAAGAAAAATATAAGCAAACACATTTGGTGTTCGCCAAAAGGCATGTGGGAGACTCCCCAAACATATGGAAGAAGGTACTCTGGTCAGATGAGACTAAAATGTAGCTTTTTGGCCATCAAGGAAAACGCTATGTCTGGCACAAACCCAACACCTCTCATCACCCCGAGAATGCCATCCCCACAGTGAAGCATGGTGGTGGCAGCATCATGCTGTGGGGATGTTTTTCATCAGCAGGGACTGGAAAACTGGTCAGAATTGAAGGAATGATAGATGGCGCTAAATACAGGGAAATTCTTGAGGGAAACCTGTTTCAGTCTTCCAGAGATTTGAAACTGGGATGGAGGTTCACCTTCCTTCAGGACAATGACCCTAAGCATACTGATAAAGCAACACTCGAGTTGTTAAGGGGAAATATTGAAATCTCTTGGAATGACGTAGTCAAAGCCCAGACTTCAATCCAATTGAGAATCTGTGGTATTACTTAAAGATTGCTGTACACCAGCGGAACCCATCCAACTTGAAGGAGCTGAAGCAGTTTTGCCTTGAAGAATGGGCAAAAATCCCAGTGGCTAGATGTGCCAAGTTTATAGAGACATACCCCAAGAGACTTGCCGCTGTAATTGCTGCAAAAGGTAGCTCTACAAAGTATTGACTTTGGGGGAAGTGAATAGTTATGCACGCTCAAGTTCTGTTTTTTAGTCTTATTTCTTGTTTGTTTCACAAAAAATAGTTTAATTTTCAAAGTGGTAGGCATGTTGTGTAAATCAAATGGTACAACCCCCCCCAAAAAAAATCCATGTTAATTCCAGGTTGTAAGGCAACAAAATAGGAAAAATGCCAAGGGGGTGAATACTTTCGCAAGCCACCGTAGCTACCCAGACCATCAGTATTGACCCTTTTTGTACTCTTTTAACTCATCACATATGCCGCTGATACTGTTTATTATCTATCCTGTTGCCTAGTCACTTTACCCCTACCTATATGTATATTATCTACCTCAATTACCTTGTACCCCTGCACATCGACCCGGTACTGGTACACCGTGTATATAGATGGGAATTTTGGGAAAGTTACTGGAATTTTGCAACCTTAGACAATCACAATTATATTAACCAATCAAATGTATTTATTAAGCCCTTCTTACATCAGCTGATGTCACAAAGTGCTGTACAGAAACCCAGCCTAAAACCCCAAACAGAAAGCAATGCAGGTGTAGAAGCACGGGGGCTAGGAAAAACTCCCTAGAAAGGCCAGAACCTAGGAAGAAACCTAGAGAGGAACCAGGCTATGAGGGGTGGCCAGTCCTCTTCTGGCTGTGCCAGGTAGAGATTATAACAGAACATGGCCAAGATGTTCAAATGTTCTTAAATGACCAGCATGGTCAAATAATAATAATAATTACAGTAGTTGTAGAGGGTGCAACAGGTCAGCACCTCAGGAGTAAATGTCAGTTGGCTTTTCATAGCCGATCATTCAGAGTATCTCTACCGCTCCTGCTGTCTCTAGAGAGTTGAAAACAGCAGGTCTGGGACAGGTAGCACATCTGGTGAACAGGTCAGGGTTCCATAGCCGCAGGCAGAACTGTTGAAACTGGAGCAGCAGCACGACCAGGTGGACTGGGGACAGCAAGGAGTCATCAGGCCAGGTAGTCCTGAGGCATGGTCCTAGGGCTCAGGTCCTCCGAGAGAAAGAAAGAGAGCGAATTAGAGAGAGCATACTTAAATTCACACAGGACACCGGATAAGACAGGAGAAATACTCCAGATATAACAGACTGACCCTAGCCCCCCCCCCCCCCCCCCCCCCTTGACACATAAACTATTGCAGCATAAATACTGGAGGCTGAGACAGGAGGGGTCGGGAGACACTGGGGCCCCGTCTGACGATACACCCGGACAGGGCCAAACAGGCAGGATATAACCCCAGCCACTTTGCCAACCCGGATAGGAAGATCACGTCAGTGACTCAACCCAATCAAGTGACACACCCCTCCTAGGGATGGCATGGAAGAGCATCAGCAAGCCAGTGACTCAGCCCCTGTAATAGGGTTTGAGGCAGAGAATCCCAGTGGAGAGAGGGGAACCGGCCAGGCAGAGACAGCAAGGGCGGTTCGTTGCTCCAGTGCCTTTCCGTTCACCTTCACACTCCTGGGACAGACTACTCTCAATCATAGGACCTACTGAAGAGATGAGTCTTCAATAAAGACTTAAAGATTGAGACCAAGTCGGTGTCTCTCACATGGATAGGCAGACCATTCCATAAAAAAATGAGCTCTATAGGAGAAAGCCCTGCCTCCAGCTGTTTGCTTAGAAATTCTAGGGAAATTAAGGAGGCCTGCGTCTTGTGACCGTAGCGTACCTGTAGGTATGTACGGCAGGACCAAATCGAGAGATGGGTAGGAGCAAGCCCATGTAATGCTTTTTAGGATAGCAGTAAAACCTAGCAGTAAAACCACAGGAAGCCAGTGTAGAGAGGCTAGCACTGGAGTAATGTGATCACATTTTTTAGTTCTAGTCAAGATTCTAGCAGCCGTGTTTAGCATTAACTGAAGTTTATTTAGTGCTTTATCCGGGTAGCCGGAAAGTAGAGCATTGCAGTAGTCTAACGTAGAAGTGACAAAAGCATGGATACATTTTTCTGCTTCATTTTAATTTATAATATTGTAATCTCTCCATCAGGTCCAGCAGAACCAGGAGGACTCATGGGTAGCAGATGACGTGTGGCGTATGGAGATCTATGTCTCCCTGGGTATCATGGGTTTGGGTCTCCTGGCTTTATTAGCCATCTCCTCTCTTCCCTCCATTTCTGACGCCCTCAACTGGAGAGAGTTCACCTGGATGCAGGTGAATCTTTTGACCCTGAAAAATAAATAATGATGTCTGTCTGTATGTCCTTCCATCCACCCGTCTGTCTGCCTTTCTATCGATGACTTAAGTGGTCAGGGTTTCCTCTCCAGTATCAATTTATCTCTGTTTGTGTCAATGACCCTGAATTTCACTGTCAGTGTCTGTTTGGCAGTACCCGTGGAACTGTCTCCTTGTTTACCAATTCTCCTGTTGTCTGTATGTCCGTCCGTCTGTCTTTTCTTAGTAGCTGTTGACAGGCCTCCTTTTTGTTTATCTATCTTCTGGTCCTTCCATCCTGCAGAGGACTCTGGGATATGCTGCCCTGGTCCTGTGTACAGCCCATGCTCTGGTCTACGGCTGGAGGAAGTGGGTGGAGCCTAAGCACTACGTGTGGTACACCCCTCCATCCTTTATCCTGGCCTCGCTCCTCCCAGCCACCGTCCTATTGGTCAAGGCTGTGCTGCTGCTGCCTTGCCTGGACCGGAGGCTGGGGCAGATTCGTCGAGGCTGGGAGAGTCCCCGCCCCCCAAGGGGAAGGGGAGTGACTGAAAAAGACTCGCTATGAAAGATGACACGTCAAAACCTGGGATGCAGCAGTGACGATTTGATAAATTGTTTCAATTTTGGGATAAGGCCGGAAGCTTGGTCTCTGGACCTCAAGGAGAATCGGTGCTGGTTGATGGGCAACATAAAGTGGCCACTGCACAGTTCTACTCTTCTGCTTATTATACAGATATCTGAGGTGACATACTCTGTAGTCTACACACAGTATGCTTACTGAATTGATGTCTTGAGAACATAGCCTGGTTAAGCAGGCTGACCGCTGTGCTCATGTTTTGTTTAATTGAGATATTGCAAGATCAGACTGGTTTCACAAGGCTACTGAGGAAGCTCAGTTCAGTTGAAGGTAAAAGTAAAACGAATGACCCTCTTGTGTCATGTTTGCACCCAGTCAGGGAAACATGGAGAAACCAAAGCTTGCTCCTCTTAGACAATTATTCTATAAGTAAGTAGTTAGTGCATAGTAATGTTATTTAATGTCAGACTAGACAATGGCTGTAGACAATCCCTGTAGACAATGTAAAATGTAGTGCACTATATAGGGAATAGGGTGCCATTTGGGAAGCAAC
Source organism: Salmo trutta (assembly GCF_901001165.1). Lineage (NCBI taxonomy): Eukaryota > Metazoa > Chordata > Actinopteri > Salmoniformes > Salmonidae > Salmo > Salmo trutta. The sequence goes on from NC_042958.1 coordinate 22,915,476, forward strand.
CATTGAGAGCATCATCATAATTCCGATTTAAGTAGGCCCGTGATAATTTATATGAATGATTTCGAAGCTTACTTTGTGCTTGTTTTCACCAGTATTTTCTCTGGCGCTAGAATATCCATTAGAATATATTGTATTAGAATATGTTTTATCAAGACAGTAGCAAAAAGTCCTGAAATATCCCAAAATGCAGTTGAAGGTAGAGGAACTACCCTCAGTTTCACTCTGAAATAAAGATTTGAACATGATGAGAGTTCAACTGCTTGCCCTTTCATGACTACAGTTCACTTTTGACATTCACAATTGTTATTTTTTTTTAAACACATGACTATAGTTCTTTGTCTAACTGAGTACCAGAGTCAAAGAGGTAATTGTTTTAGATGAATGTGTCTAGCTGTACAGTGACACTCTTGTTTATAATTCCTGGTCTGTGCCCTTCTTCTTTCCACTTTATTTTGTTCCACTTTATCCTCAGACTTTGGATAAATATGGTGAATATGTTGGAGAGATAATACAGGTGTTTGTTTATAATTTGTTTATAATTACTTCTGTATTATTTATCATTTCTAATGTATAAAAACCTGAGTAATGTAAAAAAATATGACTTTATCCTATTCTAACTGGTACTTGGCTCGTTTTTGTATGAAACCGTTTAATCTGAGGATGCTTAACTAGTCCTTTTCTTTCATCAAAATTCAACCTCACATGGGATTTAGCCTTTGCAAATGAACACCAACACGGAAATCCTAAAAGGATAGGCTCTGTGTCCCTAACTGAAGGAGACCTCGTTTTGAGGACATAGTGTAAACGGCAGTTCCAGATCTACCTGCGTGGCGCTACCTCCCCTTTGTGCGTGGTGTGATGCTCGTCGCGGGTACGTGCTCTGCCTGCAAGACAGGAATCCGCTCTGTGTCTGTATGCATGACAGCGCTGCTGAGCCGAAGCACAGCCAGATCCACCTAGGAGAGAGAGAGAGAGAGAGGGAGGGGAGTCCGACAGACAGACCTGTGGCGAGCAGCTGGCTGGATGTGTGTTATTCGTGCAGTGGTGTCTTTACCAGCTCCATGAAAGGTATGGCTGTAACCTTGCGATTGACGGACGAATTTGCACACTCTTGACACGCAGCCTACAATCTACGTACATACACCTGTGAGCTATAGTAGGCTGTATTTGTAAAGCGTAATAATGTATTGCATTGTATAATGGAGTCTGAAGCTAAATAATTCCTCTGCGATGTGGAGCCTGGCTATTCTGCACTAGCAGCAATCTATTCTGGATGAGATGAGTCATATTGTCTAAACCTCGATTGGCGGGATTATTTTTCTAACGTTAGGAATACAATGTTTACTGTGAATTCTTTTTTAGCATATTGTAAATTGTTAGTGGTAATAGTTCTACAGGTTAATAAATCGCACATTTTACGAGAAGATATTTCAAAGTCACCAAAGGACATATTGTGACATGCTAGTGCCGTTCAAAAATGTTGAATGTGTAGATTATACTGTATTTCTCAAAATATGTCATAGGTTAGATAATTTCAAATAGTATGATCTCTATATGATAAGATTACATTGGTGACATATTTTGAGAAATCTTTTTTTATAACCTGAAAGCAACCTATAGCCTACCATACCAATGTAATATGTTGTAGTTGGTAGTGTAGTAGGTTAATATAATTTTAATATGAATTAGACAACATATCTTTTTTGGCTGGTTACACATACAGTACATCAACCACATATATTATATTCCTCCCTTATCTAATTTGATTTAATCTACAATTTGCAGGCAGTTAGATAATTTAATATAACCAATTAAGGTCCCCAAGCTTTGCATCATCATAATGTGTTCCCAGTATTAAAACGTCCAGACCACCAAAGAAGGAACAATCAGCACCCCAAACTAATAACACTCTGCAATGAATGTCTCCAGTGTGACTGTGCTTGGCCTAACAAGCTGTTGCTGCATCCTGCAGAGTAAAAGGTAGGGATTCCTTCTTGATAGGCTAGGGAACCAGGCAGCTGGGTGGATAGATGTTACCAAGGGTACTTAGTCTCTTCTGGTCAGAGAGCAAGCAAACCGCACTTCACACAGTTGGAGGCAATGTACTACACTGTGAATGTTCAGTGTATTTTTATTCCTATAATGTAAAGTTATTGCCAGACACCATCTATCTCTATGCTCAAAAATCAAGTGCTGTACATAACTAACTAACCATATTCCACCATCCTAGAACCTGAGACGTCCTCCTAAAGGACAGGAGAGGTCTGGAGCCTGGGGATGGACACCATCTCCATGCTGGGCAGCGGCTGCAGCAGCCCAGCTTACACCGACACAGCCCACCCTACCACCCCCTCCCTGTTCCTCCCCAACGGGGTGAGGAAGAATGGCCCCAGGGACCCTCCTCCACACGGCCCCCTCCCCAAGCCTGTCATATCCATCGTGGGTTCGGGTGACTTCTCCAAGTGCCTGACCATCCGTCTGCTCCGCTGTGGCTTCCACGTGGTGGTGGGGAGCCGCCAACCCAAACGGGCCGCTGAGTTCTTCCCTCATGTTGTTGATGTGACCCACCATGAAGACGCTGTGGGTAAAGCTTCTGTGGTTTTCCTTGCTATCCGCAGGGAGCATTATTCTGTTCTCTGGGACCTCAAGCATCTGCTGGCAGGGAAGGTGTGTGTGTGTGTGTGTGTGTGTGTGTGTGTGTGTGTGTGTGTCAGAGGATTGGGTTGTGAGCAAAAAGACACATTTCCATTCTTCTTCTTCTAAGGTTCTGGTGGACGTGAGCAACAACCGCCGTGTGAACCAGTACCCTGAGTCCAATGCTGAGTACCTGGCCTCCCTGCTCCCAGACTCTACAGTTGTGAAAGGCTTTAATGTCATATCTGCCTGGGCTATGCAGTCTGGACCCAAAGATGCCAGCAGGCAGGTAAGATGGAAGAAGAGGTCTGTGTCCCAAATGGCTCCCTGTGTCCCAAAGGGCTCTGCTCAAAAGTAGTGAACTATTTAGGGAAACGGGTGCCATTTGGGACACACACTAGGTTCATTTCAGGATTTACTTATTCAGAATTAATTCAGGCTCAAACACTGTCCCACTCTTTAACTCATTGCACAGTTAGTCATTCATTTTTAACTTATAAATATTGTATTGCATAAACCACGCATAGCGACTTATGACTAAGTTAGTATTTTTACAGGAATAGAATGTCTCCCCTGGTACAGACTTGTTGCAGGTAACAAACCACTCAGTCTATTAAAGTTGGACCCAGAGCTGAATCTGCTGAAATAACAGTGTTGGCAGTATAGATGTTGACCTGTCTGTCTAGCATGGTTCCAGGTCTCTTTCTGCTGTGGTGCCGAACTGGCAAGACCGCACAAACAGATCTGGAACCAAGTTAGGCTAACATCCGTCTACAGAGAAATTAAATGGCAGCATCAGACTCTGCAACAGGATCAGCCAAATGGCTGCAGATAGTCTCTAAGCATCCATTGTCCTAACACTCGTTTGTTGTGATCTTTTGTACAGCAGCTACCTCTCTCTACATCATTCTCAGTTGTTCAATGTCAGTTGTTACAAACCATTGTTGTTGACACAATCTGATTGGCTGACCTTTCAAAGAGGTGCACTGACATTCTCCTCAATACATACCCTCCCCCTATGGCATGATGATGTCATATGCGGGGGACAGATCAAACATGATTATGACATATCGCATCTCAGGGTAAAGTCACTGCACCCTCGTCTTTATTCCTATGATATCCTCACTAGAAGGAGTGTAAGGCAGGCTACTGAGCTGGTTAAAGCATTAACAGTCTGGTCTGTGCTTGCCTGGGAAGGAGACTAATTCCTCCAAATATTATGCAAGGATTATAGTGAGACTCTACAGCTGAGAAGAACATTTTACGCTGCCATCCTTCTTCAAATAAAACCATTCTGGTCACACACACACACACACACACACACACACACACACACACACACACACGCACACAGTAAATGCACACAGTAAATTCAATTAACACAATTGGGACAATGAAAAAACAAGCACGATATTATGAACCAGGGAATCAGATTGTGTTTGTGTCAGTCACAAGGGATAGAAACAACCACATCCATGTTTTCCTTTTACATAATTATTTCTGCTAATTTATTAGTTATTTCATGCCTATGCTTGACAAGATAAGCATGTTTAGAAATAAATGTACACTACACATTACATCACATTCACAATACATGCAATGCACATTGACCATGTCATACATATTAGATTGATTGACTGACTGATTGACTACCTTGATTTATTATTGCTTGATTACCCATTCCTCAAGGTGTACATCTGCAGTAACTCTGTAGAGGGCAGACAGCAGATCATGGAGCTGACCAGGCAGCTCAACTTCACCCCAGTGGACATGGGAGCCCTCTCCTCCTCCAGAGAGATTGAGAACATGCCCCTGCGCCTCTTCCCCGACTGGAAAGGCCCCGTGCTAGCCACTGTGGCTCTCTCCATCTTCTTCTTCGCCTATTCCTTTGTCCGGGACATCATCCACCCATATGTGAAGAACAAGCAGAGTGACTTCTATAAGATCCCTATAGAGATGGTGAATAGGACTCTGCCCACAGTGGCCATAACACTACTCGCTCTAGTCTACCTGGCGGGCCAGCTAGCCGCGGTCCACCAGCTGTACTATAGGACTAAGTACAGGAGGTTCCCTCACTGGCTGGAGGGCTGGCTACAGAGCAGGAAACAGCTGGGGCTGCTGAGCTTCTTCCTGGGGTGTGTCCACGTTCTCTACAGTCTTTGTCTACCCATGAGGAGGTCAGAGAGATACCTGCTCCTCAACGTGGCCTACCAACAGGTGGGTGATGGACAGAGGAAGGGAGGGAGAGAGAGAGTTAGAGAGAAAGGGAGGGAGGAGAGGGAGGGTGTGTGTCAAATCAAATGTTATTGGTCACATACACATATTTAGCAGATGGTATTGCGGGTGCAGTGAAATGCTTGTGTTCCTAGCAACAACAGTGCAGTAATATCGAACAATACACTCTAAAAGTAAAATAATATCATTAAGAAATATAGAAATATTAGGACGAGCAATGTCTGAGTCCGGAGTATAAGTATATATACTGTATGTATATATACAGTACCAGTCAAAAGTTTGGACACAACTACTCATTCAAAGGTTTTTCTTTATTTTGACTATTTTCTACATTGTAGAATAATAGTGAAGACATCAAAACTATGAAATAACACATATGGAATCATGTAGTAACCAAAAAAGTGTTAAACAAAATGCATTTTAATTAACAGATGTGCCTTGTTAAAAGTTAATTTGTGGAATTTCTTTCCTTCTTAATGCGTTTGAGCCAATCAGTTGTGTTTTGACAAGGTATGGGTTGTATACAGAAGATAGCCCTATTTGGTAAAAGACCAAGTCCATATTAAGGCAAGAACAGCTCAAATAAGCAAAGAGAAACGACAGTCCATCATTACTTTAAGACATGAAGCTCAGTCAATCTGGAAAATGTCAAGAACTTTGAAAGTTTCTTCAAGTGCTGTCACAAAAACCATCAAGCGCTATGATGAAACTGGATGTCATGAGAACCGCCACAGGAAAGGAAGACCCAGAGTTACCTCTGCTGCAGAGGATAAGTTCATTAGAGTTAACTGCACCTCAGATTGCAGTCCAAAAAAATGCTTCACAGAGTTGAAGTATCAGACACATCTCAACATCAACTGTTCAGAGGAGAATGCTCGAATCATGGTTGAATTGCTGCAAAGAAACCACTACTAAAGCACACCAATAAGAAGAGACTTGGGCCAAGAAGCACGAGCAATGGACATTAGACTGATGGAAACCTGTCCTTTGGTCCAAATTTGACATTTTTGGTTCCAACCACAGTGTCTTTGTGAGATGCAGAGTAGGTGAACGGATTATCTCCTCGTGTGGTTCCCACCGGGAACCATGGAGGATAAGGTGTGATGGTGTGTGGATTCTTTGCTGGTGACACTGTCAGTCATTTATTTTGAATTCAAGGCACACTTAACCATTATGGCTACCACAGCATTCTGCAGCGATATGCCATACCATCTGGTTTGCGCTTAGTGGGACTATCATTTGTTTTTCAAGAGGACAGTGACCCAACACACCTCCAGGCTGTGTAAGGGTTATTTGACCAAGAAGGAGAGTGATGGAGTGCTGCATCAGAAGACCTGGCCTCCACAATCACCTGACCTCAACCCAATTAAGATGGTTTGGGATGAGTTGGACCACAGAGTGAAGGAAAAGCAGCCAACAACTGCTCAGCATACAGTGGCTTGCGAAAGTATTCACGACCTTTGCCATTTTTCCAATTTTGTTGCCTTACAACCTGGAATTAAAATATATTTTTTAAGGGTTTGTATCATTTGATTTTCACAACATGCCTACCACTTTGAAGATGCAAAATATATTTTATTGTGAAATTAACAATAAATAAGACAAAACAGAAAACTTTAGCATGCATAACTATTACATTTTTGCCCATTCTTCAGGTAATTGGTTGCACCAGATCTTATTTAGGGGCTTCATAGCAAGGGGGGTGAATATATATGCACTCACCACTTTTCCGTTTTTTATATTTAAAAAACAAAAATGTAAACAAGTTATTTTTTAAATTTCACTTCACCAATATGGACTATTTTGTGTATGTCCATTACATGACATCCAAATAAAAATCAATTTAAATTACAGGTTGCAATGCAACAAAATAGGAAAACGCCAAGGTGGATGAATACTTTTGCAAGGCACTGTACGTGGGAACTCCTTCAAGACTGTTGGAAAATAATTCCACATGAAGCTGGTTGAGAGAATGCCAAGAGTAAAAAATAAAGAAAAACCCTTGAATGAGTAGGTGTGTCCAAACTTTTGACTTGTACTGTATATGTAATGGGATGTATAGACAATATGGACAGTATATGGATAGAACATTTAGTATATCTGAAGAATAGTGTTTGTGTCAGGTCAAAGACACCCTTCATAAATGCTGTTGTTTATGTAATTGAGGTCTGTATATGTTTTATCAGATTAAGTTCACTCTGGAATCGTGAATCAGCAGCAATGCAGCAACACTGTAACCGTTATGCACTTTTATTCTCCTCTATAATTCTAATCTTGAGAGTGACCCACATTGAAGTGATTGGATGTTTGGCCTCAGTGACTCATCTATTTGTGCTGTGGCTCCTGAGGCATGGCCATAAACAACACTTACGACAGCCAGCCAGCTGCACTGGGAAGACCACAGAGGGACAAACAGCATGCACATACTGTAGATCCTTTGGTTACCATATAGTACACATCTTGTTCTTCACAAACGACTTGCAATGCATCTTTTACTGATGGTGTTCCTTCTTGTTCATATAAGTGAAACTATAAGCTATGTTCTCATTCCAATTGGGTATTGTGAACAACATACATACTGCAGCGTATGTAACGGTTGTACATCCAAAATGTACCTGCAACATTTATCTACTGATCTGTGTGGCATACCGTAGTGTGTCATATCTGCATCTTCACCGGTTTAATCTCAGTTTATTCATTCACGTCCTCCTCTGACCTTCATCTGTCTCTTACTGCAACTCCCTACCCAGCATCCTTCATTCTCACGCACACACAAACCCTTCTAGCTGTGTGTGTCTGCCGATCCAGGCCATAGCATCAGCTGCACTCTCAAGCACATCTCTCGCTGTGTGTTTTGCTTCTCAAACACACCTCTGGCTGTGTGTTTATGTGTGTGTGTGTGGTGAGTGTGTGTGTGAATCCAGACCAACTCACCCTGTCAGCCTGTCCTCTAGTTCAGGCCTGTTACACCCATATGGCCTCTGAGGTGCTCCTGCAGTTGTATTAAAATTGCTTGATATGCCACATGCGGTTTTGCTTTATTCACCTTGTGTGAGGCGCGCACACACACACACACACACACACACTGACACAGCCAGTGGACTGTAGAGGCTTTTGTTAATGAATGAACACTGCCAAATTTAGAGCGAAAACTAGGTCTCCTCATTTAGATAAATCAGGCAGCGGCATTTTTAAGGGGATGATATTAAATTTTTTTTGTAATTTTTACTCAGGTGTGTGATTGTGAGCGTTTATTTCATGTTAAGTGAGTGTTTATTTGTGAATACACTATGTTTGTGACTTTTTGTATTCATACAGTATGTGTTTACTGAATGTATGTGTGTCTGTGTTCTCTCTGCAGGTCCATGCTAACGTGGAGAACTCGTGGAATGAGGAGGAGGTGTGGAGAGTGGAGATGTACCTGTCCTTTGGTATCATGAGCCTCGGGCTCCTTTCTCTCCTGGCCATCACCTCCATTCCTTCTGTTAACAGCGCCCTCAACTGGAGGGAGTTCAGCTTTATTCAGGTACTCAGACAGACACTGTTGATGGTGAGGAGGATGATGATGATGAAGATGGTGACGAGGATGATGAACATTCTTATGGAAAGGCCTCTGATTAATAATACTGACTAAGAAATAATAACAAGCTGTCAACTCTGGGTAAAACATTTGTTTATTTTCTGAGTAGTCTTCTACATGTTTTTTGTAATCATGTTCTTACTGTAGATGTAAAAACTGTGATATAATTTATTGTTGATGCATGTGTTTCTCTCTCCCTCTCCCCTAGTCGACGCTGGGCTACATCGCTCTGCTTATCGCTACGCTCCATGCTCTACTGTTTGGCTGGAAGCGGGCCTTTGAGGAGGAGGCTTACCGTTTCTACCTACCCCCTAACTTCGTGGTGGCCCTGGCCCTGCCCGTGTGTGTCATCCTGGGGAAGGTGTTCCTGCTGATCCCCTGTGTGGGACGGCGGCTCCACAGGATCAAACGGGGAGCTGAGAGCAGCCAGTTGCGCCAGGACCCTGTTGGCGCAGCAGCACACGTCTCACCAGAGAGGGTCACTATCATGTGAATGATTGGATGGAGGGATGGGTGGATGGATTGGGTGGATAGGTGGATGTGTAGATAGACAGGCAGATGTATGACTGGATGGATAAATGAATGAATTAACTTTATTGATCCTCAGAGGAGAAATTGGATTGTGGAAGTGGACTGTGAAGCCAGAGCCCTGGGTTGGTTGGGCTACACAACCAGACTGGGCCAGACTGCAGCATAGCCTATTTAGCTATCAATATTCTGCCAATGCTCTGCCAGTGCTCTAGTTAGCTACCACTGCCCTGCCAATGATCGATCAGACATACGTCTTTGCTCTTCAGTGACACTTTGATGACACGCTGCCATGACCAACCATACTGTAACATTTCCAACAGCATTTAATGAGCCCCTAGTTCCAGACAATATCTATAAAGGATAATTAGCCTATATACTATATGCCCTTGGATCTGTGGTTTGGTCAGTGCTGCAAAAGGCACAATGTGGTTCTGTGACTGTTGTCTGCAAATTGCCAATTTCCTTGTTGTAGAATTATAATAGTCATCATGGAATTATGTTCAGCCAAAGTACCATGTATTTTTAGACATGTACTTTTAGGAATTATGATATATGTGAAAATAGTATTATATGTGAAATCAATGTAAGAATGTTAACTGAGAATCACACACTTGAGAAAAACATATTTCGATGATCTGTCTCAGTGTTCAACGGTCAGAAAAATGTGCCAAAAAAACCACTGTATTTTTTACACGGTCAATAGAAATGATGTAGCAGGTTATTATTGATTGTTGTCAATCAGCTATTTGTTGTCAATTGAAGTCATGTAATTATGGAACAACGTTCATGTATACTGTGTGTGTATTGATAATGCAATACTGTATGATACACATACATCCTAAAAATGATAATTTCATGACACTATCCTTGGTATTAAATGTATTTACTAGTAGTCATACTTAACAACAACAGAGAGCCTAGTCAGTAGGAGAAGATATCGGCTATCAACCTGCAACATGCCAAACAATCTATCAAATCGTCATCTAGCCTATCCCCCTGTATTAGAGTATGTTGAAATAGCATGTGTGACAACGTTTTTGAAAATACACTGAACAAATATATAAACGCAACATGTAAAGTGTTGGTCCCATGTTTCATGAGCTGAAATAAAAGATCCCCAAAATGTTCCATGCACACAAAAAGCTTATTTCTCAAGTTTTGTGCATAAATTTTATTTACATCGTACATCGTTTACATTGTAAATGAGAACTTGTTCTCAACTTGCCTACCTGGTTAAATAAAGGTGAAATAAAAACATCCCTCTTACTGAGCATTTCTCCTTTGCCAAGATCATCCATCCACCTGACAGGTGTGGCATATCAAGAAGCTGATTAAACAGCATGATCCTTACACAGGTGCACCTTGTGCTGGGGACAATAAAAGGCCACTCTAAAATGTGCAGTTTTGCCACAGATGTCTCAAGTTTTGAGGAAGCATGCAATTGGCAAGCTGACGTCAGGAATGTCCACCAGAGATGTTGCTAGAAAATTGAATGTTAATTTCTTTACCATAAGCCTCCTCCAATGTCGTTTTAGAGAATTTGGCAGTACGTCCAACCGGCCTCACGACCGCAGACCACGTGTATGTGTGGGCAAAAAGTTTGCTGATGCCAACATTGTGAACAGAGTGCCCCATGGTGGCAGTGGGGTTATGGTATGGTGAAGCATAAGCTACGGAAAACAAACACAATTGCATTTCATCAATGGCTATTTGAATGCACAGAGATACCGTGACGAGATCCAGGGGTGCATCTTTCACTGGGGGGGGGGACGACATGTACCCCCTACATTCTGAAATTCCATTTTTGTCCTCCCCAGCTTTATCATTGGAATGTGATACAAAACTAGGAAACGTTGTGCCTTAGGACCATGTGGACGACCTCCGAGCAGTCGGGTAGGTTGTTTGGAGTGTTTATCTGACAGAAGAAATGTATATATATATATATACCCCCCCACTTCTAAAATCAATTACGCCCCTGACAAGATCCTGAGCCCCATTATCGTGTCATTCATCTGCCGCCATCACCTCATGTTCAGCATGATAACGCACAGCCTCATGTCGGCAAGTATCTGTGCACAATTCCTGGAAGCTGAAAACGTCCTAGTTCTCTGGATCGACTTGACAACAGCGTGTTCCAGTTCCCTCCAATATCCAGCAGAATCACACAGCCATTGAAGCCTCTACCTTTTTTATCTGAAACCAACAGATGCATATCTGTATTCCCAACCATGTGAAATCCATAGATTAGAGCCTAATGAATGTATTTCAATAGACTGATTTCCTTATATGAACTGTAACTTGAAATTGCTGCACATTGCATTTATATTTTTGTTCAGTATAAATATTATTTACTGTGTATTTCTCTGTATTCACTTTCTTCTGCCGTGTATTACAAAATGTTGCCGATTGTTTAATATATTGATGAATAACCACCTACTCTGAAGAGAAAAGAGGAGACGGAGAGGAGCGCAGAGGAGAGGAGCAATGCATGCACTCAGGCCAGTACTTCACCTTAACCACTAGGGGTCAGTGCCTAACAACATTGATGGACTTGGTACCTCTTATGGATTCCCACCCTCTAAACAAGTTATCTCTAACTGGTTTCTCACAGAAAGCAGTCAATTTATTGATATCAGCAATCCTATCCCCGCTTAGAGCATCTAGCACACATGCTTAATTCCATCTCCTTTTGATTCACACCTGAAAAGCAGCTTATCTTTAGAGGCTGGTAAATTCTAATGGACAGCAGTGGAAAACAAATGCAGCTAAGGCTAATGATTGTGATAATATGTTTTGTATGCATGCTATTCATAGCCTGCATCTTAACATAAAGGAATGGTGAATGTAGGTCATGGACCAAGCATATACATGTGTCCCTATGGAACCCTATTCCCTATATAGTGCACTACTTTGCACTACTATTGTTTAATGTGTAATGCACTATAAAGGAAATTGGGTGCCATTTGGGACAAGAACTATATGATTCTGGTCATGGTGCCAAGCACGCTTGACCTCAACCCCCTGCTAGAAGTTGTACAAGCCTAAAGTCTACAATCAGAGGCTGTTTGTCTGTAATACCTTCGATAGTCACCATCAACAATTCGACAACCAGCTCTCCAACTCATCCGCCACACACCTCCAGTGTTCTCTCAGTCCTAATGGAGCAGCTCCTCATGTGAAGTGGGCTGGCTGTACGAGACATTGTCATGTCATTGTGCTTTAGCTATACCAGCCCCATAGTGAATGCTACTTTTCTATTTCCATTTGTCCCATAATTCCTCTACAAATAATGAGGACGAGTCTGTGGGTAGAGGAGACACACACACACACACACACACACACACACACACACACACTCACACACACACACACACACACACACACACACACACACACACACACACACACACACACACACACACACACACACACACACACACACACACACACACACACACACACACACACACACATACACACACACACACACACACACACTAGAGGAGCCGTACTTCTACACTGTGTCACGATTTGGGAGAGCGGGTTGGATCGAGCGGGTTGCCATGGACACAAATATGCTTCCTGTCGCCGCGCAGAGACGGGGGAAGAGATTAGTCTTAATTAATGCTTGTGATCAACAAACAACAAGAGATGGGCCTCCTCTTATCCTCCGCCGCAGGTTAGCAACACAAACCCTTAATAACAACAATAATGGTCCCACAATGAAAGCCTGGATGGGTGCTCAACATTACAATGAAATAACAAGATGCTGCGTTTCAATGGAACTTTAAAAGATAAAAAAATGTACTTTGAAAACAAACAGTTTTTTTTACATATATTCTTCTTGCCAAGCCCTAACCCAGGTGTGTGCTAAAAATAGCATACAAGCAGTTTTAATATGACCTCTGCAGTGCATGGCTTGACCCAAGTCTCGGGCAATTCTACACAATTGAAAGCTAATTTCCTGCAATTCTACCCATTCTGCCTGGGGCAGCGAGAGCATTTAGCAGTTTTAAAGCTAATTTCTTGCAATTCTGCACATTTTGCAATGGCGCAGAATGTTTTTAGGCTTAAATTACAGTGATTTTAAGTAAAAAACAACATTTTGGGGGAATACAAGAAAAAATGTAGCATTGATAGAGTACTGTGGATAACAATATCCCTGTGAGCCTCCTGGCCCATGTTGTCCATCTAAGGGGTTAAGAACATACATTGTGGATGAATAATGTTGCATTATATTGCACCCTAAACCCATTCAATGGATCCCTTGTCCAAAATGTGTTTAATCTGTTGTTGCTAGCAATATTCATACAAAAATCTGTTGTAATTATTATAATATTTTTTTATAAATATATTGAGATCTGGCCTCTGACCCGAAACCCCTGCCCTAACTAACTGAACAATACTTTTTCCTGATAGCAGGCCCAATGATAAAGTGCAATGACAGGAACGTTTGTGGTCAGTACAAAACAAAGGGTTGCATTCTTCTGATACAAACACTGTTTCCCTGGCTGAAGCGGTACCTATTGAACACTTAGCTCAAGTGGACGCCATCAATGCCCCGTTGACTGGTCATATTGTGGACCGCCATACTAAATACATTAGCAAAACAATGCAAAACTTTATACTTCATTGTAAATTATCAGACCTTGCTGTGCTTTGTGGATGTTGATTTGCGGTCTTGGACTGCAAACAACTATTTCACTGTAGAGTGTCTGTGGGTGGAAGGATGCTATTCTGAACAGTGGCTCTCTTTATTATCGATGGCTGGCCGTATAGCAGTTCTCAACCACTGCCCACGTAGAAAAGAGAAGGCAGATTATTCCTCTAATTACTAAATCTAGTTACTAAATCTACTATCAACGTAGTACCACACATTTTATAGAGCATCTTAGGTATTGTTGTACTCAATCCTCCTTTCTTTCCCTGTCTGTGTCTCTCTCTCTCTCTCCCTCTCTCTCTCTTTCTCTCTCTCCCTTTTTCACTCTCTTTCTCAATCGCCAGATCACTCTTTACAGCCTGACTTCATTTCCCATCTTGTTGAAGTGCGTGGTGAGTCTGCAACAACCCCTGCTCCTCTCTGTTTAGCTGTGGGTGGTTGGAGCGTTGTTTCTTCACTGTTTTCCTCCCGCTCTCATCACTCACTATGCCATGACACAGTTTGTACCATCAGCCCACACAATGTAGAGGACAGCCTTCCTCCTGTACTCAACTGACAAGTCCCTCTTTGTCTTGTTCCTCTGATTTTGTTTTCTAGCTCACACTCATCTTGGCATCCATTATGTCTGTCTTTGTCACTCTCACGTTGTCTTTCTCAATATTGAACTACTTTAAAAAAAAAAAAAACATTTCTCTTCTCTCTACATCTAAACCAACTGTAGTTTGTGGTGCAATTGAGTTCTTGTTACAGCAAACAAAATGTTTTGCGGACCCCACTATACCCCTTCAAGCCTGGGCCATTTTGGCCATGGAGGGGGATCTTGTTCTGATCTTGTGCCCATCCTCTTAATGAAAAGAAAACTGCTTTGCCTAATGTTATGTGCAGATCCGTCTTTATCATGCAGGGCATCAAGAAACTTGCCTGCATCCCACTTCTGAACAACTGCCAATAAAGGCAATCAGAGCATGTAAAGGAGAGGCCCCCGGATACAGAGAGAAAAAGAAAGACAAAGAGATGGAGAGAGAGCGAGGGAGAGAGAGAAAGGGGGGAGATAGAGAGAGCGTGTCAAAAAGACAGCCTCAGAGAGGACACCCAAGGGTACATTATCCCTTCTAGACACAAAAGCATCACTATGGAAAGTGCTTATTTCAACAATAGACATAGACCTTTGTGCTTTTTGACCCTATAGGCAGTGAGAGCAATAGGAAGCAAAACACCCATTAAAATGAATGAATAGACAATTAAGCAATCAAGCATGGAATATAATGAATATCTGTTGGATGCTAATCTTCAAAACAGGATGTTTGTCACTTTGTGACCAAGCCACCAGACTATACTGCAGTGGGAGGGAGTGGCATTTGGAAGGCTGTTGCTATGTGTGACAGAATCACTGTGACAGTTGATCAGGCAGAGGAGTGGGAGGGTGGCAGCTGCTCCGAACAGCCTGGTGATGAGTAGGAAGGGCTGACCCCCCTGCTACTGCACTAATTAAGATCTTATGAGGATTATTCAAGTGTGCTTTATGGACGTGAGACTAATGTGCTCAAAGGTAACACAATATATTTTGTATAGTAGCTTTAGTTTCAACTATGGCTTTTCTTGGTCTATTCGCTGTCAAACCCATTGATGGATGGTGTCATTTTAGGAAGAAGGAAATAAACCGCAGCATGCTACTACTGCTTCACAGCGACTCTTTTCTAAAATATCAAGCATCATGACACTAGAGAAATGACATAAAATCACTTTCTAGCAAATGTTCTCAGTAGAAAGTAATCTGGCTTATATGTTACAGCGGTCAGATACAAATGCGACTCAGCGTTTCTCATTTCTTAGAGTGGTATCTTAACTACTATTTGACATATGGAGCCGCTGAGTGGAGGCAGCCAGTGTCGGGTCCAACCGACGTACCTCCTGAAGAAAATACAACTGGTGTTTTTATTGGAGCACATCAAAGACTACCAGTTGAGAAAGGTTTGCATGTGATGTATTGGTGCCCACGTAAAGAGCTCCATCAAATCATCAACCTGAAACAGTTCTATTTGTCAAAATGAAGGCTGTGTGTATGTGGTTGGTTGGGTGGGTGGGTGGGGGGATGGGTGCGTGTTGGGCAGACATAAAGAAAGGGAGAGAAAAGCCTACCCCACCTAATATACACAGCATCTTCAACATGTATCTAATCCCAACCACTAACCCTATAGCCACACCTTTACCCTAAACCCATACCTCAACACTATACTCACCACCAGCTCCTTTCGACAAACCCCCAAATGATTTGTCTGTGTCTGGGTTTATCCAGATCGAGAGCCACTGGAGATAATAATTTTACATCCAAGTTTTGTATTCTGTTATCAAAAGATTAGCAGCTAAATCTATTTCTGCAAGCAAAGAGATGCCCAACGAGGGTTGTTATTTCACTCTGTTTAAGCTCTTGTTAGTTTAGGCATTCTAGCCAGACTTCATCTCACATCTTGATGTGTGTGGTAAGTTTCATACAGTCTCTCTCTCTCTCTCTCTCTCTCTCTCTCTCTCTCTCTCTCTCTCTCTCTCTCTCTTCTCTCTCTCTCTCTCTCTCTCTCTCTCTCTCTCTCTCTCTCTCTCTCTCTCTCTCTCTCTCTCTCTCTCTCTCTCTCTCTCTCTCTCTCTCTCTCTCTCTCTCTCTCTCTCTCTCTCTCTCTCTCTCTCCCTCCCTCCCTCCCTCCCTCCGGGGAGCTGTGGGTGGTAGAAATGTTGTTCCGGGCTGTTCTCTTCCCTCTCTCATCAATCGCTGTGCTGTGCCACTCTAACCCAATTTACACCAGCCCACACAAGGAGAAGGACAGGCTCTGCTACTTGCCTGGCAAACTCTTTCCACTCTATCTTGTCCTTTCTCCCTCACAGCATCTCTCTGTTATTCTCTCTCTGTATCTTTTGGTCTTCCTCTCACCATCGTTCTCTAACTGTTTGTTCTTTCCTTCTTGGCTGTCTTTTGTCATCTCATTGGAGACTGTTGGACACAACAATGCAACATCAATTCACAACAGCATCAGCCATAACACCTGGGAATTTGTATTATGGGAGTCTTTGGGTTGCAATAAGTGGGAGACACATTAACATAGCAGTTTCTCTTCCAACCAGAGAGGGCAGTGGGAGTACATCAGTTACTTTCAATGCCACAAAATTCAAGTGTCAATGTTCTACATACTTGGTTGGTGCTTCTGATGTGGTGGTCAATAGCCCAGTCAGTGAAAACTGACCCTGGTTAGGGTCAATACACCCCAGAGAGTGTTGCTAATTTAGACATGCAGATGTTGATGGTGGATAGACTAAGCAGGGAAGACAGAGACACCCTTTAGGCCCACGACCGGGCTTGGGAGGCTTGGGGAGGAGGGGGGTCTGTCTGGAAGCCTCATATGTGTTACTAAGTGAGTCACTTCCCTCCTCAGCCTTATTGACCTTTATCAAAACGTGTAATCAACACCTCAAAGACGTCAATAACCACCACATGAGTCACTGTTACCAGTTGGGTTCAGACTGGAGAAATGTATTCTGAACTGAATCAGAAAGAGCAGACGCAGTGGCTCTGTGTATAACTCAACTAAAGTTTTGTTTAGAGAGTCCCTCGCTGGTGTATTCAGTTTGCTGATTAGACAAGAGAGAGTTCATACTTTCAACTCTTCAAACCCCACTAAGGTCTATTTGGACTGAAGAAACACAACTTCAAATTAGCTGATGCTAGACAGGAATATAAAAAGGTGGGCTCATTTTGGCCAATTCAACTGATGGGCCATGTCTAAAGATTGTTGTGTTTGAACAAAGAAATAAAGTTTTCTATACTAACAAAAATGTTGTACAGGATATTTCAACTATACCTTAGAAACTAGGGATGTGCATCTTTCCCTTTCAAGACGATTCAATACGTATCTAGATACATGGGCTCCGATACCATACAGGAATGATTTGTTTTAGTTTGAAACGATTCGGTTGGAGTTGTTTTGGTTAGAGAATGATTTGATGTGATTCGGTTAGATGCGACACAATACAATTCAATGCACTAACAATTGTTTCATAAACACATTCATTTTCCATTCTAAATTAAAATCATCTGCTCATGAGCTGGGCCTGTGAACTGGATCTGTCTGACCTGACCTGTGTGTGTGTGTGTGTGTATAAATGATGTATGTCCTGTGTGGCAGGTAGCCTAGTGGTTATATAGTTGGACTAGTAACTGAAATGTTGCTAGATCGAATCCCTGAGCTGACAAGGTAAAACTCTGTCATTCTGCCCCTGAACAAGGCTGTTAACCTACTGTTCCCCAGTAGACAGTCATTGTAAATAAGAGTTTGTTCTTAACTGACTTCCCTAGTTAAATAAAGGTTAATAAAAAATATTATGTAGGCACCTGAGCAGAGCCTTAAGGGAGACTAGGCATCTACCACCAGTACAATCAGTACCAGTACCAACACCCACTAATTAACTTCTTCTTTTTGCAGATTAAATATTTTAGCTAGTAATGTATTTTTCTACTGTATTATTGACAGTATGTTTGTTTATTCCATGTGTAACTCTGTGTTGTATGTGTCGTACTGCTTTGCTTTATCTTGGCCAGGTTGCAGTTGTAAATGAGAACTTGTGCTCAACTAGCCTACCTGGTTAAATAAAGGTGAAATAAAATAAAAAGAAATAAAATAAAATAAAGAATGTGAGCCCTTTGGGTGCTGCCATAGAGTTACGTTAGAAGTACCCTTCCAAGAAGGCTCAAGGTCATTGGACGCAGATAAAATGACGTCAAATCACGTTATATCTACAGTAGTTTTGATTGGACTTTTACTTTCAAAATCTTAGCTAGCAGTCATCATCATTAATCAAGTAGACAATCTACTGGCAAATCCTTTTAAATACTTGTCATATGAAGAGAAATAATGAAGATACATTACAGAGAAAATGTATCGGTGCTCATCGGCCATTGGACATAAACATTACACAACAAGTTGGAAATCACAAGTACAACAATGAGTGGTTTGGAAGGAATTGGTGACAGTGGCTAACCGCAAGCATTGCAACTGGGAAGTCAGACTGGGAAAATACATTTTGAACAGTCATCCAACTCAGAATTGTAAATCTTTTTCTTTGATGACAGACTTTGACAAACAAAGGACTGCCACGCACAACAAGGTGAGTCCAAAAATGTTTTATATGCTGCTGCATAAATTATGTAATATGCCAGGGAGATATGGTCAGCCATATAAGCTATGTTTTGTTTGAATGAATTGAACTGAATGAATTGTTTCGCTGCCAGACAAGGCTTTCGCTGACAGCCAAGTGTAGAGGTGGTAAGGATTCACTCCATTGTGCTGGAAAGAAATCTCTGCTGTTGGGAAAGCTTTATGTAGGCCCTAACAGTTTGTGGTCAGCGTTTGTCACCGTTATAATGCAATTAATGTATTGTTTAGTGTTGTGTTGTGTAGTGGCTTTGCTGGCATGCATCTAAAAAAATTGGGGGGGGAGTTTTCCCCACCAAGATTTACTAAAATCTTCACTGGACAACTTTGGATTTCACCCCATTTCAAAATTAAATGGTTTTGACTGTTTGGAAGTTTTTAGGAGTGATCCTCTCTTGAAAGAAACTGTGGGGGAGTTTGCCCCACCAAGATTATCTAAAATGTTCACTGAACAACTTTGGATATCACACCCATGTCACGTCCTGACCATAGTAAGATGTTCTTTTCTATGGTAGAGTAGGTCAGGGCGTGACAGGGGGTGTTTTCTGTTTTTCTATGTTTTGTATATCTATGTTTAGGATCTAGTTTTCTATTTCTATGTTGTTGTTTTTTGGGATGATCTCCAATTGGAGGCAGCTGGTCCTCGTTGTCTCTAATTGGAGATCATACTTAAGTAGGGTTTTTTTTTCCAGTAGTTGTCTTCTGTTTAGTTTATGTACATGACAGAACTGTGCGCGTTTGTTTTTTCCTCTTTGTTATTTTTCCTTTAGTGTTTTGAGTTATAATAAATATTCATCATGAGCAATCAACACGCTGCGCTTTGGTCCCCTCTCTACGACAGCCGTTACACCCCATCTCAAAATCGAATGGTTTTGACTGTTTGGAAGTTTTTAGGAGTGATCTCTTCTCTTTTCCTCTCACTTCGGCAATGCAGTGCACCTCGCAAAAGTGATTGCTGTCCTCATTAATATATCAACTTTACCTTGTATATCTAAAAATGACCATATACATTGATTGTTCAAAGCAAAACTACCAAAACTATTGTTGATGCTGAACCTGGACAATTAAAATAAAATATATTTATTGTATGCCAGCAGGTATAGCAGGTATAGCCAGATGAGAGTTGTGGTAACTTACTTTTATTCCAGTAGAACAACATTTTCAACAGCGGATAAATAACAATAACCTTGCAAATTACACTTAACTAATGAAGCCTAATATCACACAAGTCATTTTAGCATTTTAATGATAAAGGTGCCGTGCAGATGTGCAAAATCAGGAACAGGCCGCCTACCTTGCGTTGGTCAGTGCGCGAAGCTGGGCACAGTGCAGAGTTTGACTAGGCTACTGCTATTTGCCTGGGGTTATTCCGCATCGTTTCTCTTTACTTATTTGAGCTGTTCTTGCCATAATATGGACTTCGTCTTTTACCAAATAGGGCTTTCTTCTGTATACCACCCTTACCTTTTCACAACACAACCGATTGGCTCAAACGCATTAAAAAGGAAAGAAATTTGACAAATTAACATTTAAAAAGGCACACATGTTAATTGAAATGCATTCCAGGTGACTACCTCATGAAGCTGGTTGAGAGAATGCCAAGAGTGTGCAAAGCTGTCATCAAGGCAAAGGGTTGCTACTTTGAAGAATCTCAAATATAGACATTACACTCTTTTGGTTACTACATGATTCCATATGTGTTATTTCATAGTTTTGATGTCTTAACTATTATTATACAATGTAGAAAATAGTAAAAATAAAGAAAAACCCTTGAATGAGTAGGTGTGTCCAAACTTTTGACTGGTTCTGTAGGTCTTGGATGGCAGGAAGCTTGACCGCAGTGATGTATTGGGCCGTACGCACTACCCTCTGTTGCGCCTTATGGTCAGATGCCGAGCAGTAACCATACCAGGCGATGATGCAACCGGTCACGATGCTCTCAATGGTGCAGCTGTATACATTTTTGAGGATCTGGGGACCCATACCAAATCTTTTCAGTCTCCTGAGGGGGAAAAGGTGTTGTCGTGCCCTCTTCACGACTGTCTTGGTGTGTTTGGACCATGACAGTTTGTTGGTGATGTGGACACCAAGGAACTTGAAACTCTCGACACGATCCACTATAGCCCCGTCAATGTTAATGGGGGCCTGTTCAGGCCATCCTTTCACTGTAGTCTTTGTCTTTCTCACATTGAGGGAGAGGTTGTTGTCCTGGCACCACACTGCCAGGTTTCTGACCTCCTCCCTATAGGCTGTCTCATCGTTGTCGGTGATCAGGCCTACCACTGTTGTGTTGTCAGCAAACTTACTTGTTCATATAAGGAACAGTTACAGTTCATATAAGTAAATCAGTCAATGGAAATAAATTCCTTAGGCCCTAATCTATAGATTTGACATGACTGGGAATACAGATATGCATCTGTTGGTCACAGATACTGTCGTACACATCGATCCAGAGCATCCCAAACATGCTCAATGGGTGACATGTCTGGTGAGTATGCAGGCCATTGAAGAACTGGGACATTTTCAGCGTCCAGGAATTGTGTACAGATCCGTGCGACATGGGGCCGTGTATTATCATGTTGAAACATGCGGTGATGGCGGCGGATGAATGGCACGACAATGGGCCTCAGGATCTTGTCACAGTATCTCTGTGCATTCAAATTGCCATCAATAAAATCAAATTGTGTTCGCTGTCTGTAGCTTATGCCTGCCCATACTATAACCCCAATGCCACCATGCGGCACTCTGTTCACAACTTTGACATCAGCAAACCACTCGCCCACACAACGCCATACACACTGTCCATGCCATCTGTCCAGTACAATTGAAACCGGAATTCACCTGTGAAGAGTACACTTCTTCAGCGTGCCAGTGGCCATCTAAGGTGAGCATTTGCCAACTGAAGTCGGTTAAGATGCCGAATTGCAGTCAGGTCAAGACCCTGGTAAGTACGACGAGCGTGCAGATGAGTTTTCTGATACGGTTTCTGACAGTTTGTGCAGAAATTCTATGGTTGTGCAAACCCACAGTTTCATCACCTGTCTGGGTGGCTGGTCTCAGACGATCCCCCTGGTGAAGAAGCCAGATGAGGGGGTCCTGGGCTGGCAGGGTTCCATGTGGTCTGTGGTTGTGAGGCCTGTCTGACGTACTGCCAAATTCTCTAAAATGATGTTGGAGGCAGCTTATGGTAGAGAAATTAACATTATATTCTCTGGCAACAGCTCTGGTGTACATTCCTGCAGTCAGCATGCCAATTGTACTCTCCCTCAAAACTGAGACATCTGTGGCATTGTGTTGTGTGACAAAACTGCACATTTTTAAGAGTGGCCTTTTATTGCCCCAACACAAAGTGCACCTGTGTAATAATCGTGCTGTCTAATTAGCTTCTTTATATGCCACACCTGTCAGGTGGACGGATTATCTTGGCAAAGGAGAAATGCTCACTAATAGGGATGTAAACACATTTGTGCAAACAATTTGAGAGAAATAAGCTTTTTGTGCATATGGAAAATTTCTGGCATCTTTTATTTCAGCTCATGAAACATGGGACCAACACAATGCGTGTTACAGTTGGATCGGTTTGGATCTGCTGCGGACCGATGCGCTTGTATTGTAGCTACCCTTTTCCTGCAGGCACATGTCCAAATCGCCTTATAGTGGCCTCATGGGTGGAATGTTATTCATATTTTTTATAATTAATAACCAATTTAAAAAAATTAAACGCAGAACATCCGGTGTTTCTATATCAAAGAGTTTTTATTATAGTTCAGTGTTCTGTGATGAATATAAAGTGTAATATTAGGATGTAAACTCAAAATTGAATACATTTCAACTCTATATCTGACATGGTACAGGTGTCTTCTTTTTGTTTAACCACGGTCTATACTTTGGTTTCAAAGTAGATTTCTGTAAGACCAAGAAACACTCTGTGTGACCTTCCTTTAGCCCACTGCAGTAAATGTAATATCTGAATTGGTGACTGATGCGTATCGATGAATTGTTACATCCCTATTAGAAACCTTTTGGTCTTTTTTCATTTTTATTAGTCATTTAGCAGAAGCTCTTATCCACAGCAACTTACAGTAGTGAATACATACATTTCATGCAATTTTAATTTTTTTTGTACTGGCCCCCTGTGGGAATTGAACCCACAACCCTGGCATTGCAGACACCATGCTCTACCAACTGAGCCACAGGGAAGACTGAACTTTTTATTTTGCAGGCAGAAAAAAATGAGAGCACAGGTATGAGTGAGTCACAGGTCCTCCTTTATGTTTGTCAAGCCTAATGATTGATAGCAGCGGAGCCATGTCAGGGATCACTACTAACCCAGGGATGTGAGCATCCGGCATCATGGCAGGTCCTGTTCCCAACCATTTGTTTCTCAGCAGCAGAGGGAGGAGGCAGAGCAGTGGTGTTAATGTGATCTCAGAGACAGATGTCTTACACGCACGCACGCACGCACGCACACACACACACACCCCTCCTCTACCAGCCAGGTCACACAAGATCGACTTCAATATTCAACATTTGTCCAGGTCCCTAGGACGTTGGGACATGACTTCAATACCGTCTACCACTGTTAATTTTGGCAGCTATTTTAGATTTAGTTTTAGTCTTAAAAATACCTTTTAGTCTTAGTCACATTTTAATCATTTCATCCTTCGTTAGTTGTAGTTAATATCAGTTGACTAAATCTCTGGAAATTGTTTGTCTAGTTTTAGTTGCAGCCATTTTAGTCACATAATATTGTCCGTGAATTTGTTCATATTAAATAATGAATATTTAGGCTACCTCTAACTTCCATCATGTGCACATCAGTGGAGGCTGGTGAGGGAAGGACGACTCATAATAATGGCTGGAATGGAGTGAATAGAATGGCATCAAACACATGGAAACCATGTGTTTGATGTGTTTGATACCTTTCTACATATTCCGCTCAGCCATTACCACGAACCCTTCCTCCCCAATTAAGTTTCCACCAACCTCCTGTGGTGCACATTCAGATAGCGTTGTCCAACTAGGCTTAATATCCCCTCATATAGCTTAGCTGACAACATTGATATTGTGGCAGATTGTAACCAATACCAGCCATAATGATCCATAGAGGCTATAAAGCCTTGGCTACATGTTAAACATTTACAGCTCAGATTTTCTCCCGATTATATCCGTCAAGGGTGCTCAATAAAAGGGTTTCCTTGAAAAGGGGAGAATTTGAGATGTACAGAAACGACAGAAGTATAACTGTACTCCTAATATTCAACAAATAGCATTTGTTTTTCCTATAGGAAAAAAGCAACCACAACTCACATTTGCGGACTGCTGCAACACAGATGAATGGATACAGCATACATGGGAAAATAAAGCTTTTGCTAGAAAAGCAAGACAGAGAGTGAACATTGATTCTAGTTGAGGTTAGTTACAAGTCAAGTGCCCTAGCTTCGCATCAGATCAAAAGATTGACGAGTGACTGAAGTGACCGCCTGGGAGCTGTGTGGGAGAGCTGGGCAGAGCAGCTCAACCAGACCATGCAACTGAAAGATGTCAACTCTGCCAATGGGAGGATTGCATGAAATATTCTGCATGCATGCCTCCTTAGGATTGGACAAAACAGATGAAACGGAGGTTCATGTCAATATAGTTATCATTTTTTTATCCAGGGCATCTGGTCTCGTTATTGTCATAGTTTTAGTCAGGGAAAAATAGGTAGTTGACAAGTATTTTTCATCATAGTTATTGTTGACAATTCAACACCGCAGTCCACTAGGGACAACGTGAGCACCTATTACCATCTAGTAGGCTGGCGGCTTGTTAGGACATTGTAGAAGGGGATAGAGGAAGGGCATAAACCACATGCTCCAGCTTGGAGGATTGCTGGTTCAATCCCAGTGCCAAACACTCATATTTTTTCTGTTTTAACCATACCCCAAACCTTAACCCTTACCTTAACCAGTCGGAATGAATGCCTAAACCTAACCATTGACAAATATTGAATACTGAAATGAGACTGTGAGATCTTGTTGACCTCTATGGCAGATAGTCGGTCACTGGAAGGCAAACGTTTTGTTTGCCATATCACATAAATGTAAAATACCGGACCCATAATAAAGGCAGACAGGTAATTTAATAAGTGTTCGCGCGTGTGTGGGTGCGTGCGAGCGAGCATGTGGAAGGGGTGGGATGAAGGGCACTTTTGGCGTTTTCTCTCTCTCTTTATCTCTCTCTCTTTATCTCTCTCTCTTTATGTCTCTGTCTCTGTCGCTGTCTCTTTATTGGTATGGGAAACATATGTTTACATTGCCAAAGCAAGTGAAATAGATAATAAACACAATTTTAATAAACAATAAAAAAATTATTTAAAAAAATACCAGCAAGCATTACACTCACAAATGTTCCAAAATAATAAAGACATATTAAATGTCATATTGTGTGCAAATAGTTAAAGTACAAAAGGGAATATAAATTAACATAAAATATGGGTTGTATTTACAATGTGGTTTGTTCTTCACTGGTTGCCCTTTTCTTGTGACAACAGGTCACAAATCTTGCTGCTGTGATCTCTGTTAATTCAATTCAAGGGGCTTTATTGGCAGGGGAAACGTATGTTTACTTTGCCAAAGCAAGTGAAACGGATAAAACAAAAGTGAAATAAACAATAAATAGTTAACAGTAAATATAACACTCACACAAGTTCCAAAAGAATAAAGACATTTCAAATGTCATATAATGTCTACATACAGTGTTGTAATGATGTGCAATTGTTAAAGTAAAAAAGGGAAAATAAATAATATGGGTTGTATTTACAATGGTGTTTGTTCTTCACTGGTTGCCCTTTTCTTGTGGCAACAGGTCACAAATCTTGCTGCTGTGATTGCACACTGTGTTATTTCACTCAATAGATATGGGAGGTTATCAAAATTGGATTTGTTTTCAAATTCTTTGTGGGTCTGCGTAATCTGAAGGAAATATGTGTCTAATATGGCCATACATTCTCTCTCTGTCCCCCTCTCTCTCTCTCGCTCTCTCGCTCTCTCTCTCTCTAAGGAAATGAGTGCTCTGGCCCATCAGTCTGAGAGCAGAGAGGGACTGTAGTGCTGTACTGTACCGTGCCACAGCCACACCTCCTTGGCCTGCACCTTTCATATTCAGACTACGAGCAAATGTGTGGTCTCTCTTACACTCTGAGCAGGTTCAAACCCCCTGTGCTGTTCTCTCTTTTCTTCTGAAGGTCAACACATGACATTATATCAAACATTACATGTTTGGCATGACAAGAAGTTGACATTATAGCACAAACAGATCTGGGACCAGGCTATCGAAAGGATGCCTTTTTCCTTCCATCCCTAAAGCAGAAATCAATCCCTATCAAAACTGCCCTAATTCAGGAAATCATTTATCAGTCCCGATATAACTTTCCCTTCCTCATTTCATTAATGTTTTCTTTCAGGCTTAGGCAGTGTTTAAAGAGCAGTTCCTCCCTGGCTTCCAGTCCACAGCAAACGCCAGCTTTCTCTCCCAGATTCAAACTGTGTCTGACCCACAGTTTCTTCTATCGTTGGCATCCGCAGATGGCGTCGAAATAAACTAAAAACCTGTTGCTTGTTCCTCTCACCCAGCTCCTCTGATCTGAGGAACCAATGCCTGCCTGCCTGCCTGCCTGCCTGCTTGTCCTAATAAGGAAGACGAGACAAGGTTGGCATGTTATTGGCAAGGAGAGGAATCAGAAATGTAGAGCAACTGGCCACATCTCTGGTCCTGGAGTGAATCTTCATTTCAGGGAATTTTGATTTTGAGTTTTGATGTCTTCACTATTATTCTACAATGCAGAAAATAGTAAAAATAAAGAAAAACCCTTAAATAAGTAGATGTTCTAAAACTTTCAATCGGTAGTGTACGCACAAAGGAATGTGTGACAGCCAATGTCATTCACTGACACTCAAGACGGATTGTGCCTCTGCAATAAGCTCAAATCCCTCATAGGGCAGCCAGAGGTCAGCGTTGTGATCAGGGGTCATCCTTAAAGCAGCTTTCCCTCATCCGTTAATATCCCTTGAAGAGGGACTGCCTTTAACAAGCAACGGATCCCTTTGAAAACGGCTTATGTGGCATCGATATGAGTCATAAACAGTTATTCTAGTGTTAAACTTGACTACAATGTGTAAATAGGATAATTTTGATCATAAAGTCAGTCTCGTCTAAAACGGAGTTGGGAACATCTGTGTGTCACAACGGGTAAATTAAGGTTTGGTGTTGATTTGATGATGTCCATTTGCCCACTAACATGGTGTTAACAGCTGCAGTGACTGCTCTCTATCCAATAGCATAATGAGACAGACCTGCCCAGCAGCCCGACCGTATTTTGTAACTTGAGAAATACTGCACCAAACACCTTGGATAGATGTAAAAGGAAGCAACTAAAACATCCTCGTCATTACTGACTTCTTGTGTTATCCTAGATTCATTCTGGGGATTTTGATGCATTGAAATAGGTCAATAAACACACCTCCAAGACTGAAATATTGTTTTTGTAATGAGCAACAGTGTTCAGTGGCTCTGTAGCCCTTTCCTGCAGTCAATGACCAAAAGCGACCTCTTTGGCCTCATGTTATTCATATTTATCATAATTTCATAGTTAATAAAGATTATATATGTATATATATTTTAAAAAATCCTGTGTTTCTATCTCAAACAGTTTTGTTATATTTCAGTGTTCTTTGATGTATATAAAGTGTAATGTTGTGATGCAAACTCAAAATTGAATACATTTTAACTCTATTTCTGACATGGTACAGGTGTCTTCTCTTTTTTAAAGTCCATAACCATGTGTGTGAAGTATATACTTTTGTTTCATAGTATATTTGTTTAAGACCACCAAGAATCACCCTGTGTGACCATGATTTTGCCCACTGCAGTAAAATGTTAACATTGAAAAGAACCAACACAAAACAAAATAAAACAAAACAAGCTCTCATCCCTCCAAGAATCCTCACCCCTTTTTCTTCCCACTTTGTCCCTGACTGTTATTGACCAAAGCATATTGCTTTGCGTGGGGAGTGGGGATGACTCTCACTCAAGCTTGACTACAGTGGCAGGGAATCAAAGTTGTGCCAAGCTCTATGAGCTCTTTCCCTTCCAAGACGTTTGCCCACCCAAGCTTAACAAATCACTATACATCCACAACCAATCCACTGCTCTAGGTTGTCACGACTGCCATCCGCCCGCCAGGATGCAGCATTCAGTATGCTTTCTTCATTCGGCTCAGACACATTTCCATCTTCTTCTTCTTCTTCTTCTTCTTCACTTCAGACCTGAAATCTGGGGCTCTTCAGTGCAACACTTACACATCATATCAACACTAGCACATCATATTGAAGGGAAGTGAAAAGCTGCAGGTGCTGCAGCTCGGCTGCCTCTGCACTCTTGGCTCTGCCTTCTACTGAATGTGTCTTTTCAGTCTTTATTCATGGCTTTGTAACTCAGCCAAATGCTGAGTTTTAATGCACTAGTCAATGGCCTGGCCTAATCAAAGGAGTGTGCAAAGCAGAGAGGGGTGTGGTTACTGCAGGGTAAGTGGCTGTGGGCCTAGTTTGTTCTTACAAGCCTGGTAACGATTATTAAACAAAGCTTTTATTCCTAATGGTAAATCTATTGTAATTATACTGTAATTAGACAAACTGTAATCTAGTAGTAAAGGAATGTTCCATTACCTCCTGTGCTTAGTGAAATGTAACACAGACCCTTTTGTTTGATTCATTACACTATCTGCTACTACTGTACTTTGATTGTATTATATGTATTATAAGCATTATATGATTTATTTAGTACCATGCCTGCTGAATATAGATAGATAATAATGATATAGGACACTTCATATAGTATATATGTTCAGTTATATGTAGTGTGTAGTTAGCCTGGTTCCAGATCTGTCTGTGCTGTTTTGCCAACTCTTATGGTAATTGTCAGGCCAAGCACAAACAGATCTGGGACCAGGCTAGTGTATCGTGTAATAGTAAATCAAATGTGTGAACAGTTTACTGAGTTCGAACCTGTATCTTTCTGTCAGAGTGGTGTTGGGGCTCTCGGTCTATCAGACCACAGGGTTAATTTAGCAGAAAGAGAGCTGATATTTTCTTCACCGCACACGGTCGATCTGATGGTATGCCAGTCTGTTCAGAGCTAGAGGCTGCATTACAAATGGCATCCTATCCCCTGTATAGTGCACTACTTTTGACAAGGGCTCTGGTTAAAAGTAGTGCACTATAAAGGGAATAGGGTACCACCGGGCACTGGGACACACCCATAGGAGGATGCTGACGCCACAAGGTTTGTTATGATCTTAATCCTTCACTCGTCCTAAATTCTGACAAAAATGAGATTTGAGTCTGCTGAGCCATATGCCCAGCTGGTCCAATACTCATAATAACAAATCAAAAGTCAAAAAACAAATAGAGTACAAATCAGGGATTACAGCACAATACAGAACATCTTTTAACTTCATGGAGGTCAGGCCTAATCCATTTTGACTTAATATCTCTTTATTTTCCACACTTCCACACTCGTTGTTTGGAGATTTGATGTTAAATGTAAATCCCCTGCTGCATCAGAGAGTGCTGGTTGTTTTTCTAAGGCACATGGATAAGATGGTGGGAGTGGCACGATCAGGGTGCAGTTATTGGTCAACATTCAGTCTCCCTTGAGTATCCCACTTGTGAGTAACTGCGGTTGATGCCATTCCATTTGCTACGTTACAGCCATTATTATGATCCATCCTCCCCTCAGCAGCCTACTGTGACACAAACACTGTACTTCCTCTTTTCTCTCCTGGACAAGGTCCCCACTCCAACGGGGGGAGAGAAGAAGAGACAGGGAGAAGGAGGAGAGGAGGAGAGAGTAATGTTGAAAGAGAGGAGAGTGTGTGTGAGACATATCACTTTCCTCCAACTCAGCCTGCTATATACGCAGGCCCACCCACACACATAAGCCACAATTAACAAAGGTCAGCGAGCATCACGTCTCTAAGGGACTGATGGTTACGTAAAGCCCTATGGTTATTCTGGCTCATAATTCAACCCACTGTGCAGACAGAGTCCCAAATGCCAACCTGTTCCCTATATACTGTCCTGCACCACTTTTGACCAAAGCCCTATGAGCCCCCCTATACGCGCCAAAAAATGGTGTGCTAAAAACAATCCAATGTGGGTTATTTGGTAACCCAGGGCTGGGTAAATATTGGACAGAACACACACTGGCTTATTTTGACCAGCCAGTTGGGTTGCGTTTGGAATACCCAAACATGGGTTGATTTAACCAAATAGTAGCTTGCGAAAGTATTCAACCCCTTGGCATTTTTCCTATTTTGTTGTCTTACAAAGTGAAATTAAAATAGATTTTTTGGGGGGTTGTATCATTTGATTTACACAACATGCCTACCACTTTGAAGATGCCATTTTTTTTTATTGTGAAACAAACAAGAAATAAGACAAAAAAATGAAAAACTTGAGCGTGCATAACTATTCACCCCCCCAAAGTCAATACTTTGTAGATCCACCTTTTACAGCAATTACAGCTGCAAGTCTCTTGGGGTATGTCTCTATAAACTTGGCACATCTAACCACTGGGATTTTTGCCCATTCTTCAAGGCAAAACTGCTCCAGCTCCTTCAAGTTGGATGGGTTCCGCTGGTGTACCGCAATCTTTAAGTCATACCACAGATTCTCAATTGGATTGAGGTCTGGGCTTTGACTAGGCCATTCCAAGACATTTAAATGTTTCCCCTTAAACCACTCGAGTGTTGCTTTATCAGTATGCTTAGGGTCATTGTCCTGCTGGAAGGTGAACCTCAGTCCCAGTCTCAAATCTCTGGAAGACTGAAA
Source organism: Salmo trutta (assembly GCF_901001165.1). Lineage (NCBI taxonomy): Eukaryota > Metazoa > Chordata > Actinopteri > Salmoniformes > Salmonidae > Salmo > Salmo trutta. Next base: position 22,946,187 of record NC_042958.1, read on the forward strand.
CAGGTTTCCCTCAAGAATTTCCCTGTATTTAGCGCCATCCATCATTCCTTCAATTCTGACTAGTTTCCCAGTCCCTGCCAATGAAAAACATCCCCACAGCATGATGCTGCCGCCACTCATGCTTCACTGATATTTTTTCATAACCCAACCCTGATCTGTGCTTCTCCACAACTTTGTCCCTGACCTGTTTGGAGAGCTCCTTGGTCTTCATTGTGCCGCTTGCTTGGTGGTGCACCTTGCTTAGTGGTGTTGCAGATGTAACCGATGTGAAATGGCTAGTTAGTTAGCGGTGGTGCGCGCTAATAGCATTTCAATCAGTGACATCACTCGCTCTGAGACTTGAAGTAGGGTTTCCCCTTGCGTTGCAAGGGCCGTGGCTTTTGTGGCGCGATGGGTAACGATGCTTCGTGGGGTGTCAGTTGTTGATGTGTGCAAGGGTCCCTGGTTCGAGCCCGGGTTGGGGCGAAGAGAGGGACGGAACCTACACTGTTACACAGACTCTGGGGCCTTTCAGAACAGGTGTATACAGTGAGGGGAAAAGGTATTTGATCCCCTGCTGATTTTGTACGTTTGCCCACTGACAAAGAAATGATCGGTCTATAATTTTAATGGTAGGTTTATTTGAACAGTGGGAGACAGAATAACAACAAAAAAATCCAGAAAAATACGCATGTAAAGAATGTTGTAAATTGATTTGCATTTTAATGAGGGAAATAAGTATTTGATCCCCTCTCAATCAGAAAGATTTCTGGCTCCCAGGTGTCTTTTATACAGGTAACAAGCTGAGATTAGGAGCACAGTGCTCCTAATCTCAGCTTGTTACCTGTATAAAAGACACCTGTCCACAGAAGCAATCAATCAATCAGATTCCAAACTCTCCACCATGGCCAAGACCAAAGAGCTCTCCAAGCATGTCAGGGACAAGCTTGTAGACCTACACAAGGCTGGAATGGGCTACAAGACCATCGCCAAGCAGCTTGGTGAGACGGTGACAACAGTTAGTGCGATTATTCGCAAATGGAAGAAACACAAAAGAACTGTCAATTTCCCTCGGCCTGGGGCTCCATGCAAGATCTTACCTCGTGGAGTTGCAATGATCATGAGAACGGTGAGGAATCAGCCCAGAACTACACGGGAGGATCTTGTCAATGATCTCAAGGCAGCTGGGACCAAGGTCCCCCTGCTCAAGAAAGCACATATACATGCCCGTCTGAAGTTTGCCAATGAACATCTGAATGATTCAGAGGACAACTGGGTGAAAGTGTTGTGGTCAGATGAGACCAAAATGGAGCTCTTTGGCATCAACTCAACTCGCCTGGAGGAGGAGGAATGCTGCCTATGACCCCAAGAACACCATCCCCACCGTCAAACATGGAGGTGGAAACATTATGCTTTGGGGGTGTTTTTATGCTAAGGGGACAGGACAACTTCACCGCATCAAAGGGACGATGGACCGTCAAATCGTCATATCTTGGGTGAGAACCTCCTTCCCTCAGCCAGGGCATTGAAAATGGGTCGTGGATGGGTATTCTAGCATGACAATGACCCAAAACACACGGCCAAGGCAACAAAGGAGTGGCTCAAGAAGAAGCACATTAAGGTCCTGGAGTGGCCTAGCCAGTCTCCAGACCTTAATCCCATAGAAAATCTGTGGAGGGAGCAGAAGGTTCGAGTTGCCAAACGTCAGCCTTGAAACCTTAATGACTTGGAGAAGATCTGCAAAGAGGAGTGGGACAAAATCCCTCCTGAGATGTGTGCAAACCTGGTGGCCAACTACAAGAAACGTCTGACTTCTGTGATTGCCAACAAGGGTTTTGCCACCAAGTACTAAGTCATGTTTTGCAGAGGGGTCAAATACTTATTTCCCTCATTAAAATGAAAATCATTTTATAACATTTTTTACATGCGTTTTTCTGGATTTTTTTGTTGTTATTCTGTCTCTCACTGTTCAAATAAACCTACCATTAAAATTATAGACTGATCATTTCTTTGTCAGTGGGCAAACGTACAAAATCAGCAGGGGATCAAATACTTGTTTTCCCTCACTGTATATACTGAGATCATTTGACAGATCATGTGACACTTGGATTGCACACAGGTGGGCTTTATTTATCTAACTATGTGACTTCTGAAGGTAATTGGTTGCACCAGATCTTATTTAGGGGCTTAATAGCAAAGGGGGTGAATACATATGCTTGCACCACTTTTCCGTTTTTTATTTTTAGATTTTTTTTGAAAGTAATTTTTTAAAATTTTACTTCACCAATTTGGACTATTTTGTGTAGGTCCATTACATGAAATCCAAATAAAAATCCATTTAAATTACAGGTTGTAATACAAAATAGGAAAAACACCAAGGGGGTGAATACTTTTGCAAGACACTGTAAAATGGATTTTTATTCACTTTCATGCTGAGTTGACCCAGCAACTGAGTCTTTTTTAATGTAATCCATAGATTATTTTCAGGAGGCGTGACTTATTAGGGGTGTGGCTTTCAGATACTAATTTTTGTGCCCCATGAGAGTAAATGTTATTCTTGTTCATCCTGTTAAGCTTGTACACTTCAAATGTACATGTTCCTTGAATATTTATGCATATTACATATTCTAATATAATAAATAGTAACATTGCTGATTGCTTATTGTAACAGTAGTAACTATCCTAACATTGGTATATGCATAGGTTATTGAGGAACTCCTTCACTTTATAAGTCAAATTAAAGCTACAAAAGTGTTGGTGTTCAACCTTAACATGTAATAACAATACAACAGAACAGATGAACCGGAATAACATTTACTCTAATCGGTGGACAAAAATAACTATCTGAAAGCCACACCCCACACCCCTGACCCAGCATCAATAACCCAGCATTAACAATCAAAATCTTTGGGTTCTTTTAAAGAAAATAACCCAACTAAGCGACCAATTCCATACAACCAAGCAATTTTTAGGGTATAGGTTGCCATTTGGGAGGCACACAGACTGTAGAGAGTTCTCAGAAGCATTTGGTGCTGGACAGTATCTCTACTGTCAGCTTTCAGTTGCCTATGAGAACTCATATAAGAGGTAAAGAGGTCTGAAGTATTTTGAATTTGACATTCTGTGAATTAATTTGGGTTGAGGAGGATCAGAGTGGGCATTGAGCAGGACATAGTTCAATGTCTGTATCATGTGTCCCTATTGGGTTGAAGTGCTTAGAAGTTGCAGCATCAAGCTTTCCCAGAGGGATAAAGATGTGCCCCAAAGGGCTTTGGTCAAAAGTAGGGCACTACATAGGGAATAGGGTACCATTTGGGACGCAACCCTAGACTTTAAATCCCTTTAGTCACACCATTAGTCTTTTGACGATATCACACTCTCTCACTTCACTAAAAGTCAGAAGATTGCAAACTAAGACAATAACAATAAATATATCCTATGAATAATACATGTATTTTATAGCTTTCTTCATCTTTTAAAAGTGTGAGTACTTGGGTTTGAATCCTATAACATACCGAAGCATATAAAGTGCTCTGCGAACAAAGACAAAGTCCAAGAGATGTACTACAGACGATAAACATGACAGACACAGAGAACAGACCAAGCAGATTAGCATTTCAGAGGGGATTTATATGAATGTGTTTGGGAGTCTTCTGCATGCCCATCAACAAGACGGGTCTACATTCCAAATGATACTCTATTCCCTATTTAGTGCACTACTTTTACCCAAGGCACAGGGCTCTGGTCAAAAGTAGTGCACTATATAGGGAATAGAGTGCTATTTGTGACACCGAGGGATAACAAAACAATACGGCTGCTGTGTAGAATGCCTGATCACTTCTTAGACCGTTACTTCACTGAAGCATAACAATGCGATAAAACAAACAAACGATGGCGTAGCTATCAGGCTATATTTCAAGAAATCCCGTAATATGGGCTACCTTTGAATAATACATTTAAAAAAATAAGTCCCCAAGTCGCATTTCGATTGCTTTTCAAAATAGTCTGTTTTTAATTGGCCTGTTTAAGCTTCCAACAACAACATGTCATTATCCTGACTTCAAAAGGTGATTAGTGCTAACGAATGTTATCAATATTACAGGTATGTAAATGATTTAGATGCTATTTACCCCTCTATCCTTCTCAGCATAGGATGATGTATTTTGTTGTTTTCATATTCTCCCTTTCCACTTCCAGTCAAACCCACTAGAACTGACCTGGATGATGATATTAAAGTAGTGAGCCATCAACTCAAACCCACTAGAACTGACCTGGATGATGATATTAAAGTAGTGAGCCATCATTCTGCTCTGGTCAATTGTAGTTCACTAGGTAGGAAATAGGGTGCCAGTTGGGAAGTAGCGATTATGTAACTCTTTCCTATAGGTCGATGATCACTGTGCTCATAATGTCATGATTTAGTCGACTTCTCCAACAAAGCCTTGGTCAGTTGACCTTCAGGCCAGCGATAAGTCATTCGTACCCACAATTCCAGTCAGTCTAACCTAGATATGGATAGAGGGGAAGGCAGTGTGAGTCACAGACTGATTCTAGCTTAGATGTAAGAAATATCAGATTTCAACAACGCGTTAGAGTGTGTGTGTGTGTGTGTGTGTGTGTGTGTGTGTGTGTGTGTGTGTGTGTGTGTGTGTGTGTGTGTGTGTGTGTGTGTGTGTGTGTGTGAAACCTCCACATTAATGCGGCTCATTACGGTAAGTGAAAGCCAGCGAGGGCCTGTGCACTGATCCGTGACTCGCCCCTATCTTCATCTCCATGGCTACAATAACAGCGCTGGTATTTGGGTGGGAATCGATGCTAGAAAGGTCAGGCTCGTGCTAGCGCTACTTAATATGTGGCGGAAGGCTAACCTTTTCTTCCCGCCTCTTTCCTTCAGTCCGTCAGTGAGCAAATGGTAATTCTCATTTGGGGCAAATAGACCTGTAACCTTTCAAGAAAAGGTGGATTTTTTTTGAGTCCACTCTGGTGGTAGTATTTTCCTTGAATGAAATATTTGAAAAATGTCAATGTCTGAAGGGTTTTAGACATGAAGGGGGGATTTTAGACATGTAGCTAGTGTTAGGGTTTGAATTTGGGTTAAGGTTAGAGTTGAGGCGAGGGTTAGGATGGAACCAGGTTGTGGACATGAAGCTAGTGTTAGGGTTAGGGTTGAGGGTTAGGATGGAACCAGGTTGTGGACATGAAGCTAGGATTAGGGTTAGGGTTGAGGGTTAGGATGGAACCAGGTTGTGGACATGAAGCTAGGGTTAGGGTTAGGGTTGAGGGTTAGGATGGAACCAGGTTGTGGACATGAAGCTAGGATTAGGGTTAGGGTTGAGGGTTAGGATGGAACCAGGTTGTGGACATGAAGCTAGTGTTAGGGTTAGGGTTGAGGGTTAGGATGGAACCAGGTTGTGGACATGAAGCTAGTGTTAGGGTTAGGGTTGAGGGTTAGGATGGAACCAGGTTGTGGACATGAAGCTAGGGTTAGGGTTAGGGTTGAGGGTTAGGATGGAACCAGGTTGTGGACATGAAGCTAGTGTTAGGGTTAGGGTTGAGGGTTAGGATGGAACCAGGTTGTGGACATGAAGCTAGTGTTAGGGTTAGGGTTGAGGGTTAGGATGGAACCAGGTTGTGGACATGAAGCTAGGGTTAGGGTTAGGGTTGAGGCGAGGGTTCGGATTGAACCAGGATATGAACATGAAGCTCGAGTTAGGGTTAGGGTTGAGGCGAGGGTTCGGATTGAACCAGGATATGGAAATGAAGCTAGGGTTAGGGTTAGGGTTAGGATTAGGGTTAGGAACTCATGCAACACTGAATGATTTCACTTACTACATCATATATATGTTCTGGACTCTAACATGCTCGTTCCGATCCTGCATGTTCTGATGTTTCTTATTTGTTTATTAGTATTGTACTGTTAGAAATGTACTGCACTGCTGGAACACAAGCATTACGCTGCACCTGCTTCAACATCTGCTAATCTGGGTACTCAACAAATAAACTTTGATTTGATTTGATTTATATGAGCACTTCAGGTCCGTCCATGGTAACTTTCCAAGAATATTCTCTGAAGCCTTATCTAACATGTTCCCAGTTAACTTATAGCATCATAACTTCTCTGTTAGTTATGCATCACTTCTTCTCACTCACTCTCTCCAGTGCTCTCTCTCTCTTTCCTTTCATTCTTCCCTCCCTATCTCCCTCTCTCATCTCACTTTATGGAAACTCGTTCTGCCCTTCTATTCATCCTCCCATTGTTCTTGTCTCTTCCTATTACGTCCTCTCTGATCTCTCACTCCACTCTTCTTTTCCCAGCATGCCTCACCTCCTCCCATTGATTCATCATTTACTCACTTTACCGACCCACACATGGAACATGATCTAACCAGGTAATTACATCATGTAATATGATCTTGTTAGATTAATGACATCATCATATGGGGACAAATATGCCTTGGAGTGTTTGAGTGGACATGAGGACCAATGTATCCTTTGAAAGTACATGCACTCAAGTTCTACCACTGGCATTGACGATAACCTCAACCTCAACCTTGTGTTTTCCAAGATGGCATAGCAGTCAGACGTCTTTATAGTATGCAATGGTCATCACCAGCCATTTTTACTGTGTCCCGTGTATATATATATATTTACATATTTTCTTCGCATATCTTTTTATATATTTTTTCTTAAACTCAACCTCAAAACACTCTCCTGCAACCCGCCTCACCAATTAAAAAAATAATAATTATTTACCTCAAATCTGAAATCTGAAATCCACAACAGAAGCTAGCCAGAGATTGGCCAGTTCACTGGCTAACGTTGGAGTTCAGCTAGCCACGGTTGGCGGTCATAAGCTATCCCTTAGCTCGAAAAGCTATCGGCAGTTTTGTACAGCGCGACTCTGACCAGAGCATACCGGACCTATTTTCTCTCCATAACCGCGGATTTCTACCGCAGGCTCTGGACATTTACACCTGGATCTTGCAGCTAGCTAGCTGCTACCCGAGTGACTATTGGCTAACGACGGTCCCGGAGCTAACATCAATTATTCCGGAGCTAGCCAGCTGAAGAGTTCCATCAGCCACTCCTGGGCTATAATCACCTATCCGGACCCGTTTTACTGCCGATGCGGAGCCCCATCGGGCCTTCACGACTGGACTACCGACGTTATCCCCCTGAGGGAGTTATCCAACTGACCCATCCGTTGCAACGTAACCTGAACACCCATCTGCAGCCCGCTAATCATTAGCTGTTTTATCGGCTGCTATCTGAATAGGTCTATTGGTCTATTGGACAATTTTCTTGGGCCGCTATAACTATAACTATTTTGCCAATTGGACTGGTCCCCCCTACCACACGGAGCCCCACTAATCTACAGACGGGAACGCACGAGGTGGCTAAAAACAGACCTCCCTCCATATTCTGCCAGCTTTCTACCTATGGCCAGGCTAGCTCTCTGAATCTCACGGGACCCTTATGATCACTCGGCTAAGCATGCCTCTCCTTAATGTCAATGTGCCTTGTCCATTGCTGTTCTGGTTAATGTTTATTGGCTTATTTCACTGTAGAGCCTCTAGCCCTGCTCATTATACCTTATCCAACCTTTCAGTTCCACCACCCACACATGCTATGACATCTTCTGGTTTCAATGATGCTTCTAGAGACAATATCTCTCTCATCATCACTCAATGCCTAGGTTTACCTCGACTGTATTCACATCCTGTAACATGGGTCGTCTAAAGGAGACCAAGGCGCAGCGTGTATAGTGCTCATTCTTTTCTTTACTGAAAAAACACTTCAACAAAACAACAAACGACCGACAACAGTTCCGTAAGGTACACTTGACAAAACAGAAAACAACTACCCACACCCACACATGAAAAACAGGCTGCCTAAGTATGGCTTCCAATCAGAGACAACGATAGACAGCTGCCTCTGATTGGAAATCAAAGCTGGCCAAAACATAGAAAACAAAAACATAGAAATAGAAATCTAGAAAACCCCACATAGAAACAGAAAACCAAAACCACCCAAAACACCCACCTATCACACCCTGACCACTCTACTATGGTAAATGACCTCTTACAAGGGTCAGGATGTGACAGTACCCCCCCCCCCCCCCAAAGGTGCAGACTCCGACTGCACCCAAACAAAACCCAACAAAAACAACCCCAAACACAAAGGGAGGGCAGGGAGGGTGACAAAAGTCTATGGCAGCTCATGTGCTACACCCAGAACCTTCCTCTCCCTCCAATCCTCCAAGAACGGAGGTGGCTCCGACTCAGGGCGTAACCCCTGTTCCGCCCGCAGATCCCTCCGCTTCTGTAACACTGCCTGTGGATCATTATTGGAGGAATCGGACTGTAGATCATTACCGGAAGCTCTGTGCTGTAGACCACCGCTGGAGGTTCTGACCTACAGGCCGCCGCTGGAGGATCCGGGCTGCAGGCCGCCGCTGGAGGATCTGGGCTGCAGACCGCCGCTGGAGGCTCCGGACTGGAGAGCGTCGCTGGATTTTGCAGACTGAAGAGCGTCGCTGGAGGCTCCGGACTGAAGAGCGTCGCTGGAGGCTCCGGACTGAAGAGCGTCGCTGGAGGTTGTGAACTGAGGAGTGTCGCTGGAGACTCCGGATGGAAAAGCGTCGCCGGAGGCTCCGGACTAGTGACCGTTGCTGCTGGCTCCCTGCCATGGATCATCTCTACAGGTTCCGCGCCAAGGATCATCACTAGAGGCTTCGTACCATGGATTATCTCTACAGGTGCCGGGCCATGGAGTATTCCTACAGGCTTCGTGCCATGGTTTATCCCTACAGGCTCCGGACCATTTATAATCCCTGCAGGCTTTTTGCCAAGGATTATTTCTTCAAGTTCCGGGCCATGGAGTACCTCTTCAGGCTTCGTGCCATGGAATATCCCTACAGGCTCCGGGCCATGGATCATTACTAGAGGCTTAGTGCCATGGATCATCTCTACAGGCGTCAGACCATCGATTATCACTGGAGGCTTTGTACGTGGAGCAGGAACTGGTCTCACCGGACTGGGGAGACGCACTGAGGACCGAGTGCTCAAAGCAGGCACCGGCTGTACTGGGTTATGGATGCGCACTGGAGGGAGAGTGTGAAGAACAGGCACAGGACGTACTGGATTCTGGAGGCGCTGGAGGGAGAGCGCGAGGAGCAGGCACAGGACGTACTGGGTTATGGATGCGCACTGGAGGGAGAGTGCGAGGAGCAGGCACAGGACGTACTGGAGTCTGGAGGTGCGCTGGAGGGATAGCGCGAGGAGCAGGCACAGGACGTACTGGAGTCTGGAGGCGCGCTGGAGGGATAGCGCGAGGAGCAGGCACAGGACGTACTGTGCTATGGAGGCGCACTGGAGGGAGAGTGCGAGAGGCAGGCACATGCTTACCACAAAAAGCATGGGTAGTTGACTCAGGCCTCATCCCTGGCCCAGCCAAACTACCCGTGTGCCCTGTCCCGAGTATTTTAAGATGGAGAAATAACTTTACATGTTTACTCTCTTATAAATGCATACATATTTAACAGGACCATGTGGCTGGCTGTCATCAAAGGAGGTCAAATCCTGAAATAAAGTTGTGATGCAACTCAGGCGAGGCAAGAGAGAGACTATGGCAATGATCTGTAGGCTATACATCTGTACACTCAAACTCACAACCCTCTGGACTCTTTTCTTATCCACAGTAAAAAACCATGCTCGTTCCGATTCTGCATGTTCTGATGTTTCTGATGTTTCTTATTTGTTTATTAGTATTGTACTGTTAGAAATGTACTGCACTGCTGGAACACAAGCATTACGCTGCACCTGCTTCAACATCTGCTAATCTGGGTACTCAACAAATAAACTTTGATTTGATTTGATTTATATGAGCACTTCAGGTCCGTCCATGGTAACTTTCCAAGAATATTCTCTGAAGCCTTATCTAACATGTTCCCAGTTAACTTATAGCATCATAACTTCTCTGTTAGTTATGCATCACTTCTTCTCACTCACTCTCTCCAGTGCTCCCTCTCTTTCCTTTCATTCTTCCCTCCCTATCTCCCTCTCTCATCTCACTTTATGGAAACTCGTTCTGCCCTTCTATTCATCCTCCCATTGTTCTTGTCTCTTCCTATTACGTCCTCTCTGATCTCTCACTCTACTCTCCTTTTCCCAGCATGCCTCACCTCCTCCCATTGATTCATCATTTACTCACTTTACCGACCCACACATGGAACATGATCTAACCAGGTAATTACATCATGTAATATGATCTTGTTAGATTAATGACATCATCATATGGGGACAAATATGCCTTGGAGTGTTTGAGTGGACATGAGGACCAATGTATCCTTTGAAAGTACATGCACTCAAGTTCTACCACTGGCATTGACCATACCCTCAACCTCAACCTATACCACTGAGCCACGCCACCAACCCTCTGAAAGGTCTGTTGGTAAATTAGGTCCTTCTGAAGGCTCCTTTTTCTTTCTTTCTTTCTTTTTACCTCTTTTACCTCTTTTTCTCCCCAACTTCGTGATATTCAATTGACAGTTACAGTCTTGTCCCATCGCTGCATTTTTTTGTTTGCAACCAAAAAGACATCTTCATTCGGGATAGAAATGTCACATGACAACATAAACATATTAACATTGATTTATAGTCAAGTGCATAATGCACACAGCTTTGTGTCGTCCTACAAGATTACATCTGCTTATGAACATTTTGTTTTTTTACTGTGGATAAGAAAAGAGTCCAGAGGGTTGTGAGTTTGAGTGTACAGATGTATAGCCTACAGATCATTGCCATAGTCTCTCTCTTGCCTCGCCTGAGTTGCATCACAACTTTATTTCAGGATTTGACCTCCTTTGATGACAGCCAGCCACATGGTCCTGTTAAATATGTATGCATTTATAAGAGAGTAAACATGTAAAGTTATTTCCCCATCTTAAAATACTCGGGACAGGCAAAGATTGAGAGCCATGCGTTCCCCCCGAAACACGATCCTGCTAAGCCGTACTGCTTCTTGACACACTGCTTGCTTAACCCGGAAGCCAGCTGCAGCAATGTGTCAGAGGAAACACCATACAACTGGGGACTGTGTCAGCGTGCATGCAAACCCTCCCCTAACCCGGACGACGCGGCCGGCTGGGACACAGCCCGGCATCGAACCCGGTTCTGTAGTGACGCCTGAAGGCTCTATTCTGATGAATTGTGATTATGTCAGGAGGCATGATACCATTGGCTCCAAGTCAATACAGAGGACTTTCCTATGCTCCGATGTATTTTGACTCCTCTTCACAAATATTCTGTACATGTCTAACATACAGAAACATGTATGACATCAGCATGTTGACTTCCCACCACACGGAAACAGAGAAAGCCTAAGTCATGTGTGGCTTAGGGCTTGATTCCAAGTATTTTAAGATGGAGAAATAACTTTACATGTTTACTCTCTTATAAATGCATACATATTTAACAGGACCATGTGGCTGGCTGTCATCAAAGGAGGTCAAATCCTGAAATAAAGTTGTGATGCAACTCAGGCGAGGCAAGAGAGAGACTATGGCAATGATCTGTAGGCTATACATCTGTACACTCAAACTCACAACCCTCTGGACTCTTTTCTTATCCACAGTAAAAAAACAAAATGTTCATAAGCAGATGTAATCTTGTAGGACGACACAAAGCTGTGTGCATTATGCACTTGATTATAAATCAATGTTAATATGTTTATGTTGTCATGTAACATTTCTATCCAGAATGAAGATGTTTTTTGGTCGCAAACAGACTCGATTGCTCACTTACTCACACATGGGGTACACAGGGGTGCACACATGCACTTGACGCAGGCCACACACACACACACACACACACACACACACACACACACACACACACACACACACACACACACACACACACACACACACACACACACACACACTATATACACTTCTTCCATTATCCTCTTTGACCAATCTCCCCGGTCCATTCCTTTGTGAACAATTTGCAGCTCCAATCATCGCTCACTTCACACACTCTGAATGCATCCCAAATTGGCCACTATTGTGCACTACTTTTGACCAGGGCCCATGGGGCTCTTGTCAAAAGTAGTGCACTACAGCCAGAATAGGGGTCCATTTGGGATACGCCTTCTGTTCAGCTCACTGCACCCTGGGCCAATGAGAAGTGATCTGAAATGAAAATGGAATCACGGCTGCTCTGCTGTGGAGGTAACAATGCCAGACCGGGGCTGTTTATTCCCAAACGTGTGAGTGTGAGTGTGTGTGCGTTTGTGTATGTGTGTGTGTCATTTCCCAAATTTGAAGTGAAAGTATGTGACGGGGTAATCTATTGGTTACCGTGTGTCTCTCCCCCAGCATGTTCTTTAGGGGTCAGCTCCATTTTGGCTCCATTTCAGCGTCAGTTGTTCATTTAATTGTGTTGACAGCCCTTAGAGAGCCCTTACACAATGTAGGTTTCTCACAGATTGTTTATGTCACAATCCTACCTCAGTCTGCTCAATTTCCGAGAGAGTTTGTTTGTGAAAATCTATTGTCTTGAATTGTGTTGAACACGCATTTAAACACACACACACACACACACACACACACACACACACACACACACACACACACACACACACACACACACACACACACACACACACACACATAAGCGCATGCCCCTCCACCCCTGACCCACCCTGGTCTATAACCCTCCTCTGTCTATCCATCACCTCTCGTGCCCATGCAATGTGATGGCTGACTGGATGGCTGGGTGGCTGGGATGGAGCCATGCTGCTGATATTCCTAATGCACCCTGTGCTTGACGCAGAGGTTATAAATTAGGCTCAAATACAAAGCAGCCTGCCCGTGCCAACCTCATCTGCAAAGTGAGTGTGCTGCTTGAGTGGAGAGAAGAGAAGAGCAGCGCTGGTCTCTTATCCTTCATGTTGTACGTGTCTGAGGCACAGGCCCTGAGGCACACAGGCCCTGAGGCACACAGGCCCTGAGGCACACAGGCCCTGAGGCACACAGGCCCTGAGGCACAGGAACTGAGGCACAGGACTTGAGGCACAGGACTTGAGGCACAGGACTTGAGGCACACAGGACCTGAGGCACAGGACCTGAGGCACAAGCTGGACCATACAGAGAGATAGAGGTCTGAGGTGGCCAAGGCTTTGACGGAGTCATGTATGTACTGTACTTATTTTATTTTTATTTAACCTTTATTTAACTAGGAAAGTCAGTTAAGAACAAATTCTTATTTTCAATGACGGACTAGGAACAGTCCTTGTTCAGGGGCAGAACGACAGATTTTTACCTTGTCAGCTCGGGGATTCGATCTTGCGACCTTTCGGTTACTAGTCGAACGCTCTAACCACTAGGTTTCCTCCCGCCCCTGTATACAGTATTTACATGATAAAGCATTACGAAGATAACATCAAAGTGTTACCCAAAGTTCTATCCATCAAGTAAAGTAATAAAATAAACTTTATCGCTAGGCTAGTTTACTTTTATGTCTTTTAGGGTAGACTATGGTTAGGGTTATTAAAGTGTAATGCTAATTAGTATAGTTAACTAACCCTAATCTACCCTAAACCTAACACTGTAGTCTGTGCTGAACCCTAACACTTATTTAGAAAAGTTCTCTCATTTTAAATCTTCAAATAATTCATGGGGAGCAGGTCTGAGCAAGACAAGTTCTATATTCATATTCGTATTCATTTGAATTTTTATGAGTAATAAAATATATTGCATTCCAATATTATGGCGAAGCAAAGATAAGGACCTCAATTTACTCTGAGATAACATTTTCTTTGGAAAGGCTCTTTTGAAAGCCCTTTAACAGTAGATAATTGAATATGAGATATGTTAGAAGGAAAACAGTCCCGTTTTATTTTAACAGTCATTTCATTTTCATGACCTTTGCTCCATAAAGGATATTGAAAATTCTTACTTTATAGAGCAAATGAAAACTTTATTTCCCGCCCTCCGAAGAACTACTTATTATCAAAGAAATGTCTTAACCAAAGGCTAAATTGATGTCTGCTGTCGTCACTTAGTTTTGTCGTACCATATTTGCCCATCACATTATGGATACAGTTCTCCCTTGTTGAAATATCCCTGTCAGAGTAGTCTGTACCAAAGCCCTGTGAATCTTGACATATTTATCCATGACAGAGGATACTAGACTGACCGATCCGGTCCCACTATTAAAACGAAGTACAACTTATAAAGGCTGTATATAGCATACATAAAGCTTTTTTTGTATGCTATTTAAAGCCTTTCTAAATTGTACTTTGTTTATTGCGGGACCACTTTTATTTTATATTTTTGGTCTTGATATTTTTGGTCTCTGCCTTAGGGTTCACATTAGGGTTTTGCCTCAGAAGATGACAGGGCAAAAAGCAGACTCTAAGACAAAGTCGAACGGTAAAGTAACTCTGTCTCAACACAACTCCACCACTCGACACTCTAGCTGCAGCTGAACACTTAAGATAATGAATTGCTGGAGGAGGAGAACAGAGCTCTTTACAACGCCCTCTATAAAAGAGCACTCTCTCGTCCTCTGGTCCCAAGAGGAAAAAAACATGGGACAGAGGCTGGTTGGCCAACTCACTCAAGGACAATGATTGGTTGGCCAACTCACTCTACTCTATAAACCGCATTGTGATTTTTATGCTTTCTCTTTGGCTGTGAACTGAGTGTTAAAAGTTCCCTTAAGGTCACCTATAGGATTTAAAATGGATGGGGATTAATGGTTCGGAGAAAGTCATTGTATGAAAACAAATCTCTACCGTCCATATGATGCCATATGGATTGTAACACGTCATTTGTAATGTCAAACAATGCAAAACATGTCACCGACCAAATCATAGACTGTTGACCATTATTGCATATTCTATTCTAGATTTTCTTTTACATAAGAAGTATGAAAATAGTCTGAACTAATGCTTAATAAATAGGTCAAGGATTGAGAGGGGATTTGTGAAATGCAAGATCCATTCTATCCCTTTGAATCTGAACCAGAGCAGGTGTATATCCCAAATGGCACCCTATTCCCTATATAGTGCACTACTTTTGACCTGGACCCATAGGGCTCTGGTCAAAAGTAGTGCACTATCTAGGGAATAGGGTGCCATTTGGGACATATCCATGGTCTGTTTTGAGTGTCTGGTGATAAGAGTAACTCAGGATCAAGTGGGTTATTGGAATGAGGTCAAAAGGGATCTTGCCCACCTCTCCGGCCATAGCTTAACAGGTTCCATCGAGCAGCAACAATACTGTGAGATGTTCCCATGAGACCGATTTGAATAGCTATTGCTCCATAGCAATTTAGTTATGTCATGGCCTGGCCTGGTTTGGGAAGTTGCTTGCATAATGAGTCTGACTCTTTGTAAAGCACTTCACTGCAGGCTGCTGTCCAAGTGTAGCTGCTGACCATTATATCTCTTCGTAACATTGCTAAACCCAGATCATAACGGGAAACTGGTGCTTCTTATTTCTCTGTCTAGTAAGGTCTATTATGTCATTTTGTATATGTCCATTTCAGATAGAAATGCGAGTTATAGATATGTCATTCTCATTGATAGCAATGTTTTCTATGTGCAATATTTCAATGCTTCCTCTCAGTATGTTTTATTTTGGTTTATCTTTACTCCCAGTTATGTACACTTACACTCTACTGTTACGGATACAGGTAACATAAGTGGTTACCAAACAGTGTGTTTAAAAATAAACCTTTGGTGTTTGACGGTAAATTTCAGTTGTCTGTGTTTTTTTTGTTCTCACTGTTACTTTTCCACTATTATAATTTGCATGGGTTATGTTACGGGTCTCGTCTCCATCCCCCCTAGACTGCAGGGCCAAAGGGATTCATAACATCTACCAATCCATGCTTCCAAAGACCCGTAAACCTCATGACACTGCATTACATGATGAAATAGGTCAATCTCACAGCATTTCACCACCATTTATTGACCTGAACATGCTCCTCTATGAATTACCTGCCACTTGTTAATGCAACCAGACAGACAGTTACACTTACAGTACAACTAAATGTCCTCAATGCCCACTGGTGGAGTAGACAGTGATATACACTCACTGTGCCTCTGAGGAATGAAGATATGTTTTGTTCCTGTGTCCGACTGAGCACATACACACACACACTGACCCTGACACACACACATACATACACACTGACACACACTGACACACAAGCACACAGCGAGAGAACCAGATGGAGAAGCCGCATGGGCATTTGGCCTTTCACACTGTGGCCACACCACTTCCTTTCACTCACATTGTCCTCTTTTTATTTCTCCTCATTGGACTCTCCATCTTCATTCCAAATCTTCCTAACCATCACCTGCTATCTTCCCTAACACATTAAAATGTGTGCCTACCTCTCTTTCTCAAAATATTATCCACTCTGTTTATTGTATTTTATTATGGTTCCATGGAAACTTGGTGCACGTTCATATCAGAACAAATGTTCCAATGCAGGGGTGCACATGGGGTGGGGGGTGGGGGGGTGCACAATCTGAAATTGCGTTTTTGTCCCTCACAGTTTTATAATTGGAATGTGATACAAAACAGGCAACGGTGTGCTTTAGGACCATGCGGATGCCTCCGAGCGGTCGGGTGGGCTGTTTGGAGTGTTTTTCCGACTGGATAAAAACAGTTAAATAATAATATGTCCCCCCTCTTCTAAAACCAAAGTTGCGCCCCTGTCCAAATGAATTCTACTCTTGACTTCAAAACAATTTACTTTGAGCCCGTCTTTTCCTCAAGATGTATTTCTCTGAGCAGACTGACAAACAAGAAGAGCAATGTCAGAATTCAGACCAAACCTGATGTAGTACCTCCAGAGCTATAACATGGACGTGATCCACCATTCCAACTGAGCCTTAATCCAATTAGAGCTTTGGAGATAGAAATGCTTAGTCCTCTTGCCCCTCCTGTTGGAGAGTGCTCCGTAAATATTGATTATAGCTTAAAGGCAATTCAAATAATGGAGAAAAAACCTGAGGACTCTTGCCAAAGTGTTCTTGGCATTGCGACACAGTCTGTAGCACAAAGTCGTTGGATGAATAGCGAGCGAGCTATAGCGTGGTCCTGATTTAAAGACATGGAGTGTCTTACTGGAATAAGCCTTTAATTCGTCTTGGGGTGGATAATGTGCATTATACGCAACTGACAGAGTCTGAGCAAGGGAAATCTCCTGCCAATGCCTCAGAGCGTAAGGCATCCCACAGAAAGCCAAGTAAGGGTTTAAGAAAATAGCTTGCCCACCTAATTATTAAAAGTTTAATTAATAAAAACAAGCTAAGTGTTGCAGCTCTTAGAGCCAACAGGATGTGGGATATGTCCTAAAGGAAGATATGTCCTAAAGGAAGATATGTCCTAAGGGAAGATATGTCCTAAAGGAAGATGTGCTGAACTAATTTAACTTTCCCTGTGATAGTGAGCCAATGAAACAGTATCCATACATCACCTCATATCGACAGAGGATCTACTTGTCACCTTCGTGCTTGTTCCTAAGCTACAGATGGCAGAAACCCCAGGCTCTACACATGCCAGAGAATCATGATACATACTATACCATGTCCTATTTTGTGCTGTTCATATTCTATTCTGTGCCATATACCCTAGGGCAACACTGACAGTTTGTCACTCCCCCACTTCCCCTGTCTGTTAACACACACACACACACACACACACACACACACACACACACACACACACACACACACACACACACACACACACACACACACACACACACACACACACACACACACACACACACACGCTAACTCCAATAAATGGTATGTAAATACTTTAAGTCTTATCGTGGGACAGCCAGAAAGCTGAAATAGACAGGGGGCTGGAGGAGTGGATTGCGGGGCAGAGCACACATCCAATCGAATCCATTTTCTGGTTGGGTGCCAACACATTTCTGCAAGTGGTGAGCCCCATGCACACACATCAGATCACCCCACTCTGATTGACTTCTCTCTAGGCCCCCCTCTCCACCACCCCTCCTTCTCTATCTCTCGCTCTCTCTCCTCATCAATTATAGCCATTACATTAGCAATGCAGTGGAAATATTCCGTTAAAACAATCAACTCAAATAATGCAAAGTGTCTCAGCTAACACACAGGCTAACACGCTAGACTGTCAACTCACAGAAAGTTAGAGAGCGGTGTGCCATTCTATCTCCACTCAACAATCAATACATGTTAAAATTATCAAAAGTGATGGGCGTTGGTATTTGATTTGTGGGATTGTATTTTGTCCACGACATTACTGGCAGAACCGGTTATGATAATGCTTAATTCAATTATGATCATTTTTATTAATGGAAATGATTGTGCCATGTTGTGATGGATGACATACCAAGACATCAGAATGAAGTCACAGAAGAAATGTGTTTCGTGCAACATAGTCAAACAAAAAAATGTACAATCTCAACAGAAAGGAGAGGTTTTGAAATGATGATGTTCCTTCTGCATGTAAGGCAATCTGTTTTCAGTAACATACCAAGTCAAAAACATCACTCATAACTGATGATACAAATATTTGTCCAGGCCTCCACATTGAAATTATGGAAAATAGCAAGCATGCCTATCATACATGGAAATCATGGTTGTTATGACCGCAGAGTTTTTCTCTAACACTAACTCAACCTCCAAATCACCATTAGCTACTGACATGACATGTGTGTCCATTCCAAACCCCCTCTCCAGTGCTCCTACTACACCACAACCCACCCTGGATATATACAAGCTCAGTCTCCACTCACCATTTCCCAACTCTGTATAAATAAACCAAACCAAGGCAGGCCTAGCTCACTCCCCTTCACAGCACAGCTTCGGACATTCAGTTCCCCTGTAGCAGGAATGTATTCTGGGTAACGTTTCACCTCAACATCAATATGGGAACCCCCCTGTACCTCAGCGGCTCTCACACAGGCTGTTGAGTGTTAGCTACATGCGTTCATATAGGGGAGTTTGAATGGAAGACCTGTGATGCAACAGAGCAGGAGGGTACAAGGCTTCCATGGAAGAGAGTGATTGAGTGAGTGAGTGAGTGAGTGAGTGAGTGAGTGAGTGAGTGAGTGAGTGAGTGAGTGAGTGAGTGAGTGACGAGGGAAGAGGTGGAGGTATAAGAGGAGGGGCGATGCAACCCTTCAAATGACAGTGTGTGTGCATGCGTGTGTGCTTGTGTATGTGTACATACAATGCATTCGGAAAGTACTCACACCCTTAGACTTTTTCAAAATGTTGTTACATTACAGCCTCATTCTAAAATTAATTAAATAGTTTTTTTCCTCATTAATCTACACACAATACCCCATAATGACAAAGCAAAAACAGGTTCTTCGAAATTCTTGCAAATATATAAAAAAAACAACAACTGAAATATCACGTTTACATAAGTATTCAGACCCTTTACTCAGTACTTTGTTGAAGCACCTTTGACAGCGATAACAGCCTCAAGTCTTCTTAGGTATGACTCTACAAGCTTGGCACACCTGTATTTGGGGAGTTTCTCCCATTCTGCTCTGCAGACCCTCTCAAGCTCTGTCAGGTTGGATGGGGAGCGTCGCTGCACAGCTATTGTTAGGTCTTTCCAGAGATGTTTGATAGGGTTCAAGTCCGGACTCTGGCTGGGCTAATCAAAGGCATTCAGAGACTTGCCCCAAAGCCACTCTGCATTGTCTTGGCTGTGTGCTTAGGGTTGTTGTCCTGTTGGAAGGTAAACCTTCCCACCAGTCTGAGGTCTGCTCTGGAGCAGGTTTTCATCAAGGATCGATTTGTGTACTTTTCTCTGTTCATCTTTCCCTTGATCGTGACTAGTCTCCCAGTCCCTGCCGCTGAAAAACATCCACACAGCATGATGCTGCTACCACCATGCTTCACCGTAGGGATGGTGCCAGGTTTCCTCCAAATGTGACACTTGGCATTCAGGCCAAAGAGTTCAAGTTTCGTTTCATCAAACCAGAGAATCTTGTTGCTCATGGTCTGAGGGTCCTTTAGGTTCCCTTTGGCAACTCCAAGCGGACTGACATGTGCCTTTCACAGAGGAGTGGCTTCCATCTGGCCACTATACAATAAAGGCCTGATTGGTGGAGTGCTGCAGAGATGGTTGTCCTTCTGGAAGGTTCTCCCATCTCCACAGAAGAACTATGGAGCTCTGTTAGAGTGACCATTGTGTTCTTGGTCACCTCCATGACCAAGGCCCTTCTCCCCTGATTGCTCAGTTTGGATGAGTGGGCAGCTAATTTAAGAATTATGGAGGCCACTGTATTCTTGGGGACCTTCAATGATGCATATTATTTTTGGTACCCTTCCCCAGATCTGTGCCTCGACACAATCCTGTCTCGGAGCTCTACGGACAATTCCTTTGATCTCATGGCTTGGTTTTTGCTTTGGCATGAACTGTCAACAGTGGGACCTTAAGTGTGTACCTTTCCAAATCATGTCCAATCAATTGAATTTACCCCAGGTGGACTCCAATCAAGTTGTATTAACATCTCAAGGATGATCAATGGAAACAGGATGCACCTGAGCTCATTTTCGAGTCTCATAGCAAAGGGTCTGAATACTTAGAGTACCAGTCAAAAGTTTGGACACACCTACTCATTCCAGGGTTTTTCTTTATTGTTACTATTTTCTGCATTGTAGAATAATAGTGAAGAAATCAACACTATGAAATAACACATATGGAATCATGTAGTAACCAAAAAAAGTGTTAAACAAAGTAGCAACCCTTTGCCTTGACGACAACTATGCAAACACTTGGCATTCTCTCAACCAGCTTCATGAGGTAGTCAACTGGAATGCATTTCAAATAACAGGTGTGCCTTGTTCAAAGTTAATTTGTGGAATGTTTTTGCTTCTTAATGCGTTTGAGCCAGTCAGTGTTGTGACAAGGTAGGGGTGGTACACAGAAGATAGCCCTATTTGGTAAAATACCAAGTCCATATTATGGCAAGAACAGCTAAAATAAGCAAAGAGAAACAACAGTCCATCAATACTTTAAGACATGAAGGTCAGTCAATCCAGAAAATTTCAAGAACTTTGAATGTTTCTTCAGGTGCAGTCGCAAAAATCATCACACACTATGATGAAACTGGGTCTAATTTGTATATCCCTAGGTAAGTCAGTTAAGAACAAATTCTTATATTCAATGACAGCCTTGGAACACTGGGAAAACTGCCTTGTTCAGGGGCAGAATGACAGATTTCTTTATCTTGTCAGGTCGGGGATTTGACCTTGCAATCTTTCGGTTACTAGTCCAATGCTCTAACCACTAGGGTACCTGCCATCTAATGAGGACCACCACAAGAAAGGAAGACCACCTTTACTGCAGAGGATGTTTATTAGAGATAACTGCTCCTCAAATTGCAGCCCAAATAAATGCTTCACAGAGGTCAAGTAACAGACTCATCTCAACATCAACTGTTCAGAGGAAACTCTGTGAATCAGGCCTTCATGGTCAAAGGACATCAATTAGAAGAAGAGACTTGCTTGGGCCAAGAAACACAAGCAATGGACATTAGACCGGTGAAAATCTGTCCTTAGTCGGAAGAGTCCAAATTCAAGATTTTTGATTCCAACCGCCATATCTTTGTGAGACGCAGAGTAGAGGAGCGTGGAGGAGGAGGTGTGATGGTGTGGGGGTGCTTTGCTGGTGACACTGTCTGTGATTTATTTAGAATCCAAGACACACTTAACCATCTGGTTGGTGCTTAGTGAGACTATCATTTGTTTTTCAACAGGACAATGACACAACACAACTTCAGGCTGTATAAGGGCTATCGACCAAGAAGGAGTGTGATGGAATGCTGCATCAGATGACCTGGCCTCCACATCCACCCGACCTCAATCCAATTGAGATGGTTTGGGATGAGTTGGACTGCAGAGTGAAGGAAAAAAGCCAACAAAGGCTCAGCATATGTGGGAACTCCTTCAATCAATCAATCGAATGTATTTATAAAGCCCTTCTTACATCAGCTGATGTCACAAAGTGCTGTACAGAAACCCAGCCTAAAACCCCAAACAGCAAGCAATGCAGGTGTAGAAGCACGGTGGCTAAGAAAAACTCCCTAGAAAGGCCAGAACCTAGGAAGAAACCTAGAGAGGAACCAGGCTATGAGGGGTGGCCAGTCCTCTTCTGGCTGTGCCAGGTGGAGATTATAACAGAACATGGCCAAGATGTTCAAATGTTCATAGATGACCAGCAGGGTCAAATAATAATAATCACAGTGGTTGTAGAGGGTGCAACAGGTCAGCACCTCAGGAGTAAATGTCAGTTGCCGATCATTCAGAGTATCTCTACCACTCCTGCTGTCTCTAGAGAGTTGGAAACAGCAGGTCTGGGATAGGTAGCACGTCCGGGTTAACTGTTAAGACTGTTGGAAAAGCATTCCAGGTGAAGGTGGTTGAGAGAAAAAATTCCACAAATTAACTTTTAACAAGGCACACCTGTTAATTGAAATGCATACTAGGTGACTACCTCATGAAGTTGGTTGAGAGAATGCCAAGAGATTGCAAAGCTGTCATGAAGGCAAAGGGTAGCTACTTTGAAGAATCTCAAATAATTCATCTATTTTGATTTGTTTAACACTTGTTTGGTTACTACATGATTGCATATGTATTATTTCCTAGTTTTGATGTCTTCACAATTATTCTACAATGTAGAAAATAGCAAAAATAAATAAAATCCCTTGAATGAGTAGGTATGTCCAAACTTTTGATTGGTATTACATGAAAATTAGATATTTCTGTTTAAAATCTTAAATTTTTGTCATTATGGGGTGTTGTGTGTAGATTGATGAGGGGGAAGAAATTATTTAAAACATTTTGTAATAGGACTTAACATAACAAAATGTGGAAAAAGTCAAGGGGTCTGAATATTTTCTGAACGCACTGTACGTGTGTGTGTACATATGTGTGTGTGTGTGTGTGTACATATGTGTGTGTGTGTGTGTGTGTGTCTGGGGTTAAAAAAAATAGCATCGCCACCCTGGCTGAGCACCAATAGCTGTCTGTTTACGGATAGTGATGCTGCCGTAGCGACAGCTGGGGAGCTCAGAGCCTGAGGGGTTAATTGTGGCTCAGAGTGCAGTGGCTTATGACGCGGGTGTGACTGGGGAGAGGGAGGGATGGAGGAGAGGAAAGGGGGTTGTTGGATTGCAGAGCCTCGGTTGTCTTCATTTGCCTGCAGGTCACTTGTGTGATGGAATACAGCTTAACAGGAAAAGAGGGGGGGGGCAGGCAAGAGAGAGGGAAATAGAGAGAGCGCGAGAGAGAGGGGGACAGGGAGAGAGAGGGAGAGAGGATGAGCGAGAGAGAACGAGAGCTTGAGAGAGACAGGGATAGAGAGGGAGAGAGGATGAGAGAGAGAGAGAGAGAGAGAGAGCTTGATGAGGATGAGGAAGACAGAAGAAAGAGTAGGGGTGGCTGGGTGTGTCGAGGGGAGATGAGGAGGGATGTAAGGACAGCAAAACTCAGAGTCACTACAGGGAGAGAAACATACAGGCAGTAAAAAGAGGAGATTCACAGAGAGAGAGAGAGAGAGAGAGAGAGAGAGAGAGAGAGAGACAGAGCGAGAGAGACACACACAGAGAGACAGAGACAGAGAGACAGAGAGAGAGCAAGACACATGATGAAAGACCAATGGATGCTAGTGGGAGGAGAACGGGCTCATTGTAATGGCTGGACTGGAATGAATGGAACGGTATGAAACACATCAAACATACTGAAACCACATGTTTGACTCTGTTCCATTTATTCCATTCCAGTCATTACTATGAACCCGTCCTCCTATAATTCAATCCATCAGCCTCCACTGTGAGAGACATTTGACCAAGTTAAACTCTTTACTTTAAACATCAAGCCAAAACAGGGGCATTACCAGAAACAAGTCTCTCACTGTTGCGGCTTGCTATAGACCTCCCTCTGCCCCCAGCTGTGCCCTCGATTCCATATGTGAATTGATTGCCCCCCATCTATCTTCTGAGCTCGTGTTACTAGGTGACCTAAACTGGGACATGCTTAACACCCCGGCCATCCTACAATCTAAGCTTGATGCCCTCAATCTCACACAAATGATCAATGAACCTACCAGGTACAACCCCAAAGCCGTAAACACGGGCACCCTCATAGATATCATCCTAACTAACTCGCCCTCCAAATACACCTCTGCTGTTTTCAATCAAGATCTCAGCGATCACTGCCTCATTGCCTGCATCCGTAATGGGTCAGCGACCAAACGACCACCCCTCATCCCTGTCAAACGCTCCCTAAAACATTTCTGCGAGCAGACCTTTCTAATCGACCTGGCCGGGGTATCCTGGAATGACATTGACCTCATCCCGTCAGTAGATGATGCCTGGCTATTATTTAAAAGTGCCTTCCTCACCATCTTAAATAAGCATGCCCCATTCAAAAAAAAAGAACTAGGAATAGATATAGTCCTTGGTTCCCTCCAGACCTGTCTGCCCTTGACCAGCACAAAAACATGTGGCGTTCTGCATTAGCATCGAATAGTCCCTGTGATATGCAACTTTTCAGGGAAGTTAGGAACAAATATACACAGGCAGTTAGGAAAGCTAAGGCTAGCTTTTTCAAACAGAAATTTGCATCCTGTAGTACTAACTCAAAAAAGTTCTGGGACACTGTAAAGTCCATGGAGAATAAGAGCACCTCCTCCCAGCTGCCCACTGCTCTCAGGCTAGGAAACACTGTTACCACTGATAAATCCACTATAATTGAAAATTTCAATAAGCATTTCTCTACGGCTGGCCATGCTTTCCACCTGGCCAGCCCTACCCCGGTCAACTGCCCGGCACCCTCTACAGCATCCCGCCAAAGCCCCCACCATTTCTCATTCACCCAAATCCAGATAGCTGATGTTCTGAAAGAGCTGCAAAATCTGGACCCCTACAAATCAGCCAGGCTAGACAATCTGGACCCTCTCTTTCTAAAATTATCTGCCGAAATTGTTGCAACCCCTATTACTAGCCTGTTCACCCTCTCTTTCGTATCATCTGAGATTCCCAAAGATGGGAAAGATGCCGCGGTCATCCCCCTCTTCAAAGGGGGTGACACTCTAGACCCAAACTGCTACAGACCTACCCTGTCTTTGAAAGCCAAGTTAACAAACAGAATCCCACCATACCTTCTCCGCTATGCAATGTGGTTTCAGAGCTGGTCATGGGTGCACCTCAGCCACGCTCAAGGTCCTAAACGACATCATAACCGCCATCGATAAGAGACATTACTGTGCAGCCGTATTCATCAACCTGGCCTAGGCTTTCGACTCTGTCGATCACCACATTCTTATTGGCAGACTCGACAGCCTTGGTTTCTCAAATGATTGCCTCGCCTGGTTTACCAACTATTTCTCTGATAGAGTTTAGTGTGTCAAATCGGAGGGCCTGTTGTCCGGACCTCTGGCAGTCTCTATGGGGGTGCCACAGGGTTAAATTCTCGGGCCGACTCTCTTCTTTGTATACATCAATGATGTTGCTCTTGCTGCTGGTGATTCTCTGATCCACCTCTACGCAGACGACACCATTCTGTATACTTCTGGCCCCTCTTTGGACACTGTGTTAACTAACCTCCAGACGAGCTTCAATGTCATACAACTCTCTTTCCGTGGCCTCCAACTGCTCTTAAACGCAAGTAAAACTAAATGCATGCTATTCAATCGATCACTGCCCACACTTGCTCGCCCGCCCAGCATCACTACTCTGGATGGCTCTGACTTAGAATACATGGACAACTACAAATACCTAGGTGTCTGGTTAGACTGTAAACTCTCGTTCCAGACTCACATTAAGCATCTCAAATCCAAAATTAAATCTAGAATCGGCTTCCAATATCGCAACAAAGCATCCTTCACTCATGCTGCCAAACATACCCTCGTAAAACTGACCATCCTACCGATCCTCGACTTCGGTGATGTCATCTATAAAATAGCCTCCAACACTCTACTCAACAAACTGGATGCAGTCTATCACAGTGCCATCCGTTTTGTCACCAAAGCCCCATATACTACCCACCATTGCGACCTGTACGCTCTCGTTGGTTGGCCCTCGCTTCATACTCGTCGCCAAACCCACTGGCTACAGGTTATCTACAAGTCTCTACTAGGTAAATCCCCGCCTTATCTCAGCTCACTGGTCACCATAGCAGCACCCACTCGTAGCATGCGCTCATCCCCATACTGTATTCATTTATTTATCTTGCTCCTTTGCACCCCAGTATCTCTACTTGCACAGTCATATTCTGCACATCTACCATTCCAGTGTTGAATTGCTATATTGTAATTACTTCGCCACCATGGTCTATTTATTGCCTTATCTCCCTTATCTCCCTTATCTTATCTCATTTGCAGTCACTGTATATATACATTTTTGTTTTCTTTTGTTCCACTGTATTATTGACTGTATGTTTTGTTTATTCCATGTGTAACTCTGTGTTGTTGTATGTGTCTAATTGCTATGCTTTATCTTGGCCAGGTCGCAGTTGCAAATGAGAACATGTTCTCAACTAGCAAAGCTGGTTAAATAAAGGTGAAATAAATAAATAAATAAAAAAGAGGAGAAAGACAAGAAGGAGAAACAGATAGAGATGCAAGGGAAACGGAGGGAAGATTTGCCAGGATAGAAATAGAATCCAAAGAATGGGTTTGGATCTTCTAAACCATGGCAATTTGACTGGTAAACTCATGGGTACACTCATTGTCTCATGTCAGATGGCGTCACTCCTCCGCAACGCTCATCTCTCAACCAATTTGTCTTGTAGGACGTGGAACTCATATTCAAATGTTAAAATAGAGCATCCCCTTAAAAATGTTTAAAAGATAGTTCCAAATTTCACAATATCACTGCGCTCCCGTATGACTCTCCATGATATAGACAGAATAACTAGGTAGATACATTATTAAACGTTGTGACAGTAATGTAATAGTTTGCAATTGTGAGAAAATAAAAACCTAGTGGTGCAAATTCTGTGCCAGGATGTTGGTCGCCATTGCAGTGACTTGCTGTGCAGCTGGTTAACTAACTGTTGTAGCTAGCGAGCTTACTGACACAGTTTCTAGCTCTTCCTTCACTGACATAAATAGCTTGGTTAGCCTGTCTAAATTATCCCGGAGTTGTAGACATGCAGCCCCACAATTAAGAGGAATTGACTGTTATCAGAAATCAGTCCGTAGATCAGCATGTTTCTCCACGATTGTATCATTGGGTCATCTGAGCACAGTCAGCAGCTGACTTTGGAGGCTACAGCAATGACTCGTGGCAGAAGAAAAGCTGCTTCATGAAAACTCATAATAATGTAAGCATAAGCACTACTACCTACAGTAGCTTGCCAGCTAGCTTTTGTCGGAAGATTCAACATTGTGTGTGCTGTACTAAGTAGGTAGCTGGTTGGTTAGCAGCATCGTTTTAATGAAATTAGGTTTATAGTGAATGGCTAAAATAACGTTTGCAAGCTAAGGTTAATGTTGGACAAATTTATGCTAGCTTTCGTGCCATAGTAAAACTTCAGAAATACTGCTCAATGAAGCACAATAATTATTAGCTAAATGTAAAAAGGGGCGACTAAGACTTCCTCACCAAAAAAGCATCAACATTATTGACATATTTATTGTTTTAGTTTATATTTATTCAGACGTTTGAGGCAGAAATGGGGTTTAGCAGATTATGTCACCTAGATAATATTTTCGAATAGCAGAACTACTTTCAAGCTATCCCATTACCCTTTGCATGATACGAAACAGATTAGTGGAATCGATGCGCTATCTGACATAAGACAATGGGGTACACTCACAATGGCTGACCTGTGGGGTACACTCACAATGGCTGACAATGGGGTACACTCACAATGGGGTACACTCACAATGGCTGACCTGTGAAGCAATTTTTCCCATGGTAATTTGGGATGTTCTATCAATTTATGCTCGATTGCCATGGTAGGCTACTGTAGAATTTTCATTGAAATTATGCTAACTGATGTGGCTCATGGAAGAGAATGTATTTTTTTTAAATGTCAGTTGAGTTGACTCAACAAGTAACAGCAGAGATTGAAGGGTACACTTCCTGCCTTCACTTCCTAATTTGCTCCTAGGTTGAAGCATTGTTTTACATCAGATAGCGCATCGATTCCGACTGATATGATCTGTCTCGTATCTCACAAAGAGACTTGGGGTAGATCAAAAGTCGTTCAGCTACAATGTGCTGTCTAACATTAAAAAATGTAACCTGCTAGGTGACATTGCAATGGCTTATTATTAAATCACTGTCACAACGTGTGTAATAAATTAGCTAGCTATTCCGCATATTTCATAAAGATTGAATGAGAGCGCAGGGATATCATAAAAAAGGAACTATGTCTTAGTATTTGAATGGCGGATGATCGTTATTATTCAAATGTAATGAGTTCCACATCCAACAAGACAGATTGGTTGATGGAAGAGCGTCACATAGGAGTGACACCATCTGACATGAGACAATGAAGTTGAAGATAACAAAGGTTAAGACAAGAGGATTCTAATTAAGTTATAATGCTCTCGAAGCTGGTGTTTGGAGGATATATTGACCCAGTCTTTGTCTTTTTGTTCTGTATTTATGTACCCAGTTGTTTGCTCTAAATGTTCTATTGCCATGCTGGCTGGCAATGTTCTTATCCTTTGCTTGCTTGCTAGCTAGCCAACTACAGCTAACTTACAGTCACGACTGAATAATAACAGTAGTTGCATTTGTTCAAGCTGTTTTCTAGTCACATTTATTTGGATACATCCATAACAATGATCTAATGAGGCACGATTTCGCCTGGCATAGAAAATGGGCTCTCTCGTTAGGACACTGTTGTTCAGAGGAGCTAGCCAACAACACAGGTAACACCATCACTTCAAACTGAAGCTGGAAACACTGCAAACTAGCTTTTCCAATTTACATTTCTTTGTATATATCCTTAAAAATGATGCCAGCTGATTCATGATTTTGACAGGCTGAGAAACGCTGCCTGCCTCTCTCATCCCGACTCCTATACGTTCATTACTATGGGACAGTTAGAGATCGAATTTGAATATTGTAACAATGTTGCAAATGTCGGAGAGACAGACAGTAAGGTTTATACAAATCTCCGCTGTTGAAAACTAAATGTTAGTCTAAAAGAAATGTAAGATAATGTCTAGATGCTTTTTATAGTGGAGATCAAGTTTATAACTTCCCTGCCTGGACTGATGAGACAGTGGATTGCCCAGTCAGATGGAACAGGGTAAATAGGCATTTTAACGTCATAGATTTAGCCGGTGGTAACTTGTGGAATAGACACTGGCTGTAATGCACTTTTAACCAATCAGCATTCACGATTAGACCCACCCTTTGTATAATATCCCATAACTCTTTGCATTAATGAGGAAGAATTCTAAACTAAGGGACCAGCAAGGCTAGTTAGCAAAGGCGCTGGTCCCCTGTTTCTTTTCAAAAGCTTCCGTATGGAATGATTACTTGGGCATCTTCAACCTAGCTTTGCTCCTATGGGTACACTCAAAATGGCAGCCTGTTCTATGGATTCTATTTGTTATGGTGCCAGGTCCCTACTCAGTTTAAACACACACACACACACACACACACACACACACACACACACACACACACACACACACACACACACACACACACACACACACACACACAGGGTGGAAAGCAAGTAATTGGGCTACATTAGGCATTTTGCCAGCGCTCTGCAGAAATCAATTGAATAAATGTACTTATGAAATATGCAGTTATGTCCCCCCTCCTGATTCACTGAACCCTGACGACTGATAAAGAAAGCAATCTAAGGTTGTGGAGCCCAGACAGACTCATGCATGTAAAGTACTGCTCCACTTTCATTACCCCTGAATAATGTCAAAAAGAGCCTGGTTAACTCTCTCTGCACAGTCTGCAGATATAACACACGGACAGAGACACACATGCACGCATGCACACAGACACGCACACAATGTTGTAAAATACTTAAGTAAAAATACTTCATAGTACTACTTAAGCAGTTTTTTTGGGTATCTGTACTTTATTATTTATCTCTTTGAAGACTTTTACTTCACTATATTCCTAAAGAAAATTATGTACTTTCTACTCCGTACATTTTCCCTAACACCCAAAAGCACTTGTTACATTTTGAATGCTTAGCAATACAGGAAATTGGTCCAATTCACGCTCATATCAAGAGAACATCCCGGTCATCCCTACTGCCTCTGATCTGGCGAACTCACTAAACACAAATGCTTTGTTTGTTAATTATGTCTGAGTGTTGGAGTGTGCACCTGGCTATCCATAAATTTGAAAAACAAGAACGGTGGCATCTGGTTTGCTTAATATAAGGAATTTGAAATGATTTATACATTTGATACTTAAGCATACTTTAGCAATTACATTTACTTTTTATACTTAAGTATATTTAAAACCAAATACTTTTAGACTTTTACTCAAGTAGTATTTTACTGGGGGACTTTTACTTGAGTCATTTTCGATTGAGGTATCTTTACTTTTACCCAGGTATGACAACTGGGGATTTTTTCCACCACTGCGCGCGCACACACGCACGCACACACACACACACACACACACACACACACACACACACACACACACACACACACACACACACACACACAGAGCAACCCTCACTCCCACCCTCCACTACACACCCTGCCAACAACCCTGGAGGCTTTTGAAGGTTGCGATGACACACAGATCTAGAAGGACAAAGCCCCAGTTCTTTAGGGAGGGGCTTCCTTTCTAGTCTCTACAGGAGAGATCTAGAGAGAAAGGTGAAGAAAGGAGGAGGTAGAAAGGAGAACTCCAAGAGTTGCAGAACAAGCAGAGAGGGGAAACATGCCGTCTGGGATTTCCTATAAGTCTCGCAGATTATAGAAGGCGGGAGGGAGAGAGAGAGAGAGACAGGGACCGAGAAAGACTTTAACAATTGCAGTTTCTCCATCCAAGTGGGGGAGATCAACCATTTCCAGGCGCAGGGACATGTACTTGTCTGTGGCGACCTAAATGCCAGAACTGGACAAGAACCTGACACTCTCAGCACACAGGTGGACAAACACCTACTTGGAGGTGACAGTATTCCCTCCCAAATACAGTGCATTCGGAAAGTGTTCAGACCCATTGACATTTTCCACATTTCGTTACATTACAACCTTATTCTAAAATGGCTTAAATCATTTTCCCCCTCATCAATCTACACACAATACCAAATAAAGACAAAGTGGAAACAGGGTTTTTGAAATGTTTTAGAAATGTATTCAAAATTAAATAACGGAAATACCTTGTTCAGACCCTTTGCTATGAGACTCATTGAGATGTTTCTACAACTTCAGTCCACCTGTGGTAAATTCAATTGATTGGACATGATTTGGAAAGGCACACATACGTCTATATAAGGTCACACAGTTGACAGTGCATGTCAGAGCAAAAACAAATCCATCAGGCCGAAGGAATTGTCCATAGAGCTCCAAGACAGGGTTGTGTCGAGGCACAGATGTGAGGGAGGGTACCAAAAAAATGTCTGCAGCATTGAAGGTGCCTAAGAACACAGTGCCCTCCATCATTCTTAAATGGAAGAAGTTTGGAAGCACCAAAACTCTTCTTAGAGCTGCCCGTCCAAACTGAGCAATCGGGGGAGAAGGGCCTTGGTCATGGACGTGACCAAGAACCTGATGGACACTCTGACAGAGCTCCTGAGTTCCTCTGTGGAGATGGGAGAACCTTCCAGAAGGACAACCATCTCTGCAGCACTCCACCAATCAGGCATTTATGGTAGAGTGCCAGATGGAAACCACTCCTCAGTAAAAGACACATGACAGCCCGCTTGGAGTTTGCCAAAAGGCACCTAAAGGACTCTCTGACCATGAGAAACAAGATTCTGTGTCTCCTGAATGGCTCAGGGGTCGAAGGCACTGCATCGCAGTGTTGCAGCGTAACTACTGCCTAGGTTCGATCCCAGGCTGTGTCACAACCAGCCGTGAACGGGAGTCCCATAGGGCGGCACACAATTGGCCCAGCGTCGTCCAAGTTAGGGGAGGGTTTGGCCGGGGGGGCTTTACTTGGCTCATTGCGCTCTAGCGACTCCTTGTGATGGGCCGGGATCCTGCAGGCTGATTTCGGTCATCAGTTGAACAATGTTTCCTCCAACACATTGGTGCAGCTGGCTTCTGGGTTAAGCTCGCGGGTATTAAGGAGTGCGGCTTGGCAGGTCATGTTTCGGAGGACACATGACTTCACCTTCGCCTCTCCCGAGCCCTTTGGGGAGATGTAGGGATGAGACAAGATCGTAATCATGAAATTGGGGAGAAAAAGGGGGCAATAATTAAAAAATATATATAAAAAGAAGTAAAAACAGAAACAAGGTTCTCTGGTCTGATGAAACCAAGATTGAACTCTTTGGCCTGAATGCCACGCGTCACGTCTGGAGGAAACCTGGAAGCATGGTGGTGGCAGCATCATGGTGTGGGGACGTTTTCAGTGGCAGGGACTGGAAGACTAGTCAGGATCGGGGGAAAGATAAACAGCGCAAAGTACAGAGAGAGCCTTGATGAAAACCTGCACCAGAGCGCTCAGGACCTCAGACTGGGGCGACGGTTCACCTTCCAAATGGACAACAATCCTAAGCACACAGCCAAGACAACGCAGGAGTGGCTTTAGGACAAGAATGTCCTTGAGTGGCCCAGCCAGTGCCCGGACTTGAACCTGATCGAACATCTCTGGAGAGACCTGAAAATAGCAATGCAGCGACGCTCCCCATCCAACCTGGCAAAGCTTGAGAGGATCTGTAGAGAAGAATAGGAGAAACTCCCCAAATACAGGTATGCCAAGCCTGTAGCATCCTACCCAAGATGACTCGAGGCTGTAATCGCTGGCAAAGGTGCTTCAACAAAATACTGAGTAAAGGGTCTGAATACTTACAGTATATCTGACCTTTCAGCTTCCCTATCAAATCTAAACATTTCTAGCAGACAACCTAAGAAAATTAAAAACAATGACAAATGGTTTGATGAAGAATGCAAAAACATTAGAATGAAATTGAGAAACCTATCCAACCAAAACATAGACACCCAGCACACATGAGCCAATGCCTTCACTATGGTGAAACACTAAAACAATACAGAAATACAATACGGAAAAAGAAGGAACAGCACATCAGATGTCAACTCAATGTAACTGAAGAATCCATAGAATCTAACCACTTCTCGGAAAGTTGGAAAACACTAAACAAACAACAACACCAACAGTTATTTATCCGAAATGAAGATGAATGGATAAACCACTTCTCCAATCTTTTTGACTTTATAACAAAGAACAAACTGCAAAAACATATATACAGAACAAAAATATACACGCAACATGTAAAGTGTTTGTTTACATCCCTGTTAGTGAGCATTTCTTCATTGGCAAGATAATCCATCCACCTGACAGGGGTGGCATATCTGGCAAGCTGATTAAACCGAATGATCATTACACAGGTGCACCTTGTGCTGGGGACAATAAAAAAGTAACTTTAAAAAGTGCAGTTTAGTCACAAGTTTTGAGGAAGCATGCAATTGGCATGCAGGACGGTCCACCAGAGACGCTTTTATTTTTTTGGCCAACAAATTCTTATTTACAATGACGGCCTAGTGGGGAACAGTGGGTTAACTGCCTTGTTCAGGCGCAGAATGACAGATTTTTACCTTGTCAGCTCAGGGATTCGATCCAGCAACCCTTCGGTTACTGGCCCAACACTCTAACCCCTAGGCTACCTACCACCCCATGTTGCCAGATAATTGAATGTTCCTTTCTCTACCATAAGCTGCCTCCAACGTCATTTTAGAGAATTTGGCATTATGTCCAACCGGCCTCACAACCACAGAACACATGTAATCAGGCCAGCCCAAGACCTCCACATCTGGCTTCTTCATCTGCGGGTTCATCTGAGGGGTGGTGGGGGACAAAAAGCCCTTTTTGTGGGGAAATTCTCATTCTGATTGGCAGGGCCTGGTTGCCAAGTGGGTGGGCCTATGCCCTCCAAGAGCCACCCATGGCTGCACCCCTGCCCAGTCATGTGAAATCCATAGATTAGGGCTTAATGAATTTACTTCAATTGAATGATTTCCTTATATGAATTGTAACTCAGTAAAATCTTTGAAATTGTTGCATGTTGCGTTTATATTTTTTCTTTGTATACATGATCAATCAGCTATTAAATACTATCAGAACACACTGGATTATCCAATTATCCAATTACATTGAATGATCTACAGGACAAAATACAAACACTCCAACCCAAATAGGCCTGTGGTGCTGTGGTGCTGATGGTATCCTAAATGAAATGATAAAATATACAGACCACAAATTCCAATTGGCTTTACTTAAATTATTTAGCATCATCCTCAGCTCTGGCATCTTCCCCAATATTTGGAACAAAGGACTGATAACCCCAATCCACAAAAGTGGAAACAAATTCGACCCAAATAACTACCGTGGGATATGTATCAACAGCAACCTTGGGAAAATCCTCTGCATTATAATTAACAGCAGACTCATACATTTCCTCAGTGAAAACAATGTACTGAGCAAATGTCAAATTAGCTTTTTACCAAATTACCGTACGACAGACCAGGTATTAATCTTGCACACCCTAATTGACAAACAAACAAACCAAAACAATGGCAATGTCTTCTCATGCTTTGTTGATTTCCAAAAAGCTTTGGACTCAATTTGGCATGAGGGTTTGCTATACAAATTGAGGGAAAGTGGTGTTGGGGGAAAAACATTCAACATGATTAAATCCATGTACACAAACAACAGGTGTGCAGTTAAAATTGGCAAAATCTACACACATTTGTGACCCGATTCAGCAAACTAGGCATATGTCGCAAGTCACAACTTCACAGGAGAGCCGTTTGAATGTAAAAAAATGTTTTTATCAAAGTGTGTTTTTTGGCAGAAATGCCTTCTCGAACATGTGAACTTTCATGTGCCTTAACATCAAACTTGTATGCCATCTGTAAATACAAATAAAATTGTTAAATTACAAGCCTAATTGGGAGCAACAAGGGAGCAACCTTCCAGCTAGCCATGATTGGCTGAGATAATGAGTGGGCTGGACATGCCGAGAGATAAGTTTGGATTGGTCTGCCATATAGCACGTGTCTGTCTATTGGAGCTGGTCAGTATGTCTAGGTAATCGTGTCGAACGCTGCTTTTAAACAAATGTATTGCATAGTAAAACTGCATAAACCTAATATCAAGTTAAAGTGTACTGTTAGCTAGCTTACGTTAGCTGGCTGGCTCGCTAGCTTACGTTATGTGTATGCTCTCCACTTTCTGAAGGACCGAGTTTTGAAATCAGTGTAATTCGAGTATGATAGCTAAGGAGATGGAGAAAATACCAGTCTGGATTACATCTTCAAACAAGGGCAACCATGCATGGCATCAGACAGGAGATGTTTCTAATTTTGATTAAAAGTGGTTTCATTTCAAGTGTACTGTTAGCTAGCTAACATTAGTTGGCTGGGTCGCTAGCTAACGTTATGTGTATGATCTTATTCTTTGTATATCAGACACATTTGCTTGACTAGTTATAGCCATAGAACTGGTTGGTTAGTTACCTGCAGATTCATGCAGGGTAGGAACGTCATGAGTTGCGATTATGGTCCATTGTTTAGGTAGCTAGCTAGCTAGCTAGCTACATGTCTTAACAAAAGACTCCACTATGCAAGTATCCATTTCAATAGAATGTCACTGGAACTGTTGATAGATGTACTAGCTGGTAAATTCGCTCTGGCAGTCTACTCGGATTTCAGACCACGGGTAAGATAGTCTAGTTATCTACATTTTCAGATATTACGTGTTTCTCATTTTGACTAAATATTTTCATTTCAAGTTAAAGTGTACTGTTATCTAGCTAGCTAACATTAGATGGCTGGCTTGCTAACTAACGTTACGTTACGTCATGTGTTGGGATTCATTGTTTACCTAACTAGCTTCAGTTGAAGTTGGAAGTTTACATACACCTTAGCCAAATACATTTAAACCCAGTTTTCCACAATTCCTGACATTTAATCCTAGTAAAAAATCCCTGTCTTAGGTCAGTTAGGATCACCACTTTATTTTAAGAATGCGAAATGTCAGAATAATAGTAGAGAGAATTATTTATTTTAGCTTTCATTTCTTTCATCACATTCCCAGTGGGTCAGAAGTTTACATACACTCAATTAGAATTTGGTAGCATTGCCTTTAAATTGTTTTACTTGGGTCAAACATTTCGGGTAGCCTTCATCAAGCTTCCCACAATAAGTTGGGTGAATTTTGGCCCATTCCTTCTGACAGAGCTGGTGTAACTGAGTAAGGTTTGTAGGCCTCCTTGCTCGTACACACTTTTTCAGTTCTGCCCACAAATTCTCTATAGGATTGAGGTCCGGGCTTTGTGATGGCTAGCTAACAATACCTTGACTTTATTGGAATACCTTGACTTTATTGGAAGTATGCTTGGGGTCATTGACCATTTGGAAGACCCATTTGCGACCGAGCTTTAACTTCCTGACTGATATCTTGAGATGTTGTTTCAATATATCCACATAATTTTCCTGCCTCATGACGCAATCTATTTTGTGAAGTGCACCAGTCCCTCCTGCAGCAAAGCACCCCCACAACATGATGCCACCACCCCCACAACATGATGCCACCACCCCCGTGATTCACGGTTGGGATGGTGTTCTTCGGCTTGTAAACCTCCCCCTTTTTCCTCCAAACATAACGATGGTCATTATGGCCAAACAGTTCTATTTTTGTTTCATCAGACCAGAGGACATTTCTCCAAAAAGTATGATCTTTGTCCCCATGTGCAGTTGCAAACTGTAGTCTATCTTTTTTCTGCCTGTTTTGGAGCAGTGGCTTCTTCCTTGCTGAGTGGCCGTTCAGGTTATGTCGATATAGGTCTCGTTTTACTGTGGATATAGATACTTTTGTACCTGTTTCCTCCAGCATCTTCACAAGGTCCTTTGCTGTTGTTCTGAGATTGATTTGCACTTTTTGCACCAAAGTACGTTCATCTCTAGGAGACAGAGCGCGTCTCCTTCCTGAGCGGTATGATGGCTGTGTGGTCTCACGGTGTTTATCTTCTATGGGCTAGGTGGGACACAGCCAGTGAAATATCAGGGCGGAAAATTCAAAAACAAAAAAATGTCAAAATTCAACTTTCTCAAACATGCAACTATTTCACACCATTTTAAAGATAAACTTCTCGTTAATCTAACCACATTGTCCGATTTCAAAAAGGCTTTACAGCGAAAGTAAAACATTAGATTATGTTAGGAGAGTACATAGACAAAAATAATCACACAGCCATTTTCCAAGCAAGGACATGTGTCAATAAAACCCAAAACACAGCTAAATGAAGCACTAACCTTTGACGATCTTCATCAGATGACACTCCTAGGACATTATGTTACACAATACATGTATGTTTTGTTCGATAAAGTTCATATTTATGTCCAAAAACAGCATTTTACATTGGCGCGTGATATTCAGAAAATGTATTCCCATCAAAACGTCCGGTGAATGTGCACATCAAGTTACAAAAAATCCTCATCATAAATGTTGGCAAAATATATTACAATTATTTTAAGAATTATAGATAGACTACCCCTGGATGCAACCACTGTGTCAGATTTTAAAATAGCTTTACGGAGAAAGCACATTTTTCAATATTCTGAGTACATAGCTCAGCCATCACGGTGAGCTATTCAGACACCCGTCAAGTTCAGGGCAACCTAAACTCAGAATTAGTATTAGAAATATTCTCTTACCTTTGCTGATCTTCGTCAGAATGCACTCCCAGGACTGCTACTTCCAAGAAATGTTGTTTTTGTTCGAAATAGTCCATATTTATGTACAAATACCTCCGTTTTGTTTGTGCGTACAGATCACTTATCCAAAGGGATAATGCGCGAGCGCGGAACGAGAGACGAAAAGTCAAAATGTTCCATTACCGTACTTAGAAGCATGTCAAACGCTGTTTAAAATCAATCTTCATGGTATTTTTAACGTAGAATTGTGATAATATTCCAACTGGACAATAGCATATTCATTCAAGAAGAAAAAGAAGGAACGGCGTGCTCGTGTGACCGCGCACGTCCAATCCCTTTGTTGCCAGGCAGACCACTCAGTGAATGAGCTCCTATACTCTGCCCAGTGACAGGTAAATGCTCAATCTGAAGGCATTAGACAACCAATGGAAGCCTTAGGAAGTGCAACGTCACCCCACAGACACTGTAGCTTCGATAGAGAATCAAAAGAAGAACTACAATTCTCAAACTTTCCACTTCCTGCTTGAATTTTTCTCAGGTTTTTGCCTGCCATATGAGTTCTGTTATACTCACAGACACCATTCAAACAGTTTTAGAAACGTCAGAGTGTTTTCTATCCAAATCTACTAATACTATGCATATTCTAGTTTCTGGGCCAGAGTAGAAACCTGTTTAAATTGGGTACATTTTTCATCCGGCCGTGAAAATACTGCCCCCTAGCCCAGAGAGGTTATACTTGCGTACTATTGTTTGTACAGATGAGCATGGTACCTTCAGGCATTTGGAAATTGCTCCCAAGGATGAACCAGACTTGTGGAGGTTTACCATTTTTTTCTGAGGCTGATTTCTTTAGATTTTCTCATGATGTCAAGCAGAGGCACTGAGTTTGAAGGTAGGCCTTGAAATACATCCACAGGTACACCTCCAATTGACTGAAATGATGTCAAGTAGCCTATCAGAAGCTTCTAAAGCCATGACATCATTTTCTGGAATTTTCCAAGCTGTTTAAAGGCACAGTCAACTTAGTGTATGTAAACTTCTGACCCACTGGAATTGCGATACAGTGAATTATAAGTGAAATAATCTGTCTGTCAACAAGTGTTGGAAAGATTACTTGTGTCATGCACAAAGTAGATGTCCTAACCGACTTGCCAAAACTATAGTTTGTTAACAAGAAATTTGTGGAGTGGTTGAAAAACGAGTTTTAATGACTCCAACCTAAGTGTATGTAAACTTCAGACTTCAACTGCATCTAGCTACATTTCTTAAGAAAAGACTCTCGTCTTAGTGTGCCAGAGCGCAGAATAACTGATGAAATTTGAACGCTCAACACCCGTTGAATATGTCTGATGTCAGTATAGCCGGCAACACAGTGTAATTCAATTGTTGCCAGCAGCACAATTGCTGTCACCAACACTCTAAATAACATGAAAACAGCCTAACCAGCTCTGCTGTGTGAGTAACATGGTCAGAGTGGAGTGTTCTCTCATTATGTGTCTGTAAGTAGCTAGCCAATGTTAGCCAGTTAGCTAGGGTGCTTGACTGTTGTTGTGAGGTCAGAGCTTTTGGATCAACACTACTTATTGGCCAGAGTGTGCAGTGTGCTCTCTTAACACGAAACTCAACTCTCTGCATTTATGAACGAACAATCTGACAGCACAGTTGCAGTCACCAACACTCTGGATAACATAACAGACTAACCAGCTCTGCTAGGGCGAGTAATGTTCAGTGAGCTGTTCTCTCTCTCTCTCTTAAATGTCTGGAAGTAACTGTCTGGAACTGTCTGGAAGTAACAGAGCCTTGGATTGAAACAGGGATGCAGCTTGAGCCCCACCCTCTTCAATGTACAGTATGTATCAATGAATTGGCGAGGGTACTAGTACAGTCTGCAGCCCCCGGCCTCACCCTATTAGAATCTGAAGTAAAATGTCTACTGTTTGTTGATGATCTGGTGCTTCTGTCCCCAACCAAGGAGGGCACCTAGATATTCTGCACAGATTCTGTCAGACATGGGCCTTGACTGTTAAATCTCAGTAAGACAAAAATAATGGTGTTCCAAAAAAGGTAAATTTTCCAGGACCACAAATACAAATCCATCTAGACACCGTTGCCCTAAAGCAAACAATTTTTTTTAACCCTCCTCTGCCTAAACATCAGCACCACAGGTAATCTGAGAAACAAGGCAAGGGCCTTCTATGCCATCAAAAGGTACATCAAATTTGACATCCCAATTAGGATCTGGATTAAAATACTTGAATCATTGCCCTTTATGGTTGTGAGGTCTGGGGTCCAGTCATGGAAAATTACAGTCAAATTATTAGTCATGCTATCCTGTGTTTTACTACTTAAAAGGTTGTCTCTTGTTATATGCTAGTGTTTTTTTCTAACCTGATATAAACTTGTCTTTGTGTGACTTAGCTGTAAGACTGGGCGCATAGCTAAGATCCGTTTGGGTGTGACCGCAGTATGTGAGACATCCCATGGTTTTACTATCTGCAGGAAGTCAGCTGTATGGAAACTTGCAGGAAGGAGCACATTATAGTGTGAACTGCGACAAAACGCAGATATACTGTTGAGCCCTCGTGCTATCAACCTCGGACTATCTTAATCTGTACTGACAAACCAATCGCCTTTTACACCATGTTCTCTCGCTGTTTCCACACATCTGCTAACTGCCACATAGACAAAAGAGGTTGTACTTTTTCTATAAAAGCTGAGACCCAACTATGTTTGTTGGGCTCTTAACTCTGCACTGTTGAGTGGTTTGTTAACCGCTCCATTTTTGCAAATCTTATAATAAAGTTGCTGTTTGAAGAATTCTACAGGCTCTGGTTAGAATTTCCACCACAGTCCGCTCACCAACCAAGATTTCACAAAATGTGACAAACACCAAATTGAGACTCTGCATTCATAATTCTGCAAAAACATCCTCTGTGCACAACGTACAACAAAGCAAATATGAGCATTCACAGACAAGCTAGCCGGAGTGTTTACGGACATATTCAATCTCTCTCTATCCCAGTCTGCTGTCCCCATTTGGTTCAATATGTCCACCATTGTTCCTGTTTCAGCGAAAGAAAAGGTAACTGAACTAAATGATTATTGCCCCAAAGCAATCACTTCTGTCATCGTTAAGTGCTTTGAGAGGCTAATTAAGGATCATTTCACTTTCACCTTACCTGACACCCTAGACCCACTTCAATTTGCACAACGCCCCAATAGATCCACAGACTATGCATTGCAATGCACAATGCCCTATCCCCTATCCCATCTGGACAAGAGGAAAACCTATGTAAGAATGCAGTTCATTTACAACAGCTCAGTTTTCAACACCATAGTACCCTCCAAGATCATCATTAAGCTCAGGGCCCGTGGCCACGCATGCTTCCAACTCAATCATCAAGTTTGCAGAAGACACAATACAAGTAGGTCTGATTACCAACAATGATGAGACAGCCTACAGGAAGGAGGTGAGTGCCCTCGCGGAGTGGTGCCAGGAAAATAAGGAGCTGATTGCAGACTTCAGGAGACAGCAGAGGGAGCATCCACAATGACGGGGCCACATTGGAGAAGGTAAAAAGCTTCAAGTTCCTCGGTGTACACATCACTGACAAACTGAAATGGTCCACCCAGACAGACAGTGTGGTGAAGAAGGAAGCCTCAGGAGGCTGAAGAAATTCGGCTTGGCCTCTAAGACCCACAAACTTTTAGAGATGCACCATTGACAACCTCCTGTTGGGCTGTGTCCCTGGCTGGTATGGCAACTGCATCACCCGCAAACGCAGGGCTCTCCAGAGGCTGGTGCGCTCTGCCCAATGCATTACCGGAGGAACAGGATACCTACAGCACCCAATGTCACAGGAAGGCCAAAAAGGTCATCAAGGACATCAACCACCCGAGCAACGGCCTGTTCACCCTGCTGTCATCCAGAAGGCGAGGTCAGTACAGGTGCATCAAAGCTCGGACCGAGAGACTGGAAACAGCTTCTATCTATCACTGGCCAGCCTCCACCCAGTACACTGCCCTGAACTTAGTCACTGTCACTAGTCGGCTACCACCCTGTTACTCAACCCTGCACCTTAGAGGTTGCTGACCTATTTACATAGACATGGAATCACTGGTCACTTTAATAATGGAAACTGGTCACTCATTTAATATGTATATACTGTATTCTAGTTAATGCCATCCTATTCAACTATTGCTGTACATATACTATTCTATCCTACGTATTCTACAGATATACAAAATATTCTATCCACGTACTGTCCATAATGTCTATACATCCCATCCAGACACACACACACACACACACACACACACACACACACACACACACACACACACACACACACACACACACACACACACACACACACAGTACCAGTCAAAAGTTTGGACACACCATTCAAGGGTATTTCTTTATTCTTATTATTTTCTATTTTGTAAAATAATAGTGAAGGCATCAACACTATGAACCCCCCCCCCCAAAATAAAAAAGTGTTAAACAAATCAAAATATATTTTATGTTTTAGATTCTTCAAAGTAACCACCATTTAACTTGATGACTGCTTTGCACAATCTCGGCATTCTCTCAACCACCTTCATGAGGAATGCTTTTCCCACAGACCTGAAGGAGTTCTCACATATGCTGAGCACTTGTTGGCTGCTTTTACTTCACTCTGCAGTCTGTTAGGGTTGAACTGGCTATTTGTTTGCATAACCTATATAATATACCGGGGAAGCTATGCTACAATATTAAGTATATAAACTACGGATAAGTCAACTGCTGAAGACAAGATCTACACCCGGCGACAGGAAGTGCGTCACGAGGCTGGGACCAGCCTGCACGCCGACGACAGGATGAGGAAGTTTAAACCACGCTCATCCTCACCCTGACAGGCCAGCATTGAGCGGGAACTATCTCTGTCAGAGTATATAAGGGAGAACAATAGGATGTGACGTTCTCTTCTCTGTCTGCCCTGCGTGGTGTCACAGCGAGGCCGTATATATACGAACATCATATTTTCCATTTGTACTATCATTCTATTTATGAATTAAATAATCATTGCAAAACTAAGTGGCATGGTTTGTTTATATCCTAATACCAGATTCGAATTGACGCGACTTGACAAGTCCAACTCATCCCAAACATCTCAATTGGGTCGAGGTAGGGTGATTGTGGAGGCCAGGTCTTCTG
This sequence comes from Salmo trutta, assembly GCF_901001165.1. Lineage (NCBI taxonomy): Eukaryota > Metazoa > Chordata > Actinopteri > Salmoniformes > Salmonidae > Salmo > Salmo trutta. The sequence continues at coordinate 22,989,254 of NC_042958.1, forward strand.
ATGCAGCACTCCATCACTCTCCTTCTTGGTCAAATAGCCCTTACACAGCCTGGAGGTGTGCCAGGTCATTGTCCTGTTCAAAAAGTATAGTCCCACTAAGCACAAACCAGATGGGATGGCTTATCGCTGCAGAATGCTGTGGTAGCCATGCTGGTTAAGTGTGCCTTGAATTCTAAATAAATCAATTACAGAGTCACCAGCAAAGCACCCCCATATCATCACACCTCTTCCTCCATGCCGTACGGTGGGAACCACACATGCGGAGATCATCTGTTCACCTACTTTGGACTCATCAGACCAATGGACAGATTTCCACCGGCCTAATGTCCATTGTTCATGTTTCTTGGCCCAAGCAAGTCTCTTCTTCTTATTGGTGTCCTTTAGTAGTGGTTTCTTTGCAGCAATTCAACCATGAAGGACTGATTCACGCAGTCTCCTCTGAAAAGTTGATGTTGAGATGTGTCTGTTACTTGAACTCTGTGAAGCATTTATTTGGGCTGCAATTTCTGAGGCGGGTAACTCTAATGAACTTATCCTTTGCAGCAGAGGTAACTCTGGGTCTTCCTTTCCTGTGGAGGTCCTCACGAGAGCCAGCTTCATCATAGTCCTTGATGGTGTTTGCAACTGCACTTGAAGAAACTTGAAAAGTTCTTGAAATTTTCAATATTGACTGACCTTCATGTCTTAAAGTAATGATTTGTCTTTGCATATTTGAGCTGTTCTTGCCATAATATGGACTTACCAAATAGGGATACCTTGTCACAACACAACAGATTGGCTCAAACAATAAGAAGGAAAGAAATTTCACAAATTAACTTTTAACAAGGCACACCAGTTAATTCAAATGCATTCCAGGTGACTACCTCATGAAGCTGGTTGAGAGAATGCCAAGAGTTTGCAAAACTGTCATCATATATATATGGGGTTGTAACACACACATATATATATATATATATATATATATATATATATATATATATATATATATATATATATATATATATATATATTTATAACAGTTAATTCGGAAAGAATTCAGACCCCTTGACCTTTTCCACATTTTGTTACGTTACAGCCTTATTCTTTAATGGATTCAATTGTTGTTTTTTTACATTTGCACACATTTCTAAAAACCTGTTTTTGCCTTGTCATTATGGGGTTGTAACGTGTACGCTGGGAGTCGGGAAGCAAGTACAGGGAGTGAATAATTTAATAAACAAACAAACATGGAACAAAACAAGAAACATGAAAAGCGTACAGACTTGAAACAGACACAGAGTCAATAACGCCTGAGGAAAGAACCAAATGGAGTGACAGATATAGTGGAGGTAATCAGGAAGGTGATGGAGTCCAGGTGAGTGTCATGAGGTGCTGGTGCACGTAACGATGGTGACAGGTGTAGATAATAATGAGGAAACTGCCGACAATGAGCGCCAGAGGCGGAGCGGAAGTAGACGTGACAGGGGTATTGTGTGTACATTGATGAGGATTTGTTTTTTATTTCATCCATTTTAGAGCAGAATTAGGCTGATACACGCTAATGATCAAAATCCAGAGAAGAGCCTTCAAATTCCACAACCACCTAAAAGGAAGCCATTCCGAAACCTTTCATAACAAAGCCATCACCTAAAGAGAGATTAACCTAGAGAAGAGTCCTAGAGCTAGTCCTGGGGCTCTGTTCACAAACACAAACAGAGCCCCAGGACAGCAACACAATTAGACCCAACCATATCATGAGAAAACAAAAAGATAATTACTTCACACAAAAAAACAGAGCTAACTGGAATGCTATTTGGCCCTAAACAGAGAGTACACAGTGGCAGAATTCCAGACCACTGTGACTGACAAAATTAAGGAAAGCTTTGACTACGTACAGACTGAGTGAATATAGCCTTGCTATTGAGAGAGGCCACCATTGGCAGACCTGGCTTTTAAGAGAAGACAGGCTATGGCACACTGCCCACAAAACTGAGCTGCACTTCCTAACCTCCTGCCAAATGTATGACCATATTAGAGACACATATTTCCCTCAGATTACACAGACCCACAAAGAAATTGAAAACAAATCCAATTTTTGTAACTCCCATATCTATTGGGTGAAATACCACAGTGTGCAATCCCAGCAGCAACATTTGTGACCTGTTGCTACAGGAAAAGGGCAAACAAACACTATTGTAAATACACCCACATTTATGTTTATTTATTTTCCCTTTTGTTTACTGTTTACTGGTCATTTTTGATTGTTTACATGTATTTCACTTTTGTTTATCTATTTTACCTGCATTGGCAAACATATGTTTTGAGAGAGAGAGAGAGTGTGAGAGAGAGAGTGTGAGAGAGAGAGTGAGAGAGTGAGTGAGTGAGTGAGTGAGTGAGTGAATGAGTGAGTGATTGAGTGAGTGAGTGAGTGAGTGAGTGAGTGAGTGAGTGAGTGAGTGAGTGAGTGAGTGAGTGAGTGAGTGAGTGAGTGAGTGAGTGAGTGAGAGGGCATACTGTCCCACTTCCCAAATTGTTTCCAGCAGCTTCGAAGAGGAAATACCATTCTGTGAGCAAGATCCTTTTGTCTGTGTAAAACATTATTGCCATTGTTTCTGTCTGAGGATTTTAAACTAAAACACCTGCCCAGAAACAGAGGCCCAGGTTAGAGGAGACTGGAGGGTTTGATTTACTGTTGTATCTTTATTGGAGGTTTGCTTTCAAACCATGAAAGCCAAAGCCAAAATGTACTTCAAGAAATGGCCCAGATTGGAACCTGTGTGTGTGTGATTAGCGTTTAGCATAACTATTCACATTTGGAGGGAAAGCATGTTCATACTAACTGTTCATAGAAAAATAGCCAAATCGTACCAAAACACCCTATTCACTATACAGTGCACTACTTTTGACCAGGGTCCATAGAAAATAAGCTGTCATTTGGGACGCATATCTTGTTCTCTATGAATAGAATTTGCTTCTATCTCTCATCTTATTGTATCTCTACCTACCTTGGCCACTTCATATTGCTCTTCACTCCCCTTCCATCTCTAATAAAGCTGTCTTCCATTCTAAGAGCTCTGAGACATTGGCTCTATTGAAAAGCCCAAGGTATACTGTAGAATGCATATTTGTGGTAAAGAAGTATAGAAATGTATGAAAATGTTTAAGCATCCAAAGAATGCACGTCTGCGTAGAGTGAAAGGTCAGTCAACCTGAATGTTTTAACATTTAGTCTGCGTCCCAAATAGCACCCTATTTCCATAGGGCTCTGGCCAAAAGGAATGGACTATGTAGGTAGAGTAGAGGGTGCCATCTGGGGTGCTGACGTAGATACTTCCCATTCGAGTACCCAGACATAATGATCCAAAGGCATACATGAAATAACAGCATATACTTTCACCTTAAACCACATCACAGAATTGTTCAGTCTTGTCCTTACTGCAACTTATTTTTTTCTTGGAAAGTATGTATTGTATAATGTAACTCGAATACGGCCGGAGTCTTATGGCTACATCCTCAATGGCAACCCTGGTCAAATGTAGTGCACTACATAGGAAATAGGGTGCAATTTGGGACGTAACCTAATATCTGTTTCATGTTGTTGAAGGGAACCAGCAGCAACAGATTGTCAAGTTGAGTACCTTAATGCACCATAATGTGGAGGCGAGAGAACATCTTCCAGTGGACGAAACTGGCAGAAGAACCATCATCCTCTTCACTTTCCCAGCCAGACAGAACACGGTTGATATTGTCACTGAAGAAAAGAAAGAGATTCCATCAGGAAGAGCAGTGACTCAGACTTGTGGAGAAGTTCCCTTAAGCTTTTAGAGAGGTGTCTAATTTAGGCCAATGAGTGAAGCTATCACATAACCCAAATCTCATGAGAGGAAGCATTTGGTCAAATCCACCCTATTAGTGCACTTCTTTTGACCAGAGCCCTACATCGTGTAGAGAATACAGTGTCATTTGAGACTACACTACAGGGAGAATGGTCATCATATCATGTCATTCTAGAGTCAGAGTCATCTCGTCTACAACCGGATTTGTGCACAGTTGAACGAGCAGCTCGCAGAGTTTATTGAGAACACTACACGTTTACAACATACCGTGTAACTATATCATCATAATCCTGGCCCTTTGTATTAAGATACCAGATTTAATTCTGACAGATTTACATTTACATTTAAGTCATTTAGCAGACGCTCTTATCCAGAGCGACTGATGACTCAGTTACTGAATACGGCTATCGCCCAATATAGCCTCGGTGTCCTCTTGTTCACCCTCTTCACTAGTAGGCATAATAGAGCCTATTCTTCACTGTCCCATTAAACACATCAGCTCTATTGAATACAAACCATTTGAAAGCGGCAGTACCCTTGAGCATAGCAATTAACCTAGTAGAGCTGCATCTTATATTCACTAATACATATATGAACACATAGTCCATGCCTATTGCCCTCTGCTAGATGGTGTGATAAGCCATTGAGTCCCATAATAATATCCCCATCGATCACAGGTGATCACCAAGACTTGAGTCCCAGGGGTGGCTAGGAATGCTTTACCAAGACGGGGAATTTAGAGGTTGAGAGGAGCATGGTTACTTTGCTTTGAGGCACTAATTCGTATCTATAAAGCTACTACAGCATTATCATTGAATCATATCGCTGAGGAAACCTAGGTAACATAGGTTACATGGGAGGTGGGGTAAAGGGGAGGGAGGGAGAGAGAGAGAGAGAGAGCGAGAGGGAGAGACACAGAGGGAGAGAGAGACGAGGTGTCTATAGGTCAATAGTAACCTCATCAGGAATATGACGGCAGTAACTCAACGCTAAGACAGGGGCGTGTAGCATATCTCTGCAGTGTAGTCATGTCAGTCATTGATTTAAGGCATGCTTGTCCTTGGACGTTGACATGAAGGTACTTCATTGTAAGTGTAGATCAATTGGCTAAGCTGACAAGGAGCAATACTGAAAGATTTCTTGGTAGCCTTCATTTGTGTGTTAGACAACATAGATGTGTGACAAATAAAACACACGTCACTGAATGTATTCCGTTCATTTCACAGAAAAGCCTTTCCAAGAAAAGTACAAGTGTATTCCGATACCTTGCTATGTAGTCTCTAACGACGACAAAACATAAATGTTACGCCCTGTCATGAAACTGGGATTTGAAGGAGAATGTGGAACAATTCCTGCAGTGCGCTGGTTCTGCATCGTTAGAATTTCGGAAGTAGGATTGGCAATGTACAACACATCAATAACTCCTACCACTATTATGATGCGTTTTTAGAGTTTCCTGAAGTTCATATGCAATAATCAATCCGCAGGCGACGATTTCCAACTTGATTTTTATGACACAATTGTCTCCGCTAGCTTCCATAAAATCTTCATGTCCTTTCATAACAAGTATCGGCCGGACTGCTGGTGTGTTATTGTTTTATTGATGATGTTAATGATGATAGAAAATTGGAGTGTTTCCAACCACCATGGAAATTACCGTCAGCGAAAAGATAGTAACCAAAGAGTTGAATGTCTTTTATGGCTTTGTTTTCATAGTGCAATTCAGTAATACAATTAGCTTGTTATGGTTCTCACTGGGTGGAGTGTCATCCTTAAAGTTTGTCTCAAAGCAGTGATCCATGGCAAATGGCTAGAGTCAAGAAGATCGTTGCGACAGGTTTATAATATAAATCAAACATTGGCCAAAAGGAAAGAGGAGATAAAAAATAATAGAGAACTGTGCAAACAGAAAATCTGCTGTTTCAAATGGCCCTCTTGATAATTTGCCAAACGAGAAAACTTTTTGGAGTTACTCGTCGTTTTGTTTCCTGTTTCACTTTCACTGGTATCAACAGAATATACACACAATGCCTAATGCAAGTTCACTGACTACAAGTTGCCACTTGAGCCAAATATGGTTTTGTGCAATGATTGTTTTTATCACATTGATACAGAGGTTTGAATGTTCAATGCTGAAGTATAGTCCAGCGGCTAAGTGAAAAAAAGGTATTTTGGGATAACGGCACCACAGCTAGGGCATATCCAAATAAGTATTTTTGGCTATAGTACCATCTCAGATTTTGTCTATTACCCCCTTGATTGTATTGAACTAAACTAAAAGTATTTGATTTCATCCACTCATACACAAAACTAATTTAGCACAATATACCTTATCATATCCTCTTATTTTGTTTTATTAATCGCCTATGTATTGTATGTTCACTCACATTTTATGTTCACCGTTGGTCATTTGCCATTCCCCCATAACTGAAATTGCCTTTGTAGAATGAGAGCATTTTTGCATTTCCTAATGTTTCAAATCATCTCTCTTTTCTAGTCTGATGTGATTGGGTTATAGCTCTTCCGTAGTGTATGATAGATTATAGAACACCTCTTTTTCAAGAACCATAGTATTGCCATTGCCATCCATTTAAAAGCTTCACATTATTAAAAGCTGTTTACTGTATAGCAGACAGCAAGTCTACCTAAAGACTTCACTACAAACGCACAACATCTATGGTCTGTAGAACTGTGATACCACAGACCACGGAGCGCTATCTAATGTAAGACAATGGAGGTTTTCACTCATATCGTGTCAATGTCTCCCTATAGAACTTCTCACTGGTACAGTACACATGCACATATAATTCTCTGGGGAGATCACTTCTAAATTCTATTGTGTAAAGAGCCTCAAGTCAATGCTTTTCTGAAAAGCGCAGCCATTGATCAAAATATGTAGCTGACCAACTCGAATACTGTTAAATGCAACAGTTCAGGGTACACTTATTTTTTGGTTGTTATAAAAGTACCATCCCTGAAATGTTCTTCTTTAATTCGTTGAGATATATTTTTCGGTCATGTCCTCCTTGTAAAGTGGGCTACCAGCTGAGGCTGTGTGAACCCGGAGCAAGGATCCATCTGGATGCCCGAACGGGACGTAGGAGGAGGGGAGAGTCATAGAGGGAGGTGTGAAGAAAGGACCAGAGTTGGCCACTGACACAGCCTTCCTAAAAGTCAGTCAGTCAGTGCCATAATAAGAACAGATTGTGGTAGGAGGGATGGAGGGATGGAGGGTTAGAGGGATGGAGGGATGTGTCCCATTTCTAAAAGTGAGTAACACAGAGACCAGATGACAGCAGGCTCTGAAACTCAGTCAAACAGGCCATCAGAGAGCGAGAGAGAAAGAGAGAGAGAGAGAAAGAGGAGGTATATAATTGGAAAGAGGATGATGATGATGAGCTCATTCACAGCCAAAATTGGTTTCACAATAACACCATGCACAGGGGAACACTTTCAAAACAACAAACATAAAACAACAAACTGTTTTGGTAGGATTTGTCCCATGATTACAGTTCATGAAGTCCTCCATTCAAAATTGAGACCGAAACGAATATGAAATATTGGGTTGCTAAGGAAAAATAAGATGTTATCCTATTGTATAACCTGGCATATGGTGAAATAATGGATGGTGCGTGTGTGTGCGTGAATGCGTGCGCGTGTGCATGCGTGCGGTGAGTTCATGCTTGTGTGTGTGTATTGTGTGCTTGTCTGCAGACTATATGTCTTGTCCTTCAACCCCCACTGGCACACATATGGTCCCCTGCCACCTCGCCATGTGTGCTGCAGGGTTTAGAGTACTGTACAGTTAGTATCCTGTTCTCAGAGTGGCGTCACTCTTGTTCCCTATGCCAAAGTCAATAACTGCACCACCCGTAATTGTAAATGGCAAGATTAGATCATTCAATTGAACCTGACTATACTCTACATTGATCCAACGAGCTGGATGTGTAAGGTTATAAGTAATTGATTTGAGAGGCTCTTGGAAATGCTATTATAGTTTAAGATAAAGCTTTTCTAGCTGGTGCAGAGCTTTACTCTATTTAGTGAAATATGATTATTATCCACATTGCCCATTGGAATTTGATACTCAACCTGAATTATCAATCAAATGTATTTGTGAAGACATTTTCACATCAGCAGTTGTCATAAAGTGATTTACAATAACCTGGCCCTAGACACCAAAATGCAAACAGAAGCAAAATCATATTGTCCACAAATCATGTTAGTAAAAATGTGGCCTTCCTGGTTGATAACATGTAGAGGGCAGACAGACTACACTGTACAGGTCCACGCTCAGCAGATTAAGACAAGGAAGAAAGCCTGACATGGAAAAGGGCTTGGCCCCCGACAGAGAAACACAAAACCCAGAGACCTATCAAAGTCCGTCTGAAACACGACGTTGATCGATGTTATCTGAGAAACGTGCGGCCATATTCTACTCCCCCCCACTATCTCAACACGCACAACAATTCAGTTAGCGCTCCTCTCCCACTACACATAACAAGATTAGCGCCGAACGAGGAGCCACGGCGATACACATCTCTCCCCTCGCTCGCTCATGTTTCATTCCCGTTAGGAAATAAATAAATGAGGAGAAATAAAGCTTGGCTGTTAACAATGGGCCTTCCTTCCTTCATCTGTATTCAGAAGCGCTACCTATTGTTGATCACCTGAATTCTAGCGTGTTTGCTTATCACGCCGACACACTCCCGTGCCCTCTACACTGTATTCCTTGTGGCATTAGAATGTTGCAGGCTACATTTACTTTTAATAATCCAATTCAGTGTATCCAATGTGTTTATATTAGCTTTGAGCCACTTGTCATATCATTGACATTCACTTTGATTATCTAGCTACAGTGCATCTTCCCTGAACACGTGTACTTGTTTCGGAAGACCTACTGTATGTCGATAATGGCTAGGTTATTGTAATGTCTCTGGCCTTAATAGTACTGACTGACTGTCATGTGTGTCATGGTTGTATGCGAAAGGTTTGCCTACTGTATACGGCTTGACCTCAGAGTTAATGTGAGTATTAATGGTTAATAGGTAAGGCCAGGGGGTTTAATATATCATCAAATTATATTATATATCTGAGCTGACAACAGATTAGCTTTAAGAAACCATCGATTTTTGTGTGTGTGTGTGTGTGTGTGTGTGTGTGTGCCTATGTGTGATATTAAAATAGGAAATCTAAACTAGAGACAGACAGAATATTTCCTCTCCCTCCTCCTGTCACCAAATCCTCTGATAATCCAACAACCTGTCTGTCATTATGTAACGAAGGCTGGCTTCTTAAAATACATTCCCACAGTCCTCCTGGTGATGGCCTGTTAAAACATGGTCCCAGGATCCCCCTGGGTCTGTCATTACATGGTATAATCCCAGGATCCCCATGGGTCTGTCATTACATGGTATAATCCCAGGATCACCCTGGGTCTGTCATTACATGGTATAATCCCAGGATCCCCCTGGGTCTGTCATTACATGGTATAATCCCAGGATCCCCCTGGGTCTGTCATTACATGATATATTCCCAGGATCCCCCTGGGTCTGTCATTACATGGTATAATCCCAGGATCCCCCTGGGTCTGTCATTACATGGTATAATCCCAGGATCCCCCTGGGTCTGTCATTACATGGTATAATCCCAGGATCCCCCTGGGTCTGTCATTACATGGTATAATCCCAGGATCCCCCTGGGTCTGTCATTACATGGTATAATCCCAGGATCCCCCTGGGTCTGTCATTACATGGTATAATCCAACACCCCCCACCCCATCCTCCACCGCCACGTGGTTCTGGTGCCATGGGTCTTGCCAGCTGCTACCAATTCTTATAATCTTCATCTACATCATGATTCTCTTCATGTGGTCCCTCCTTATAAGGATCAGCTAGAGTAGAAAATCTCCCATTTAGTCAAAATTCTCCCATAGAGTCAAAAACCTCCCATAGAGTCAAAAACCTCCCATAGAGTCAAAAATCTCCCATTTTGCAGCATTGGTTTCCCATGTTGGATGTTGGTTGCTTTTCACGTGTGATATGACTGTATTGTCTGTAATGTCCCAGGGATGTAACATACTACATGCCTGTCTTGTCCGTGTGTTGTGGTTTTTACCTCCATGTTGCATGGACAGAAATACAATGATGTCATTGTGACTGTGTGTAATCTGTTTTCTCCGAGGGTGATCTGGCACCACCAGACCTCCACACAGAGCCTGTACACATGTCACTTCCCCTCCCAGCAGCCCCATGTGTAAACGTATCATAGGAAATGTGCCTTTTCTTGATAACCCTGACCCACTGACTAAACTGTGCCGTGCCAGTCAGCAAGTGCAGGTGAGGGAGTGTTATACCTGGTTATACAATGGTAGGCAGTTTTTGGGGATGAGTCTGGTCCTGGAAGCAGAACTGAGCGATTTCCACTAGATGGGCGAGCTGCAAAGTCAAAATTGGCTATATTGTAAAAATTCATGAAAATAAAAATGTGCTTTTTGGTCTTCATTTAAGGTAAGGGTTAGGCAATAGGGTTAGCAGGGTGGTTAAGGTTAAGGTTAGGTTTAAATCTGTTTTTTTGACTTTGTGGCTGTGCCAGCTAGTGACTATTCTGCAGAGCTGCCTCCAGAAGTCGAATCATGACAAAAAACGGCAACCTGCCACTGGTAGCCTGGGATACAAACCCTCTGATGGAGCTGCCCCAGAATGAATCAGTGAAGTGAAACAACAGTGAAGCGGAGAGTTATTTTACAATGTGGATTCCAGGCTATGACACTGGTTAGACACCATAATCACCAGCAAAAAACTTTACTAGATCCACATTCTAGCCAACCCATTCACTACAACAGTCTGTGGATGTGGTTCTTATTGATGTTCACTTGAGGTCTTTAGTCTTAAGGCTATGACACTAGTTGGACATGATACAGAGATGCACAGCCCAGCCGAAGACCCATCCATTTTCCCAGAGTCTCATTGTGTGCCCACCATTGCATATATGTCCTACTGGGCAATTCATTTTCCTGATGCATGTGAGACTCTATTTAGATAAATGGTGCAGATATCTGAATGGCAAACATTAAACCCTGACTGGTAGATTTATAGATCAATCTGCAAGTCTGCTGAAAACACCACGGATCAGCTCTTTCTTTCCCCTGCAAAGGTTCCTTTTCCTTCACCACAACGTTTTTAAAGAAAGATTACACTAACAATTAATAATATATTGGCGGCAATAAAACAGTGGGATTTATACTAGTCATTTTTTTCCTGAGTTTGTGGTGATGTGTACTTGATGATGTGATGTTATTAGCTCATTTTGAAATGTTTACAAGGCAATAATCCACACTGCACTCTTGTATGCTTTAAGTGAAGCGAGAAAAACTGCCCAACTGAGCATTTTGCTTAGGAGACTATGTTGGGCAGTAGGAGAGACCAGGGGAACAAAGTAATTGGGTCACTTGTAACAGCTTAATAACTCAAATTAGAAACTACTTAGAAAGCTTTTATCCAGTGTGCTAATGCTTGGTTAGTGTCTCTTGAACTGACAGTTCATTTGCTATGGCTCAATTCATCAATCTAGCAAGAAGGCAATATTTGGAATAATGTATTATTTATGTCTGAGAAAGAAAGCCCATATGATCCAGTACATAATGCAAGTATAATAAACCATATACAAATCTGATAATATTATAGTGAATTCATGACATGTGAATGAATTAGCCCTTTTCATACTTTATAATGTCTATATATAGTTGCAATCAGTTTTAGCAACATCTACCCAAAATATTTCACATTCTTTATTACTTTACCCGAAATATCATGGCATTAGTGATAGTCAAAAAAGCTCGCTTTTTCTTAGTTCTACTGTGCTTACGTCTCCGATTACGTCTCCACACAAAATGACTTCTTTACTTATCTTAGGTTTAGAGAAGTGTGTCGGTCACATTCGTTATCGTACAGCTATGAAAGTTATATATTTAGAACCACATCCTCGGTAGGAATCCAGCGATGGCTGTGTGACAGTGGGTGTCAACCTTTTCTAAAGACGGCCCGTTTGAGTTGACGTGGCAAAGAGCTGACAAAATGGATTGTAATGACTCAGCCAAGAACTGGATAGAGCCAGAGACATGTTTATTCGACAGAGAAGCGTCTGAATGTCCTAGAACAGTGCTTTTTTGTGTTCTGACTTAGAAAACAGTGGGAAATGAATCAAATAAATAATGTAAACATATTAGAAGTAATTACCAATAAATCTAGTGTTTTATCGACAATATTTTTTGTTTTGAGACCCTAAAGTAAATATACACTTCCCTATGTATTTATTTGGACAGTGAATGTAAAACTTTTAATTTGGTTGTATGCACCAGCATTTTGGATTTGAGATCAAATGTCTAATAAGAGTCGAAAGTACAGAATGTTACCTTTTATTTGAGGGTATTTTCATACATCTCTCTTTTACCATTTACAAATGAATGCACTGTATCTTGTCCCCCCATTTGAAGGTGTCATAAGTATTTGTACAAATTCACTTATAGTGTATTACATTTTGTCAAAAGTTTAGTATTTGGTCCCATATTCCTAGCACGCAATGACTAAATCGAGCTTGTGACTCTACTACTTTTTGGATGAATTTGCAGTTTGTTTTGGTTGTATTTTAGATTATTTTGTTCCCAATTGAAATTAATGGTAAATAATATATTGTGTCATTTTGGAGTCACTTTTATTGTAAATAAGGGTAGAATATGTTTCTGAAAACTTCTACATTAATGTGGATGCTACCATGATGACAGATAATCCTGCATGAATCGTGAATAATGATGAGCGATTAAGTTACATGCACAAATATCATACCGCCAAGACATGCTAACCTCTCACCATTACAATAACAGGGGAGGTTAGCATTTTTGGAGGGGGTATGATATTTAAGATTCTGCAACTTTCTCACTGGTCAATATGACATCAAATCATAACATTTTCAATTACCCTTTTTTTTTTTTGCTATTGAAGACAATGTTACATTTAACCCCGTAGCTTGTTAATTTAACCCCGCCTACTGGGTCAATTATAACATTTAGCTTCCGCTACTTTCGTTTGAATTGTAAACGACTTGTATGTCCTAGAAACCGTGTTGCTGTTTGTAATGGTAGCTGAGATGCATGGTGTTCACAGAAAAACATCATTAATCTAACTCGAATAATATTTTCATAAAAAGCAAAAGCCTATAAGTGTTACTTTGTTCCCCAGTCTCCCCTTTATTAATCAAGAACATTTTAAACTGGGGAAGGGATCCTCCCATGTAAAGCGGTGTCACGTCCTGACCCTAGTAAGATGTCATTTTCTATAGTAGAGTAGGGCAGGGCGTGACAGGGGGTGTTTTTGGTTGTTCTATGTTTTCTGTTTCTATGTTTTAGTTCTAGTTGTTCTATTTCTATTTTGGGATTGTTTGGGGTTGATCTCTAATTGGAGGCAGCTGATCATCATTGCCTCTGATTAGAGATCATATTTAAGTAGGGGTTTTTCTCTTCCTGTTTTGTGGGTGATTATATTTTGTGAGTGTGTTTGTTCCTCCAGTGTCACGGTTTGTTGTTTTGTCTTTCAGTTTATTTTGGCATTGCATTTAGTTTCACAATCTAATAAATATGTGGAACGAAACAGACGCTGCATTTTGGTCCGCTCCTTCAAACAGCCGTGACAAGGGGAAAATATACACAACTAATGTATTTACAGATCAGATACGCCAGAAGCTTACTATGTACACTACAGCTTCATATAATAAAATGAAGATTATTCTGATGTTACAGTGGAAGTGAGTCTAAAATGTGTTCTTTAAAGCCCACATCTTCATTCCCACCATCTGGTTTGTATATCCAGTTATGGCAGGAGAAAATGGGAACTATCACTCACTGGGGTTGGTTATACTATGACTGTGTGCTATGCTATAAACAGATTTGGGATGGCAGCCGTCCTCCATATTTTCACAGACTTGGGGAGTCTTCAAGAAAACTCTCTTGGTCACTGAGACACACTCGCCACAAGCACCAGCAGAACAGCATCCATAGCAATCGTCCCACTTCCAATTCTGGTGTGGATCAGATTGGAGAAAAGTGAGCAGTGAGCAAAGCGCTGATGTATTGTAAGTATGTTTGACACAGCAATTATAAAAAACGATGACATGTTCTGTGTTTCTCTGGGAGAAGGGCCAATTACCCAGGGTTTCCCTCTCCAAACTATACCCCAGTGAGAGTAGACTTTCATCATCATCTTGTTGGTGGATAGTGTGGGTTAAGCCTGGGTGATGCTCCAATTACTATGACTCAAAGTGACTTTCTGAGAATAGCTAGCTGCTAGCCTCTCACTCTCAGGCTCTCTAGGGACTGTATCCATTATAGCAACTCTAATTTCCAAGCAGTACAACCTAGAAGAAAACACACACATGAACACACTTAAACACACACACATGAACACACACGCTGTACACGATCACAAACTCACACACTCTCAATTCTCACCACAGATGGCAGAGGCCCCATCACTTTCACAAACTCTAGCTGGTTTCTTGGAGAGTTGGCTCGTGTAAATCTGACTGCATGGTTAAGCTTATTATGTAAATACCCAGTCTGTTCACAGTGATGGGAACGTGTGGGATGTAATCAGGTTATTTTTATACCATGCACTGCGACACTGTCTGTCTGTCTGTCCTACTCTCTCTGGCCAAGCCTAAACAGCCAAGCATCCTTTCCATTACTGATAGTTCTCAAGCTATGGTTAGAGTAACAGGCCGATCAGTGCAATGCCTTATGTCTCCTTTCAAACTTCCTAGAATGAAGTCCAACGACCTAACAGACGGTCAAATCTTTCTAAGAGACTCTGATATGTCAATTTCCTCTGTCAGCTGGTCTTGGATGTTGATTGGATGCTGATCCACCGGTTTATATGGCTTGTCTCTTCCTGGAAGACTTGACCAGTGGTGAGGGTGTAAAGCAGTGGCGGTTCTAGCTTGTATGGCTCCCTGGGCGAACCCCCCCCTTCAGCGTCCTCCTCACCCCCACCCCCACCACCCCCAAAGAAAACACCATTCTGCATTAACTGTAATTTTTATTCTGACATTTGGAACAACACAAATAAATAATCCTAATATTTAAAACTATATAAATATAAAAATATGTACAAAAATACGACTTATAAATATAAAAAAAGTAACAAAGACAAATGCTGATTTTGCACTCGAGCATCAATACATTACCCATCCCCCAACACTGTCAACCAAGAGTCTTGACTAAAACAATTCACCTTGGTAATGTGCAGACTGGTTATATATTATTCTTAATGATTTCGCACAAACCAGAGAAAAATTCAACAATATCTCTGTGAAACTATATATTCACAGTATTATGAATGAATTGTTGTTTATTTGGTAGCATTTCGTAGTGTGACTGATTTTACTAATTGCATTGGTACTGTACAAAGTTAGAGGTGCGCTATTTGATAGATTCCCCCGCAACCCCTACCTCGGGCTTCCAGTGGGGAGACCTGATGTCAACCTACCCCCGCCCCCCTCCCCATCTTGTACTTCTGAGTGGGAGACCTTCCCAGGCAGTAGCCTGCCTAGCTCACAAACTAGAATCAGGGCGCCCACTCCGACAAGATTAATTGACACACAGTCCCACACGGTGACATAATATCATTGACGTGACGTGCAAATGAGCGATAGAAAACCGATAGCGCAAATGTCACCATTCCAATTGTTTTCTGTGCGGGCGCCCCGTGCTGCCCCCGGCAAGATGCCGCCCTGGGCGGCTGCCCATGTTGCCTATACCTAAATCCTAAATGGATGTTAGCTTCCAAGCTAATGTTCGTCTTACATCAGGCAGACACCATCAGAATTACATGGACATTGTTTTTCTCTAATGTGGCTGCAAACCTTGTTGGATAAAGTCCCAATACATTTAGATCCATAAATCCTATGAGGGAGATATTGAACTGAGGAACTAGAGTGAAACAGACAGAAAAAGAGAGGAGAGGGGTAGAGAAAGATAGAGTAAAGGAGAAGGGATAAACAAATTCCAACTACTTGACCTGAGCAGAATGTGGTGCACCTATGAAGCCTACAGCAGGCTTCTGGGCTTTTTTTCATTCATTTCTGGCCCTCAGAAGGAGGAGGAAGCAGAAGGAAGGCTTTGGAGCAGAGCTGCCAATATGACTAGGCTGGGTGAATGAAGAACAGATGCAGATATTACATGTAGAGTCACATTTGGAGAAGGATAGATGGAGGGAGAGCAGAAGAGAGGAAATGAGGCGGGGGGGAGAGGGAGAGAGATTGAAAGGACAGGAGGAGAGGGAGGTTGGAGGTTTGTGGGGCCCTGCCTAGCCCTGGCAGGACTGCACCGTGGGAGGAACAGGGAGAGTGGAGGAGAGGAGCAATGTGTTGGTGGTGGTGCAGGCTAAAGACTCCTCTGAAGATTACAGAGCAGGAAATTAAATGGGAAAAAAATAGGATTTGAGAGAAAAAGAGAGACGGGGAAATAGGAGTGAGTGAGTGAGTGAGTGAGTGAGTGAGTGAGTGAGTGAGTGAGTGAGTGAGTGAGTGGAAGAGAGTGGGAGAGAGTGAGAGAGAGTGAGAGAGAGTGAGAGAGAGTGAGTGAGAGAGAGACTAAAGGGGCCTGTGGTGCAGATGGCAGGTAAATTGACTGCATGTGCTCTAGTTTTAGGATGCTGTGTGGCGTCACTGAACGTCTGGGACACAGACCAGACCTTCCATGAGTCTGCTGCACCTGTTCTCTGTTCTGCTGCCTGTGTGTGTGTGTGTGTGTGTGTGTGTGTGTGTGTGTGTGTGTTCAATACCACCAGCTTGAGATAACATCAAAGACAAATGCACACTACAGTAAAGAATAGCTACCCACTACAGTAAAGAATATGTGCAGTATACTGAACAAGAATAGTGTGTAAATGCTACTTGCAATGATCATGCAGTTTAATCAGCTTCTTGATATGCCACACGTCAGGCAGATGGATGATCTTGGCAAAGGAGAAATGCTCACTAACAGGGATGGTAACAAATGTGTGCACAACATATGAGAGAAATAATCTTTTTGTGCTTATGGAACATTTAATAACACTTTACATGTTGCGTTTATTTTTTTTTTCAGTGTATATTAGCTTAATAACAAATTTAGAGTTAATTTATCCATTTGTCTCTTGAAGCTTCTGAAGGTTCGTTATTTCTTCGTTCTACTAGCAGTTCAAAAAGTAGCTACAGATTGTTACACCAGATAATGTGACTTAAACAAATATTTTTGGTATCCATTACTGGGAGTTATAGATTAGGTACTGTTTGGTGTAGCACAGAGAATTTTCGATCAATCTTAACTTGGTGATATTATTTTCGTTCTCGAGTCAAACATGTATCTTCTAAAATGTCTGAGTTCAGTTGCAGGTGGTGCGTTTGAAACTAGAATGGACTCCGTTATTAAAATGAATAAACGTTTTGCTCCAACAATCCAACAATGTGTACACCGCCGTCTTGTCTATTTAAAAAAAAAAAGAAAGTATTTTCATAACAGAGCATTTTCTAATTTCAAACGCACCACCTGCAACTGGACACGGACATTATAAAAGATATATGTTTTTCCGAATCGAGAATGAAGATAGTATAGCCAAACACGATCTGTGCTACACTAAACAGTACCTGTAACTCCCAGTAATGGATACCAAAACTTTTCTGTTAAATCACATTGTCTGATGTAACAATCTGTAGTTATTCAGAAAGCAGCCTTTTCACTCAATATTTGCTATTGATTACAATTAGCATGGCGATTATGTAATTCAATCAACACAACAGACACAACAAGCAAATCTATAGCTTGCATTCCATATTCATCATTGCCTGTTTTCTGCTCATTAATTACACATACTGTAAAAACAAATATGACATTTCTAATGTTGCTTTAACAGTGGGGATTTTAGCATGTAAATATTGGTGGGGCAAACTGTTTTTTTTTTTTTAGGTGCATGCCAGCAAAGCCACAACACAACAATAAACAATACAGGAAATGCACTATAACGGTGACAAACGGTGCCTACACACTGTTAGGGCCTACATAAAGCTCTCCCAACAGCAGAGCTTTCTTTTCAGCACCATGGAGTGAATCCTTACCACTCCTACACTTGCTATCAGCCTTATCTGTTAGCAAAACAGTTCATTCAGAGTCATTTACAGCCTTTTCAACAAAAAAAAACATTGCTTTTATGGCTGACTTGTGGTTTCTACTGACAATTGAGATGTACAAACTATTGAATAAGGGAACGATGCGTGGATAAGAGGCAATCCGTAATTTCGATTAAGACATTAATGAGTGAGCTAAGACAAACGTAGTCAATATAACAATTTGTTCAGCACTTTTGAAATGTACAGCAACAGAATTCAGAACATGGGCCATTCATACAGTGTTCTCCCTGTACACCAAGTAATAACCAACGATAAATAAAGGGGGCATATAAGCAGACAATGAAAGCTCTTACAATATTCGATGATGACATTTCACCACCAAGTCAGAACAGTAGGCTAAGTTATGAGGGGGAAAGGGACCAAACTATTAGGGTGAGGTACATGGGCTACAAACAGCTTACTACACAATATACATACTTTCTTAGCTACAGTATACATATCTTCCTGGCATATTGCATCATTTATGCAGCAGCATACAAGACATTTTTGGACTCACTTGAACATTTGTGGGCAATTTTTGTCATGAAACTTTGTCATCAAAGTCTGGCATTCGCTGGATTTACGGTGCTTTCAAGACAACTGGGAACTCTGAAATAAACAAGGTTGAATCATGACGTCAGTGATCTTCAGGTCGGAGCTCTAGAAAGTGGCCCGAGTTCCCGACTTGGAATTCCGAGCTGGATGACCATTCAAGACGTATTTTCCCAGTCGGAGCTAGTTTTTTTCAGAGATCCCAATTGTCTTGAACTCACAGAAGTCTAAGATTTCCCAGTTCCAAGTTTCCATTTGTTTTGAACACGGCAGAAGTCGTGCTTGGCCAATGTATTCAACCTTTTCTGGCACATGGTGTTGAGGGTGAATGTTTATCGTTAAACCCAGACTTGGACCACACACCCTTTCCGCCAAATAGCAGGCAGGGGAAGCAAA
Organism: Salmo trutta; assembly: GCF_901001165.1. Taxonomy (NCBI): domain Eukaryota; kingdom Metazoa; phylum Chordata; class Actinopteri; order Salmoniformes; family Salmonidae; genus Salmo; species Salmo trutta. Next base: position 23,008,213 of record NC_042958.1, read on the forward strand.
ATAGGGATTCCTTGGCAACGCTTTCTGTTAGCCACTGATTCCTTCCAAACCACCCACTGTTGAATTTGCGATTTCCAACTTGTTGTGTAATGTTTATGTCCAATGAGCACCGATACGTTTTATCTATAATTTCTCTTCATATGACAAGGATTGAAAGGATTTGCCAGTAGATTGTCGACGTGATTCATGATGATGACTGCTTGTCTAGCTTGCTAGCTAAGACTTTGAAAGTATGATGTTGACATGATCAGTCCAATCAAAGCTACGGTAGATGTAATGCGATTTGATGTAATTTTATCTGTAGCCAATGACCTTGAACCTTTACATTTACATTTACATTTTAGTCATGTAGCAGACGCTCTTATCCAGAGCGACTTACAGTAGTGAATGCATACATTTCATTTCATGCATTTTTTATTTATTTTTGTACTAGCCCCCCGTGGGAATCGAACCCACAACCCTGGCGTTGCACACACCATGCTGGCGTTGCAAACACCATGCACTTCTAACGTAAATCTATGGCAGCAACCAAGGGGGATTGAACTTTCAAGCTCTCCCTGTAGATTTTGCGGTGACGTAGTGTCCCCATGAGTGACAGAACACTGAGCACAACTGGAGAAGATGACCAACCCCTACACTCTGTATTTTCCGCTGGCTCTGCCCCTTCACCACAGAAAGCACTGAGCTAGAATGAAACACCTGCATTTTGGAGCTGCCTTACTCAAGAAAGCAAAACAGAGAACATGTTTGTGTGCGGCTTTATTAACTCAATATATATATTTTTTTACTTTGTTTGCAAACTGATATGTGACACGTATTAATGCCAAAATAATGTGCAAAACAGGCAATAAATATATATACATTTTTTTAGAGCTAAACAGGTGGGCCTCACAAGTCCTCAACTGGCAGCTTCATTTAATAGTACACGCAAAACACCAGTCTCAACGTCAACAGTGAAGAGGTGACTCCGAGTTCCTCTGTACTAGTGTCTGTGTTCTTTTGCCCATCTTAATATTTAATTTTTATTGGCCAGTCTGAGATATGGCTTTTTCTTTGTTACTCTGCCTAGAAGGCCAGCCCCCCGGAGTCGCCTCTTCACTGTTGACGTTGAGACTGGTGTTTTGCGTGTACTATTTAATGAAGCTGCCAGTTGAAGACTTGTGAGGCGTCTGTTTCTCAAACTAGACATTCTAATGTATTTGTCCTCTTACTCAGTTGTGCACCGGGGCCTCCCACTCCTCTTTCTATTCTGGTTAGAGCCAGTTTGCGCTGTTCTGTGAAGGGAGTTGTACACAGCATTGTATGAGATCTTCAGTTTCTTTGCAATTTCTCGCATAGAATAGCCTTAATTTCTCAGAACAAGAATAGACTGATGAGTGTCAGACGAAAGTTATTTGTTGCTGGCCATTTTGAGCCTGTAATCGAACCCACAAATGCTGATGTTCCAGATACTCAACTGGTCTAAAGAAGGCCAGTTTTATTGCTTCTTTAATCAGAACAACAGTTTTCAGCTGTGCAAACGTAATTGCAAAAGAGTTTTCTAATGATCAATTAGCCTTTTAAAATTATAAACTTGGATTAGCTAACACAACGTGCCATTGGAACACAGGAGTGATGATTGCTGATAATGGCCCTCTGTACGCCTATGTAGATATTGCATAAAAAATCAGCCATTTCCAGCCACAATAGTCATTTACAACATTAACAATGTCTACACTGTATTTTATGTTATTTTAATGGACAAAAAAAATTGCTTTTCTTTCAAAAACAAGGACATTTCTAAGTGACCCAAAACTTTTGAACGGTAGTGTATATTGTGTGCTACTCCAGCGATTGCTAGCTGAAACCTTCAAAACAAGAATGTTATCCAATTGTATGCTCCCATGGCTCACCTGGTGAATTTGGTCTACTGTATTTGAGGGTTCTTTAGATGGTGTATGGATAATTCTCTATGTAGACAAACACTGGGTGGGGACCGATTACTCGTTAGTAGATTTTATGAAGAACCAACTGACCACACTTACACCCATTCATCAACTCACCTACTTCCTGTTCTCTTCCAACAATTAACTAACACCTGACCAATCGGAATAGAACAAAGTAGTTTGTAGGTATTGTAGATAATAAATTACCATTACAATTCCCAACAACTGATTCATCGGATTTTAGAACTACACAACAGTTACTTAGAAAGCAATAATATCTCCCATAAAATAAGTCTACACTACCATACGTACCTACATACAGCATATAATGATCATAACAAAATAATTGCAGGCTATCCTGCTAAAGTTATACACCATACAGTTACAGCGGATTTCAACCATTGGCTCATTTGAAATCAGCAGACACACACACACACACACACACACACACACACACACACACACACACACACACACACACTGTGTACAACAAGACCCCCAAGGGGGAGGCCAGGCAAATTGAAACCTCATCAACACAACTAATGGTGTCGAGGCCACCCTCTACCCACTCTCTGGTTGTTTTTTCCCCATCACATTTGACTCTAAGTGGAAAATCATTGGTCTGCTTCATTAAACTAGATTCAAATGAAAATCAAAAATCAAATCAAATGTATTTGTCACATGGGCCAAGTACAACAGATGTAGACTTTACCGTGAAATGCTTACGTACAAGCCCATTCCCAACAATGCAGAGTTAAAAAGTAAGACAAATTTGCTAATTAAAAAAGGAAATCGTAACACAATGAAATAACAATAACAAGGCTATATACAAGGAGTACCGGTTCCAAATCAATATGCAGGGGTACGAGGTAGTTGAGGTAATTGAGGTAATATGTACATGTAGGTAGGGGTAAAAGTGACATGGCAATCAGGATAGATAATAAACAGAGTAGTAGCAGCATATGTGAAGAGTGTGAAAGAGTGTGGCATCAATATCAAATCAAATCAAATTGTATTAGTCATATGCGCCGAATACAACAGGTGTTGACCTTACCGTGAAATGCTTTCTTACGAGCCACTAAACAACAATACAGTTTAAAAAAATATGCATAATGAGAAATAAAAGTAACAAGTAATTAAAGAGCAGCAGTAAAATAACAATAGCGAGTCTATATACAGGGGGGTACCGGTACAGAGTCAATGTGCCGGGGCACCGGTTAGTTGAGGTAATATGTACATGTAGGTAGAGTTATTAAAGTGACTATGCATAGATGATAACAACAGAGAGTAGCAGCGGTGTAAAAGAGGGGGGGGGCAATGCAAATAGTCTGGGTAGCTATTTGATTAGATGTTCAGGAGTCTTATGGCTTGGGGGTAAAAGCTATTTAGAAGCCTCTTGGACCTAGACTTGGCGCTCCAGTACCGCTTGCCGTGCGGGAGCAGAGAGAACAGTCTATGACTAGGGTGGCTGGAGTCAATTTTTAGGGCCTTCCTCTGACACCGCCTGGCATAGAGGTCTTGGATGGCAGAAAGCTTGGCCCCAGTGATGTACTGGGCCGGTTGCACTAGCATCTGTAGTTCCTTGCGGTCAGAGGCCGAGCAGTTGCCATATCAGGCAGTGATGCAACCAGTCAGGATGCTCTCGATGGTGCAGCTGTAGAAACTTTTGAGGATCTGAGGACCCATGCCAAATCTTTTCAGTCTCTTGGTGGGAATAGGTTTTGTCGTGCCCTCTTCACGACTGTCTTGGTGTGCTTGGACCATGTTAGTTTGTTGGTGATGTGGACACCAAGGAACTTGAAGCTCTCAACCTGCTCCACTGCAGCCCTGTTGATGAGAATGGGGGTGTGCTCGGTCCTCTTTTTCCTGTAGTCCACAATCATCTCCTTTGTCGTGATCACGTTGAGGGAGAGGTTGTTGTCCTGGCACAACACGGCCAGGTCTCTGACCTCCTCCCTATAGGCTGTCTCGTCGCTGTCGGTGATCAGGCCTACCACTGTTGTATATATGCATGTGTGTGTGTGTGTTTTGTGTGTGTGAGCATATGTAGTGTGCGAGTGTGTGTGATCGAGTGTCAGTGTAATATGTGTGAGTGTGTGGGTAGAGTCCCGTGAGTGTGCATATAGCCAGTGCAATAGAGTCAGTTAAACAAAAAAAAAATGGGTCAATAGATAATAGTCCGGGTAGCCATTTGATTAACTGTTCAGCAGTCTTATGGCTTGGGGGTAGAAGCTGTTCAGGAGCTTTCTGGTCCCAGACTTGGCGCTCCGGTACCGCTTGCCTTGCAGTAGCAGAGAGAACAGATAGACTTGGGTGGCTGGAGTCCTTGCCAATTTTTAGGGCCTTCTTCTGACACCGCCTGGTAAAGAGGTCCTGGATGGCAGGGAGCTTGGCCCCAGTAATGTACTGGGCGGTACACTAACTTCTGTAGCGTCTTGCGGTCGGATGCCAAGCAGTTGCCATACCAAGCGGTGATGCAGCCAGTTAAGATGCTCTCAACTGTGCAGCTCTCACACTTTTGGAGGATTCCTTATCTATTATTTGAAGAGATGTGAGAGAGCCAGAAAGAGAGAAAGAGAGAGGGGTTGTACGGGAAAGGGATTGGGGCAATAGTAATTTTAACTCCAATTAGATTGGTGTGTATATTTTCTTATTCAATGCAACTATTGTACAAATCCATGGGACTGTGACATTGTGTGTTTGCATATACATAAGTGTAACTATTGTACTGTACAGTAGTAAGCTGGCACGTTCCCTTTCATCTAATATCACATTTAGCTTGTCATTGCCCTCTGGTGGACTTGACAGACAACAACGTACAGTGCATTTCCTCTGCTTTTATCATAGCCTACTACTGTACAATCACTGTGTATACATCCCAAATGGCACCATATTCCCTACATAGTGCACTACTTTTGACCAAAGCCATATAGCTCCTGGTCAAAAGTCGTGCACTATAAAGTGAATAGAGTGTCATTTCAAATACAACCACATATAAGATGTTTATGCTGGGCTGTCACGGACTATACGGAAGTCATTCAACAGAAAACATTTTGAACATTAGCTATTAACAAAGTGTACAGAGAACATCTGAAATGAAAGTGTTGCTGCTTGACAGTAGCCAAGTGTTAGAATGTTAAAAATAGTTTTGTGTAAGAGCATCAATGGAACGGGCAACATGTAGGCTGATAACATGTCATAATGAGTGAAATAGGTCGTCTGTGCAATTATATAGGCTAATCATAATCCAAGTAAAAATCCTAATGGAAAGCTTCATCGTCATCAGCAACCACCGATGTTATGGGCAACACAGATTCTGTCATACTGGCTTGGTTAAGGTAGCACGTTTGTGTTTGGCCCCAGGAATAACAACCTCGGGCTCCTTTATCGCCTCCCTTTTCCACTACTGTCCATAAGGTACGACATAGCGATGTTATAGTTTGGTATATGATCCCAGATTCCGTGACGCGGTGAGCCGCGCAGGCTCCAAAATGGGAGTGTTATAATATGCGGCTCTGGTGGGGGGGTTCGGAGAGAGAGAGCGCAGGCGCAGTCATCCGAGTTCTGGTTGAAAACTAGCTGCTATGCCGTGCCCAGTGTAGGACCCCAGGTAAATGTGTCTGACAACTGCATTAGATGTGGATCCACTGAGGAGAACTGAGCAGTGGACAAATACAACGGAACATCTGAAAAACAATTGCGAGTTATTGTCTTCTCCGGATAACTTCCTCTTCAACCCTCGACGAGGCGAGGCGACGAGCATTCTTTCCCCGGGCATGCGAGAGAGATACCGTCACCAACAATGTTCCTCCTAGCCTCCGCCTGAGACGCCAGGGATTACTCCTTGTCCTTTTGTTTTGATTGACTATTAATAAAACAAGCAGAAACAATTAAGGGGCTTCATTATGATTTTGTTAGCATTTCACACTAGAAGACGTTTGAATAGCTTTTATCTAGGGACGTTGTGCTTGCAATTCTTGCTGTGGATTTTATGTGCCGTGAATGGAGAGGAACAAGCGTTCAGCGTAGAGGTAAGAATGGGAACGGGGGTACTGCTAGCTTTTTCTCACTGGTGGTGACCATTCATTGTTATTTCAATAAAAAAATAGAAACATCTTGTGTTTTATGCATAATAATTCCAAGTTACCAAGACAAATATGATCATAATGCATGCCAATGTATGCCAGGGTTTTGAATAAGAACCGTTATGAGCCCTCCATGCTTTAGGGATGGAGTTGAATTTAGCTTCAACAGCAGACCTCTTTGTGAGTGTTTACGAGGTGCGAACTAGATAGGCTACAACAGTACTGTTCATTCTGTCCACCTTTCCCTCACGCTATTACTATTTTATACGTGGAATGTGCCTATTGCCATATGTTAGGCAATTTTAGAAGCAAAGCATGCTTCTATGGTTCAATGGTTGTTGTTAAATAAATTCACCTGATATATCTGGTCACTAACTTTGAACATTGATTGGAGTGGTATTATAATGAACTGAGATCTAACTTGTGATGATGTATCCTAATTCAAATATAACTTATATTTTCATAACGCAGCATCATAGGCTATTAGCGCATTTGGTGATGCCATTACCTATACTGCAAGAGTGGGAATTGGATTTGTGATGTCCCACACAACTCAAGGCAAATGAGAATGGGATTTAGAGAACATTTATTTAAACTCCCCACTTTACAGATCAGGATCTTAATTTGATTACCCTGTTGTAGGAGAAATGTCCTGCAATACAGGAAATGTTAAACTTGTAGTATATTTGAGGTTTAAAAAGGCTTCTGAAGTTTGTAATTTCCACTTGAAATTTGAGACTTCATTTTCCCTTACGAAAAATGTATCAACCCCTACAAAAATGTCCAATAATTATAATCCACATAATAATTCAGATTTTCTGTTGCTGCAGGATACAATTATCATCCTACATCTGTAGCCTACATATCTAATTGTCAGAATGGTTCTCAACTATTTATCCATTGGTTTAACCGCTTGACGCATTCGTCAGTAATATTTAGTGTTCAACTATTTCTGGTGTTTCAAAACTTAACAAGGGAGTGCTTATAACATGGTAATGAATTGTTATAACGGGTTTACAATAGGCTATAGGCCTACACAGCCTAGTTTATTTCTGATGTTACACAGATGTTTCTGTCATTAAACATCAATCAAATAAAAACAAAAACATAGCCTTCTTTCAAAAGGTTCATGTCTCCCCATCCTGCACCGGGTACTCATAAAAAATTCAAAATTATTACCCACTATCACTGTCAATATTTTGCCAAGTGGGTGGTGCCAGCTGAAGTTTGGCCTGCATTCCCTAAAATTAAAGGAGGGTGTGGTAAAGTCAAAGTCTGTGCCAAAAGTAGACTTTCTCCATAACATGTGTGCCAAAACTATAGAACATGTATAGAGTAAAATGTTAATAGTCCATTTTAGGGTGAGTGAACAAATGGCTCTGTCATTCCTTTGCAATTGAATGGACATAATCCCATTACCAAGCATTTACCCATATACTTACATATAGGATGAATTCTAGGATCTCTATGCATTTAGCATGTTAACACTGCTAATAGAAGGTTTATATCCACATGATTTGCAAGCCCAACATATACAAACCTGTGAAGATGAGAAACAGATGCTACAGGTCATGCAGTAATAGATGTCAAAGCCAACATGACAAGGGGGCTGGGGCCCTCCCTCTCCCCCACCTCATGTCTGCATTCCAAATGGCACCCTACTCCCTACATAGGCCACTACTTATGACCAAAGCCCTCCCTATGGGCCCTTGTTAAAAGTGGTGCACTTTAAAGGGAATGGGGTGCCATTTAGGAAGCAGTCATGTCTTGGTGCACGGTCAAAAGCATAGCCAGGAGCCTGAAACTGAAGAACCTTGATCATTGTGATCTGGCTTGAGATCAGATCAGATGACTGAGAGCATATTGTAATGCAAATACATTGAGCTTTCAGTCCCTTCTTTCTGCAGTCAGTGCATGGAGAGAAGGCTAACAGATAAACTGCATTATAAAGCAGGAAGGAAATGTTTGTCATTCCACAGCAAAATACATTTGTATGACCAATAAAAGTTCAATAGGTATATTATTCTATTTGCACTAAGATTAAACCTTTTCCTTTGTTGAAAATTCACAACACAATGAATGGGCATTGGAATATAAGCTCATACAGTGTACAGTGTGTGGTATTTATTGTTACGCAAGGAAGTGAAAGAGAACCAACATACTATGATTCATATCCCTAAATCCCTCTGATACTAAAAATGGTTGTTGGTTTGGAGTACTGTGGTGAATCGGTGTGGTTTGGCCAGTACAGGGTGGGTCTGGAAGCCTGTCTCTCCTGCAACTCTTTATACTCACACACAAACACACACACATATAGGTCACAGAGGACAATAAAAGATGACGGTTGACATAAACCTGCTGCTCTGTAATTGGTGGTCAGACTATTTTCAAGAGAAATCCTCACTGGGATTGGAGAAAAGTGTAATAATGGTCCCAACTTCCTGTATCTGGTTGGTTGTTAGTTGAGAGTCCTTTAACCCCAGAGAACCTGAACTTGAACTTGCTTACTTCTTCTCCAATGCAGCAGGCATTGTGCAGTATTTATTTTGCAGAGCATTTCTGATCATTTTCACTCTTTTGGTCCGTCTCCCACTCTGCTAAAAACCAATTCTCCCCACATTAGTCTGCCCTTGTTATAATGGAAGAGAGAGACCCAAATTATGTCGTTTATGTTATTATGGTTTCGTGTCTTTTCAAGTGGCATGTTTCCCATTGGATAATCAAAAATATGTGTGGAATAGACATCATTAACATTGTGTGATGGACAAAGGAAGCATTGGGTACTGTGTCTGTCAGTAAAGCGACGTATCTACTGGTGCATTATTGTTATGCATGTAAACCAAACTAGAACTATAGACACAAAGTAATTACAGTGAGACAATGGATTTTTTAAGCTTATTTCCCTGTCTGTGTCTGGGACTGGTAAGGTAATAGACATGTATAAGAATCATTCCTCTGACTGTAGGCTACAGTACCACAGTGATGTTATCTGGGTTGTATTCACTAGGCACGAAACGGAAGCAAAAGGGCCAAAACGGGGAGGGACTACCCGAACTTGACCAATAACAAACGGTTGTTTTCATTTTCTGTTGCAAAGCCTTTTGCTACAGTGTCCGCTAATGAATAAGACCCTGGTGGAGAGAGACTAAAAGGAATCAGTGTACTGATTCAACAAGCATACATGTCATTGCCTTACGTGAAACAACTTTACTACAAACTACTAGTAAGGTTCAACCAGTAAAGTTGAACTACTTTATGTTCAAGGTCGTTATTTCTCTGTAGAGTAAATGGCAAAAAATCGAATTGCTGGCATGGTACTTGATATATTTTGCCCTCTACTCTATGGTGTATTTGTGTGTGTGTGTGTGTGTGTGTGTGTGTGTGTGTGTGTGTGTGTGTGTGTGTGTATATACTGTATACATTGACAGAATCAAGTTCAAGGCAGCATTTTCATTCGCTCTCATTCAGCACTTGTTTCTTTACATTTTATGACTGTAGTCATACAAATAGACCCCATTTTTCCTGGAAATGAAGACGACATTATTGAATAACCACAGCTGTAACAGTTACAGTGCCTCCGGTAAGTATTCAGACCCCTTGGCTTTTTCCACGTTTTGTTAGGTTACAGACTTCTTCTAAAATGTATTAAAAAACATGTTTTCCCTCATCAATCTACACACAATAATGACAAAGCCAAAACAGCTGTTTTTTCCCCCGCTAATTTATTACAAATAAAAAACTGAAATGTCACATTTACATAAGTATTCAGACCCTTTACTCAGTACTTTGTTAAAGTCCCTTTGGCAGCAATTACAGCATTGAGTCTTCTTGGGTATGACGCTATAAGCTTGGCACACCTGTATTTGGGGAGTTTCCTGTTGGAAGGTGAACCTTCGCCCCAGTCTGAGGTGCTCTGGAGCAGGTTTTCATCAAGGATCTCTCTGTTGTTTGCTCCATTTATCTTTCCCTCAATCCCGACTAGTTTCCCAGTCCCTGCCGCTGAAAAACATTCCCACAGCATGATTCTGCCACCACCATGCTTCACCGGTTGGGATGGTGCCAGCTTTCTTCCAGACTTGACGCTTGGCATTCAAGCCAAAGAGTTCAATCTTGGTTTCATCAGACCAGAGAATCTTATTTCTCATGGTCTGAGAGTCCTTTAGGTGCCTTTGGTCAAACTCCAAGTGGGCTGTCATGTGCCTTTTACTGAGGAGTGGCTCCCGTCTGGCCACTCTACCATAAAGGCCTGATTGGTGGAGTGCTGCAGAGATGGTTGTTCTTCTGGAAGGTTATCCCATCTCCACAGAGGAACTCTAGAGCTCTGTCAGAGTGACCATCGGGTTCTTGGTCACCTCACTGACCAAGGCCCTTCTCCCCCGATTGTTCAGTTTGGATGGGCGGACAGCTCTAGGAAGACTATTGGTGGTCCCAAACTTCTTCCATTTAAGAATGATGGAGGCCACTGTGTTCTTGGGGATTTAAATGCTGCAGAAAAGTTTTGGTACTCTTCTCCAGATCTGTGCCTCGACACAATCCTGTCTAGGAGCTCTACGGACAATTCCTTCGACCTCATGGCTTGGTTTTTGCTCTGACATGCACTGTCAACTGTGGGACCTTATATAGACAGGTGTGTGCCTTTACAAATCATGTCCAATCAATTGAATTTACCACAGGTGGACTCCAATCAAGTTGTAGAAACATCTCAAGGATAATCAATGGAAACAGGATGCACCTGAGCTCAATTTCGAGTCTCTTAGCAAAGGGTCTGAATACAGTATTTCTGTTTTTATTTTTTATACATTTGTAAACATTTCTAAATACCTGTTTAAGCTTTGTTATTATGAGGTATTGTGTGTAGATTGCTGAGGGTTTTTAAATTTTTTTTTAATCCATTTTAGAATAAGGCTGTAACATAACAAAATGTGGAAAAAGTCGAGGGGTATTTTCCGAAGGCACTTTATGCTTACAGACGTACACTGAGGTAGTATAACCTCGTGACCCCACTATCTGGCACTCCACATCTAGCATACAGTGAAGGTTTCCCTCAGCGCAGAATCAGGTGTAAAACTGTTGCATGATTAGTCTCAAAGGGTTTGAATTATACCAAGACATTAGACACAGAAATCACCTCAGAGAGAGGTGTGTATATATATATATATATATATATATATATATATATATATATGTATATAATATAGAGATGAAGTATACCTACTGTATCTATACTGTACTATTTCAGATAGAAATAAACTATGAACTCAACAATGACCTTACACCTCAATACAATTGCAAGTGTCTTTGAATACAATGCATTAATAAGCACAAACAGGTAGCTAGCTATGCCAATCTCAGTCCCAAATGCTAAATATCTAGCATGGGGTATGATGTGGTGTTGTCACTAGGACTCACAACATAGGCACAAGTGTAACGACAGAGCCCATTCCTGACATGACTCATGTTACCAGTTGGCATGCCCTGCCTGGGAGGCCTGGCTGACTGAATAATTGAAAGCGGGTGGTGTGTGTGTGGTGTGTGTCTCTGTGTGTGTGTCTCGTACTGCCAACGGCCAACAGTGTTATGATGATTCCATGGTGGGACCGAGGCCAATGCTGAGGTCTGTACTAATGGCTGCTCAATGGTCAGGGCAGGGGCTGCTTGGTTTGGTGTATGTTTATTTGTCCAGTCCCATCACCACACCTCTCTCTCTCTCTCTCTCTCTCTCTCTCTCTCTCTCTCTCTCTCTCTCTCTCTACCAGCCCCCTTGCTCTCTACTTCCTGCTCAAACTTTTCTCTCTTTTCATTAATCTCTCTTCCATTATCTACCATCCTCTCTACTGCTCATACACTCTGCATCTCTCTCATACATTGATCGAGGTTGTGGTTAGTAGCAGTTCTGTGAGCTATTAAGTCTTTCATGAAACTGAAGAGTCCAGTTTTAGTTAGGGTAGAGTCACACTGTCACAGGCGAAGCTGTCTGTAGTCGTCACCAGCAGTAGGCCTGTTGTGTGTTTTCAGTACTATCCATTGTCATGGGAACATGTCACTGTGAGACAGAGCCATTACGCCACAGATAGAACAAGGCGCCAGATGTTTCACTGGATGAATAATTCTGAAGCATCCGGTTGGAATTTCCACTCCCGACCAAATATGGTGATGAGAGGAAGCCCAGGAGCCGGCAGTGGGAGAGTATGTAGCGAGATGGAACTGGGCTGACATTCTGCAGATTTTGGCGTCTAAGAAAAGCCTGATCTCAATACAGTTTTCTGTTCCCAAAACTAGAATCTCTTACAAACAGAGAGCACTACGTTTTGTAGACTTTACCCTTTGCCAAAGTTTTTAAAAGTTGTTTACAAGGAGAGCAAGGGTGGATTGAGTTATCATACACGTGCACGTCACAGAGTAGGCGTTCCCAAGTGGAAATATGCAAATACATAATAGAACGGGCCAATAGGATCTCGCTAGCTCGTGCTTGGCTCTGCCCACCTCCTTGCTTGTTCTGCCCACTTTCATTCATTTGCTCCCATTGAAAACGACACAGATTAACTAGTTATAAAATATCTTTGATTATGCTGTTAGCTTGTTCTCTTTCTTGATTACACTATCGTTTACTTAATAGTAGTTGGATTTGTGTGTCTACATTTAAAAAATGAACAAAGCCTAGAATTTCAGAAGTGATAGAGCGCTCTGTTAAGTACAGAATCCTGTGAAGCAGGACGTAAACATTTAGTCAGTATTTCAGAATGTCCGCTTTCAAAGAGGAACAGGAAATAATCATTAGTATCGCTAGTATCATGACCACATTGTGATATTTGTTGAAATTTGTCCTAATAGCGCTACAGCCTCAGTACACGGAGTAGCGATCTCTTCAATGGGTGGCTGGTGGGTCAGGCTGTGTTGCCTTGGCGACCCTGGGTAAGGTTGGCACTACTTGCTGGTGGGTCAGGCTGTGTTGCCTTGGCGACCCAGGGTAAGGTTGGCACTACTTGCTGGTGGGTCAGGCTGTGTTGCCTTGGCGACCCTGGGTAAGGTTGGCACTACTTGCCGGTGGGTCAGGCTGTGTTGCCCTGGCGACCCTGGGTAAGGTTGGCACTACTTGCCGGTGGGTCAGGCTGTGTTGCCCTGTTGCTGGTGGGTCAGGCTGTGTTGCCTTGGCGACCCTGGGTAAGGTTGGCACTACTTGCTGGTGGGTCAGGCTGTGTTGCCCTGGCGACCCTGGGTAAGGTTGGCACTACTTGTTGGTGGGTCAGGCTGTGTAGCCTTGGCGACCCTGAGTAAGGTTGGCACTACTTGCTGGTGGGTCAGGCTGTGTTGCCCTGGCGACCCTGGGTAAGGTTGGCACTACTTGCTGGTGGGTCAGGCTGTGTTGCCTTGGCGACCCTGGGTAAGGTTGGCACTACTTGTTGGTGGGTCAGGCTGTGTTGCCTTGGCGACCCTGGGTAAGGTTGGCACTACTTGTTGGTGGGTCAGGCTGTGTTGCCTTGGCGACCCTGGGTAAGGTTGGCACTACTTGTTGGTGGGTCAGGCTGTGTAGCCTTGGCGACCCTGGGTAAGGTTGGCACTACTTGTTGGTGGGTCAGGCTGTGTAGCCTTGGCGACCCTGGGTAAGGTTGGCACTACTTGTTGGTGGGTCAGGCTATGTAGCCTTGGCGACCCTGGGTAAGGTTGGCACTACTTGTTGGTGGGTCAGGCTGTGTAGCCTTGGCGACCCTGGGTAAGGTTGGCACTACTTGCTGGTCGGTTGGCGTGTGTCCTACTGTATTATTCAAGCAGGCCGAGGCGAGTGTGAGAAATCGAGGAGCAGAGAGGTGACGTCAGCTACCCCAAGAGGCCGGTGTCATGTTCTGAAATGTCATTTGTTAAAAGGCAGTCTGCATGAGAATATCTGTTTACGATCTAAAGACGGGTCACAGCCACACGGCAAGCAAATCATCATCTCTCCTAGAGTCATACTATTGTTATTTTACTGCTACTCTTTAATTATTTGTTACTTTTATTTCTTATTCTTATTTTTTGGGGTGGTATTTTATTATTCAATTTTTTTTTTAAACTGCATTGTTGGTTAAGGGCTTGTAAGTAAGCATTTCACTGTAAGGCATGTAACAAATAGAATTTGATTTGATATACCAGCCATGTGCACCACTGTTTGTTGACAGCCACTGTCCCAGAAGCATGTTGCTATGGCTACCTCTTCTTGGAAGTGTGTGTCTCTTCTCTCTTCTCTAATGAAGTATTCCCACTGCCTTAAAGGTTAGCCTTTGATTTCCTGGCCAGGCTAATTAGTGAGCCTACATGATGTGGCGCTAGCTCGTTATCTAGCGATCCACTGACACTACCCAGCTGGGACAGGCACAGGAAGTTCATATGAGTTCACCACTGAGGTGACCAACACACAAACACTGACAGAGGAGCTACTGAGGTGACCAACACACAGACACTGACGGAGGAGCTACTGAGGTGACCAACACACAGACACTGACAGAGGAGCTACTGAGGTGACCAACACACAGACACTGACAGAGGAGCTACTGAGGTGACCAACACACAGACACTGACAGAGGAGCTACTGAGGTGACCAACACACAGACACTGACAGAGGAGCTACTGAGGTGACCAACACACAGACACTGACGGAGGAGCTACTGAGGTGACCAACACACAGACACTGACGGAGGAGCTACTGAGGTGACCAACACACAGACACTGACGGAGGAGCTACTGAGGTGACCAACACACAGACACTGACAGCGGAGCTACTGAGGTGACCAACACACAGACACTGACAGAGGAGCTACTGAGGTGACCAACACACAGACACTGACAGAGGAGCTGCTGAGGTGACCAACACACATACACTGACAGAGGAGCTACTGAGGTGACCAACACACAGACACTGACAGAGGAGCTGCTGTAGTTAATTTTCATATTATACATTATTGTCTGTCACTAACTACCTGTAGCTCGGTGTATGTTGTCATTGTGTGTAGTTTGTGATGAATCTGTGTAATGTGTAATCTCTGATTGGTACATGTTCTTTGTGTGACACTTTTAGGTTGCTCTTTTGTGCAGTTTTGTGGCCTTTGAAATAGTCCGAGTCATGTTGAGGTGATTCACAATGACAGAAGGCCAAGAGTTGCCCATTCCGATTCTATTGAACACAGTTGTTTGGGCCTACAAGCTTGATCGTTATTGAGTTAGGAAAAGGAGGACAGGGAGAGAAATACTAGTATATTGAGTGGGAGCCTGTCTGACATGAAAAGCCAAACGCCAGTGCTTTAGTCCTGAACCCTTACATAGACAACGGTGCTAGGACACCAGATCAAGAGGAGAATGAATACTGTATATCAATGAGAAAGCGAAAGAGAGTGTCCACACTACAGAGACACGTGTGTAACAGTCATTATTTGCTCTCTCTGCATCTGCTCTTGCAAGATTCAAATAGTTGAAGTGGTGTCATAGCGTGACACGGACAGCCGTAAGTCACAGGCTGACAGAAGAGAGAGACATGACTGGACGACTGTACAAAGGAACACTAAATGACTGACGGTGGGCTCCCGTATATCCAACCGTCTCCCCTCTCGCCACCCTCCCTCCCCCTCCTCTTCCCTTCTAATGCTAAAGGGTTATGTGATTGTCATCGTTATTGTCCCACAGGGAGATGGGGAAACCACGACAGAGCCGATCCCTCTAAATCAATCTGTCTATGTTGATGGATCTGGCAGATGGCAGTAGAATGTAGCTGGTACGATGGCTGATTTGACAGGAACGCAAGCTTTACGTATACATATTTTACTTCCCTGATCTTTGTCCCAAATGGCACCCTTTGCACTGTACTCTTAGAAAAAAAAGGTGCTATCTAGAATAGAGGTCGACCGATTAATTATGGCAGATTTCAAGTTTTCATAACAATTGGTAATCGGCATTTTTGGGCGCCGATTATGGCCGATTATATTGCAATCCACGAGGAGACTGACCACCTGTTATGCGAGTGCAGGCAGCAAGGAGCCATGGTAAGTTGCCAGCTAGCATTAAACTTATCTTATGATAAACAATCAATCTTAACATAATCACTAGTTAACTACACATGGTTGATGATATTACTAGTTTAACTAGCTTGTCCTGCGTTGCATATAATCAATGTGGTGCCTGAAATTGTGTCACTTCTCTTGCGTTCAGTGTAAGCAGAGTCAGGGTATATGCAGCAGTTTGGGCCGCCTGGCTCGTTGCGAAATGTGTGAAGACAATTTCTTCCTAACAAAGACCGTAAATAATTTGCCAGAGTTTTACATAATTATGACATAACATTGAAGGTTGTGCAATGTAACAGCAATATTTACACCTACGGTTGCCACCCGTTCGATAAAATACGGAACGGTTCCGTATTTCACTGAAAGAATAAATGTTTTGTTTTCGAAATGATAGTTTCCGGACTTTACCATATTAATGACCTAAGGCTCGTATTTCTGTGTGTTTATTAAATTATAATTAAGTCTATGATTTCATATTTGATAGAGCAGTCTGACTGAGCGGTGGTAGGCAGCAGCAGGCTCGTAATCATTCATTCAAACAGCACTTTGCTGCGTTTGCCAGCAGCTCTTCACAGTGCTTGAAGCACAGCACTGTTTCTGACTTCAAGCCTGTCAACTCCCGAGATTAGGCTGGCAATACTAAAGTGCCTATAAGAACATCCAATAGTCAAAGGTCTATGAAATACAAATGGTGTAGAGAGAAATAGTCCTACATGAAGACTCATGTTAAAAGGAACCACCAGCTTTCATATGTTCTCATGTTCTGAGCAAGGCACTTAAACGTTAGCTTTTTTACATGGCACATATTGCACTTTTACTTTCTTCTCCAACACTTTGTTTTTGCATTATTTAAATAAAATTAAACATGTTTCATTATTTATTTGAGACTAATTTTATTTTATTTATGTATTATATTTTGTTATATTTTGTATATATTGTTCATTCAGTATTGTTGTAATTGTCATTATTATTATTAATACATATATATAAATCATCCCATTAATCGGTATCGGCTTTTTTTGGTCCTCCAATAATCTGTATCGGTGTTGCTGCTGAAAAATCATAACTCTAATCTAAAACCTAAAAGGGTTCTTCAGCTGTCCCCATAGGAGAACCCTTTGAAGAACCCTTTTTGGTTCCAGGTATAACTATTTTGGTTCCAGGTAGAACCATTTACACAGAGGGTTCTACATAGAACCCAAAAGAGTTCTACCTGGAACCAAAAAGGCTTTTACAGGGAACTAAAAAGGGTTGGGGACAGTCGAAGAACAGTTTTCAAACCCATTTTTCTAAGAGGCGCCTATGTGCCTTGGTCAAAGTTAGTGCACTAAATATGAAACATGGTGTCATTTGGGACACACACCTTGACTTCTGGCAAGATTTTTAAATAGGTTAATGCTTAAGTAGCCTACATAGCTTAGCCTAATGCAAAGACACAACTATCATAATGGAAATTTTAACAAGACTATTTTTGTTTTTGTTGACAATGTGTTACTGCAATCCCTTGGGCTATATCATAATTGTGACTGTGAGCCCCAGTTTTCTAAAATACTAATTCAGCTTTCTGCAACACTTGTGCTTTTAGATAAGAAAGTTTGTTCTCATAGCCTGAAAGCACATTTTTCACAGTGCTAACGGCCTAGACTACACTTTATTAGCTTCTGAACTAAGAGCTGTGTGTTAGGGGACTTAATTTCATCCCAAAAGACACACTATTCCCTATTTAGTATACTACTTTTGACCAGGACCCTATGGGTGCTGGTCAAAAGTAGTGCACAAAATCGGGAATAGGGTGTCATTTGGGATGTAGATGCCTCACAATAAATACAACTCCAACCCAGATGTTTGTTGTTTTGTTTATTTATAGCTTTTACATTTTACATAATACTCCTCCACACAGAACACATTCTTCTGGAACAGCACATCGACAGTGGTACAACATCATTTTTCTAATTCAAAGCAATTCCCTGCTTTTAGCTGTGCTGAGCATTGAAATATATGTATATTTTAATTCCTAGCAAAACAATTGAGCCCCATTTGACTCACAGGAAACAATGAGATAGCGCTTGTGAATAGTGGTGGCGTTGTTTACCTAATGTTTAAACGGTGCACTTTTCATCCTAACTTCTGTTATACCCCCCGAAGCACCAGAAAAGTGCTGGGACAGCACAATCATAGATAGTCTTTTACTGTAATAGCTTCCATGTCGTCCAGGAGCTGTGGTCGAAGGGCAGAGAGAGAGAGAGAGAGAGCGGGAGTGGGGGGAGGGAAAGAAAGAGCGATAGGGAGACGGAGAGGGAGAGAGAAATAGGGATTGAGAGAGAGAGAGATATACAGAAGAAAAAGGACAGAGATAGAGAAATAGAGATCCTCTATAGTACATTTTTTCAGGGCCTGCAGATCCCTCATGTGATTTTCTACAAGTTTACAGTGATGGATCAATCCTTGTCTCATGAGTGTATAGTCTGCTGATTATCAAGTGTACCTGAAAGCTGAGGGTTGTGGCTTTCCAATACACTAGCAAGTTATAAAATACAACGTTCACTGAATTCGATGATCAGTCTATTTGCGTAGTTTTCCTTATTGGGTATTGTGCAGTACAGTGTGTCTGTTTCTGTGTATTTATAGGTGGTGTCTAGTGTCATTACCTGACTAGTTCACTGGGAATCACACTGGACTGTATCTATCCTCTCTCCCCCCCAGGGGCCGTTTCAGCCCTGAGAATAACTGGCACACGCCGTATGTGTTATCATCCCCTCGCATAGAGGGGGAAAGATGGAGAGAATAGGTGAGGTTAAAAACGAGGAGAGAAAGGCTCAAAGGACAGATGGAGAAGAGCGAGAGAGAGACACTTTAACAGCTCGCTGTATTTTAACCCTTGCATGGACAAATAAGAACATCACAGAAAGTATCAAGAAAGAAAGAAAGAAAGAGGTTGTTTAAATAAAAAAACATCTCCCTCTCCTCCTGGCTTATATGGGCCCTGGTCAAAAGGAGTGCAGTTAATAGGGAATATAGAATAGGGTGACATATGGGACTCTATCCAGCAGGAAGAACACAGAGAGGTGATGGAGGTGCAGGGATGTGGAAGGACTGATGACATGTCTATTCCACACTGAATCCTATCCTGAAAGGCTCCCTCGCTCTGTGTGTGTGTGTGTGTGTGTGTGTGTGTGTGTGTGTGTGTGTGTGTGTGTGTGTGTGTGTGTGTGTGTGTGTGTGTGTGTGTGTGTGTGTGTGTGTGTGTGTGTGATTCAGGAGGAGCAGTGGAGCAGAATAAGCCCTCTCAACAGTTCAATGTCTGATGTAGTGAGTGCTCTGTGGAACGTAAACTAGCCTGCATACTTCACACTGTACTACAGCTCACTACCGTCCTGAAGCATGGAGCAGTCGGCATTATCCCTCACACCAGGTCTGGATCGAATAGAACAATATCATAGTGTGTGAGTCTTGCTATAAGGTCAGTAGTGGGTTGATGCAGGTTGAGAATGAATGTGAGGAGGATGACAATTGTCGGAGATCTGTCTCATTGTCTGTCTGTCGCATTCGCCGCTCTTCGCTGGTCTCTCTGTCTTTCTGAATGTAAGTGTGGCGTATGCATACAGCACAGTAGTAGTCTGTGCTCTCCTGTGATGAATCAGAGCAATCACAAGGCTTTAACCTAGTCTTTGCTCTATTCCCCTGGCTCCTCTCCTCGTCTCTCCTCTTCTCACACCATGTCTCCACACAGCAGTTTGACACCTGCCATGTAGAAGACAGTCAAGTGACAAACTGTCACTGCCACTGTGTGTGGGACTCTCTTTACTTCACTCCCTACCCAGTCTTTTGGGATCAGGAAGTCAGTGCATCAAGGATCAGTCAACCTCCTGTACTGTTACGTGCCAATCACTATATCTGATTGAAATATGGGATGTCAATTTAGACATCATACTGTAATACTACAATAGCTGTCTCCTTGGGTTTTTCTGCTGCGATGGCAGTATTTTCACGCTTGCCCTCAATATACGAGTATTGGACACGTTTGTCCTCAATATACGAGTATTGGACACGTTTGCCCTCAATACACGAGTATTGGACACATTTGTCCTCAATATACGAGTATTGGACACGTTTCACACATGTCTGTATGTCTGTTTGTTTCCTTTCTACCACTAGGCCTGTCTGTGTTCCACTGTAGCCTATTGGTTGTGTTGGTCGTAAAAGAGTGTGTGAACACATTGCTGGAGTAATGAGACTCTCTGTTGGTGAGACTCTAATCCAAGCCTTTCTCTGTGCAGATATCTCTCTCTTTCTCTCTCTCTTTCTCTCTCTCTCTCTCTCTCTCTCTCCCTCCCTCTTTCTTTCTGTGTCTTCCCCTCCCCCTCTCTCTGAGTGGAGTGGATATGGATTTGAGCTCCAGTATGTGTGAGATTGTGTTTTACTCCCAGGCAGGAGAGAAGATGAGAGGATTGGGTCTTTTTCATGTGTAATGCAGTAATGCAGCCCCATAATAGCTCTGTAGGGAGGTGTGTGTTTATGCTCTGGTTATTCCCTGCTTCCAGCTCAGTGCTGTTGGCTTACTACTCTATGACTGTGTCCCAAATACACCTATTCCCTCTATTCTGCACTGCTTTTGACCAAGGCCCTCTCCTCTCCTATCCCCTCCTCTCCTCGCCCTCGCCCTCGCCCTCGCCTCTCTTCTCTTCTCCTCCCTTGGTATAGAGATCTCAGGTTTTATTGGGTGCCCTGAAAGCTCCATTACATCAGAGTGCTTTCTGACAAGCAGACGATGTGATAATAGATAACATTCCCACGCTGAAAGGTCATCAGAGGATCTCTCTTTCTGTCTCTCTGCCTGTCTCCTCACTAACACTGTGGCTAGAGGCTGCTGTCTGGCTGCTGAAGTCCTCCTGCCTGGATGGACACTTGACATTTTTAGCATGGGCGCTTTTTGGAAATTATTTAAAGTGCCAACAACTACCAAAATTGAAAATGGCATTGCTTCTCCAACTAAGAGTTTTTTTTACATGCAGGGTTATGGTTGAATTTATAGTATATTACTTTTTCACTTTAATCATATTTGATGGCAGTGGTGGAAAAAGTACCCAATTGTCATACTTGAGTAAAAGTAAACCTTAATAGAAAATGGCTCAAGTATAAGTGAGTCACCCAGTAAAATACTACTTGAGTAAAAGTCTAAAAGTGTTTCGTTTTAAATATATTTAAGTATCAAAAGTAAATGTAATTGCTAAAATATACTTAAGTGTCAAAAGTAAAAGCATAAAACATTTCACATTCCTTATATTAAGCAAACCAGACAGTACGATTTTCTTGTTTTTTAAATTTACGGATAGCCAGGGGCACACTCCAACACTCAGACATAATTTACAAACAAAGTATTTGTGTTTAATGAGTCCGCCAGATCAGAGGCAGTAGGGATGACCACGGATGTTCTCCTGATAAGTGCGTGAGTTGGACCATTGTCCTGTCCTGCTAAGCATTCGTAATGTAACCAGTACTTTTTGGTATCAGGGAAAATGTATGGAGTAAAAAGTACATAATTGTCTTTAGGATTGTAGTGGAGTAAAAGTAAAAGTTGTCAGTAATATGAATAGTAAAGTACAGATACCCCAAAAAACTACTTCAGTAGTACTTTAAAGTATTTTTACTTAAGTACTTTACACCACTGTTTCATGGTTGTGTGGGTTTCAATGGCTCTTATAAAGTACTATACATAAAGCCTACCTTATTGGAATTGTACATTATTTGACCATTTGCTGACCACTCACCTCTGTGTCCTTTCTCTCTCTCCCCCCCCCCCCCCCCCCTTCCCCCTCTCCCCCCTTCAGACATGGCTCCAGAGGTATGGCTACCTTCCCCCTACAGACCCCAGGATGTCGGTCCTGCGGACGGCCCAGACCATGCAGTCTGCTATCGCTGCCATGCAGCGTCTCTATGGCCTCAACGTCACAGGATCGCTGGACAGGAACACTATAGAGTGAGCCTCACCACTTTGTATGTTGTAGGGGATCGGTTTGAGAAGGAAGATGCACATAATTATTCATCTTGATCACAGAATGAGTAGTTATTTGGGATGCAAGGTGCTTTATAAATCATTCAGTCTGTGCAGTACAACTTCATTGTAGGTTAATGAACGTCCCTAAACGTCCAATAAACAGTCACAGACCTTTATAAACATACCTGTAATGCTGTCCTGATTCGCTGCTTGACATTCTGGAAGAGAAGAGAACAGACGGGAGCGTTTCCCAGACAGAGAGTTAGCATCACACAGGTTAAGTGTCCCGTTTTAATGTGATCAAAGGGCTCTTTTACAGCAGATACACCTACACCAGCAGATCAAAGTCAGGGTAAATGCCACAGTATTACTCTGAACCTAGAAGCCTAGAAAGGGAATGAAAGCTTCAGTCTTCCTGTCTGCCTGTCTGTCTCTCTGCTGCTCGTTGAACCAATCAACATGTGTAAGAGTCCCTAGGGTTGCATCCCAAATGGCACCCTGTTCCCTATATAGTGCACTACTTTTCTCCAGGGCTCATAGGGCTCTGGTTAAAAGTAGTGCACTAATAGGGAATAGGGTGCCATTTGGGATGCACAAAAGGAGTCTAAGAAGCTGCAGTTTGGTTGTGTTAAAAGGATTAGAGAAACAAGTACCTTTTTTGCTGCTGAGATCAATTGTATGATGTGTGTATCAAATCAGTTACAACAATGTGGTGGAATTTGTGATGACTAACCTGCATGCTAAAGTCTAATTTTTTGTTTCTTTGTGCTTCGTATAATGATGTTAGCGATTACACAGTAAGGTGAGGCATATCTCTTATTATGTCTATTTCTTTGCAGATGTGTGTGTGTCCACGAGTGTGTTTGTGTGTGTGTGACTTTGTGATAACTAGTATGTCTATTGGAAGTAATGACAGGATTGCATTACAAAGTTTGTTCAGCCAAGGCCAAGTATACACCCTGTTTTGACTAATGGTGTTCTCTGTTCTTCCTAGCTGGATGAAGAAGCCCCGATGTGGTGTACCAGACCAGCTAGGAGGGGCGTCCAAATTCAGTGTCCGGAAAAAGCGGTACGCCCTTACGGGGCAGAAGTGGCAGCATAAGCATATCACATACAGGTGAGTTGATTGTTTGCTTGGTGATTGGTTGCTTGGTTTGTTGGTTGGTTGGTTGGTTGGTTTGTGATTGGTTGGTTGGTGATTGGTTGTTTGGTTGGTTTGTTATTAGTTGGTTGGTTGGTAGCATAAGCATATCACATACAGGTGAGTTGATTGATTGGTTGGTTGGATGATTGGTTGATTAGGGATTGATTTTTGGTTAATACAATTGATACAGTACTTTAAAACATGGGCTTTACTCTATGGGTCTGCCATGTGCCTGAGGATGTGTCTAGGCTTCATGTCTGTGTTCATGAGTCTACATAAGAAGGTCTTACTAGGTGAAGACATGTGGCAACCTCTCAGCTAGGCTATATGTAAAAGGTCCTGTGTGGTTCAGTTGGTATCAGCGCAGCTCTAACAACACCATGGTCATTGGGTTCAACACCTGCAGGGATCACATACTAAAAAGGGATTCACTCGATTTACTGTAAGTCGCTTTGGATAAAACGCTACAGTTAAGTTGCATGCACTGAATTATATTGTCTGTCTGATGAAACCCTCCAAAACAAAAACTTTTCAGGAAATGTTTTAAAACGGCCATATTTTCCCATTAACGAACATACAATTACGAAACTTCAGAAGCTATTTCGAATACAATCTCTTGATCCTAGAGTACTCATACAGTATATTGAGTACATATTGAGTACATTTGAGTTACATTTTTCATCAGACAGTGACGATACAGTATATTATATTATATTATATTATACAGTGCATTCGGAAAGTATTCAGACCCATAGACTTTTTCCACATGTTGTTACGTTACAGCCTTATTTTAAAATTGATAAAATAAAAACAATACCTCATCAATCTACAAACAATACTCCATAATGATAAAGCAAAAACAGTTTTTTAGAAATGTTTGCACACTTATTAAAAATAAAACAGAAATACCTTATTTACATAAGTATTCAGACCCTTTGCTATGAGACTCTAAATTGAGCTCAGGTGCATCCTGTTTCCATTGATCATCCTTGAGATGTTTCTACAACTTGAGTGAGGTGACCAAGAACCCGATCGTCACTCTGACAGAGTTCCAGAGTTCCTCTGTGGAGATGGGAGAACCTTCCAGAAGGACAACCATCGCTGCAGCACTCCACCAATCAGGCCTTTATGGTAGAGTGGCTAGACGGAGCCATTCCTCAGTAAAAGGCACATGACAGCCCGCTTGGAGTTTGCCAAAAGACATCTAAAGACTCTCAGACCATGAGAAACAAGATTCTCTGGTCTGATGAAACCAAGATTGAACTCTTTGACCTGAATGCCAAAACAACCCTAAGCACACAGCCAAGACAATGCAGGAGTGGCTTCGGGACAAGTCTCTGAATGTCTTTGAGTGGCCCAGCCAGAGCCCAGACTT
Source organism: Salmo trutta (assembly GCF_901001165.1). NCBI lineage: Eukaryota > Metazoa > Chordata > Actinopteri > Salmoniformes > Salmonidae > Salmo > Salmo trutta. Next base: position 23,032,762 of record NC_042958.1, read on the forward strand.
GAACCCGAACAAACATCTCTGGAGAGACCTGAAAATAGCTGTGCAGCGACGCTCCCCATCCAACCTGACAGAGAGGATCTGCAGAGAAAAATGGGAGAAACTACCCAAATACAAGTCTACCAAGCTTGTAGCGTCACACCCAAGAACACTTGACACTGTAATCGCTGTCAAATGGGCTTCAACAAAGTAGAGAGTAAAGGGTCTGAATACTTATGTAAATGTGATATTTCAGTTTTTTTGTTTTTATACATTTGCAAAAAAATCTAAAAACCTGCTTTTGCTTTGTCATTATGGGGTATTGTGTGTAGATTGATGAGAAACAAAAACAATTTAATCCATTTTAGAATGATTAGGCTGTAACGTAACAGAATGTGGAAAAAGTCAAGGGGTCTGAAAACTTTTCAGAATGTACTGTTTATAAAGAAAAATAACCCCAGAACCACAGTTGAGTTTTCCCCTAGCTACTAGCTATACATCTCCTGAGTTTTCCCCTAGCTACTAGCCGTACATCTCCTGAGTTTTCCCCTAGCTACTAGCTGTACATCTCCTGAGTTTTCCCCTAGCTACTAGCTGTACATCTCCTGAGTTTTCCCCTAGCTACTAGCTGTACATCTCCTGAGTTTTCCCCGAGCTACTAGCTGTACATCTCCTGAGTTTTCCCCTAGATACTAGCTATACATCTCCTGAGTTTTCCCCTAGCTACTAGCTATACATCTCCTGAGTTTTCCCCTAGCTACTAGCTGTACATCTCCTGAGTTATCCTCTAGATACTAGCTGTACATCTCCTGAGTTTTCCCCTAGCTACTAGCTGTACATCTCCTGAGTTTTCCTCTAGCTACTAGCTGTACATCTCCTGAGTTTTCCCCGAGCTACTAGCTGTACATCTCCTGAGTTTTCCTCTAGCTACTAGCTGTACATCTCCTGAGTTTTCCTCTAGCTACTAGCTATACATCTCCTGAGTTTTCCTCTAGCTACTAGCTGTACATCTCCTGAGTTTTCCCCTAGCTACTAGCTGTACATCTCCTGAGTTTTCCCCTAGCTACTAGCTATACATCTCCTGAGTTTTCCTCTAGCTACTAGCTGTACATCTCCTGAGTTTTCCCCTAGCTACTAGCTGTACATCTCCTGAGTTTTCCTCTAGCTACTAGCTGTACATCTCCTGAGTTTTCCTCTAGCTACTAGCTATACATCTCCTGAGTTTTCCCCTAGCTACTAGCTGTACATCTCCTGAGTTTTCCCCTAGCTACTAGCTATACATCTCCTGAGTTTTCCCCTAGATACTAGCTGTACATCTCCTGAGTTTTCCCCGAGCTACTAGCTGTACATCTCCTGAGTTTTCCTCTAGCTACTAGCTGTACATCTCCTGAGTTTTCCTCTAGCTACTAGCTGTACATCTCCTGAGTTTTCCTCTAGCTACTAGCTGTACATCTCCTGAGTTTTCCTCTAGCTACTAGCTGTACATCTCCTGAGTTTTCCCCTAGCTACTAGCTGTACATCTCCTGAGTTTTCCTCTAGCTACTAGCTGTACATCTCCTGAGTTTTCCCCGAGCTACTAACTATACATCTCCTGAGTTTTCCTCTAGCTACTAGCTATACATCTCCTGAGTTTTCCTCTAGCTACTAGCTGTACATCTCCTGAGTTTTCCCCTAGCTACTAGCTGTACATCTCCTGAGTTTTCCTCTAGCTACTAGCTGTACATCTCCTGAGTTTTCCTCTAGCTACTAGCTGTACATCTCCTGAGTTTTCCCCTAGCTACTAGCTATACATCTCCTGAGTTTTCCTCTAGCTACTAGCTGTACATCTCCTGAGTTTTCCCCTAGCTACTAGCTATACATCTCCTGAGTTTTCCTCTAGCTACTAGCTGTACATCTCCTGAGTTTTCCCCTAGCTACTAGCTATACATCTCCTGAGTTTTCCTCTAGCTACTAGCTGTACATCTCCTGAGTTTTCCTCTAGCTGTACATCTCCTGAGTTTTCCTCTAGCTACTAGCTGTACATCTCCTGAGTTTTCCCCTAGCTACTAGCTGTACATCTCCTGAGTTTTCCTCTAGCTACTAGCTGTACATCTCCAGAGTTTTCCTCTAGCTACTAGCTATACATCTCCTGAGTTTTCCCCTAGCTACTAGCTATACATCTCCTGAGTTTTTCTCTAGCTACTAGCTATACATCTCCTGAGTTTTCCTCTAGCTACTAGCTATACATCTCCTGAGTTTTCCTCTAGCTACTAGCTATACATCTCCTGAGTTTTCCTCTAGCTACTAGCTGTACATCTCCTGAGTTTTCCCCTAGCTACTAGCTGTACATCTCCTGAGTTTTCCCCTAGCTACTAGCTGTACATCTCCTGAGTTTTCCCCTAGCTACTAGCTATACATCTCCTGAGTTTTCCCCTAGCTACTAGCTGTACATCTCCTGAGTTTTCCTCTAGATACTAGCTGTACATCTCCTGAGTTTTCCTCTAGATACTAGCTGTACATCTCCTGAGTTTTCTCCTAGCTACTAGCTGTACATCTCCTGAGTATTCCTCTAGCTACTAGCTGTACATCTCCTGAGTTTTCCTCTAGCTACTAGCTATACATCTCCTGAGTTTTCCTCTAGCTACTAGCTGTACATCTCCTGAGTTTTCCCCGAGCTACTAGCTGTACATCTCCTGAGTTTTCCCCTAGTTACTAGCTGTACATCTCCTGAGTTTTCCTCTAGCTACTAGCTGTACATCTCCTGAGTTTTCCTCTAGCTACTAGCTATACATCTCCTGAGTTTTCCTCTAGCTACTAGCTGTACATCTCCTGAGTTTTCCTCTAGCTACTAGCTGTACATCTCCTGAGTTTTCCTCTAGCTACTAGCTATACATCTCCTGAGTTTTCCTCTAGCTACTAGCTGTACATCTCCTGAGTTTTCCTCTAGCTACTAGCTGTACATCTCCTGAGTTTTCCTCTAGCTACTAGCTGTACATCTCCTGAGTTTTCCTCTAGCTACTAGCTATACATCTCCTGAGTTTTCCTCTAGCTACTAGCTGTACATCTCCTGAGTTTTCCTCTAGCTACTAGCTGTTCATCTCCTGAGTTTTCCTCTAGCTACTAGCTGTACATCTCCTGAGTTTTCCTCTAGCTACTAGCTGTACATCTCCTGAGTTTTCCTCTAGCTACTAGCTGTTCATCTCCTGAGTTTTCCTCTAGCTACTAGCTGTACATCTCCTGAGTTTTCCTCTAGCTACTAGCTGTACATCTCCTGAGTTTTCCTCTAGCTACTAGCTATACATCTCCTGAGTTTTCCTCTAGCTACTAGCTGTACATCTCCTGAGTTTTCCCCTAGCTACTAGCTATACATTTTCCTCTAGCTACTAGCTGTACATCTCCTGAGTTTTCCTCTAGCTACTAGCTGTACATCTCCTGAGTTTTCCTCTAGCTACTAGCTATACATCTCCTGAGTTTTCCCCTAGCTACTAGCTATACATCTCCTGAGTTTTCCTCTAGCTACTAGCTATACATCTCCTGAGTTTTCCTCTAGCTACTAGCTGTACATCTCCTGAGTTTTCCTCTAGCTACTAGCTGTACATCTCCTGAGTTTTCCTCTAGCTACTAGCTGTACATCTCCTGAGTTTTCCTCTAGCTACTAGCTGTACATCTCCTGAGTTTTCCCCTAGCTACTAGCTATACATCTCCTGAGTTTTCCTCTAGCTACTAGCTGTACATCTCCTGAGTTTTCCTCTAGCTACTAGCTGTACATCTCCTGAGCTTTCCTCTAGCTACTAGCTATACATCTCCTGAGTTTTCCTCTAGCTACTAGCTGTACATCTCCTGAGTTTTCCTCTAGCTACTAGCTGTACATCTCCTGAGTTTTCCTCTAGCTACTAGCTGTACATCTCCTGAGTTTTCCTCTAGCTACTAGCTGTACATCTCCTGAGTTTTCCTCTAGCTACTAGCTGTACATATCCTGAGTTTTCCTCTAGCTACTAGCTGTACATCTCCTGAGTTTTCCTCTAGCTACTAGCTGTACATCTCCTGAGTTTTCCTCTAGCTACTAGCTGTACATCTCCTGAGTTTTCCTCTAGCTACTAGCTGTACATCTCCTGAGTTTTCCCCTAGCTACTAGCTGTACATCTCCTGAGTTTTCCCCTAGCTACTAGCTATACATCTCCTGGGGAACAAGTCCTATACTGAAACCTGGTTAACCAGAGAATAGAATACCCGTTTCCTCTCTAGAAACTTAACTAGCAGCCTTACTCAACTCATTAGAAATCACATTCCTCCCTCTTTTTATACAACCGTCTGACTTGCAAACAGGCAGACAGACAGAATGACAGACAGAAAAACAGACAGATATACAGACAGAATGACAGACAAACAGAGCGACAGAATAACAGAATGGCAGACAGACAGACATTAGAAGGGCAGCTGCCATGCAATCCTTCTTTAATCTGAACATTGAAGCCACTCCTCGCGGTCCCCTTCTTCTCCTCCTTTTTTCACGCTCCTTTTATCGCTCTCTCTTTCGTTCTTTCAGCGTCTTTGCTCCTGAGGGGTACTGTTAGGCTGTGTCCACTCTACATCAGATAGGATTACACCCATGTCTCAACATATCATTACTCAGTAACACATATCACACTTTAAAGCTTTATACCAAGAAATATATGTAAAAATTGTAACGTCTTTTTTGCAACAGATCAAATATAGGTCTCTGTCTGGCCCTACATTTTTAAGTATAACTGCCCCCAATCCCATACTTTATGGACTAATCCTTGAGCTTCAGAATAAAAATGTATTTCCATTTTTGTCTGCCTTGAAGGATAAAAATGAACAGTATTACCAAAACCTTGATTATAATCTGGACTCTGTGACCCACTCATGAACTGTAGCGATGCCAGGAAGGAATGGAAGAAAGAAGCGATAGGGCAAAAATAGAAAGGGCTGTAGTGTGTGCAGTGCATTAAAAGGAATGGATGGAGATTGAAGAAAGGAGAGGTAAAGGAAGATGAGGAAGGGGAGAGTGCTGCAGTAGAAAGGGAAAGAGAGATTCAAGGAGAAGATGACATTTTTCACACTGTGTCATTCGTCAAGGCAACCACCACCAAAAATGTGTGTCCATCTCTATACAGTTGAACATACCTGACCATTATATTAGATAATACAGCATATTAATATTAGTACTGATATTATATTTAATATACAGTATTATACAGTATATGAAATCCTTTGTTAGTTACAATGACCTGATGCTTATAGAACACTGAGAGAAAGAGAGCAAGAGGGAGATGGAGAGAGGGAGACAGAGAGAAAGAGACAGAGACAGTACTGAGAGAGACAGAGAGAAAGAGAGGTAGCGATGCAGAGCAGAAAGCTGAGTCAGATGATGGTTATATAACGATATACAACATTTTGGGAGAGGGAGTGGGTGAGGATGAGGGCAGGGGAGAGTGTGTGTGTCTGTGTCTGTCTGTGTGTGTGTGTGTGTGTGTGTGTGTGTGTGTGTGTGTGTGTGTGTGTGTGTGTGTGGTTGTGTGTGTGTGTGTGTGTCTGTGTGTGTGTGTGTGTGTGTGTGTGTGTGTGTGTGTGTGTGTGTGTGTGTGTGTGTGTCTGTGTGTGTGTGGTTATGTGCGTGCGTGTGTGTGTGTGGTTGTCTCCAGTAGCTGGCCTGGCCAGATGGGGATGAAGCTATTCCTCATGCCACATCCATCTCTCTATCTACCATGTCCCATCATCATACCTATCCCAACCACTCCTGCTCTGCATTATTGCCTAGATGCATTTCTATGAGAGAGAGGCTGTGTATCCATGTAACCTGAGTGGAAGTCTGGGTGTTTGCCAGTTAAGTGATTATGCCTCTCTCTGTTGGTACTGGACATGTGCATGCATTGACATACAGTAGACACATGCTAATGGTAGGGAGGCGATAATTAGCTCTAGCATCCCCATAACTCTCCCAGCATGGAGTATGGAGGTGGTGTACAGTCTTATAGCTCAACCTCATTAAAACAACATGCATCCATACACTACAGTAGTCTCTCTCTCTCTCTCTCTCTCTCTCTCTCTCTCTCTCTCTCTCTCTCAAAACATTATCTATCTCCAGTGTCTTCAACTCCCTGAGGTGCAGGAGGACAGACAGACAGAGAGAGGGAACAGTAACACCTGCCAGCGTCGTGCTAGCACAGGCGGTGGTGGGAGAGAGGAGAGAGCCAGAGAGGGGGTGATGTTCAGCTGCTGTAGCCAGAGTGAGGGTGGGAGGCCTGGGGGCTAGAACAGAGAGATCCATCCCCTCTTGTCCTGGAGCTCTGGAGCTACCACGGCTGTTGCTGTTCTACACACACCCTAGGCAGTGTGGAGAGTTCGAGGACAGGGGAGGGAGGGGTTGCGATGGGAAACAGGGAAGTATTTTGGTCAGGGATGGATTATAGTTGAGCACCCTTTGGTTTGCTGAAAGGTTTGTTATAACAAGGACCACATGTTACGTGTTCAACCTCGTAGGTACTTAGAAAAACATTGAAGTCGTGAAGTAACATTTGAAGTAACATTCACATCAAATGTAGTTGATCTGGTTGGTTGATCTCTAGCAGGGCTTGTAGTGTTAGTTCCAAATGCACTTGCAACGTTGGTGTGTAGTATCTCGTATAGTGCGGAGAGCCTTAGCTCAGACATACTTAAAGAAAAAGTGAAATCTAAAGCCAAGATTCCTTGACTATCCGGTGCAGACCTGGCCACATGGCATGCTGTGGGATTATTTGTGGCCTTCTACAGGCCACATCACCCTGTGAGCAATCAGTCGTATGTACTCCTAATCTTTGATGTTCAGTCGACTGGCAAAAGACTGGCACGAGATCAACACGATAACAGTCAAACCAGATAAAGTGCCAAACTGGTATTTCCCATACTGACATCCCCATAGTGACTTATAAGGAGTGGTATGCTTTACAACCTGCGTTCATGTGGCGATAGCATCGACTAGCCTAACGCAGTGGAAACTATTTCAACTTTACATACATATTAGCTGATGTGCCTAACAGGAAATGAAGGTTCCAGGGTGGCATTTCTTCACTCTGAACCTACGATGAATGTAGGGGTTAGCTAAACAATGCACTAGGAGATAGAATGTCAAGACTTTATGAGTCTACATTCTACATGGGTCACATCCTGCTGGGTTGGAGATCGTATGGAATAACAGGAATAGGGTGGGGTTGCCCCTAGACCTTGGATCAGTTCAGCATTTCCCCCACTAATGGTTAAGGCTAGGATTGGGGGAGGGGAAGCTGATCCTAGATCTGTAATAACATGTTTGAGGATGGGCCATACAGGCACGTGGGAGTTGATAGCCATTGACTCGTCGGTTTATTGATTGGTTGTCACCCTGCAACATAGCAGGAAGCTTAAAACATTTCCATTGATTGAATGAACTGCTAATCGTCTATTTCCAATCTGTTTTCCCTGTCGTTGAACTGATTCCTTATTCAGATGCCGGCAGCTGAAATACAGTCCTTGTGTCTCATGAAAGACTCACAGGGATAACCTACTGTAGAACATGGTTCAACACCGTTTCAGGCTTTGGTGTTGTGGATGTTGTAGATGTGGCAGTGAAGGAGGCTGTGTTGTGAAGGAACATATGGTGTCCTTGTGGGTCTATTTTTAGGCCTGGATTCTCAGCATGCGGCCAGTGACGGGATGTGGAGCTTTGATAAGATGGAGCAGCCTTCAAACTGCAGCAGCAGAAAACAGTCATTTATACACTGATGCTGCTCGGCTGCCAGGGAACTGGGACTGATCTCTGTCTCTTTACTGTGTGTGTGTGTGTGTGTGTGTGTGTGTGTGTGTGTGTGTGTGTGTGTGTGTGTGTGTGTGTGTGTGTGTGTGTGTGTGTGTGTGTGTGTGTGTGTGTGTGTGTGTGTGTGCGCGCGCATGCGTGTGTGCACAAACAGTTTGCTTCTACAAACACCCAGTGTAGTGACATTTGGAGAAGAGGTATTGATATTGATGACTGTCAGTGGTATACCTTGCTGGAGGCCAGCAGCAGGGACGGTTACTGTGAAGAGCTGAACACACAGAGAGGAATCTGAGGAGGCTAGGGTACTGTACTGAGGGAACTGAGGAGGCTAGGGTACTGTACTGAGGGAACTGAGGAGGCTAGGGTACTGTACTGAGGGAACTGAGGAGGCTAGGGTACTGTACTGAGGGAACTAAGGAGGCTAGGGTACTGTACTGTACTGAGGGAACTGAGGAGGCTAGGGTACTGGACTGAGGGAACTGAGGAGGATAGGGTACTGTACTGTACTGAGGGAACTGAGACTAGTGTACTGTACTGAGGGAACTGAGGAGGCTAGGGTACTGTACTGTACTGAGGGAACTGAAGTGGCTAGGGTACTGTACTGAGGGAACTGAGGAGGCTAGGGTACTGTACTGAGGGAACTGAGGAGGCTAGGGTACTGTACTGAGGGAACTAAGGAGGCTAGGGTACTGTACTGTACTGAGGGAACTGAGGAGGCTAGGGTACTGGACTGAGGGAACTGAGGAGGATAGGGTACTGTACTGTACTGAGGGAACTGAGGCTAGTGTACTGTACTGAGGGAACTGAGGAGGCTAGGGTACTGTACTGTACTGAGGGAACTGAAGTGGCTAGGGTACTGTACTGAGGGAACTAAGGAGGCTAGGGTACTGTACTGTACTGAGGGAACTGAGGCTAGGGTACTGTACTGAGGGAACTGAGGAGGCTAGGGTACTGTACTGTACTGAGGGAACTGAGGCTAGGGTACTGTACTGAGGGAACTAAGGAGGCTAGGGTTCTGTACTGAGGGAACTGAGGAGGCTAGGGTACTGTACTGTACTGAGGGAACTGAGGCTAGGGTATTGTACTGTACTGAGGGAACTGAGGAGGCTAGGGTACTGTACTGTACTGAGGGAACTGAGGAGGCTAGGGTACTGTATTGAGGGAACTGAGGAGGCTAGGGTACTGTACTGAGGGAACTGAGGAGGCTAGGGTACTGTACTGTACTGAGGGAACTGAGGCTAGGGTACTGTACTGTACTGAGGAAACTGAGGAGGCTAGGGTACTGTACTGTACTGAGGGACCTGAGGCTAGGGTACTGTACTGTACTGAGGGAACTGAGGAGGCTAGGGTACTGTACTGCACTGTACTGAGGGAACTGAGGCTAGGGTACTGTACTGTACTGAAGGAACTGAGGAGACTAGGGTACTGTACTGAGGGACCTGAGGCTAGGGTACTGTACTGAAGGAACTGAGGAGACTAGGGTACTGTACTGAGGGAACTGAGGAGGCTAGGGTACTGTACTGTACTGAGGGAACTGAGGCTAGGATACTGTACTGAGGGAACTGAGGAGGCTAGGGTACTGTACTGAGGGACCTGAGGCTAGGGTACTGTACTGAAGGAACTGAGGAGACTAGGGTACTGTACTGTACTGAGGGAACTGAGGAGACTAGGGTACTGTACTGTACTGAGGGAACTGAGGAGGCTAGGGTACTGTGCTGTACTGAGGAAACTGAGGAGGCTAGGGTACTGTACTGAGGGAACTGAGGCTAGGGTACTGTACTGTACTGAGGGAACTGAGGAGGCTAGGGTACTGTACTGTACTGAGGGAACTGAGGAGGCTAGGGTACTGTACTGAGGGAACTGAGGCTAGGGTACTGTACTGTACTGTACTGAGGGAACTGAGGAGGCTAGGGTACTGTACTGCGGGAACTGAGGCTAGGGTACTGTACTGTACTGAGGGAACTGAGGCTAGGGTACTGTACTGTACTGAGGGAACTGAGGCTAGGGTACTGTACTGAGGGAACTGAGGAGGCTAGGGTACTGTACTGTACTGAGGGAACTGAGGAGACTAGGGTACTGTACTGTACTGAGGGAACTGAGGATGCTAGGTTACTGTACTGTACTGAGGGAACTGAGGAGGCTAGGGTACTGTACTGTACTGAGGGAACTGAGGAGGCTAGGGTACTGTACTATACTGAGGGAACTGAGGCTAGGGTACTGTACTGTACTGAGGGAACTGAGGCTAGGGTACTGTACTGTACTGAGGGAACTGAGGAGACTAGGGTAATGTACTGTACTGAGGGAACTGAGGAGACTAGGGTACTGTACTGTCCTGTACTGTACTGTACTGTACTGAGGGAACTGAGGAGGCTAGGGTACTGTACTGTACTGTACTGAGGGAACTGAGGAGGCTAGGGTACTGTACTGTACTGAGGGAACTGAGGAGGCTAGGGTACTGTACTGTACTGAGGGAACTGAGGAGGCTAGGGTACTGTACTGTACTGAGGGAACTGAGGAGGCTAGGGTACTGTACTGTACTGAGGGAACTGAGGAGGCTAGGTTACTGTACTGTACTGAGGGAACTGAGGAGGCTAGGGTACTGTACTGTACTGAGGGAACTGAGGAGGCTAGGGTACTGTACTGTACTGAGGGAACTGAGGAGGCTAGGGTACTGTACTGTACTGAGGGAACTGAGGAGGCTAGGGTACTGTACTGAGGGACCTGAGGCTAGGGTACTGTACTGAAGGAACTGAGGAGACTAGGGTACTGTACTGTACTGAGGGAACTGAGGAGGCTAGGGTACTGTACTGTACTGAGGGAACTGAGGCTAGGGTACTGTACTGTACTGAGGGAACTGAGGCTAGGGTACTGTACTGAGGGAACTGAGGAGGCTAGGGTACTGTACTCTACTGAGGGAACTGAGGAGACTAGGGTACTGTACTGTACTGAGGGAACTGAGGTGGCTAGGATACTGTACTGAGGGAACTGAGGAGGCTAGGGTACTGTACTGTACTGAGGGAACTGAGGCTAGGATACTGTACTGAGGGAACTGAGGAGGCTAGGGTACTGTACTGAGGGAACTGAGGCTAGGGTACTGTACTGAGGGAACTGAGGAGACTAGGGTACTGTACTGTACTGAGGGAACTGAGGCTAGGGTACTGTACTGTACTGAGGGAACTGAGGCTAGGGTACTGTACTGAGGGAACTGAGGAGGCTAGGGTACTGTACTCTACTGAGGGAACTGAGGAGACTAGGGTACTGTACTGTACTGAGGGAACTGAGGAGGCTAGGGTACTGTACTGTACTGAGGGAACTGAGGCTAGGATACTGTACTGAGGGAACTGAGGAGGCTAGGATACTGTACTGAGGGAACTGAGGCTAGGGTACTGTACTGAGGGAACTGAGGAGACTAGGGTACTGTACTGTACTGAGGGAACTGAGGCTAGGGTACTGTACTCTACTGAGGGAACTGAGGAGACTAGGGTACTGTACTGTACTGAGGGAACAGAGGAGGTTAGGGTACTGTACTGTACTGAGGGAACTGAGGAGGCTAGGGTACTGTACTGTACTGAGGGAACTGAGGAGACTAGGGTACTGTACTGTACTGAGGGAACTGAGGTGGCTAGGATACTGTACTGAGGGAACTGAGGAGGCTAGGGTATTGTACTGTACTGAGGGAACTGAGGCTAGGATACTGTACTGAAGGAACTGAGGAGACTAGGGTACTGTACTGTACTGAGGGAACTGAGGAGGCTAGGGTACTGTACTGTACTGAGGGAACTGAGGCTAGGGTACTGTACTGAGGGAACTGAGGAGGCTAGGGTACTGTACTGAGGGAACTGAGGCTAGGGTACTGTACTGTACTGTACTGAGGTAACTGAGGAGGCTAGGGTACTGTACTGAGGGAACTGAGGCTAGGGTTCTGTACTGTACTGAGGGAACTGAGGCTAGGGTACTGTACTGTACTGAGGGAACTGAGGCTAGGGTACTGTACTGAGGGAACTGAGGAGGCTAGGGTACTGTACTGTACTGAGGGAACTGAGGAGACTAGGGTACTGTACTGTACTGAGGGAACTGAGGATGCTAGGTTACTGTACTGTACTGAGGGAACTGAGGAGGCTAGGGTACTGTACTGTACTGAGGGAACTGAGGAGGCTAGGGTACTGTACTGTACTGAGGGAACTGAGGCTAGGGTACTGTACTGTACTGAGGGAACTGAGGCTAGGGTACTGTACTCTACTGAGGGCACTGAGGAGACTAGGGTAATGTGCTGTACTGAGGGAACTGAGGAGCCTAGGGTACTGTACTGTACTGTACTGAGGGAACTGAGGAGGCTAGGGTACTGTACTGTACTGTACTGAGGGAACTGAGGAGGCTAGGGTACTGTACTGAGGGAACTGAGGAGGCTAGGGTACTGTACTGTACTGTACTGAGGGAACTGAGGATGCTAGGGTACTGTACTGTACTGAGGGAACTGAGGAGGCTAGGGTACTGTACTGTACTGAGGGAACTGAGGAGGCTAGGTTACTGTACTGTACTGAGGGAACTGAGGAGGCTAGGGTACTGTACTGTACTGAGGGAACTGAGGAGGCTAGGGTACTGTACTGTACTGAGGGAACTGAGGAGGCTAGGGTACTGTACTGTACTGAGGAGGCTAGGGTACTGTACTGTACTGAGGGAACTGAGGAGACTAGGGTACTGTACTGTACTGAGGGAACTGAGGTGGCTAGGATACTGTACTGAGGGAACTGAGGAGGCTAGGGTAATGTACTGTACTGAGGGAACTGAGGCTAGGATACTGTACTGAGGGAACTGAGGAGGCTAGGGTACTGTACTGAGGGACCTGAGGCTAGGGTACTGTACTGAAGGAACTGAGGAGACTAGGGTACTGTACTGTACTGAGGGAACTGAGGAGGCTAGGGTACTGTACTGAGGGAACTGAGGCTAGGGTACTGTACTGAGGGAACTGAGGAGACTAGGGTACTGTACTGTACTGAGGGAACTGAGGAGGCTAGGGTACTGTACTGTACTGAGGAAACTGAGGAGGCTAGGGTACTGTACTGTACTGAGGGAACTGAGGAGGCTAGGGTACTGTACTGTACTGAGGGAACTGAGGCTAGGATACTGTACTGAGGGAACTGAGGAGGCTAGGGTACTGTACTGAGGGAACTGAGGCTAGGGTACTGTACTGAGGGAACTGAGGAGACTAGGGTACTGTACTGTACTGAGGGAACTGAGGCTAGGGTACTGTACTCTACTGAGGGAACTGAGGAGACTAGGGTACTGTACTGTACTGAGGGAACAGAGGAGGTTAGGGTACTGTACTGTACTGAGGGAACTGAGGAGGCTAGGGTACTGTACTGTACTGAGGGAACTGAGGAGACTAGGGTACTGTACTGTACTGAGGGAACTGAGGTGGCTAGGATACTGTACTGAGGGAACTGAGGAGGCTAGGGTATTGTACTGTACTGAGGGAACTGAGGCTAGGATACTGTACTGAAGGAACTGAGGAGACTAGGGTACTGTACTGTACTGAGGGAACTGAGGAGGCTAGGGTACTGTACTGTACTGAGGGAACTGAGGCTAGGGTACTGTACTGAGGGAACTGAGGAGGCTAGGGTACTGTACTGAGGGAACTGAGGCTAGGGTACTGTACTGTACTGTACTGAGGTAACTGAGGAGGCTAGGGTACTGTACTGAGGGAACTGAGGCTAGGGTTCTGTACTGTACTGAGGGAACTGAGGCTAGGGTACTGTACTGTACTGAGGGAACTGAGGCTAGGGTACTGTACTGAGGGAACTGAGGAGGCTAGGGTACTGTACTGTACTGAGGGAACTGAGGAGACTAGGGTACTGTACTGTACTGAGGGAACTGAGGATGCTAGGTTACTGTACTGTACTGAGGGAACTGAGGAGGCTAGGGTACTGTACTGTACTGAGGGAACTGAGGAGGCTAGGGTACTGTACTGTACTGAGGGAACTGAGGCTAGGGTACTGTACTGTACTGAGGGAACTGAGGCTAGGGTACTGTACTCTACTGAGGGCACTGAGGAGACTAGGGTAATGTGCTGTACTGAGGGAACTGAGGAGCCTAGGGTACTGTACTGTACTGTACTGAGGGAACTGAGGAGGCTAGGGTACTGTACTGTACTGTACTGAGGGAACTGAGGAGGCTAGGGTACTGTACTGAGGGAACTGAGGAGGCTAGGGTACTGTACTGTACTGTACTGAGGGAACTGAGGATGCTAGGGTACTGTACTGTACTGAGGGAACTGAGGAGGCTAGGGTACTGTACTGTACTGAGGGAACTGAGGAGGCTAGGTTACTGTACTGTACTGAGGGAACTGAGGAGGCTAGGGTACTGTACTGTACTGAGGGAACTGAGGAGGCTAGGGTACTGTACTGTACTGAGGGAACTGAGGAGGCTAGGGTACTGTACTGTACTGAGGAGGCTAGGGTACTGTACTGTACTGAGGGAACTGAGGAGACTAGGGTACTGTACTGTACTGAGGGAACTGAGGTGGCTAGGATACTGTACTGAGGGAACTGAGGAGGCTAGGGTAATGTACTGTACTGAGGGAACTGAGGCTAGGATACTGTACTGAGGGAACTGAGGAGGCTAGGGTACTGTACTGAGGGACCTGAGGCTAGGGTACTGTACTGAAGGAACTGAGGAGACTAGGGTACTGTACTGTACTGAGGGAACTGAGGAGGCTAGGGTACTGTACTGAGGGAACTGAGGCTAGGGTACTGTACTGAGGGAACTGAGGAGACTAGGGTACTGTACTGTACTGAGGGAACTGAGGAGGCTAGGGTACTGTACTGTACTGAGGAAACTGAGGAGGCTAGGGTACTGTACTGTACTGAGGGAACTGAGGAGACTAGGGTACTGTACTGTACTGAGGGAACTGAGGAGACTAGGGTACTGTACTGTACTGTACTGTACTGAGGGAACTGAGGAGGCTAGGGTACTGTACTGTACTGAGGGAACTGAGGAGGCTAGGGTACTGTACTGTACTGTACTGAGGGAACTGAGGAGGCTAGGGTACTGTACTGTACTGAGGGAACTGAGGCTAGGATACTGTACTGAGGGAACTGAGGAGGCTAGGGTACTGTACTGAGGGACCTGAGGCTAGTGTACTGTACTGAAGGAACTGAGGAGACTACGGTACTGTACTGTACTGAGGGAACTGAGGAGGCTAGGGTACTGTACTATACTGAAGGAACTGAGGAGACTACGGTACTGTACTGTACTGAGGGAACTGAGGAGGCTAGGGTACTGTACTGTACTGAGGGAACTGAGGCTAGGGTACTGTACTGAGGGAACTGAGGAGACTAGGGTACTGTACTGTACTGAGGGAACTGAGGCTAGGGTACTGTACTGTACTGAGGGAACTGAGGCTAGGGTACTGTACTGTACTGAGGGAACTGAGGAGACTAGGGTATTGTACTATACTGAGGGAACTGAGGAGGCTAGGGTACTGTACTGTACTGAGGGAACTGAGGAGGCTAGGGTACTGTACTGTACTGAGGGAACTGAGGAGGCTAGGATACTGTACTGTACTGAGGGAACTGAGGAGGCTAGGGTACTGTACTGTACTGAGGGAACTGAGGCTAGGATACTGTACTGTACTGAGGGAACTGAGGAGGCTAGGGTACTGTACTGTACTGAGGGAAAAGCAAACAAATACATGAACTAGCAGACAAAATAATTAGAAGAACTTGATTTTGAATGATTTTTCCAAATGTTTGTATAGCAATGAATCTATGCAGTGAGAACTAACTTGATTTGTTTTATTAACACAGTGTGTGGCATAGAGAGAGAGAGAGATATAGGAGAGAGAGAGAGAGATAAGAGAGAGAGAGAGAGATATAGGAGAGAGAGAGATATAAGAGAGAGAGAGAGAGAGAGAGATGTAAGAGAGAGAGAGAGATATAAGAGAGAGAGATATAAGAGAGAGAGAGAGAGAGAGAGAGATGTAAGAGAGAGAGAGAGATATAAGAGAGAGAGAGAGAGATATAAAAGAGAGAGAGAGAGAGATATAGGAGAGAGAAAGGTATAGGAGAGAGAGAGATATAGGAGAGAGAGAGATATAGGAGAGAGAGAGAGAGAGAGAAAGAGAGAGAGAGAGAGAAAGCTAGCACCATTCTCTACCCCACCAGGCTGCCTCTAGAAATAGACGCTCACCCACTGACACTAGCACTAGCTGCTATGTGGGTGGCATCAGCCTCTTCCGCCCACACACACACACGCACGCACACACGCACACACAGACCTCTCTCTACATAGTTTATCTCACATGCCTCTTTCTGCCACAGCACTTCAGGCAGGGAGCTGGAAGTCAAACTCATAACCTCCCCAACAAGGCCATTAATTAAACAACCTCCATACACAGCCACTTCCCCTCTTTCCTTTCCTGCCTCCTCTTTCAGCTCTTTTGTAGAGAAGATGGATTCATTCAACACAATTGTGTTTTAACAGGAGATCACTGATAAGGTTTTTGCGAAAGGGAATTACGCTGAGAATCGCATTTTTCCGTTTTTTGTGTGATATACTCAGCGTAATTCTGTAAGCATGGAATTTCCCCAAAGCAGAGAGCACAGGTATGCAGAATGGGGGCGGACAGAGAGAGAGAGGTGGTGCGAGAAAAGAGAGAGAGTGTAAATCAGGGAGATAGAGAGATAACATTGTGGCGGGGTGCTGTAGTTTGGCTGCAGCCATAATGGCCAGTCTGTCTGTTCACACCCAGAAACCAGGCCAGGCGCAGCATAAGAAACAGAACCTGAGCCCTGCTGGCAACAGCACAGGCAGGCAGGGGCACCAAACTCTCAGACTGCTCCTGGAATCTCAGCACTCAGCTACTCCTTCCCTCCCTCCCTCGCCTTGCTCTCGTTCACACTTTATCTCTTTCGGTTTGACTCTCCAGTACATATGCGTGACATGTTATTGACAATTGACTGAAGCGGCACTGCTGTCAAAATATTGGGAATCACTGTTTCCCTGTATTTCTTCAGCTTCTTTCTCATCTTTCTTCCGTTCCGTTTCTCTCCTCTCCCGTTTCCTCTTCCTCCTCCCACTCACTTCCAGTCCTTTAGTACCACAACCAGTTACTCACACGCACGCACGCCGGCGCACACACTCACACCTCTCAGACGGCCGCTCTACTCTTCAGGGGCCTCGACCCAGGGAATTCTGGGTAGGAGGAAGACAATGGGAACATTTAGCTCCTCCAGGGACAAAGGAAGTGCTTATTCTCAGTGCTAAGACTCGGGCGTAAACAACAGCAGCAACAGCAAGCATGCAATAATAACACAGTTGTCAACACAAGTGTCAGGCCTTGAGTGGGGGAAGGCTGATGGGCGGCAGATCTGTCTTTCCTTGGGGAGCTCTGCTAGAGATGGGAGTGTTGTACTACATCGTTGGTAATTATATGGCATGTGGATGATGCAGTTCAATTGTTGTTGTTTTAGTTCCTGCAGAAGATGCAGTGTCAGCCTTTTAATATCGTACAAACACCTCTCTCTGTCTCTGTTTCTGTCTCCCCCTCACTCTCTTTCTCCCTCTCACTCCCTGTCTCCCTACCTCTCTCTCTCTCTCCTCTCCCTCTCTCGCATGCCCTTTCACAAACCCATGATGAATTGAATGAGTAGATAAATACAGAGCAACTGAAACAGCATTCATGACAAAAGCAATGATATGCTTTTATTTTGTTAAGTTAGGAGCAGAAAGAGAGAGAGAGAGAGTACAGTACAGTACTGTACGTAAAGAGGTAGAGCAGAGAAAGGTACAGTAAACCACGGTCAGATCCATATGACTTTGTTTCTTGTCGAAGCGAAAGTTTATTGTGGTGAAATACTGTCGTCCCTCTCACTGTATGGGGAATAGGAGGTCAGAGTTACAACCGCAGGTAGAGGCCAGCACTGCCATGCAGAGCAATAGAACTCCTGTGTGTCGAGAGCCCTAGATCTAGTGGAAAGACGAAGGACTCAGAGTCAGTCTGGTGAGTAAGAAACAGACTGAGTCACGTGTGTCCCCGGGAGCAGCCCTGCACTGTGGCATGTGCAGCTAGCCACGTAACCAATCAATTATGAGGAAAGGGCAGATCTAGTGGAGCTCCAGGTTCCTAATCACAGCTCCTGTATATTTTGCTGCTGCTGAGAGAGAGAGAGAGAGAGAGAGAGAGAGAGAGAGAGAGAGAGAGAGAGAGAGAGAGAGAGAGAGAGAGAGGAGAGAGAGAGAGAGAGAGAGAGAGAGGAGGAAAGAGAGAGAGAGAGAGATCTGTTTATTTACTTTCCCTTTCAACTACTTGCACATTGTACATAGCCAATAATATAACCTTTGAAATGTCTTTTATTCTTTGAAACTTTTGAGTGTAACGTTCACTACGGTTTCCCTTGTTTATTTCCCTTGTTTATTTCCCCTTTGTTTATTGTCTATTCCATTTGCGTTGGCAATGTAAACATATGTTTCCCATGTCAATAGAGCCCTTTGAATTGAATTCAATTGAGAGAGAGAGAGAGAGAGAGAGAGAGAGAGAGAGAGAGAGAGAGAGAGAGAGAGAGAGAGAGAGGAGAGAGAGAGAGAGAGAGAGAGGAGAGAGAGATGAGAGGAGAGAGGAGAGAGAGAGGAGGAGAGAGAGAGAGAGAGAGAGAGAGAGAGAGAGGGGGCAGAGAGAGAGAATAGAAAATGAGATGGTGATCATAAATCTCCAGTGTCTTCCCCTCCCTCCCTCCCACCCTCCCTCCCTATCTCTTCTCTCTGTGCGAGAGGGTTAGCTTCCTCCCTGCCTCATTTATAACAGTATGACCTCCAGTGTCTGTTCAGTAGGAGAGGACTGTAGTGGCAGAGAGAGGAGAGGGGAGGCGAGGAGAGGAGAAAGGGGACAGCGGGAAGGATAGGAGCGGAGAGGAGAAAGGGGGAGAGAGGGAAGGAGAGGAGAAAGGGGGAGAGAGGGAAGGAGAGGAGAAAGGGGGAGAGAGGGAAGGAGAGGAGAAAGGGGGAGAGAGGGAAGGAGAGGAGAAAGGGGGAGAGAGGGAGGAGGAAAGGGGGAGAGAGGGAAGGAGAGGAGAAAGGGGGAGAGAGGGAAGGAGAGGAGAAAGGGGGAGAGAGGGAAGGAGAGGAGAAAGGGGGAGAGAGAGGGAAGGAGAGGAGAAAGGGGGAGAGAGGGAAGGAGAGGAGAAAGGGGGAGAGAGGGAAGGAGAGGAGAAAGGGGGAGAGAGGGAAGGAGAGGAGAAAGGGGGAGAGAGGGAAGGAGAGGAGCGGAGAGGAGAATGGGGGAGAGAGGAGTGGAGTGGAGAAAGGGGGAGAGAGGGAAGGAGAGGAGTGGAGAGGAGAAAGGGGGAGAGAGGGAAGGAGAGGAGAAAGGGGGGAGAGAGGGAAGGAGAGGAGAAAGGGGGAGAGAGGGAAGGAGAGGAGAAAGGGGGAGAGAGGGAAGGAGAGGAGAAAGGGGGAGAGAGGGAAGGAGAGGAGAAAGGGGGAGAGAGGGAAGGAGAGGAGAAAGGGGGAGAGAGGGAAGGAGAGGAGAAAGGGGGAGAGAGGGAAGGAGAGGAGAGGAGAAAGGGGGAGAGAGGGAAGGAGAGGAGCGGAGAGGAGAATGGGGGAGAGAGGGAAGGAGAGGAGCGGAGAGGAGAAAGGGGGAGAGATGAGAGGTAAAAGGGAGACATGGGGAGGAGAGGAGAGCTCCAGCAGGTTTTCACAATGACACTGTCTGTTGGTCACGCGGGATGGAGATATAGAGAAGATATACGGTAGTGATTTTTAAACTGATATCTGAAGGACAGTGCTCCTCCCTTCATCCGGTTCCATTGTTGGAGGATGAGATATGGCTGTTGACAGGATATGATGTCACAGAGACTACAGGGGTCAGGGGTCAAGGTGAGAGTCAAGGTAGCCTGTGAATCTCTCTGCACTCTGTACCATATACTGTACAGCAGGGCTCTTCAACTGGCAGCCCACGGGCCAGATCTGGCCCTTTTATCAATTTCGGCTGGCCTCTTGATCAGTTCTGAACATTAATAAAAAATGTATTAATTAAAACTATCATGTTGATATCATGGATGGTCAATCCTTGCTTCCCTAGTTCTGTCTATGAATTTGAGAGTGGTTACATTTCTCCAGCTCCATCCTTCAGCTTTTTATGGAAACAGGGGCGGGGAAGCACTTTGTCATTGTTTAACCTGTTTGGGATAGGGGGCAGTATTTTCACGGCCGGATAAAAAACGTACCCGATTTAATCTGGTTACTACTCCTGCCCAGAAACTAGAATATGCATATAATTAGTAGATTTGGATAGAAAACACAAAAGTTTCTAAAACTGTTTGAATGGTGTCTGTGAGTATAACAGAACTCATATGGCAGGCCAAAACCTGAGAAGATTCCATACAGGAAGTGCCCTGTCTGACAATTTGTTCTCCTTCTGTGGCATCTCTATCGAAAATACAGCATCTCTGCTATAACGTGACATTTTCTAAGGCTTCCATTGGCTCTCAGAAGGCGCCAGAAAGTGGAATGACGTCTCTGCAGTCTCTTTCAGCCTTTGAATGAAAACAACGTCGCCTGGTTGGAATATTATCGCTATTTTACGAGAAAAATAGCATAAAAATAGATTTTAAACAGCGTTTGACATGCTTCGAAGTACGGTAATGAAATATTTAGAATTTTTTTGTCACGAAATGCGCTTGCGCGTCACCCTTCGAATAGTGACTTGAACGCACGAACAAAACGGAGGTATTTGAATATAACTATGGATTATTTGGAACCAAAACAACATTTGTTGTTGAAGTAGAAGTCCTGGGAGTGCATTCTGACGAAGAACAGCAAAGGTAATCCAATTTTTCTTATAGTAAATCTGAGTTTGGTGAGGGCCAAACTTGGTGGGTGTCAAATTAGCTAGCCATGATGACCGGGCTATCTTCTCAGAATATTGCGAAATGTGCTTTCGCCAAAAAGCTATTTTAAAATCTGACACCGCGATTGCATAAAGGAGTTCTGTATCTATAATTCTTAAAATAATTGTTATGTTTTTTGTCAACGTTTATCGTGAGTAATTTAGTAAATTCACCGGAAGTTTGAGGTGGGTATGCTAGTTCTGAGCATCACATGCTAATGTAAAAAGCTGGTTTTTGATATAAATATGAACTTGATTGAACAAAACATGCATGTATTGTATAACATAATGTCCTAGGAGTGTCATCTGATGAAGATCATCAAAGATTAGTGCTGCATTTAGCTGTGGTTTTGGTTTTTGTGACATATATGCTTGCTTTGAAAATGGCTGTGTGATTATTTTTGGCAGGGTACTCTCCTGACATAATCTAATGTTTTGCTTTCGCTGTAAAGCCTTTTTGAAATCGGACAATGTGGTTAGATTAACGAGAGTCTTGTCTTTAAAATTGTGTAAAATAGTCATATGTTTGAGAAATTGAAGTTATAGCATTTTTTAGGTATTTGTATTTCGCGCCACGCTCTACCATTGGATATTGGTGAGACGTTCCGCTAGCGGAACATCTGTCCCTAACAGGTATAAACTGCTGATTCCCTCTTTAAATAATTGTGTACACATTTGTTTGCTAAAATAGAGAATCAAATAGCTTGTTGGTCCATGTTATCACTATCTGTGAGTTAGGGCAGTAAAGAGAATACTCTTCATTTTCAGAGGATTTTAAAATGACCTAATTTCTTTTAGCAACATTTAAGTGGCTTAAATGTTTTTGATACAGTTCTTCGGAAGAATAATCACATGCTGTCCAGTAGATAAGCTTTGTTAAAGAAGCTTTCAAATTGACACATATCAGTCCATATATTAGTCCATATATGGGCGTGATCAAAGAATCTCTGGTTGCTACTCAATTCAATTGAGCCAAAATCCGCATGGCGGTGGTTTTGGTGGTGTCGAAAATAGAACTGCGTTAGAGCTGTCAAATCCACAAGTGGCTCCTGGCATTACACCTAAAGCGGACATTGCCATTGGCTGCACATTAACAGAAATCCCATGCAGCCTTGTTTACGAGTTGGAATGAGAGATGTAATCTACACCTCTATTAGGATGATAGAAACCCTCATTATTTAATTTAATCATTTTTCTATTTGAGCGGCATTCTTTCTGTATAGCCTACACTTTCTCGTTCTGACTAATTAACAGAGTGGGACGGGTGTGGCTTTGTGACAATGGTCAAGAGCAGCTGCTCACTGATTTGACGGCTTCAAAAGTTCCACCTGAAGTTCCACCTCCGACACGGCCAAAACATCCGTTATGTGGGTGTCTGCTATTGCTGGTTAACGCTGGATCTGAATGAATCCAGGCCTACATTGATTCCCAACTTTCACCTTGTTAATATTTAGTAACAGTGCTAAGACCCAGACAGCGCAAACAGCAAATGTCCCTGGAATCTGGCGGTAGAGAGGGACAGGAGAGCAAACCACAGTGGATAAAAGACTGCAACTATTAAAATATCAACAGCTAGAGTGAGAGACTTTCTGTACAGAGACAAACGGAGACATATTGAGAGATTATAGTGAGACATTTGAGAAATGATGCTGGTGGTGTTTGTGACTGTTGTCCTGGGACTTCTCTCAGTGGGCGGCTCCCAGGTGGCCCCTTCAACCTCTGAGGAACTCCTGAGTTCACTGGAGCAGCGCAGCCTCAATCAGACTCTGGCTGAGAGTTCAGAGCGTCCTTCTTGGGAGTTAATCCCTGTTGGTAACCAGAACAATCCACTTGACATCACCCAGTTCCATGATTTAAGAGGAACATGCTTCAGGATAATCTCTAACTTGACTCGCAAGCTTCACTGTTTGAACCCCTAATAATAGCTTCTGTTACAATTGTTACAGGAAAAAAACGTAAAAGTTTCGAAATACCAGGGTCAACGGCATCAACGCATTTCTCATTCCATGATGGACATATGGCAACGTCCGCTCACTGTTTTGCTGCTCCCTAAAATAAAGCTTTGGTGATTAAGATTCGTTTCAAGGCGGTCTCAACTCTGTCCTCAGTTGGTCCACATGGGCCAGCTCAGGAGAACCACTTCCAACGATATCTCTCCTCTCCTCACCTCACCTCACTTCTCCTCTTCTCCTCACCTCACCTCTCCTCCTCACCTCTCTTCTCCTCACCTCTCCTCACCTCTCCTCTCTTCTCCTCACCTCTCTTCACCTCACCTCTCCTCTTTTCTCCTCACCTATCTTCTCCTCACCTCTCCTCTCTTCTCCTCACCTCTCTTCTCCTCACCTCTCTTCTCCTCTCCTCACCTCTGCTCTTTTTTCATCACCTCTCCTCACCGCTCCTCTCTTATCCTCACCTGTCCTCTCCTGTCTTTTCCTCACCTCCTCTCTTCTACTCACCTTTCCTCTTCTCTTTTCTCCTCGCTTCTCTTCTGCTTTCCATCAGGGAAATAGATTGGAGTAGACATCTCGCGCTCTTCATTTGCATAGCAATATGCCCCAATTTCCCAAGTGATTCTTAAACCATTGGACTCTCTCTCTTCTCGTTCTCGTTCTCTCTCTCTATCATTATTTATCTCGTTCACCCTCATTATATTCTTGCATAAATCTTTTCTGTGATTGTTAGCATTTTGCTCACATTTTCATTTTGATGTCAGCTAAACCATAACAGTCATTTACATAATAAAATACAGCTGGAATCATTTTTTACATTGCCTATTATAGCACTGTGAGACACTACCCACTGGGCACAGACATCAATTCGACTTCTATTCCACTTTGGTTTAAAGTAATTTCATTGAAATGTGGTAGAAACAATGTTGATTCCACCAGTGTGTGCCCAGTGGGTACTATATATGACTTTATACTGGCATCTATTTTATTTGCTGTATACACAAATCCAGACCCAGTCATTTGTGTGTTTGTCTATAGCAGCATACTTATTGAGAGAGCACATCTGGCCAGGGGTGTGCTCTGTGTTACTAGATCTGTTATTCATGGTATACGTTCCTCTGTAGATAAGTGCTTCAAGTCAATGAGAACAGAATAAATAAACTATTCTCCTTTTATCCATGCCGGGTGCTTCAGAAAGAGTGAGAGTGAGGGGGAGAGGAAGAGGGAGGAAGAGGGAGGGAGACGGTAGGAGGAAGAGAGGGAGGGAGAGAGAGAGAGCGATAGACAGAGAGAGAGAGGGGGGACAAAGAGGAAGAGAGAGGGAGACGGTAGGAGGGCGAGAGGGAGAGAGATAGAGAGAGCGGAAGAGAGAGAGAAAGAGAGAGACTAATTGATAATGTGGCTTTCCGACTGTTCTCTATTTATTCTGGGTTTTCTGGTTCCTGTCCTCCTCTGTCCCAGTTAGTGAATGACTCTAAAGCTACGTCCCAAATGGCATCATATTCCATATGTAGTGCACTATATAGGGAATAGGGTGTCATTTGGGACGTACACTCTGACTGGGACACGGCTGGTTGCCACTGGAGCCTTCTGGGGTCAGAGTTCAACGCAGCGTAAAATCACCGGCTTACCCGCATAATTAGAAAGGGGACCAGTGCTTCCCATGCTCTCACAGAGGGAAGACACTCCAGTTCATTTTGATCTGTGTGTGTGTGTGTGTGTGTGTGTGTGTGTGTGTGTGTGTGTGTGTGTGTGTTAAGACCATAATGGTTCCCATCAGTGGTAGTGGTTGTTTTTACTGCATTATCCTTTCATTTGGGGGATCAGTGGTGGATCACACACACTCTCTGTCGCTGTCACACACACTCTCTGACCCTTCCGACCCTGCTTTGACCCTACTCTGACCCTGCTCGCCTCTCACACACATATCACTCATCTCTTTCTGTGTGTGCATATTTAGCGATTGTGGGTTTCTTGGGTGTATAGTAAAACTCCAAGAAAAGTTTCAGAATAAATTGCGCTGCAGATTATAATTCACACATCCCGTCCATTTGAAGTATGATTGTGCATTTACTCATAGGGATTGTATGTGTGCGAAAGGCAGATGTCACCCTTAGTGCTCTGATCTGATCTCACACTACACATGTCTCACACACATCTCTCTCTCTCTCTAGGTAATGATCTGTTCCTAGTGGCAGTCCATGAGCTGGGCCATGCCCTTGGTTTGGAACACTCCAACGATCCCACAGCCATCATGGCCCCCTTCTACCAGTACATGGACACAGAGAACTTCAAGCTGCCCCACGACGACCTCCAAGGCATCCAGAAGATCTACGGTAGGCTAGCCTTCCTCTCGTTAAATACAACCATCTGCTTATATCATCAGTGTGCTGCCGGAGGGAGGGAGGAGGGAGGGGGGAGGGGGGGAGGGAGGGAGGGAGGAGGGGGGGAGGGAGGGAGGGCAGACCTGGGTACACCATCAAACCTCTCCTCGTCCTTCCTTTCCTTGTCATTTTGGTCTTCAAGGGAAGTGGACAGGACTCTTATAAAGCGGATGGGTCTTAACCTTTCCCCTCTTCCTCCTCTTAAAATCAGGGTTGTATTGGAGGCATGTGTGTGTGTGCGTACCAACATGAGGGTTTACATTTTTTACATTTTAGTCATTTAGCAGACGCTCTTATCCAGAGCGACTTACAGTAGTGAATGCATACATTTCATACATTTTTTTTTTTTTTTTTTTTTTTTTTTCCTGTGCTGGCCCCCCGTGGGAATCGAACCCACAACCCTGGTGTTGCAAACACCATGCTCTACCAACTGAGCTACAGGGAAGGCTAAAGGGAAGGCTACCGTCATAAGGGATAGCATCGAGTGCAGATTCTATTTCTGTTTATGGTGTGTGTGGTTTATCTCTCCATCATTCTCGCTATCATTATATAATTGCAAAGTGCTTTGCCCCCGCTAATCCAGGGTCTATTTCAAGAGATTTAATTCAGTCAATGAATAAATCCCCGTGGTCCTCCCAGAAAGCAGCTGATCAGTTCACTGTACTGACTGACTGGGATGATGATGATGATGATGATGATGATGATAACTAGTGGAGTAGCACTGTAATCTCCTGATCCCATGGTCCTACAATCCCTGGGGATGATTGCCCAAGGTCATGTGTTCGTCCATGTATTCATTTGTTGGTTAGTTTGTCCATTCATTCGTTCGTTTTTTTGGTTCAGTCGTTCATTCAGTCATTCACTCACTCGCTAATGAATTTATTCACCCTCTCTTTCTCTATTTCCTAAAGCTGTCACCTCTGTGTAATAGTCCTATCACTGTTGTTGGCCCTGGCCTTGTTATCCGGCTGCATGATTGGCACCGGTCCTGTCCAAATGGGATTAATGATTTAATAACCCACAGCTATGGACAGACATCCATTATAGAATTTCAGCTGTTTATTTATATAAACTAAATAAGTACACCAACACTGAACACAAGCCGCTTAACATTCAATAACACTACTGAACTAATAATGTCAAAGAATCACAGTCAATTCATTTAATAAGAACAAAGTGAGAGTTGAGTCTGGTTGGATAGCAGGGCTAAGTCCCAAATGACACCCTATTCCCTGTAAAGTGCACTTCTTTTGACCAGAGCCATATGCACTATATCGGGAATAGGGTGTAATTTGTGATGCAGGCCAGGTCTCGTCTCCTTTTAATGGCTGTAGTCTAGCTAGGTTTACATTGGACTGTAATTGATGTGTTAATGATGACAGTGTGTCACGCTGTGTTTCTCTGTCCTTTATTACCAATCTAAATGACTATTACATTTGCTAAGCCAATTACACCACCTCTCTGTAACAGGTAGTTAGAGAGGATTAAAGTCGAGTGTTTTGGTGGAACCCTGCGACACAAAGCTCCGAGGAGAATGACTTATGCGTGTCCTGTGTCCTGTGTCTGTCGGCTATTGCGTCAGGACCAAAAGTTTCAGATACCCTTAGGTCCGCATCTCAAATGGCAACCTATTCCCTCTACAGTGCACTACTACTTTATAGAGCCCTATGGACATAACGTAGAGAATAGGCTGCCATTTGGGACTCAACCTGAGAGTACAATGCTGTGTAGACCCCACCCCACCTTCTAGCTCTGAGTCTACGGATAGCTACGTTATTGAGGGAAAATGTACTTTCTTTGCCTGTGATATGTGGTTGTCCCACCTAGCTATCTTAAGATGAATGTACTGTAAGTTGTTCTGGATAAGAGCTTCTGCTAAATTACTAAAATGTTCTGTAGTCTTTTGATTGTTTTTGTTAATTTGTTTGTTTGTTTAGTAATATTGTTGATGTTGTTTTCATTCAGGTCCACCAGATAAGGTACCCCAGCCGACCAAGCCTTTACCAACAGCCCCCCCACACCGCTCACAACCCCCCTCGGACCCTCGCAAGCCTGACAGGCAGACGCGACCCCCCAGGATACCTACGGGGGACAAGCCCAGCCAGCCCAACGCCAAGCCTAACATCTGTGATGGGGGCTTCAACACCCTGGCCATTCTGAGACGAGAGATGTTTGTGTTCAAGGTAGGAAGTCACTGTGTTTAACCATCCACCACTTCAACTACATTCAAAATAACTACCTGAGTGGCAACAACAACAAGAAAAACAACAACATCATGACGGCATACAACAAACAAACCACATATGACCAACACAGCAACTTCACAGCAAGATACCACAACATCAACATGGCATGTTCCTGGGTGTGTGTGTGCGTGCATACTTGTGTGTGTATCCAGCTCAAAGGACCAGGGCCCAGTTGCATAAAACACCTTCAGTTACTTTTCCCCTTATATTTTCCCTTAAAGTTTCCTTAACTTTAAGTTAGTTGCACAAAACATGTTAATGTGAATTTCCCCCTTAAATTAATTGAAAAATGTAAGGGTGCCCATGAGGTCACTTACTGTAACTGCTTCATTCAGTATGGATATCAATTTAAACAGCATTTGTGGAGATGAATGTTGTTTTCATCTGCTCTGGTTACAAAAGAAAAAGGTCAACCAACTAACTTAGCTACTTAGGTAAACAATGGAAGGTGCACAATCCATGGCTATAAAGCTAGCTGGCTAGTTAGCTATAGCTACTCTGTAAGCTAGCTTGACGTACGAGAAAGTAATATCATGTAAGTTGAGAAAAAAGTAACTACAAGAAACGTTGTTCATTATCTTCTGAAGCAATATGGTTATCCTATCTTGATTTTAGAAGTTCTTTTTTGTTATCTTACAAAATGAAAGCAACCTTTTTGACTAGTCGTTTAGTCAGGCCGTCTCCGTGGTAACCAGATACTCTTTCTGCCATACATGCCTTCAAACTACCGTAAAACCCCTTAAGTTTGCCTTTACCTACGGAACTATTTGAGGGGCTCTATGCACTTAAACAATTCCCTTAGGTAAGGTAGAATTATTCCTTAAGTTAAAGCCTTAAGGGAAACACTGTGGATCAGCTGCACACAAGGTACTTTTAGGGTACAGTATTGTTCCCGGGGGTACAAAAATATAAAAATACACATAATATATCTTCAGAGGTACACGTTTCTCACCTGGTACATTTTAGCATACATGTGCTGAGAATCTATTATAATGGTACATTTTTGTACTTAATATTTTGAATATAAAGCTACAATCATCACACACTCTCAAAACCTTTCCCATTATTATATTATTTCCCAGCATGCTCTATTCCAGGTTGATTTTTAGATTTTTTTTGTTTCAATATGTGGGTTTTTGCATGCACATGAATTGATTGATTGATCTTATGCTACACAAAGTTAAATTACATACATAACAAAACGAATCTGTTAGTAGTTGGATTTATTGCACCCGTTATTGAGATGGTTGTTTCCATTTAGATGGTTTAGGTAGTCTCATTTATCAATTTTCCCTACCTTGGCAGTCATTCTAAATGCAGGTTACAGGTGAAAAGAAGTTGGCTGGATTCCAATAAGAACTACTTATCACTTTGCAAGCAGCATAATGTGACTTGCCCGATGTGGCCAGCAAACCAGGAGTTTCAGACCACTGTGTTGGGATAAAACTAGGCTGTCAAAATATGGTTTTACATGTAATATAGCAAAACTGATCTGTTAGTAGTTGGATTTATTGCACCCGTTTGTTTTTGCATGCACAAAACAGACACCCTGGGAAATATTCAAATAAGGTTTTACACCCTACAGTGTTAAAACAACACCTAAAACCCGTTTAAGACATACATTTTTGCCCCTTAAAAAGAAAAAAGGCAACAACAAAAAAAGGGAAACGTTTACCTTTTCCAAATGTATGCTTCTGTGGACTACATATAATAAAGTACTATCTCATCCCCTAAGGTACACTATTGGCTCTTTTAAGGTACGAACTGCAAGGGTACAATTATATACTAAAGGTACAAACGAATACCTTACAGGATACCACTACAGTGGCAAGCATTTGTACCCCTTTAAGAACAAATAGAAACCTTTATTTCGGAAAGTGTGCTTTCAGTAAGTCAGATCTCAGAGTCGAACTAATGTAAAGGCTCTGTGTGGGAGGGATTCATATATGTGCCTAATATGTACTAATGTAGCAGATAACTGAAGCACTCTGGGTAGTGGGTATACCCGTAGTTATATATAGCTACAGAGTAGTCAGTGGTTTCTGTTGGTCCGGAGATTTCAAGCGTTATCATCATTGAAACTCAAGGGGACATATGTACGTCACTGTAGCTCATGTAATTAGCACTTTAACATCTCTAAAATGTAACTCTCCTCCACATTCATTTTCTTAAGAGGAATTTATCAGACTGCACTGTAGGATAGTCTACACATAGCACTTTATAGTGATTATGTAAGTGACTGAGTGACTCACACATTCTAAATGTGAGGTCTGTACGCTATGGCAGGGATGCGTTCCAAATGGCACCCTATATCCTATATAGTGCAATACCTCTGACAAGAGCCCTGGTCAAAAGTAGTGCCGTAAATAGGAAGTAGGGTGCCATTTGGGACGCAAGCCCAGGACTTGTTTGGATATCTATTAGCTTACATAGAAATAACATCTAGTCCAGATGGAATATGGTTTTCTCTTCCCAAACAAACCCCACAGTAGCAAACTCATCTCAGTTTACCCAGAACAAAAAATGGTGCATAATTTGGTTTATGTTTACGTGGTCTGTCCATGAGAGATTATCCAGTAACAAACCCCACAGTAGCTTTCTGTCCAGTAACAAACCCCACAGTAGCTTTCTGTCCAGTAACAAACCCCACAGTAGCTTTTCGTCCAGTAACAAACCCCACAGTAGCTTTCTGTTCAGTAACAAACCCCACAGTAGCTTTCTGTTCAGTAACAAACCCCACAGTAGCTTTCTGTCCAGTAACAAACCCCACAGTAGCTTTCTGTCCAGTAACAAACCCCACAGTAGCTTTCTGTCCAGTAACAAACCCCACAGTAGCTTTCTGTCCTGTAACAAACCCCACAGTAGCTTTCTGTCTAGTAACAAACCCCACAGTAACTTTCTATCCAGTAACAAACCCCACAGTAGCTTTCTGTTCAGTAACAAACCCCACAGTAGCTTTCTGTCTAGTAACAAACCCCACAGTAGCTTTCTGTCCAGTAACAAACCCCACAGTAGCTTTCTGTCCAGTAACAAACCCCACAGTAGCTTTTCGTCCAGTAACAAACCCCACAGTAGCTTTCTGTTCAGTAACAAACCCCACAGTAGCTTTCTGTCCAGTAACAAGCCCCACAGTAGCTTTCTGTCCTGTAACAAACCCCACAGTCACTTTCTGTCCTGTAACAAACCCCACAGTAGCTTTCTATCCAGTAACAAACCCCACAGTAGCTTTCTGTCCTGTAACAAACCCCACAGTAGCTTTCTGTCCGGTAACAAACCCCACAGTAGCTTTCTGTCCAGTAACAAACCCCACAGTAGCTTTCTGTCCAGTAACAAACCCCACAGTAGCTTTCTGTCCAGTTACAAACCCCACAGTAGCTTTCTGTCCTGTAACAAACCCCACAGTAGCTTTCTGTCCTGTAACAAACCCCACAGTCGCTTTCTGTCTAGTAACAAACCCCACAGTAGCTTTCTGTCCAGTAACAAACCCCACAGTAGCTTTCTGTCCAGTAACAAACCCCACAGTCGCTTTCTGTCCTGTAACAAACCCCACAGTAGCTTTCTGTCCAGTTACAAACCCCACAGTAGCTTTCTGTCCTGTAACAAACCCCACAGTAGCTTTCTGTCCAGTAACAAACCCCACAGTAGCTTTCTGTCTAGTAACAAACCCCACAGTAGCTTTCTGTCCAGTAACAAACCCCACAGTAGCTTTCTGTCCTGTAACAAACCCCACAGTAGCTTTCTGTCCAGTAACAAACCCCACAGTCGCTTTCTGTCCAGTAACAAACCCCACAGTAGCTTTCTGTCCAGTTTTACACAGAGTCGTGATGTGTCTATGCTTATGTATCCTCATCCAGAAACTCAGAGTCTCCGAGTACAAGGCCCTGGCAGCTCACAGTCAGCTAATGCACGCCCTCACACACATATACATATGCACACACACAGGAGAAAAGGGGAAAGCCCTCCAGGCAACACAAAGATCAGCTATGTTCTCCACCAAAGAGAAAGAGAAAGAGAGAGAGCGGCTGTTCTTTTGTGTGTATTTTTCAGGGGTTATAAATAGCTAGTATTCATTGGTTAAGTAGGCTAAGACACGTGGAACTCACTGGGGAAATACCCCTCTCATAGAATATTGCCAAACACACTTACACTGTGGTTTGGTTTATTTCATTTCAACAGTGATTCTACTTGTGTCTTACATTGCTTGGAAAAATCCTCATTCTCATTCGGCTTTCCAAAAAACAGTAACAGCCATTGCAGGTTTTTCTCTTCTCTTCTCCTGTCTCAGTCCGCTGTACTTAATCATGGAGACAAGATAAAAGGACAAATGTATAATATTTGTGTGTAGGAAAAACCTTCAGGCCATCAGTCTCAGTGACCTGTGTCTCCATGGAAATGTCTGCCTAAGAACCCCCCTCACATGGTTTCTCCCTCCTCTCCCCTGGCAAAAGTTGGCGTGGAACGACCCGGCCTTGGTGATAGTCAGTAGTGGAGAGAGACATAAGATTTCAAGACAGAGCTAAGAAAGACAGATATTACGTCAAATAGTGGCCCATAGGGCTCTTGACAAAGTAGTGCACTATATAGGGAATAGGGTGCTATTTGGATGTACACAGGAACACAGGAAGTCTCAGTCTGATCGTTTATGAGTTTGGCACCTCAGCTTAGCTCAGGGATGGATGGATAGATTTCCACAATAACGACTCTGTGGATATGAATCAAAACACTGGCCAACTACTCATGATTCAGGCCATGGATAGAGGTCATATTTAACTCGCAGATCAAAGAGAGCATTGACCCATTTTATTTATTGGTTTGGTTTAGTGGTATTTCCCTCCAATTTTTCAACTCCAGAAAGAGTTGGTTTCAAGGGCTGTTGTACTATTGTTTTTTTGTTCTGTTTTTAAGCTGTCAATGAGCATATTTAACGAAGCTAAAATGAAAATAAATCACATTTCCTGTTCTAACCATCATCATTATCTCCTCTCGTGAAGAGACAACACAAAATCACCTATTATGCAACTTCCTTTATGTATATGAATTGTGTTTCTAAGTTGTTTTTTACACTATGCGTTTGAGCTCATTGTAATTATAGTGTGTGGCTTGAATCCGGTTTTCAAGAGAAGCTCTCAGCTTGTCCATCATTTGCAACAAAAGCACAATGCATGTTTTCTCCCAAATCCAAATGTGCTCCGCATGGTCAAGACACATCTAAGCTAGGTATTATGAGAGAGAGAGAGGGTGTGGGGGATTCTATTAGCATCACTTAACCAGCAGCAGGGGAGATGAAGAGGAAGCTAGTGCTACTCTCTGACTGGCTCACAGCTACTCAGAGCCAATCACAATCCCTCCCACACACATCAGACAGGAAGCAGGACGCTGAGAGTATGGATGTTCTGTTCAGGGTAACTGAGGTTGTCATGGAGGAGACTGACTGGTCAAGAGTGGGTGAATAACAACAGAGGGAGAGAGGGAGAGAGGGAGGGAGGGAGGGATACGTAAGTAGATAGAATACATGATGTATAGAGATAAACAGTTTCCTGAACAAATAAGTCCTCTAATTGAATAGCAATTTGGAAGGATGTTTACTACTCATACTTAGGGCTGTACTCTGCAATGTACATGAATTGGCGCCAGTAACAAGTAGAGTTGGAATCTTCATTAGTCTGTGTCTGTGGTATTTCCTCTGAAGCAGGTCTGTGTGCAGAGTGACAGTCTGTCTGGTTGATGGGTTACTGAGGAGGGAGGGAGGGAGGGAGTACGAGCGAGCTTTGGCTATTTTGGCTCACCTCGTCCTCCAGTTGATTGTGTTGGAAGACACGTTGTCGCTACCTGCCAAGTCATTAAAGATGAAATCTCCTCAGCCCTGAAAGACTGAAACACAGGTGTTCCCATAATGGGAAATAGGACTAGAGAGGATGGTGTGGTAGACCTACAATCGTTTCAGCTGTAAGTTATATGAAACCATGAAGGAAAATATCATACACTTCCATCAAACATCAAGAGACCCCTTGAGGGAGTATCTCTCATCATAACTACAGTTACAGTCTCAAACTCTGGGGCCTCTTCTGTACCCCCTGCCTATCTGACGTACCACAGTGATGTATAACGGAGACTTTCTGCATTTAGAAGGAGTTACCTTTCCTCCTCTCCGCTCTGCTTTCAACAGGAAGAGGAGGGAACGGATGAAAGGAAAACACATGCTGTTCAGTAGCTTTCCAGTGTCCTTGACGGAGCTCAGAGCCAACGGTAAAACCATACAGCCAAGTCTGGATTTACAGTTATTATGACCCTGCCATCTTCAGTGGTGGAGAGGAGGGGTTGAAGAGGGTCGGCAAGGTTTCAGAGAGAACAGTAAAACTGTACAGACATGACATGTTGCGTCCAGCAATCACCACCACATGATACCGTACATGCCCCCAAAAATTGCACACTTCCTTATGCTACCCCTTGGCTCCCACCCACCTCCTCCTACCCCCTCCTCTCCCGTGCCCCTGCGTACAGGGATTGAGGGACACATTCTCATGCGAGAGCCCGATTTAGACTAGAGCAGCAGAGAGACGCTTCCTTCCTGTCCTGAATGTGTGAACAGATTTAGTGCTGGACTGGCTGGTCACACTAGGATGCAGAGCAGGAAGACCCATCTGATTCGTCCCTCTATCCCTCCACCTTTCAATCTCTTTTTTTACTGTTACTACACCTTTTGTTTTGTAAATGGGGGTTATTTCTCTTGTTCTCTCTCTTTCTCGCCTCCCACCCTCTTTTCCCTCCTTCTCCGCCCTCTCCTCACTGCTCTCTCCCTTCCCCTCCTCTCTCCTCTTCAGTTGGGCTTGAAGAGAAGAGCGTGCATCACTTAACCAAGTGTCTTTCACTCGTCCATCCCCACCCATCTTTCTCCATTCTTCCCTTCCTCCTTGTCTTAACTAGAGTAGTGTGCTTGTCTCTACTGCCTGACTTCCCCTCTCTGAGGCGGTAGCTAGCCGTAGCATTTAAGAACGTTGGGCCAGTAACCGACAAGTCGCTGGTTTGAATCCCCGAGCCGACTAGGTGAAAAATATGTCGTTGTGCCCTTAAGCAAGGCTCTTAACCCTAATTGCTCCTGTAAGTCGCTTTGGATCAGAGCGTCTGTTAAATGACCATAATGTATACGTACATGTGCGTTGATGTACGAGGTCTACTAGGAAGTGGGTAACAAAGTGTGTGTATTATCTGTGCTTATCCCTCTGAGGGGAACCCAGGACCTGGCTTCTTTAATCTCCACTCCTTTCTCCCCACTGTCCTTTCACCTTAACACACACGCACATCAGATCAACCCCAATTGGCTTGTTTAGCCTCAGCTGAGCTCATTGTTGACCTCTGTCATGTTCAGTCTCTCAGGGATGCCCTTATGCTGCTTTATGGCTGTTCTGTGGTTAGGTGCTCTTACTTACAGCACTTTTAATGCAGATCATTTATAGATGTCAGTTGTTGACTTATAGCTCTACATGCATACATGCAGTGATATTTGCACTACATTGAGGAACATCTGTGAACTCAAACATTCAGTGTTAAGAGTTTTTTATTTTGTTGCTGTCCTGTTTTACAGCTGTACCACTGTCTAAATGCATCATCAGTATTGCAAGGTAGCACTGTGAGTCTGTTTGTCTGCATTTGTAACAGGTTCTCCCAAACAAAGCAGAAATGAAACAGAGCCATAATCTTCTGTTACAGAGGTTATAGGAGTTATTTTGATTAGTTTGGACATTTGGGTAATTCCAATTGCCAGCAGAAATTGCCTACATCTCAGGTTGGCTCACTGTCCATATTTTCAGAGCAGGAGAAAGAGGGAGATTGGAACATTTTGTCTTCTACAGAGTCTAAAGGAATCAAATAGCTCCGATTTCACAGTTTGATCTGTTTTCAATTACCGGGCTGAGTCCCATACTGAAGAAAACGCTGAACAATTGAAATCAATCAGGGCTTAGTGTAGAGTGGAGGGGCCATGGGACGCTGTGTGTGTGTGTGTGTGTGTGTGTGTGTGTGTGTGTGTGTGTGTGTGTGTGTGTGTGTGTACATGTCCTCCACACACACACACACACACACACACACACGAGAGAGAGACAGAGAGAGTTTGATAAATGGGCTGTGCAGGTTTTAATGTGAATAAGGCGTGGTGTTGTGATGATGCCAGTGATGAGGTATCTCTACCCTTCTCTCTTTCCCCCTCACTCCCCTCATCCTCTCTTTCTCTCTCTCCCTCTTTCACCCGTCTTTCTCTCACTGTCTCTCTTTACCCTCTCTCTCTACCCCCCCTTTCTCTGTCTCTCTCTCTTTCTCTCTCTCTCTGTCTCTACTTCTCTGAGGGCAGGTCACTGTGTGTTTGGCCTCTGTGAAAGGCTAGAGCGGCCATTCCGTGCCAAGGGTGTGGTGTCTTACTGAGCCATAATGTCTTTCTCAGCTGGGCCTGTGAGCTCTTTCCTTTGAGTTTTGGCCCAACTCTCTTATCTTCAGGTTACATCCAGCATCAAAAAGACAGGCACACCTTAAACTTGGCTATGCGCATTTTTCCTTAGATTGTTTTATTTTTCCTCAAGTTTCTTTAAAAAAACGGAGCCATTTGACCTGAATAGTTTAGCATGTTTACATTGAAGTGTACAGGTTACATACTAATACGCCTAATGGATGTTGATGCAGAGTAATGGAATCATCTCTCGGTCATTAAGCTTCACAGCTGTCAAACTAACCAGCTGGGTTTTGATTTCCAAAAACACATTTTAGCTTGTGTTGATATGTTGGTATGCCAGTGTGTTAATGACCCTTTCTCTCTCCTCTCTCTCCCTCCCTTTTCTCCTCTTCTCTCCTCTCAGGATCACTGGTTTTGGAGGGTACGGGACAATGCAGTGATGCCGGGGTACCCCATGCTCATCAATGTCTTCTGGAGAGGACTGCCCCCCAAGATAGACGCCGTCTACGAGAACAGCGAGGGGAAATTTGTCTTCTTCAAAGGTGAGGATGCCCACAGATGTATTATACATGATCTATATCAGGGATGGGCAACTGGCGGCCCGCGGGTCGCATGGCCCCCCTTTTGTAGGTTTTTGGGGGAGCTCATTCTTACTTACTGTTGAGAGTTAGAATAATAGTACACAAAGTGCAATTTCGAAATTTGGTTGTGCATCAGCAGTTACTCAATTAGCCCATGTCAGCTTATTTTGGGGGGTTTGGTAAGTTAGTCTAACGGCCAGCTATCTAAACTTGTAGTAAGCATGGTCCAATTACCGACCAGCGTGTGGACCATTGATCATCAGTTATCATATTAAAAGCTGCACGCATTTGCCTCCAACCTACAGTATAGCAACATGTGTAGAATTGCAGGAAATTAGCTGTAAAACTGCACATTTTTCTCTTTTCCCCCCGACCAATGTTGCCCTTCCCTGATCTGCATAATCAGACAAATCCTGGACCAAAAAGCATTTTCAATAGGATACAGTAGGATGGGTCCTGCTCCTTATTCTTGGTTATGTGTGTGTGTATGCGTACGTGTGTGCGTGGAGTGACGTTGCTGTAGTAGAAGGATTAACCAGAGGCTTATCTCTCTAGACTACGTGACTATAGACCCTGTACTTACTGTAACCCAGGCAATTTGCCTCTTAATCTCAGACAGTCAAAAGCAGTTTGTCCTTTGAAAATGTGCGTGTGCTTTCATGCATTGTCTCTTCCATAATCAGTCTATTTGAATGTATGACCTCACTAGCCCCACTGCAGCACAGATTAGTCTCTTCTCTGAACGTGTTTACATCATATAAACCTATAGCAGAAGAAGGGGATGTCTTAATATATACATTTACTGAGACAGCAAATAAACAAACAAACAGACTTGTATACTCCCATGAGAGAGGAAGGGAGGGATGTGGGGAAGCGAGGAGACGGGTGTAAATCTGGGTCTGTCTTGATAATAACTACAAATCACAGATGGCTCGCAAACACATTTCTATTTTTCACAGTTCCTCGAAAAACAGAATAGTTGTCCCCTGTGTACCCAAGGGCTCCTGAAATCCCTTTTTTCTTTTCTTTTCTTTTTCTGGTTGTAGCATTGAGATTTCCATGAAATAAGAGGGTTTATTACTGTCCTGTAATAAAACAACAGTGAGCTTTCAACCAGAAGAAAGTGACTCTATAGGTAACAATGTAGGCAACGCATATTCATGTAGGTGACTGTGGAGAAAAGCCTTCATGAATGTTTATTAATTGACTTTGAATGCCTTATAAGGCAAAGCTTATAAAGACGTTCTGACGTTGTTTGCAACAGACTCATGCAGACTCAAATGGCACCTCATTTCCTATTTAGGACATTACTTTTGACCAGGGAATATATATTTTGAATTTTTATCTTTAACCTTTATTTAACTAGGCAAGTCAGTAAAGAACAAATTCTTATTTACAATGACGGCCTACCCCGGCCAAACACGAACAACGCTGGGCCAATTGTGCGCCGCCCTATGGGACTCCCAATCACGGCCGGATGTGATACAGCCTGGAATCGAACCAGGGACTGTAGTGACATCTCTTGCACTGAGAGGCAGTGCCTTAGACCACTGCATCACTCGGGAGTCCTAATTTAGAAAAAAGGGTGCCATTTGTGACGCAGACTCCCTGTTTTTAAAGCTGTGTTATACAAACACTGAATCGGCATGTAAATTAGACCCTCATTTGAATAAATATGCATCACTCATAACAACCTTGTTCCTTAGCTGTCTGCCTTTAGGACTAGGGGTGTGGTGAAATCTCATACCCTGTCCACTCATACCCTGCTGACCTTTAAATGGGAGCAATGCGATAAGATAGGAAGTTATAGTATCAAAGTGCACTGACTATAAGGTTGTGTCCCAATTGCCACCCTATTCCCTATATAGTGCACTACTTTTGAAGAGAACCCTATGGGTTCTGTTCAAAGCCCTATGGGTAGTCCACTATAAAGGGAATTGGGTTCCTTTTGAGACTTAAACTAAATGTAGAAGAGCTACCAGAATAACTGCATCAACCCATTAATTCGGTAGCACTGCATCCATGGTCTTTCTGATTAGCCCGACACACACACACACATACATACACATATATACACACACACACACTGTTTTCAATTACCGGGCTGAGTCCCATACTGAAGAAAACGCTGAACAATTGAAATCAATCAGGGCTTAGTGTAGAGTGGAGGGGCCATGGGACGCTGTGTGTGTGTGTGTGTGTGTGTGTGTGTGTGTGTGTGTGTGTGTGTGTGTGTGTGTGAGAAAGTGTGTGTACATGTCCTCCACACACACACACACACACACACACACACACACACACACACACACACACACAATGGGTATATCAATGCTTGGTTCTAAGAGAATTATGCATCTATACAATCTACCACTCGGGGGAGAGAGAGACAATTTAGCTATGTATACTGCTAGAGCCAATCAATGATTTATTTAGCTTGGCCTTGATTATGTTTCGTTGTTTATACAGAGAAAGCTAGCCTACACGGTCAATGCATGCCCTGTGTTTTGTAATGTTTTGTGTGGTCACTATGTGAAAGAGTGTAGCGAAAGTGTGTGTGTGTGTGTGTGTGCATGCGTGCGTGCGTGCGTGCGTGTGTTTGATCTGTTTTCAATTACTGGTCCCATACAGAAGAAAATGTTGAACAATTGAAGTCAATCAGGGCTTAGGGTAGAGTGGAGTGGCCATGGGACCCTGTGTGTGTGTGTGTGTGTGTGTGTGTGTGTGTGTGTGTGTGTGTGTGTGTGTTTACGTAATGTGTGTGTGTGATCTACACACATATACATGTGTGTGTACAATACACTCTGTGTGGTCCATGTGGAGGAGGAAGGAGCCTGTTGTTCTTGGCACCTTGCCCAGACTCAATGATCACCATCCCCTGTACAACACTGTTTAGACATTGTTAGGAGATAGCAGGAGATTAGCAGTGTTCACTGCAGGAGGAACATCTGAGCTAACATTAAATACTGACAGTTAAAGTTAAAAGATGTAGTCAGTCTAGTCTGAATCATTATTTACTCCCCAAATATCTCACCCTGGTGAGTTCTGAGAAGTCCCTTATGTCCAATATCCTTCACACCCGTCTTAACACACACACACACCCATACATACACACACACACACCCCCCAATGCCCCCTGACCCAGTTTACCCAGACTTCCTTAGTGCCTGTGCCAGGGAGAGGGGCTTGGCAGGGCTGGAGTAACCATGGTAACCATGAGCCTGCTATGTTTGGAGCATGAGAATAAAACAGGTGTAATGACAGGCATTTCCTGTCACATGGCCCTGCCACGAGAGCTAGGCTGTACTCCTGCGACCTTCCCTCCCCTTCCTCTTCCCCTAAAACCATCACCCTCCCTCACACATCCCTATGGCCCACCCTCACTCCCTCTCCCTTCTTCCATCCCTTCCTCCCACCACAATCACAGTTGCCCTTCTCTTCCATAGACATTAAAACCAGTTCATTTCCTCGAGTCCTCCCCAGACCTATGCCAGTGAATAAAAAAAAAACACTTCCTGGGGTCACCAAGTCAAAACCGTGCCACAACCTAATTACCAGAAACATATCACTCCTCCTCCTATCCCTCCATCCCTCTCTACCTCCCTCCTCTTTCTCTATCCCTCTCTACCTCCCTCCATAACTCTCTACTCCCCCCTCCACTCTCTCCATCCCTCTCTACCTCCCTCCTCCTCCCTCCATTCCTCACACAAGACATCACTTCCTCAAGTCTCGGCTTTGCACTTCTCGAACCTGATCATAATGAATAACACTATATGGACAGCACTCCTGCTTTGAGATACTTCTTGA
Organism: Salmo trutta; assembly: GCF_901001165.1. NCBI lineage: Eukaryota > Metazoa > Chordata > Actinopteri > Salmoniformes > Salmonidae > Salmo > Salmo trutta. The sequence goes on from NC_042958.1 coordinate 23,072,799, forward strand.
ATACAGGCCCTGGCATCTAGACTCTTAACGCATTGTCCCAAATGGCACCCTATCCCTGAGCCATGGTCACGTGTAGAGCACTTTTTAGGGAATTGGGTGCCATTTGGGACTGCCTCTTGGTTTGTGAGAGGTAGAAAATCAACAACTGAAAAAAAAAAATATGCCACTTACCACAATTAGGCAACAATTAAGAAGTTGAATACTACTTGAACAGTGGTAAACTTGCCTGGTAGAAGACCCAAGTGTATCTTGTCCCCACTAGCAGTGAGGAAGATGGTTCGGGAGGCAAAGAAAAGACCAAGGGCCACAGTTGGAGAATTACAGAACTTGGTTTTATCTTGGGGTCAACAAGTCTCTAAATCTACAATTCGATGCCCACTCCATGCCAGTAGGCTATTTGGAAGTGTTGCCATAAAAAAAATAATTTATTTAGAGCAACCACCATATGTAAATGCCTGGAGTTTGCTTAAACCATTGACACTTTGATTGGAACCGGTGCTATGGCCAGATGAGGTGAAAATAGAGCTCTTTGACCACGCACACCAGTGGTGGGTTTGGCCTCAAAATAAGGATGCATACAAGTATGCAAAAACAAACCTCATGCCTACTTTAAAATACGGTGGTGGATCTTTGATTTTCTGGGGCTTTTTTACGTCCACTGGTCCTGGGGCCATTGTTAAGGTCAACGGCATCATGAACTCCACCAAATATGAGGCTGAAACGTGCAAATATTAGACTAATGCTTAGATATTGTAGTTCCCTACTGAACCAGCATTTTGAGATTATTGATTGTTCCAGAGAGAATGTTCTGTTCAATGATAATGTGACTATTGCACCTAACATATTATCATGTGGTTATATATAACCAAAATTTAAAATGCTGCAACTCTTGTGCAATGTGATATGACTCACTGTACTGTAACATTCATGATCTCCAGTGATGTAGTAGTCTAGCAACACTACAGCTTCAGATACTGTACACCTTGGGGTTCTGAAACTGATTTGGTATGGCTCACATTAGGCAGACTGGATTATAGTTACCCTGCCTGGCCAACCAAATGTCATCCCCAGGTTTTAGTAACCCCTCCTGGCCAACCAAATGTCATCCCTGGGTTAAATACCTTCAGTGCTGGTGAGTGAGTGGATGCGTCCCAAATTGCACCCTATTCCTTATATAGTCCAATACTTTTGACCAGAGCCCTATGGCAAAAGTAGTGCACTATAAAGGAAGTAGGGTGCTATTTGAGACGTGTAATGTCCCAGCAGTCCCTCTGAGCCCTGTTGTCCTTGTGTCTCTTCCAGGGAAGCAGTTCTGGGTGTTCAAGGACACCATGCTCCAGCCCGGCTACCCCCAGGACATCTCTATGTTCGGCCACGGCATGCCAACCCAGAGCATCGAGACCGCCGTCTGGTGGGAGGACGTAGCCAAGACGTACTTCTTCAAAGGGGACAGGTGTGTACACTGAGCTGAGCTGTGTGTGTGTGTGTGGAGTGGTGTGTGTGTGTGTGTGTGCCTTCGTGGGGAATTGTGTGTGTGTGTGTGTGTCAGTTCATGTGTGTGTGTGTGTGTGTGTGTGTGTGTGTGTGTGTGTGTTTCTAATGTATTGGGACTGGGATGCCTATGAAATTGTGAGATGTGTGTTTTGATGTCTGATTATCCCACACCCTAATCCCCATGGCTGTCTGTTCAGGTACTGGCGCTACAATGAGGACATGAGGACAATGGACCCAGGCTACCCTAAATCCATCACTGTCTGGAAGGGCGTCCCAGACTCTCCACAAGGAGCCTTCGTAGACAAAGCCAATGGTATGTCCACCTATCTATCCCATAATACCATTATTACTAGACAGTAACATAATGACACTCACGTCTCCCTATCTATTAATCCTCTCCTTCCATCCGCTAGACAGTAACACTCACATAATGTATACCAAACATAGCCTTTACTTCAGCCTCGTAACTACACATTTTAAGACCTTGTAGCTACAATAAGCTATGATTTAGTAGTCATGTTTTGACAGTATATTGTAAGACCCAGTTGGAATATGACAGGGAAGCAGAAAACAAAATACCACAGTCTGCTGCCCAATCCGGTTGAGGCCAGTTGGTCTGCACAGAGGGTGGGAAAGATGAGGTTTCTATTTTTTTTTGTCAGGCCTAGACTTATTAGACAAGTGGATTGTACAAAAAGCCTGAGAATGGCTCCTATTGGTTGGTAATGGCCAGCAGGGCGGGGTTTGAGCGGACCTGGCAGTGCCTCTATGGGGGAAAAAAACAGGCCAGGTTGGGAGGCGGAGCACACTCATGCCATCTGTCCCCGTCCCTATGCTCAAACCCTACACCCAAAACCGAGTACTCTGTTCTGCCACCTCTGGTCTCTTGGCCCTCCCAACCCTACTGGAGGACTGCTCCCACTCAGCCCAGTCAAAACTCTTCTCTGTCCTGGCACCCCAATGGTGGAACCAGCTTCCCCCTGAAGCTCAGACAGCAGAGTCCCTGCCCATCTTCTGAAAACGTCTGAAACCCAGGTAAACGTCTGGTACCATGGTAAACGTCTGAAACCCGGGTAAACGTCTGGTACCATGGTAAACGTCTGAACACAGGTAAACGTCTGGTACCATGGTAAACGTCTGAACCCAGGTAAACGTCTGGTACCATGGTAAACGTCTGGTACCATGGTAAACGTCTGGTACCATGGTAAACGTCTGAAACCCAGGTAAACGTCTGGTACCATGGTAAACGTCTGGTACCATGGTAAACGTCTGAAACCCAGGTAGACGTCTGGTACCATGGTAAACGTCTGAACCTAGGTAAACGTCTGGTACCATGGTATTTTCATACCAGCACTGACTTAGCTGATAACTGCTTTATTGAGGGAAGGTAAATTCCACGATAACGGAATTGAGCTTTGATTTAGATTTTTCACTTTAAAATGTATGCCAAACAAAAACCATTGATTTCAAAGTTTAACAAACCATACAACTCTATGCAGAAGACAATTTTGAACATTTTACACTGAATATTTTACAAAAACACATTTACTGGAAAACTGTGCAGATGTGAAGTTTGTAACGGAATGATGGTAAACTCTTTATCAGGTTTTTATGTGACCACATTTTCCTAAAACAATGTTAAATATCTGCTCTGAATTAAGATTCAAAGATGTCTGCATAAAGACTGGGGTGTCAGCTATGACACGACACCTTTAGTTTGAAAAATGTATTTTGGTTATTGACCTACATTAGGTGAAGTGGATTGTAGAACAAAGAACAGATATAGCCCTTGGTTCACTCCAGACTTGACTGCCCTTGACCAGCACAAAAACACCCTATGACGTACTGCGCTAGCATCGGAATTTGCATCCTGCAGCACTAATTCCAAAAAGTTTTGGGACACTGTAAAGTCCATGGAGAATAAGAGCACCTCCTCCCAGCTGCCCACTGCACTGAGACTAGGAAACACTGTCACCACTGATAAATCCACGATAATCGAGAATTTCAATAAGCATTTCTCCATGCCTGGCCATGCTTTCCACCTGGCTACCCCAACCCCGGCCAACAGCTCTGCACCCCCTGCAGCAACTGGCCCAAGCCCCCCCCCTCCTTCACCCAAATCCAGAGAGCTGATGTTCTGAAAGAGCTGCAAAATATGGATCCCTACAAATCAGCTGGGCTAGATAATCTGGACCATCTCTTCCTAAAATTATCCGCCGCCATTGTTGCAACCCCTATTACTAGTCTGTTCAACCTCTCATTCGTATCGTCTGAGATTCCTAAAGATTGGGAAGCGGCCGCAGTCATCCCCCTCTTCAAAGGGGGAGACACTCTAGACCCAAACTGTTACAGACCTATATCCATCCTGCCCTGCCTTTCTAAAGTCTTCGAAAGCCAAGTGAACACCGACCATTTCGAATCCCACCGTACCTTCTCCGCTATGCAATCTGGTTTCCGAGCTGGACACGTGTGCACCTCAACCACGCTCAAGGTCCTAAACGATATCATAACCGCCATCGATAAAAGACAGTACTGTGCAGCCGTCTTCATCAACCTGGCCAAGGCTTTCGACCGTATTCTTATCGGCAGACTCCACAGCCTTGGTTTCTCTAATGACTGCCTCGCTTGGTTCACTAACTACTTCTCAGATAGAGTTCAGTGTGTCAAATCGGAGGGCCTGTTGTTCGGACCTCTGGCAGTCTCTATGGGGGGGGCCACAGGGTTCAATTCTCGGAACGACTTTTTTCTCTGTATATCAATGATGTCGCCCTTACTGCGGGTGATTCTTTGATCCACCTCTACGCAGACGACACCATTCTGCATACATCTGGTCCTTCTTTGGACACTGTGTTAACAAACCTCCAAACGAGCTTCAACGCCATACAACTCTTCTTCCGTGGCCTCCAACTGCTCTTAAATGCTAGTAAAACGAAATGCATGCTCTTCAACCGATCTCTGCCCGCACCCACCCACCCGACTAGTATCACTACTCTGGACTACAAATACCTAGGTGTCTGGCTAGACTGTAAACTCTCCTTCCAGACTCACATTAAGCATCTCCAATCCAAAGTGAAATCTAGAATCGGCTTCCTATTTTGCAACAAAGCCTCCTTCACTCATGCTGCCAAACATACCCTCGTAAAACTGACTATCCTACCGATTCTTGACTTCGGCAATGTCATTTACAAAATAGCCTCCAACACTCTACTCAGCAAATTGGATGCAGTCTATCACAGTGCCATCCGTTTTGTCACCAAAGCCCCATATACTACCCACCACTGCGACCTGTATGCTATCGTTGGCTGGTCTTCTCTACATATTCGTCGCCAAACCCACTGGCTCCAGGTCATCTATAAGTCTTTGCTAGGTAAAGCTCTGCCTTATCTCCGCTCACTGGTCACCATAGCAACACCACAGGTAGCACGCGCTCCAGCAGGTATATTTCCCTGGTCATCCCCAAAGCCAACACCTCCTTTGGCCACCTTTCCTTCCAGTTCTCTGCTGCCAATATCTGGAACGAATTGCAAAAATCACTGAAGTTGGAGACTTATATCTCCCTCACTAACTATAAGCGTCAGCTGTCAGAGCAGCTTACCGATTGTTGCAGCTGTACACAGCCCATCTGTAAATAGCCCATCCAACTGTCACGGTTGTCGTAGGGTAAAGTGGACCAAGACGCAGCGGGGAAATGTGCACTCATCTTCTTTTTATTAAATGGATAAGAAGGTGAACCAAAAAAACACGTACACCAAAAAAAACCACAACGACTAATAACAGGCCAGTAAGGCACAAAGCTATACACAGCACAATCTCCCACAAATACTCAAACAAACACATACCTATAAATAGAACCCTCAATCAGAGGCAACGAGAAAACACCTGCCTCCAATTGAGGGTTCAACCCCCAATAAACTAAACATAGAAATACAAAGAACTAGACTAAACATAGAAATACATTAACATAGAACAGTGCCCAAAACCCCGGAATAATAAATTAAACACACCACTAAACACACAACCACCCCGAACCACATAAAACAAATACCCCCAGCCACGTCCTGACCAAACTGCAATAACAAATAACCCCTATTACTGGTCAGGACGTGACACCAACCAACTACCTACCTCATCCCCATATGTATATATTTTTTTCTGCTCTTTTGCACACCAGTATTTCGACTTGCACATCCTCATCTGCACATATATCACACCAGTGTAAATTGCTAAATTGTAATTACTTCGCCACTATTGGCCTATTTATTGCCTTACCTCCTTACTTCATTTGCACACACTGTATACAGATTTTTCTATTGTTTTATTGACTGTACGTTTGTTTATCCCATGTGTAACTCTGTGTTGTCGTTTTTGTCGCACTGCTTTGCTTTATCTTGGTCAGTCACAGTTGTAAATGAGAACTTGTTCTCAACTGGTTAAACTTGTTCCTACCAGGTTAAATAAAGGTGAACTAAATAAGACATTTTTTTACTGTGCTGCCTAAACTTGTGAAACATAGATGTCTATGATTGGTTCAGATTTGGTCCGGCCAGGCCGGACTGAGCAAATTTCAACTTCTTTTCAACGTCAATGGACATCCGGTGTGATCAGTGCTCAATGGGTGAGGATGCTTGTTCCAGTAAATGGAAAGAGGATAGGTGGTAGGTGTCATGGTAGGTGTCAGTAAGAGCCAGGAGAGGTGACATTAACTGGAGAGAGAGAGAACAGGGAGAGAGTGTCTAATACCCCTTTTCCATCTTTTTGACCAGAAATCAAAACCTTTGCTTATTTCTAAGTTTATAAGATGGGAAATTGTTCAAAAAATCTATATATGCCTTCATTTCTCAAAAATATAGGCTCTTAGCTTTCATTTGACACCCAATTTGACATGCACCTATGAACTTCTCACGTTGGTGCTCATGGGTCCTTTCACATGGAAAATGCCCAGAAAATGGACCAGCTATCTTAAGATGAATGTACTAATTGTGAGTAGCTCTGGATAGCGTCTGATTAAATGACTGAAATGTAAATGTAATGACGATGTCGGGAAAACAAGTCACCTGGAAAATGTACCCTGATCATCAGCCGTTATCAGGTCAGGTGACAGTAGGCTATACTCCACTCTTTATAGATGTTTGGTTGGGTCAGTGTGACTGGGAGCTGGGATGCTTGAACAAAGGTGTGTGTTGTAATGCTCATCCTCTCCTACACACACCTTCACACAGTGCTCGGTCTTATAGTGTGATTATTTGTCTTTCTGAAATGAAACCATCAAGTGATAGATTTTAAACAAATACTTGTCTGTCATTGAACAACTGGGCCATGATTAGATAGTGAAAAAACACACCAATCTCTTCTATAATTTCTTTAAACAATAAAACCTAATTTACCAACATTTCTGAAAATGGATATGGTAAATAGAAAATGGATATATAGCGTTTTGGAATGAAACTCTTCTTTCGCCCACACCAGTCAGAGCTCAACTAAAAGCCAAGTCTCTCCCTCTCTTCTTTCCCAAGATGAATCTTTCAGGACACTGCTCTTTCTCTCTCGCTCGCGCGCTCTCTCACTCCCTGGGTTGCTAACCGTAAACAACTCAGCTGCCCATGTGATTTAGAACCCCATTCTCTCTGTTTCTCTAGGACTCTTACTCTCTCTCTCTCGCTCTCTCTCCCTCTTTCTCTCTCTCTCTTCCCTTCTAAAGGACTCCTCCTCTCCTCTGTGCACTTGGAAATAGAGCGTATATCTCATCTATTCTTCCCTCTCTCTTTTCTTAGAAGAATTCATGAATAATGCAGAGAGGTATAGAGGAGAGGAAAGGAGAGGAGAGGAGAGATGGGGAGTTTAGCCAGGTTGTCATGCTGGGGATATGTCACTGGTTTACAGTGTGTTTGTGGTCCAGTGTTTCAGGTCCTCCAGAGAGGAGTAAGCACTTGTCTTTATCACTGCCAGGGCTTTATTCTACTGGCCTGTAACCCCCAGGGATATATTGGGCCCCTGGAATAAAGAGAGAATTACAAACTACATGGAAACAAGTTCTTTACCAACCTCAGATTGACATCCAAATGAATCCTGTGGAGACCATATTAGGAGACTTAGACTGTGAACAGATTGTACTTAAATGTATTCTCTTTCTCTCTCTCTCTCTCTCTCTCTCTCTCTCTCTCTCTCTCTCTCTCTCTCTCTCTCTCTCTCTGATCCCCCTCTGTCGCTTTCTCTCCATCACTTTATCTCTCCAGGTTTCACCTACTTCTACAAAGGGAAGGAGTACTGGAAGTTCAACAATCAGAGGTTGCGAGTCGAACCCGGTTACCCCCGCTCCATCCTGAAGGACTTCATGGGCTGCGACCTGACCCCCATCGACCCCGAGTGGCCGCCCACGGAGGACGTCGACATTGTCATTGAGCTGGAAAACGAGGCCAACACAGTGAAGGCCATTGCCATCGTGATCCCCTGTGTCCTGGCGCTCTGTCTTCTTGTCCTGGTCTACACCGTCTTCCAGTTTAAGAGGAAGGGAACGCCCAGACACATACTGTACTGCAAACGCTCCATGCAGGAGTGGGTGTGATGACTCTGGGTGACACACAGGGGTCCGCTAGTTGGACCAATATGACTTTATTATACCCTCCAGTATAATGGAATCAATGGTCCGGAAATTACATCCAGACAGAGGTGGTGGTGGTTGCAGTACGTCGGTGACTCCACTATGATCTGATCTAATTTTAGGCCTACTCCCAAGACTCCCCCGTCTTTTTAAATGGGGGCGGGAGAGGGTGGGGCCTTTGCCTAGATACCCCTCCACCCTGAGATTGAACAGAGGGTACTGTTATTTTGTATCCCATCAACCCCCATTCCTAGCCCTGCCCTTTTAGGACGGCGCCTGGTGCAACCGCTCTTAAACGGGGAAGAACTTTCATGTGGCTTTCAACTCTTCCCATGGTGCACTGCGTCAGTCATCTTCCTGTTGTCATATCAGGCTGTCGCCCAATCAGAGGAACACAGCCGGTTCTTATCTACAGTATCTTAGGTCTTAACCCCTACTGCACGCGCTCAGAAAGACAAAAGACCCCCAATAACAAATGTTGCTGAAGTTAACCACCGAGTTACCAACTCCTGTCTCTTTTTATTGTTTTTTTCCTTCAAAATATAATTTATTTTTCAAAAATGAACGTTTTTACAGTCCCATTTAAAACAGTCAGGAAGAAAAGTACAACCCAAACCAAATAAATACTTTTTTCTCTCTAAAGAGGATGCTTTTTTTTCATAATCATTTTTGCTATCACTTTCTTTTTCTTTTATTTTCTTTTCTTTTTTCTCTCCCTGCTTTTCTTGATCCTTTATGCAGTGGAAACTTTGACTGTTGTGGCAGTCTGTCTCAAAAACAGGGGCCAAAATATTTTGCAATATTTTTAATCGCCTTAATTAAAGATCAATTGTGTTCTTCTTGTGTTTCATTTTCTTGTTTTTTGCTATTTTGTATACTGCTTTGTTTGTTTATTTGTTTACTTGTTTCTTGAAAGAGCTGTTGGGGCCATATTGGTTGCTATCCAAGATAAATAGTCATGGGTTAAACAAGGTTGCATGCCAAATGACACCCTATTCCCTAGATACTAGTAGTATATAATATCTAGGGAGTAGGGTGCCATTTGGGACGCAACCCATGTTATATTACCCAGAGGCCTCACCGCTGGTTTGCCAGACCACCAGAACAGGGGAAAGATTCTGCCTGTATATAGAGTTTAAGATATTAGTCAAAATAGGGAGGAGGAAGGTTCTTGAAAAAAAGCCACTAAAGTTGAGTGTTATGGTATTGTTATGGTATCTGACTTGATATATATATATATATCAGTTTGATAGCAAAGACTGATAAATTAAAGAGATGAAAATGCTGTTACACTATAGATTTGCTTATTGTTTGGTCCTGTCAACCGACACAAACCCCTCTGAAATGGTAGTTCTGTATTGGTTAAGTTTGCATCCCAAAATAATTGTATGGTCTTTGTAAACGTACGGACAGACCGTGTTTAATCTTCTTGACTGCCTTGTTGAGAGAGTTCTACTTAAGTCACAGACGCCTACTACCCATGATGCACTTGTCTCTCGACCGAGGACCAATAGGAGTGACAGTGACGTCAGTTAAGACAATGCAGTGTCTTCTCCTGTGTCCAAGTGCATGCAAGCATCTACATCCACTTTGGACTGCTCAGAAAACCTCTACGAAAATAAAACAGAAGAAGTGAAAACAAACAATATGGACAAACCGGATTCACAGATACAGCAGTTTGTTCCTCCAGTGCTTGAAAACAGGTTGCAGTTACAGTTCGGTGGAACAAACCTGCAGGTTCCTTGTATGTGAATAGAACACACCATGTGGCATGCAGCTTGACCAGTGGTTCTGCCCAAAGCTTACGGAAGGACTTGATGACGATGCTCAAACTCTTGAATATACCTTGTTTGCATCTATTTGTTTATGTTTCATGGCTGCGGGTTCCCTTTCTGGTACTATAAAAACAAAAGAGTCATTGGAACCTCACGATTGAAATGGAAAATATCTCACCTGAGCTATAGGAAGCAGGCGTTTAGGTCATTTCTTGGTCATTGGCGAGTTAGGTTAGGTTGGCCAGAGGAAACTTTGATTTGATTTGGTCACCGAATCCTAAAAAAGTTACTAGTGTCGTTGCTTCATGGTGAGCAGTGTTTGAATGTGTGTCTGTTTCATGATAATGGTTTCTACTTTCTTTCTTTTTGCAAAAACAAATGCGACATCCTTCTTCCTTCTTCGTGTAAGACAGATTGGGACAATGGAAAATGTCCTGACAGAATTAATAAATTGATCAGTATATGATTAAAAAATGATGCCTTGAAACTCATTGTTTATATTTATATATACATGATATACCCAATGAAGTTGTGGAGTAAGGGTGTGTTATGTGAATAGTTTTGCTATGGGGGTGTGAGGCGGGATTTCACATGGTTTAGCTATGTGTGTAAGCTCTCCCCTTGCCCCTTGCTGTGTTCTTAATGGTAAATCCTCACCAAATCAAAACTACTTCTGCTCGCAATCCATTTCTCTCAGAGATTAACTCACACGTGTCTGATGTGTAGAAAACAACTCAATTGGTTTGTGATGTCAGACACAGTACAGTGCTCTCAATAGACATGTACTTAAACCTTATTTACCAGACACTCAGCAAGTATACCGCAGCCTGGACAAATAAAACAAACTCTAAATATATTCTCCAAACTCTAGGGGGATTTCCTTAGTCTAATCTGACCACAAAAGGAAAAATGACAACATTTATATTTCAGAGTTAAACCATGTTGATGTTTATGTGGGAAATACCAAGACTGAAAGCTCAACATCCTTCTAACTGGTATTATATGTCACATTAAGTCACATGATAAAAATCAGACCTTTTAAAGATATGCAGGCATTTAAAGGCCCACTCTGTGAATTTTACAGCTGTTTTTGATCATTTAAAAACATGCTGGATAGCAGGCTACAAGGGCAGACGCCAGACAGTAGTGTTTATTCTACTGCCACTGCACTCCAGTCCAGACGGTAACTAACTGCCATCAACAAAGAGGTCGACCCAGTTCACTTACTTGGGCTTTGGTTGTGGTCATGAACACACATACGGTAGTAAGACGATAGCCCTTCTGTGGCTAGAGAGTTCACTGTTCCCCCGTCACAATACAACTCAGCTGCAAAATGGCGTCTGTGCTGTGAGTCTGACTTAGACAATGGCATAATGGTTACAGTTATGTTTAGAGCACAATCCAGCCATGGCTTTCTTCTAGGGCTTTCTTTCTTCTGTTTGCACTTTTTACCACTTACCCAGTGATGCAAATACACTCCTGTTTCTTTTCAAATGCCTGTGTGTGTGTGTGTGTGTGCGGGCGTGTTTGCTGCCTGCCTGTCTGCCTTTTAACGCTCTACCATTACTTACCACTGACTGTGTGCTTATTCACAAATATATGTCTGGGTCTCTGTCTACGTCTACATGTCAGACAGTGTGTGTGTATCTACGTCTGTATCTGTTTCTGTAGCTCGAGACTGGAGCCTGGACTATCCCTTGGAGACGTGTCGCTCTGGGAGGCAGGCTGAAACATTGGTGCTAACCGAACCTACAGAACACTAGCCAGGGCTGGAGCTATGGCCGTGCAGGGCTAGTTTTATGGTGCTGTTTTTCTTTCCGTTTTTCTTTTTTTTTCTTCCTATTCTGTCATTGACTTAAACTTGAGTGATTACAACGTGAACAAGAGTAATACATTTTCATTTAACACAAGTCGTTATGGTGCAGTGTTTAATGGCTGTAGGTAAATGGAAAGCACATATCATCCTGGTGGTTGTTAATGTAATGTATCCCAGCAGCCACTCTGCTGAGACCAGGGTCGCTACTAAAAGGTCACAGGGTCAAGTAGTCACCCAGACACAGTGGTGTATAGGATGCATCCCAAATGGTACCGTATTCCCTTTATAGTGCTCTGTGGGCTCTGGTCAAAAGTAGGACACTATAAAGGGAATAGGGTGCCATTTGGTAAGTTCCCATAGCTTACAAGGTCTGGTGGTATGGAGGGAGGAAAGAAAGGAGGGATCAAGAAATTGAAAAGGTGAAGGTTATTTATGTTTCACTGTAATACACCTGCGATTGTAAGCGGGTTGGAAATACAGGTTGATCCTCTGTTTTCTGGAATAGCTAAGAAATATAAATAATTGTTCAACCATCCTCTTACCTCTTCTCACCATCGTCCACACCTGTTATCACCTTGTGTATCAGACAGAGAGTGGAGGGGTTAACAGTGATAACCACAGGACGTGTGTGTGTGTGTGTGTGTGTGTGTGTGTGTGTGTGTGTGTGTGTGTGTGTGTGTGTGTGTGTGTGTGTGTGTGTGTGTGTGTGTGTGCGTGTGTGTGTGTACTGAGTCAGATGTATGCTGTTTCATTGTATATGTGTGTGTACAGTATGTGTGTATCAAGGGGACTGACCCCCCCCCCCCCCCCCCCCCATACACACACAAACACTATGCTGTGTCTTAATATTCCTGTATTCATGTCATTACATTTGGGGAAGGGTCTTATTAAGTTAAATAGGAAACATAATGAAACACATTAACCATCTTTTGTATACTATTTTCCATCTTGCATACATACTGAGCATCATTCTCTACATTGTGTTGTATCTATGGAGCCTGGATCCATCTTGTTGATCAATAAAGACATTTTGAAAATGTCCTCATTTGCGTTTTGTCATGTTCATGCATGTGTGATACTAACACATCTTTTCCATGTCCAAGTTTCAGTTTGTTTTCCATTGATGTTCACTAATATTCATTCAACCTCAGCAATATAAAATAAGTTAAATCAATTGGCATTTCAGTGTTTCACTGTCATGAGCCAGGTCTTACTATGGCTGCAGTAGAGTGTATATCAAGGCAGGAAAGCATTTGAACTATTTCCTCCATGGATGGTTTGGTCAATTAACTATTTTTACATCTTCATTATTGCTCTATCCATACAATACCACACCAGGGGTCATGTTAAATCAAATATCTTCCCACAGCACCTCAGTACTTTTACTGAACCTCCCACAAGGATAAAACCATTATAGGAAGGAAGTAACAGGTGAGAGGTTTCTCCCAGGTCTTCAGTTAGCTCCCATATAGAAACAAAATACAGTACATTGAGTTCCATTCCATATATAAACTATACATTAGAGTTCCTTTCCATACAGTACAGTACATTCCTCTCCAGCTGTGGTAAAGTAAAGGTCTGATCCAGAAATAAGGTTGTGTCCCAGATGGCACTCTATTCTCTATATAGTGCACTACTTTTGACCAGGGCCCATGGTCGAAGTATTGCACTAAATAGGGAATAGGTAGCCATTTGGGACATAGCCCTACTCTAACGCCTGGCTGTATCCCTTGGCCTCCAATAAGGTGTTCAGAACGCACTGGACTGACATCTGTTTTCAATTTCTATCAATGGTTCCAATGTTTCCCCCATTTCAATGATACTTACTGAAATGTACTTAGAACAACATCTAGTGTGGTATGAAAACATATTTAACATGTGTTATATGTTCCAGATACTCAAATGAGATCGATCACTTAAAGGATTCCTGACTGTACAGTACTTTAGCTGTTTTAATCACTGACCCATGATTCAGTGTTTCCCAGGAGTTGCTTGAGACCTGAAGTCTGGTGTTAGCTCTCCGAGAGAATGCCTAGGCTTTAGCGCAGTGGGCAAACATAGTCTTACAGGAGACCCAAACTAAAACCACAGTTATACTGTCTATACTGTGGGTCTCAGTCCTAGCTGGGTACATACACACTGAGAAACGATAACTTGGCTATGTACACGGGGTACCATTGTACATTGAGGTAGATATGTACATATAGGTAGGGATAAAGTGACTAGGCAACAGGATGATAATAAACTGTAGCAGGGGCATATGTGATGAGTGAAAAGAGTTAGTGCAGTCTTGTTGATGTGTATGGTTCCTGTTGTCCAAGATCAGCTCCTTTGTCTTGCTCACATTGAGGGAGAAGTTGTTGTCCTGGCACCGCACTGCCAGGTCACTGACCTCCTCCCTATAGGCTGTCGTAATGATGGTGTTGGAGTCGTGCACGGCCACGCAGTTGTTGGTGAACAGGGAGTACAGGAGGGGATGAAGCGTGCACCCCTGAGGCTCCCCCGTGTTGAGGGTTAGAGTGATGGATGTCTTGCTGCCTAGCGTCACCACGTGGGGGCTTCCCGTCAGGAAGTCCAGGATCCAGTTGCAGAGGGAGGTGTTTAGTCCCAGGGTCCTTAGCTTAGTGATGAGCTTGGAGGGCACTATTGTGCCAACCTTAGCTTGGAGGGCACACAGGGACTATGGTGGTCTGCTTGAAACTGGGTCAGGGAGAGGTTGAAAATGTCAGTGAAGACACTTGCCAGCTGATCGTTAGTGATCGCTGTTCTGATGTCCAGAAGCTGTTTTCGGTCATAGGAAATGATGGCGGAAATATTATATGAAAAAAAGTTAAGATCAGCGTAAATAAATTGGTCAGAAGCCAGTAAAACGGCAGCTATCCACTGCAGCGCCATCTTCATTTTCAATTCTACGCTTATTCCACATTGGTTCAACGTAATTTTATTGAAATGGCGTAGAAACAATGTGGATTCAACCAGTGTGTGCCGAGTGGGAAAATAATTAGAAAGAAGAAATTGAAAAGGAAAGAGTGAGAGAGGACACTCCCAGGCTGGCTATACGACTGGCTATACGACTGGTCATACGACTGGCCATACGACTGGCCATACGACTGGCTATACGACTGGCTATACGACTGGCTATACGACTGGCTATACGACTGGCTATACGACTGGCTATACGACTGGTCATACAGTACAATGCACTATACATCCATGTTTAAAACTCATTAGTAGAGAGGTTTCATAGGGTCGTACAGGAGGAGACAGAGGCCAGAACCCGAGCTAAGGTAATGATTGGAGGTAGTTATTGGTTTGAGACTTTCCCTACACTACACTTCTCTGTGGATTCAGAGAGACAAAGCTAAGGTAATGATTGGAGCATCCAGGTGAAATTAGCTCCATTTATCACTACATTGATTCCACTACCATTCCACTACCCAGCATGCTGTGCTTTGTGCCCCGCCTGCCTGCCCTTTTACAGTCCCTCCTCGCTCTCCCTCTCTTCCTCTCCTCTCTCCTCTCTTTCACAATCCAGCTACTGGAAGGATACAGTCAGTGGGGACTGAAACTAGTTAAATGTTAAAGTATATGTCAAGAGTGAGGAAAAATACTTTGAAATTTGAAATGGTTTGTGTTTTCCTATTTGCAGAAATAAATCTGCAATCAATAACTGTCGTCATTTAGATTAAGTATCTGGCTTGAAAACTTCCCCATTCTTTGTTCATTCGCAGGAGACTCTCAAATATAATTTGTCCCCAAACACTTCTCATTTCATCTTTCAAGAGAGCTCTCAGCCAGAGTCAGATCCAACACCAGTCAGATCCAACACCAGTCAGATCCAACACCAGTCAGATCCAACACCAGTCAGATCCAACACCAGTCAGATCCAACACCAGTCAGATCCAACACCAGTCAGATCCAACACCAGAGACTATCGTTTTTTTCAGAGACCATTAACTGCTCTCATTTTGAGGGGCCAAACTTTTGGGTGAGAAAGATTTATATCTGATTGATGTATCGCATTTCCTACCTTTCAGAGGAATACACTGTTACCATGGTGCTTGTGTGTGTCTGAGAGAAATAGAAATACTCCACAGTTGTCTTCTGAACCAATTGAGCATTCACACCGGCGACTCACACCACTGACTCCGGCTTACAACTGAATAATAGTTGTGGGCCCTGGTCAAAAGTAGTGCATTACTTAGGAAATAAGGTACCATTTGGGACGGAGTCAGTGAGAATTCAAGCATGGACTTAAGACGAAAGTTAACAATAGTTTCTGCTGAATATGATACGTTATCTCCTTTGTCTGAGAGGTGGGATGTGGTTGGATGATCATCAGACGCTAATGCGTGGATTCACCTGTGTTTTGTTACCGTTGTCATGGGGATCTCCTGTCTAAAGACGAGCGGTCAGCCAGGCTAAATGATGTGGTGATATCGATCTTATCCATCTATCCTCTCACCTGCTCTCGCTCTCCTCTCTCGCCCTCTCTCCCTCTCCCTCCCTGTCTCTCACGCTCCCTCTCTCCATGAGAAAAAGAATAGTAGATGGGATTTCCATTTATGTGTTTTCCCATCCCTGCTTCAGTCTTTGAAGAAGAGACCAAGGGAAATTATGTTTCTGGTCTCAGTCATGAGAATGAGAGAGGAGGAAAAGAAAACGAAAGGCTGGGAGAGAATGAAGAAAAAAAGACTGAGTGGGAGAGGAGAGAAGAGACGTTCCCTGAAAACTGGCAGGGGTGGATGAGGTCAGTGATCACTGCAGCAGATGTTTCAGCTGCCACTGATCACGACCGGATACAACTTTGCCATGTACACTAGTTATTTATTTCACTGCCAACAGAAATATCTTATTTTACAGACCCAAAGTCCCAAACCTTTTTTTGGGCCGGGGGAGTATTAAGTACACATAGGCCTATTGTTGAGATACATATTTTTACGGTACAACATAGTCCTAAGGGCAATTCTTTATCTGAATTTCTGTGGTTCTGTAATCTCCATAGAAATATAAGAAAGTAACCCAACCACTCTGTCAACATTGACTTTTTGACAATGTACAGAAGTCAAATAGCCCATTTCCAAAAAATCCATATATTGAATGAATGCAGCTGTTAGTCCTGTGAATTCTTTCTGCGTTCTGTGAAGTTTTTTTTCGATTGTTCTCAAAAGAAGACATGAGAGAGACACGGGCTAGCTAGTCTACAGCCCCATGTGATCTTCTGCACCATTCTGAATACCTCAGCAACACGTTTTTTAAGCAAACATAGCCTCAGACATTTTTCTGCTCATTTATTTTCTCATGGGTTCCTTGTGGAAACACAGGTTTAGGAAATGTAACGCGTTCATTTCAAAAACTGAAAAACACCGGCTACTCGTTAGTCGGCAGTCTGATATATTTACTTTCCATTTATTTGTGTTGTGTCTAGCCTTGTGAAGTTAATTGGGTCTTTGCTCCAGTTATTTTTGTGTTGGGGAGGCTATTGGCAACAATGTTAGCCTCATATCCACTTACACTGTTGAGGTTCGGCTCCCTAGATCTACAATTGTACAGTATAGCTCTAACAGACCATCATGTTTAGTTTAGTGTTTCGTGTTTAGCAATTATTTTTTGCTGAAAGTTTTACACTGAGCACAGCAAGTTTCATACTCAGTGAATGAGTGATCCATCATTTTTACAATAGCAAACCGAAGTCTACATTTCTCACGGAAAAATTGTCTCAGCTTTATGCTCACACATTTTCTTTTGTCCTGTCCAGGGGACAGTCTGGAGAGTGTGTCCCTGGCTCTAGTCCTACTGAGCTGTGTCCTCGTGGCAATCTGCTGCACCAAATTACATCCCAAATGGCACCCTATTCCCTTTATAGTGCACTAATAATTTAGCATTTTTCAAACAGCTGAAACTTTTTCCTGCAATCTAGAGACATAATCATTATGCCTAATTATATTTAAAATATATGAAATATATTAAAACATTTCTGCAAAGGTTATCTAAGCATACCTCTTTACCTGTTCAATTGTAATTTTAATGACAGGGTCATGCTGCCTGTTGTAAATAACACATGTTATTAGGCTATTACATGCATAGGCTATTACATCCAAATTACAGCACAGTACATGGAATCATTATACATATCATCAATACAGGCACATATCATGGCATCGGAATTAATACACAAATATCATGATATTATCATAAGGTGCTAGATTACATTGAAACCAAGTATTTTCTTCATATCTAAGCATACCTCTTGAGCTGTCTGTATCTTCCTGACTGGTTTTTCTTTTTTTAAATAAACTAAATATCTCTGCATCTCTGCAAAATAAATCTGGGGAAATGATTGCAAGGAATGTGAGTCTTATTCAGTACATTTACTAATTGCTTGCTTTTCTAAAGTCTAGCAAACTTGCCAGCAGACATGCCAGCTAAAATGATTGATAGCCTGAAATGGCTTGGTAGCTAGGTATGAGGTTGGGAGATTAGGAACCTATCTAGCTGGCTACCTAAAGCCAACTTCATAACATTTCTACGTGGGTGGTATTACAGAGAAACAAAACATTTTAAGTATTATTTATTCATCAAGAAGGAATAGGCTACATAGTTGATCAAATTAATTTACAAACATACTGTACCTCCTGCGAGTCCTGCCAATCACTGGCAGCTAAAATGAAATCAAATGCTGTGTGTGTCACTCTGCACTCTCCCTCTTGCTCTGTGGTACACCTTAGAAGGAACCACTTACTAGCCCCATATTACCAACATGTGACTAGAAAATACTAGATTATATTTGTTCTTCTGACATTCAGACACTTTGTTAAAGTATAGGTACACAACAAATGAGATGCTAAAAACATGTATATGTTCACATGAGCTATCATTCCAAGGTGTTTACTAAATGGTTTGCTGAATGGAGAGCTAAGATTAAGGATGGTCTGTTCCTCTAAGTGGTATTTTTCCTCCACCATCTGTTTGAACCATCACTTCTTGTCCCTGTTCTCCCTGCTCCCTCCCTCTCAGGGGTAATCAAAACATCTCTGCTTAATTAAGCCTGCCGTGAAGGAATAGAGGGAAGAGAGGGGAAGACAGACAGACAGACAGACAGACAGACAGACAGACAGACAGACAGACAGACAGACAGACAGACAGACAGACAGACAGACAGACAGACAGACAGACAGACAGACAGACAGACAGACAGACAGACAGACAGACAGACAGACAGACAGACAGACAGACAGACAGACAGACAGACAGACAGACAGACAGATGATGATGATGATGATGATGCCTGGCTGCTGTGGAGGAAGAGAGGATGCTGATATAGACTCTACAGCAAGAATGGGGATGGGGGAAAAATTGAGAGAGAGAGAGAGAGAGAGAGAGATAAAGAGAGCACTCAACATAGACAGGTCCAAGGTGTGTGTATCAGTGTGTAAGTGAGAGGGCTCAGCTCAGTGGAAGATGACTGCAGTGATCCAACAGAACAGTTAAGTGCTCTATGGTCAGACAGACAGACGGACGGATGGACGGACAGACAGCAGAGTTTCTTTCTCCATCTCTCTGCCCTGAGGCCTGTATGTATGATTCATGATGCTGGACTCTAAACCAGGTCAGTCCTCAGCCATCATGTCACGACCACTACTGAGCCTAACTAACATCACCATGGAGACCTGAGACCCTAGCATCTCAAACGGGGGGGAGGGGAGGGGGGGGTATGTGTGTCTAGACATATCTTTTTTTATCCACCGGAAAGTATCAACATTACATTACATTAATATTCTTGTGAATATTTCTTGTATTAGAGATTTCACAAATGATGTATGATGAATGTGTGTGCATTCTCAAGACAATGGGTTTGTATACAGTACCCTTACTGAAAAAACACCTACATTTAACATGTAATCACATGTGAAGTTAATGTGATAACATGTGACAACATGTAAAAGCAACGTGATAACATGAAACTACACATATGAAAACATTGAGCACATGTGAAAACATGATCTCATATTAAATAAATCTGACAACATGGGGATGCAAAATTTCAACAACTGATACCATGAAACTACACGTGACAACATTTAAGTCTTTTGCATGTGAAAATACAAATTCGACTTTCACATGCGAATCTCCAATTCACATGAGGTGAAAATATGACATTTTCCTCACATGTGAAAAGGTGGTGTTAACATGTGAACAACTGCCCTCACATGTGTCTCTTTTGTTTTACATGTGAAAGTTTCAGCTCAATGTGAAAACAGCTATTTCACATGTGAAATTGCACATTTCACGTGTTCTTTTGGAAGGGAAGTAGAATTAAACACCTTGAAACTTGACGTTTGTAACAATTTTGAAATTGGATGTTTGATAAACATGGATGAATGTCTAATTCTGACGTGACACTATGAGAGCTTGTTGGAAGAGAGAGCTTCATGTCCATGAGAGCTTCAAGTTCCTTGGTGTCCACATTACCAACAAACTAACATGGTCCAAGCACACCAAGACAGTCGTGAAGAGGGCACCACAAAACCTCAGGAGACTGAAAAGATTTGGCATGGGTCCTCAGATCCTCAAAAGGTTCTACAGCTGCACCATCGAGAGCATCCTGACTGGTTGCATCACTGCCTGGTATGGCAACTGCACGGCCTCCGAACGTAAGGCGCTACAGTGGGTATTGCGAACGGCCCAGTACATCACTGGGGCCAAGCTTCCTGCCATCCAGGACCTCTATACCAGGCGCTGTCAGTGGAAGGCCCTAAAAATCGTCAAAGACTCCAGCCACCCTAGTCATGGACTAGGCTAGGTCCAAGAGGCTACTTAACAGCTTTTACCCCCAAGCCATAAGACTCCTGAACATCTAATCAAATGGCTACCCAGACTATTTGCATTGCCCTCTTGCATCGCATTGCCCTCTTTTACACCGCTGCTACTCTGTTATCATCTATGCATAGTCATTTTAATAACTCTACCTACATGTACATATTACCTCAACTAACAGGTGCCCCTGCACATTGACTCTGTACTGCTACCCCCCCTGTATATAGTCTCACTATTGTTATTTTACTGCTGCTCTTTAATTGTTACTTTTATTTCTTTTTTATCCATATTTCTTTAAACTGCATTGTTAGTTAGGGGCTCATAAGTAAGCATTTCACCTGTTGTATTCGGCGCATGTGACTAATACAATTTGATTTTAAATGGTATGAGGGTTTTAAGGTAAGTGGCACGCTAGTGTAAACATCTTTAAACAATATGATTACATTCGACCTGATCCCTTAGTACTGACTTTTCAATATGACCCAACCTGGGATTTGAACTCACAACCTCTGGATTGAGAATACGCTGATCTTTCTGCTGAGCCACAAAGTCTGTAGCACTTTCAAAGTCCACAACAGATTTATTACCTATAATACATCTCTGCACTTAGAAATCCCAGGTGAGGACATGTTGAATAATAATTACTGTATAAATTAACATACACAATGTACTCATGTACAGTGCATTCAAAAAGTATTCAGACCCCTTCCCTTTTTCCACATTTTATTACGTTACAGCCTTATTCTAAATTAGATTTTTTTTTTTATGTCCTCATCAGTCTACACACAATACCCCATAATGACAAAGCAGCAAAACCATTTTATCTTTGTTTTTGCAAATGTATTTATGTGTATATATATACATTTTTTTTGTTTTTTAACTTTATTTACATAAGTATTCAGACCCTTTGCTATTAGACTCGAAATTGAGCTCAGGTGGATCCTGTTTCCATTGATCATCCTTGAGATGTTTCTACAACTTGATTGGAGTCCACCTGTGGTAAATTCAATTGATTGGACATGATTTGGAAAGGCACACACCTGTCTATATAAGGTCCCACAGTTGACAGTGCATGTCAGAGCATAAACCAAGCCATGAGGTCGAACGGAATTGTCCGTAGAGCTCAGAGACACGATTGTGTCGAGGCACAGATCTGGGGAAGGGTACAAAAAATTGTCTGTAGCATTGAAGGTCCACAAAAACACTGTGGACTCTCAGACCATGAGAAACAAGATTCACTGGTCTGATGAAACCAAGATTCAACTCTTTGGCCTGAATGACAAGAGTCACGTCTGGAGGAAATCAGGCACCATGCCTATGGTGAAGCATGGTGGTGGCAGCATCATGCTGTGGGGATGTTTTCACTAGCAAGGATTGGGAGACTAGTCAGGATTGAGGGAAAAATGTACAGAGAAAAGTACAAAGAGATCCTTGATGAAAACCTGCTCCAGAGTGCTCAGGACCTCAGACTGGGGGTGAAAGTTCACCTTCCAACAGGACAACGACCCTAAACACACAGCCAAGACAACGCAGGAGTGGCTTCGTGACAAGTCTCTGAATGTCCTTGAGTTGGCCCAGCCAGAACCCAGACTTGAACCCGTTCGAACATCTCTGGGTTGACCTGAAAATAGCTGTGCAGCGATGCTCCCCATCCAACCTGACAGAGCTTGAGAGGATATATATATATATATATATATATTTATTTTTATTTAACTAGGCAAGTCAGTTAATAACAAATTCTTATTTTCAGTGACGGCCTAGGAACAGTGGGTTAATGGCCTTGTTCAGGGGCAGAACGACAGATTTGTACCTTGTCAGCTCGGGGATTTGAACTTGCAACCTTTCGGTTACTAGCCCAACGCTCTAACCACTATGCAGAGAAGAATGGGAGAAACTCCCCAAATTGTATTTTATTTAACCAGGCAAGTCAGTTAAGAACAAATTCTTATTTTACAATGACAGCCTACCCCAACCAAACCCTCCCCTTACGACACTGAGACAATTGTGCGCCATCCTATTGGACTTCCGATCGAACCAGGGTCTGTAGTGATGCCTCTAGCACTGAGATGCAGTGGCTTAGATCGCTGTGCCACTCGGGAGTCCAAAACAGGTGTGCCAAGCTTGTAGCGTCATACGCAAGAAGACCCAAGGATATAATCGCTGCCAAAAGTGCTTCAACAAAGTACTGAGTAAAGGGTCTGAATACTTATGTAAATGTGATTTCAGTTTTTTCTTTTAATACATTTAAAAAAAACTGTTTTTGCTTTGTAATTATGGGGTATTGTGTGTAGATTGGTGAGGAAAATAAACACATTTAATTCATTTTAGATTAAAGCTGTAATATAACTGTAACGGGGTGAGTGACTGGTTGCCGGGAAGTCAGGCGCAGGAGAGCAGAGATGGGTGATAACAGGAAAACTTTAATGTACACCCTGGCCCAAAGGCACAGGCGAGGCAGCACAAAGCACAACCACGTTAACATGAACCGGATTAAACAAAACAAACAAACCTAACGCAAGCCAGCCTGTAGCGTAACACTCTACACAAAGAACAATTCCACACACAGACATGGGGGAAACAGAGGGTAATATACATTTAGTCTGATGAGGGAATGTGAACCAGGTGTGCGGGAAAACAAGACAAAACAAATGGAAAATTAAAGGTGGAGCGGTGATGGCTAGAAGACCGGTGACGTCGACCGCCGAACGTCGCCCGAACAAGGAGAGGGACCGACTTAGGCGGAAGTCGTGATAGTAACAAAATGTGTAAAACGGTTCCGAATACTTTCCGAATGCACTGTATGTCGAATATGTAACAATGTACTTGTGTATGTCAAATATGTAAGTTGAACACTGACTGCGTAATGTTCCGGGGACATCCTAATGACACATTTTTGTTTGCAGGGCATCACCTGTGAAAAATATCCACGTGAAACTTTGTGAATAATTTCACAAGTGAAATAATGTGGTTTTTCATGAAGGTATACACATAAGATGGGCTGTGTTCAACTATTTATGAAATGCTGGTTGCCTTTCACACAGATCTGCAATCTGAGAGTGCGGGAACATGTAAGCTCAAGTAAAGTATCTGTCTCCATAAGCCTGCAGTCTGTCCCTTGATTTGCTTGTACAGTCCAAAGAGCAAACCCACAATGTAAATGAAAAGGTCTGAAAGGAAAACCAAGTCCAAGTCTACATAAATATTTGTAATCCAATGGGGAATAAAAATGTAATGGAAATCAGGGGCTGTAGACATGAGTGGGTGTGGGTGGACACAGGCCCACCCACTGGGGAGTCAGGCCCTGCAAGGCCCACAATCAGATTGAGAAAAAACCCCAACATTTTTATTTTATTTTTTTTAAATACTCCTCAGTCCCCCCTCCCCCGAATTTTTGTCTATGCTCCTGAAATGGAAAATGGATTGCTCTTAAAAGGGCAGCTGAACTAAAATGTATCTGGTTGAAAACGCTTATGATTCTAGTGTAAACATGGCATAAGGGAACGATGAGTGGATAAAAGGCAATCCGTAATTTTGATTAAGACATTAATGAGCGTGCTAAGACAGACGTAGTCAATATAACTATTTGTTCAGCACTTTTGAAATGTACAGCGACAGAATTCAGAACATGGGCCGTTCTTACAGTATTCTCCCTGTACACCAAGTCAGAACAGTAGGATAAATTAAGGGGGCATATAAGCAGACAATGAAACCTTTTACAATGTTCAATGATGACATTTCTCTAAAACAGGCTATAGGCTACATTGGCACCACCAAGTCAGAGCAGAGGGGAAAGGGACCAAATTATTAGGGTGAGGCACATGGGCAACTAGAAGCTTACTAAACAATATACACTTAGTATTACTTTCTTAGCTACAGTAAAGATATCTCCCTGGCATATTACATAATTTATGCAGCAGCATACAATACATTTTTGGACTCACCGTTGTGCTGTTCTCACTTGAACAGGAAGGCGGTGCAGCAGTCCTTCTTGTGGGCAAATTTTGTCATGAAACTTTGTCATCAAAGTCTGACATTCTCTGGATTTATTGTGCTTTCAAGACAACTGGGAACTCAGAATAAAACAAGGTTGAATCATGAGGTCAGTGATCTTCAGGTCAGAGCTCTAGAACGATGCCAGAGTTCCCGACTTGGAATTTTGAGTTGGATGACCTTTCAAAACATATTTTTCCAGTTAGAGCTAGTTTTTTCCCTAGTTCCCAGTTGTCTTGAACTCACTGAAGTCTGAGATTTCCCAGTACCGAGTTTCCAGTTGATTTGAACGCGGCAGGTGTCATGCTGGATTGACAGCATGGCCAATGTATTCAACCTTTTCTGGCACATGGTTTTGCGGGTGAATGTTTATCCTTTCAGGCTTGGAAAAGAGACCCTTAAACCCAGACTTGGACACTTTACACCGAATAGCAGGGGAAGCAAAATTGTTGAATT
Source organism: Salmo trutta (assembly GCF_901001165.1). NCBI lineage: Eukaryota > Metazoa > Chordata > Actinopteri > Salmoniformes > Salmonidae > Salmo > Salmo trutta. Next base: position 23,097,745 of record NC_042958.1, read on the forward strand.
TGCGATTTCCAACTTCTTGTGTAATTTTTATGTCAAATGGCCGATAAGCACTGATACGTTTTATCTGTAATTTCTCTTCATATGAAAAGGATTGAAAAGGATTTGCCAGTAGATTGTCGACGTGATTCATGATGATGACTGCTTGTCTAGCTTGCTAGCTAAGATTTTGAAGGTATGTTGTTAACATGATCAGTCCAATCAGTAGATATAACGTGATTTGATGTCATTTAATCTGTGGCCAATTACCTTGAACCATCTTGGATGTGCACCTCTAACGTAAATCTATGGTGGCACCCAAGAGGGCTTGAACTTTCAAGCTCTCCCTGTAGATTTTGCGGTGACGTAGGGTCCCCATGAGTGACAGAACACTGAGCCAATCACGGCGCAACTAGAGAAGATTGTTAACCCCTACGCTTTGTATTTTTCGCTGGCTGCCCCTCCACCACAGAAAGCACAGAGCTAGGCTGAAAAATCTGCATTTTGCAGCTGCAAAACTCAAGAAACCAAAAAAGAGACCATGTTTGTATGCTGTTTTATTAACTCAATACATTTTTGTTTTCAAATTGATATGTGACACATATTAATGCCAAAATAACATGCAAAACAGGCAAAAAATAAATAATCAATTGCTAAACAGGTAGGGCTCAATACAGGTGGGGCTCTGCCTCACATGCCCTGAATGATGGGTTGCCACCGCTCCTACGGAGAACTGTCATGCACGCTCTATCCAATCGTATGGCAGACAGAACTGCCCACATTATGTAGAACCTCAGACAACACTCGCCAATGTTCTGTTAAAACATCACTTGGTCCCTAAGCCTTTTATCGAGCGGCTACTTGCTGATATGTTTGATAGTCATCACTCGAGTCTACCACTGTTTTGTGCAAAGTAAGATTTGAGAAGGTGCACACTTGCATCCTAACTGCCACTTGACAATATTCCAAAATTCAAAACCTATTCTTGTGTTCATGATTCGCTATGAAGCAATATTAGACAGACGCACACTCTGGTAATAGATTGTGAGAAAGTTGTAAAAACGAGACCAAAGCACTTTGCCACTTGTGACTTGGTAAGCTGATTTACAGTAGCTAACGTGGAATGTCTGCTCAATGTGCCAGCTTCATTGACAAACACAGAGATGGAGCTTAGCTGGCTAGTGATTTTGTGCACTGATAAAGAGAGTGTACCTTGTGCCTTTAGAGTATTTAAGATCGTTTTACAGCTTGCTGATGAAGTTGTTGACATGTTCTCAGAAATCTTTCCTGGGTGCAGCAGCAGCTGACTCGATACGGTCTGCAGTCATGCCCATTTTTTTACTTGAGAAATACCGCACCAAACACTTTAGCTAGATGTTCAATTGTGACTCAAGGCATCAGCATGCTTCACTTCGGCTGGCGCCTTTCCGAGCTTGCATACTCCCTTAAAACCTCTTAGATGTAAGGTCTGTGGGAGGATTTTCCAGTCATCTGATGATTCTCAGTAACTATACTGTTCTCTTTGAAATAGAAAGAATAATCGATATAAGTTTAAATATTAGACATGTGTAAGCAGAATGAAGGCTGAAGCCCATGTGAGTGTACAAAGCTAGATCAACATCGAATTGACCATTGGACATGTAAAAAAACAGAACGTAAGCAGAATCTGTGTGGATTAGGCAAGGTAAACCAACAAGACTTGTCTGGTCTGGGCCATGTCTGATCTTGTGAAGACTACTGGACACACACATGGGTTAATCATACATAGACAACTTCGGTCGGAACTTGTGAAGACCTTTGGTCAGGAACATTAGCTAATCAGTGATGCATGTCACGCCACCAATAGAATATATGCCCCGATGTCTGAGCCAATAAGAGAATAGAAACTATGTAAGACAACAAGATTCATAAAGTGGAGTGATGACGATGTTATGTAAGGGTAAGACTGTATAAAAGCCAAGTACTAAGAATGAAGAGTTGGTTCTTCCATGGAATTGCTTGGCTTTGTTACTCTCTGTAATAAAGTCTATTTGAATTCACAAGCTCCAGTATCTGAGAAGTATTTGATTCAATATTTTCCACAACATGTCCCCTATTTTGGGGACCAGCATGGTTCTGGTACTGGTACCAGTTCTGACCAACATTTTCACTTATAAATCGATCTGTGGACACAGAAGATCGAAATGACTTGCATCGAGCGATAGCCCTGGTTCCCACAATCACAGTAGTATTTTTTTCTGAGACTGTGTAGGATGTGAATCTGAAACCACTTGAAGCTGGGATGTTCCTCCTACAATTTCTTTCCTTTTTCCAACTGTTCATCAACTCCTGGCTGAACCCTGCATTGCAGCCACTGACAAAGCACATGCCTGCAATCGTTACATAGTAGCACAGCAGGAGAGAGGGGTTTCATCACGGTAGCACAATCAGAGATCGATTGATAGCCATTAATCAAATATAATTAATAGATTCTAAACAAAAAAACCTTTCTGTTTGTCAAAGACTTTATTGAAGAATACCTACTGATGACCAATCACAGATGAAGGGGCGTAGACTTCAGGTATCGACTTTGGCTTGCCTCTAGAAAAAAATGTGTTTGCCCGAATAGTTGAAAAAACCCTCACCTAAGTCCAAGACGAAAAAAAACATCACAAAATATTGTCATAATATATGTACAAACTCTTCCAAACTGTTTTGGCTCGGAAGGATGCGGACGCCGTAAGATCTCCTTGGCAAAAATGTCAACATTAATTACAGATTTTTTTATTTATCTTAATATATTAATTCAGACTATTTTGAGGGCAAAATGACTGCCAGGTTACGATTTAGCCAACATAACACACCCACATTGAAACACACTCCCACTTTTTTTCCCTTTTTTTCACACTTTTTCTAAATGAGCATCAGAAAAACACATGCGGAAACGGTGAGTTCAGCCGCCCTTTAACTATTAAATTTCTATTTTCTACCAAAAGAATTGTGAATTCCCTTTCCGTAGCAAACAATGCTGGGTGGTTCCACCAATTTGGTGCCTTTTGAGAAGTGTAACTTGGTCAAAAAAAGGTTTGACTTCACCAACTTTTTAAATTCTCTCATAAAGAGCTGGGCTGTCACAGAGTACGTTGGGTTGTACAGACCAAAACGCAGCCGGGATGTGAATGCTAATCTTATTATTTAATTGAATAAAGAGAACACGGAGAAAAAACAAGAAAACAAATAAAGACTAGTGACAGTTTTACAGGCAGAATAAACGCAGTGCAAAATACAACTACCCACAACCTACCAAACAAACACACACCTACTTATAGGACTCCCAATCAGAGGCAACTCGAAACACCTGCCTCCAATTGAGAGTCCAGCACCCAAAACTACACATAGAAAAACAAACCTAGAACCTATACCAAAACTAACACACCCCACTACACCACACACAAAACCCCACAATACAAAACAAATATACCTCTGCCACGTCCTGACCAAATATAATACAAATAATACCTAAATATTGGTCAGGACGTGACATTACCCCCCCCCCCCCCCCCCCTAAAGGTGCATACACCGAATGCACCAACATAAAGAAAACCCAATACAAAAATAAACCCCCTAAACTAAAGGGAGGGAAGGGAGGGTGGCTGCTGTCAACGACGGCACTGTGCTACACCCCCCCTCCCCAACCCACCTATATTGGAGGTGGCTCCGGTTCTGGCCTACTGCCCTCCAGACCGTAGACAGACTTGCTTGGCTTTGGACAGTAGGCAGACTCCTTCGGTTCCAGGTCGTAGGCCGACTCCTTCGGTCCCGGGCTGTAGGCAGACTCATTACATTCACAGTTAATTAATTATATTTTGGGATCGTAGCCAGACTCACCCGGTTCTGGGTCACAGGCAGATTCCCTCAGTCCCGGGTCGCAGGCCGACCCCCTTGGTTCCGGCGGACTGGGCTGTGCGTGCGTATGGGCGAGATAGTGCGCACCTCGGCGAAACACGGTGCTCTCCACCTTCTTCGCACCTTCCTGCACTCACGGGTAGCTGGCTTATGGCTCTTCCTACGCCCAGCCAAACTACCCGTGTGCCCCCCCCAAAAAAATTATTGGGGGTGCCTCTCCGGCTTCCTCACTACACATAGAAAAACAAACCTAGAACCTATACCAAAACGAACACACCCCACTACACCACACACAAAACCCCACAATACAAAACAAATATACCTCTGCCACGTCCTGACCAAATATAATACAAATAATACCTAAATATTGGTCAGGACGTGACATGGGCACAGATGTCAATTCAACATCTATTCCACATTGTTTCCACATCATTACATTGAAATGACATGAAAACAATGTTGATTCAACCATTGTGTGCCCAGTGGGTATGTTCCACTTCATACATTTTTTTTCACATCTCAAGAGGTTAAATAAAAATGACTATAGTAAGTGCTTAAAGTGCCAAATAAAGTAACAGGGTTGACAGTAACATGGTTGACAATTTCATCTTAAATTACCCATAAATCCCCTCGTGACAGTGGGAATGTAAGCTTGTTGTGTACAACAGGGAGTTTCCTAAAAAAACAATAATTGCCAAAACATTTCTAGCGTGTCTATTTATGAGTAACAGGGTTGACGTGTTATGCTTGACCCGCTTAGTTTCACACCCCAAAACACAAAAGAAATGGACAAAAAGAGTAGAACCAGCTCACCTGTTTTTAAACTATGATTTGAACAGTAGGATTAGGAGTTAGGATTTAATTTGGATCCCCGTTAGCTGTTGCAAAAGCAGCAGCTACTCTGTCTGGGGTCCACACAAAACATAAAACATAACGTAATTCAGAACAATAATAGACAAGACCAGGTCAAGGACAGAGATACATACATATATTATTAGATGTTCAATGTTAAAACAAGGGACAGACGTAAATGAATCACTAATCATGTGAAATAAATAATAATCTTCAGAAATTACTTTGTCAAAGCAACAAAATAACTAGGGCTTTGCAATGATGGTGACATTTTGAGAATTTTGGGGATTAAGTGGGTTGAAATCTTTCTAGAAATGACACGGGGTTGACGGAGGGACATTTTAGCAAGCCTTCATTCATAAGGCTCAGTGTACACAACATTTTAGCAAGCCTTCATTCATAAGGCTCAGTGTACACAACATTTTAGCAAGCCTTCATTCATAAGGCTCAGTGTACACAACATTTTAGCAAGCCTTCATTCATAAGGCTCAGTGTACACAACATTTTAGCAAGCCTTCATTCATAAGGCTCAGTGTACACAACATTTTAGCAAGCCTTCATTCATAAGGCTCAGTGTACACAACATTTTAGCAAGCCTTCATTCATAAGGCTCAGTGTACACAACAGAGAGAGAGAGGGAGAGCAATGACGTTGTGCACATACAGTATCTGCACATACACTATGTGACGTAGTACGCAATTTTCGGGGACCACTTTTGGCTTGTAAGTGCTACTTTCAGAACTACTGGCTAAAAAGTATACAAAAGTACCAGACAATCTCTTTAAAGGGCACTTAAGTTAAATATAACAGGCTTTTAAAATGTTATATTGGTGAACAATTTCTAGTTAAAATATCAAAGGGATGCAATAGGCACCCTTTTCGTGGAACAACCCTGCTAGGCTCTCTCAAACAATTCAAAATGGCACCTGCGGGTTGAACACACCTCCAACCATACCCATACCTGCAGCCTTAAAGGACTACTGCTTATTAGGTAATTATCAGTAAAATAGTGTTGGTCGAGTACATACAGTGACACATTATTTTCATAAAAAAAAAATTTTAGGGGCATGTTTCATTTAATTTTCATTTTATGCTTTCATTTAGCGAGAGAAGGAAGAGTGAGAGAGAAAGAGGGAGACAGACCATACAAAGTCTGAGATAAAAAGACCCATGGTCCCATTCCTAAGGGGATTTTAGAACACCTCAGGGATTCATGATGGACACCTCCCAAATCCCCAAAGCCTGTCATTTCAGAGTGATGGCAGCGTAGCCTTGCTGACCTCATTGAGGTTGACCAATCAGGTTCACCACAGACAACCACAGATACAGTAGACCGCAGCCTGTCCTTTCGAATGGGAACAGATGAGTCATAGTGGGCAGAACAAGCAAGGAGGTGGGCAGAGCCAAGCACGAGCTAGCAAGATCTTATTGGCCCGTTCTAGCATATATCTGCATATTTCCATTTGGGAACGTCTACTCTGTGAAATGCACGTGTGCAATAACTCAATTCGACTTTGCACTCCTTCTAAACAATGAGATTTTTTAAAAATTTGGCAAAGGCTAATGTCCGCTCTGTTTATAACAAATTCTAGTTTAGGGAACAGATAACTGTATTGAGATCAAACGTTTTATTGATGAGAAACTGTGCAGAATGTAGGCCAAAATCCATCTTGTTCAATCTTCCACCACTTCCCGCCAGTGGGCTTCCTCTCACTACCATATTTGGTAGTGAGTGGAAACGCCAAGCAGAGGCTTCATATTTATACATCCAGTGAAATATCTGTCTCATTGTTCAATCTGTGCTATATGTGGCTCAGCCAACACAACCGGGCGCCATTTTAAATTACCAAGGTCTCCCTCCTAAAATAAACACACATAAAACATCTGTCTAAGAATGTAATATCAGAAGCATTCAATTTCATATCACATTCAACAGTGTACAGGTGTAAGCAAGCTTCTGAAGTTTACTTTTGAAAAACAGTTGAAAATAATTGGAACCAATCAATACCCAACCCGAACTGTCCGCCCCTCTGCCCAGGTTACAGCTGACTTTAGGCTTTACACAATAGTGCTTGATGATTATATAATGAGCTGTATTATGAAAAGTATAACCTAGTGTTAGATCCTTTTCCTTCCATCTCCTTCGCCACGTATCAAGAGAGTCCAATTTGTGAAAGTTGTACAGTATTTTTATATTACTGTATATTCCAATAAAACCTTGAGGATAATATTAGAAGTTTCTATGCCATTATCTCTCAAGGGCTTCCCTTAAACTGCTGGCTGTAATAGTCTAAAATAGGAATATAAAGACAGTGCAGAGACTTCTCTTGGCCTTACAAATCGCTCTTACAAAACCCTGCTAATTAAAATCGGCCTTAAGTCCACGGTTAGATCTGATCTACCATGATCTGCTATGTGTTGTGTCAAAAGCAATTAATGGCCCTCAATCGACTCGGCTCAGCTTTTTGTTCCTTCAGAAACTTTAATTAGATTGCTGAGTGAACGTCTTCAGAAAAACGAGGACATACAAGTTCTTCAGATAGAAGCTGGAGACAAAAAAATGGCTTGTTCTGTTCTTCTTCAGCTATTCAAGAAACAATAGGCGTGTTAAATCATGATTCATTTTGACTGGGGAAATATAAAATCTCTTATGTCCCTGTTACTCTAGCACTGCTAATGGCCTTTAAACATCATTTTTTAAACTCTTGTACATAATTCTAATAGCTGGAGCCTCATTCAATAAACAAGAACAGTACAACATCCGTCAAGTACTCTGCAAGCCAGGGACCAATACTGGAAGAATCAAACCAAAGCCCTTTTACATTGTCCTATAAGGGCACAGGGCGAGACCCAGATGCAGACACGGGAGGCAGATGGTTCGAGTCTCTGATATTCATGAGTATCCAAGGGCCAGGCAAGAGAATGGTGGTGGACAGGCAAAAGATCATAACAAGGTCAGAGTCCAGGAGGTACAGAGTGGCAGGCAGGCTAGAGGTCAGGGCAGGCAGTATGGTCAGGCAGGTGGGTTCAGAGTCAGGGCAGGCAAGGGTCAAAACCAGGAGGGCTAGCAAAATACAGAATAGAAAAAGCAGATGCACGGGAAATAAATGCTGGTTGACTTGACAAGACAAACTGGCACAAAGAGACAGGAAACACAGGGATGAATAAAACGGGGTAAATAAGCGACACCTGGAGGGGGTGGAGACAATCACAAGGACAGGTGAAACAGATCAGGGTGTGACAGTCCGTCTCTGATCAAATCATGTAGCTACAGTAGCCCGATCCAGACTAATATCTGGTTAGTCTCTGTCTGTCTATTACCCCACATGAGTGTCCTTGAATCCTAAGTGGTGTCCCATATTCCCATTACCCCCAGTCTTTTCCATGGATTCAATAATTCTGATTTCCAGATAGATTCCTGGAGGCTCAGGTCACAGTGGCCCTGAAGTGGCTTAACAGAAATAATTATTCCCATTGTGACTTGTAACTGGAGACAAGGCAAGGCACATGGGGCTGCATGAGGAGACAGGGTGTGTGTGTGTGTGTGTGTGTGTGCAAAGCTTTCATCAAGGCAAAGGGTGATTAGTTTGAAGAATATATTTTGATTTGTTTAACACGTTTTTGGTTACTACATGATTCCATATGTGTTATTTCATAGTCTTCACTATTATTCTACAATGTTTAAAATAGTAAAAAATAAAGAAAAACCCTTGAATGAGTAGGTTTGTCCAAACTTTTGACTGGTACTGTATGTGTGTGTGTGTTATTCTCTCCACCAGCCCTCATTTTGAGACAATGTCCTTATCTTAGTTTACCTTTTGGATTAGAAAGACAATGCAAAATCTTCCATTCCAAATACTGTAGCGGCCCCCCCCATTTAAAATTTTGTTAACCATTTAGGAGTGAAAAACATTTAATGTTCTTGTTTCACATACAATTACAGAAGTGATTTGAGGAAGCACCCAAGTGGCGCAGCAGTCTAAGGCACTGCACCTCAGTGCTAGAGGTGTCACTACAGACCCTGGTTCAACTCCAGGCTGTATCACAACCGGTCGTGATTGGGAGTCCCATAAGGCGGTGCAAAATTGGCCCAGTGTTGTTAGGGTGTGGCCAGGGTAGGCCGTCATTGTAAATAAGAATTTGTTCTTAACTGACTTGCCTAGTTAAATAAAAAAAATAAAGCAGAGGTAGGTATACATAAGAAACTAGGATTTGTATGTAGTATTTTAATACAAACATTTCTACGATACAATTATTTTCCATTTGAGCTCGTTCTGACTGTCTGACTCCTGTTTTAGAGATGATCTTGAAAGAGAAAACAAGGCAAACAGACAGAGCAGGCTAATGGTCCCTGGGAGAGAGGTGCTAGCAGAGCTGCCATGGCCACCGGTCGGTGTTGTGTTTATAGAGATCACTCCAATGATATCCCTCAGGTCTTGTTATAAAGAAGAGGAGACAGAAAGAGAAAGACAGGGAAAAGGACAGAGGAAAGTGACAGATAATAAGCCAGTTCAACATCAGTACACAAACACATGGGATAATAACTAGAAGGTGTGTGCCGTTTGCTTGATCCCAGTGCCTGTGACTTGCTCTGCTGTGCATGCTTGTCTAGGTGCATGCATGTGTGACATTGCCCAGTGCAGTCCTTCTGCCATGATAATAAAGGATTTATAGGGTGTATAAGTCGTTAATAAAAATATTAATGAGGTTATTTTAGAGAACACTCCAATAGTTATTGGGGTGAAAGGACAAAGTAAGTAACCTCAGACATATAGAAAATGTTTTATCCTATCTCTTTGTTGTTAACTACAGGATAAAACAAGGCTCAGTGCTGTTGTCCTTGCAAGGGGAGGGTGCCGGAGTACTAAAAACAGAGGTGCCAATAATTTATTTACTTTTTTTTTTACTTGATAAACAAAATCTCTTTCTCTGAGCAATTGTGTTAGTATAAAATAATATAACTTTCCAACTTTTTTTTAGTATACAATATAGCTCAGTATTTGTATTATTTTTTTTTGCTCATCTTTTTTGCTCATCTTTATCAAGGGTGCCAATAATTTAGGTCGTGACTGTACAGTATGTCCAGTTTTGCAGAGATTGGCCTCTCGTCCCCGTTGAGCGGTTATCTGGCCAGAGGCCTGCATTGGTAATTAACACAGAGAGAACACCCTTCAGTTATTAAGCCTTACATTCACGCACATACAAAAAACACACACACAGGAGGAGGCTGGTGGGAGGAGCTATAGGAGGACAGGCTCATTGTAATGGCAGGAATGGAATAAATGGAACGGTATCAAACACATCAAACATATAGAAACCACGTTTGACTCTGTTCCATTAATTCCATTCCAGCCATTACAATGAGCCTATCCTCCTATAGCTCCTCCCACCATCCTCGACTGACACAAACACACACACACGCACATACATACGCACACACACACACACTCTAAAGATAGATGGCATCCCCCTCCAATCTCAATGATACAGAACGCGTTAGTGGTTTATAGCATCCTCTCCCTCTTCAGTCCACCAACCCTCACCCCAGGGGTCAACAATAATCTACATTTCAATGAAAGTGGAAAACAGGGTTTAAAGATGCTCAATGAATGATGATAATGCTCTGTCCCGGGGTGCAGGAGGTTTCAACTGCTGCGCTGAGGAAAAGTGGACTGCTGCGTTTAGGCATAATTATTTCATTATCTGAAATCCTGCTAACACCAGAGCAGTGGCACAGTGAGACTACAGATTAGCCCAAACCACAATTATTATTACAATTACAATTGGAATAGCAGACCCAGAAACTTGGCCTTGGGAAAATGTGAATGTCAAGACTGCAATTAAAGTGTGGAGAAGGAGAAAAGGCAAGTGACAGGAGTTTGGGAGTAAATATTGTGTGAGTTTTGGGGGGGGGGGGGTACTTGTTTGTCTCACCGCTGATTGGTTAAGATTGTTTTGACATGGATGGCTGTTGTGATGGATAAGGGTTGTCTAGGAGAGACAAGTATGTCACAGGTGAAACTTGTAGGCCCACATAGTAGTGCAAGAACTCATAATGCCATTTCCTGCATGGGAAAAACATTATTATTGAGGTCAATCCAAAGAGGCAAGTATGTCTAGGCTACAATTCAACATCAGTACACCAACACATAACTATAACTAGGTGTGTGCAGTTTGCAGTGCCTGCGATTTGTTCTACTGTGCATGCTTGTCTGTGTAAACATTTCCCAGTATGGGCCTTCAGCTATGATAATAAAGAATTTATAGAGGGTGTATAAGTCGTTAATAAAAACATTTCATGATGTTCTTTTGGAGAACACTCCAATAGTTATTGGGGTGAAAGGATAAATGAAGTAACCTCAGACATATAGAAAATATGTTTTTCTTGTGTGTTGTTAACTACAGGATAAAACAAGGCTCAGTGCTGCTATCCTCGCAATTCGAGTTTGCCGGAGTATTACATTTGACATGATAAAATTGAACCCAGCTGCAACATGCGGTCATGTTAAACCAATCATCAGAAAACACAAGACAAACGCATATTTAGTGGTAAATATCTTTGAACATAAGTTCATACAGGAAAGTGAGAGAGAGAACACATGTCGACATTTGAACAGGGGGATTTCCACCCGTTCTAACATTTCAATGTTTTTTAACAATCTCATTCTGATGAGACAAACTTAATGGTATTAGCTGTCAGCGGCGCTGCTATGGTAACGGCGGTAAAGAATGGCTCCGTTATAGGCCATAATTACTACCAGTTCTGCTGAGGTCATGACCAGCCTGTGAGAAAACTTGTCATACTGAAACAAAGGAAAGTCTAATAGACTATCACATTGCCAGCAGCATCCCACTGCTGGCTTGTATCTGAAGCTAAGCAGCGTTGGTCCTGGCCTGTCCCTGGATGGGAGACCAGATGCTGCTGGAAGTTGTGTTGGAGGGCCTAGAAGAGGGACTTTTTCCTCTGGTCAAAAAATATGTATATCCCAATGCGCCAAGGCAATGACATTGTCCTGTGTAGGGGGCTGTCTTTTGGATGGAATGTTAAACAGGTGTCCTGACTCTCTGTGCTCACTAAATATTCCATGGCACTTATCGTAAGAGTAGGGGTGTTAACCCCGGTGTCCTGGCTAAATTCCCAATCTGTCCCTCATACCATCGTGGCCACCTAATCATCCCAAGCTTCCAATTGACTCCTTCATCCCCCTCCTCTTCCCTGTAACTACTCCCCAGGTTATTGTTGTAAATGAGAATGTGTTCTCAGTCAGCTTACCTAGTAAAAAAATGTATAAAATATTCACTGAATCCATACAGTACATACTGTATTTATCCATTTCCCACCTCAGCAAACACCACTGGCTCTCCAAGGACCCTTGGGGAAAGATAATGTATCAACAAGTCAGTAAGTTATGATGTTTTAAGTCTGTCCCTGGGAAAGTTAGAAAAATGTAATGTATTGGATAATCATATATACAAAGTGAAAAAAATCACACTGACTGACGGTAAAATCACATCTTAGTATTATGGTATCATAAGCAAACACAAAATATTAATCAACCCTCTATCAAACAAACTGTCAAAACATATACCATACACATATACATTCCATTATTCCTATATCCCAGATGGCTTTGTCAAATTGAGCTCGAATTACGATTGAAGAGGTTTCGTTGCACACACAAGTAATACAGTCATCATCCCTTCACATAAACGGGCATTAGCCATACTTTACAGGATAGCTGAAAGTCCATTAAAGCTGGGTAGTTTCGCTCAGAGTAGAAGCGAGGAGAGGATCAACTAGAGAGGCATTAGCTGGTGGAAATAATTGGGTATTGGAATAGGTCTTCATCCAACTAATGACTGAGGCTTTAGTGGACCCAGGTCAAACATTCCCTTTCTTCAAAGTTGTTAGGAAATGGCACCCTATTCCCTATTTAGTGCGCTACTTTTACCCAGGACCCATGGTCAAAAGCACTATTTGGGACACATGGACCCTGGACTAAAGGAGGGTGCATATACAGTGCATTCTGAAAGTATTCATACCCTTTGACTTTTTCCACATTTTGTTACATTTTGTTTTGCCTTATTCTAAAATGGATTCAATAATTTTTTTTCGCTCATCAATCTACACACAATACCCCATGATGAGAAAGCAAAAACAGGTTTTTAGAAATGTTTGCAAATGTATTAAAAATACAAAACTTAAATATCACATTTACATAAGTATTCAGGCCCTTTACTCAGTACTTTGTTGAAGCACCTTTGGCAGCGATTACAATCTAGAGTCTTCTTGGGTATGACACTACAAATTTGGCACACCTGTATTTGGGAAGTTTCTCCCATTCTTCTCTGCAGATCCTCTCAAGCTCTGTCAGCTTGGATGGGGAGCGTCGTTGCACAGCTATTTTCAAAAAAATAGGTCTCTCCAGAGATATTTGATCGGTTTCAAGTCTGGGCTCTGGCTGGGCCACTCGAGGACATGCAGAGACTTGTCCCGAAGCCACTCCTGCATTTTCTTGGTTGTGTGCTCAGGGTCATTTATTATTTTTTTTAAAGGGTGGATCAGCTTAATATTGCGGAAAGACTGTTGCTTCCATCAATGTAATTGTCTGGATCATTTCCAATCCCCCATATATTTTTGGGGTAAATATATATATCCATATATATACACGTACGCATACATATACACATATATACATACACATACCTATATAGATATACATACTTTTTTAAGAATATACCTTAATTATTCCCCGCAAACCCTACCACCCTTCCCCCAATTGGAGTAAACCTATAATCACTTAGGCTTCTATCTTCAGTTTATACATCTTATACACATTTTACAGACACAATCTATTTTACAATAGTTATATTTTCTTTGTTTTTAGTCCTTCCTCTATTTCTGACGTCCATCCAGTTTGATTTTCATTGTCCTGTTGGAAGGTGAACCTTCGCCCCAGTCTGAGGTCCTGAGTGCTCTGAAGCAGGTTTCTATCAAGGATTTCTCTGTACCAGTGGAGGCTGGTGACTTGAACAATTTAGGAGGATGGGAGACTCACGGTATAGGCCCGGAATGCACAGAGACCACAAGGTGTGTTTCAAAAATCATCAAAGACTAATTAATTTAACCTAAAGCATTTAAGACATTTATAGTACAGTATTATGGGGAAGGGGAATGAGAGGGCTACTTACAAAGTGTTGGAAAGGGACCACAGCAATGATTGAATGAGGGTGTGAGGCATGAGTTGAGGTGTTCAGAGGCTTGACCAGTGCAGGACAAGATTTTACTGGGAAGACAAACAACAATAACACAAGACACTACACAGTTAGACAAAGAGCTAAGAATGAGTTAGTCCAAGCAAGGAGTAAAATCGTTGATGTGTAATAATGTGATTGTGTATGTGATTGACTCTACATACAGTAATGAGAGAAAATTGATAGGGGTACTCACAGTGCTTGGAAGGGAACCATTCAATGTGCCAGTGGATGAGTGGGCACATGAGACATCGTGGCTTCAGTTCATGTCAGGAGAAAGTTGACAATGGTAGTGGAGTGGAGTAGTCATCACCTCTTAATCAGGGAACATGAGGGGACTTAGCTGTAAATATAAATAGCAGATACATTCCATTACAGCTGTGCCATCGTAGGTTTGGACAACGAGTTTCTCTATGAAGTTCAACTCAGACATCTCAAAATTCATAAAGTCAAACACAGACTGCGCATATCGCCCACTTGACACATAAAAGTAGCCCAAGAAACGTTTGTGAATAAAGCCCTGATCATCCACATACCTGACGATAACTGACAACTGCAAGCAGACTGGTGGCACCATAGATCCCAGAGCGGTGGGGCAATTTTTACCTCATGGGGCCTGGAGTTTTTCGTTATATGTTAATTAACCGAACTAGGAAAACTCTGGACCCTATAAGGTATGACAGTGATTCATCATAAAAATGTTTTATATGGGCTATGATGGGACCAGTTTTTCATAATCAAGTCACATGGTTTTAAAAAAAGAGTTCCTCTGAGAGTTCCTCTGTCCAGTGTCTGTGTTATTTTGCCCATCTTAATCTTTTCTTTTTATTGGCCAGTCTTAGATATGGCTTTTTCTTTGCAACTCTGCCTAGAAGGCCAGCATCCCGGAGTCGCTTCTTCACTGTTGACGTTGAGACTGGTGTTTTGCAGGTACTATTTAATGAAGCTGCCAGTTGCGGACTTGTGCGGCGTCTGTTTCTCAAACTAGACACTCTAATGTACATGTTCTCTTGCTCAGTTGTGCACCAGGGCCTCCCACTCCTCATTCTATTCTGGTTAGGGCCAGTTTGTGCTGTTTTTTGAAGGGAGTAGTACACAGCATTGTACGAGATCTTCAGTTTCTTGGCAATTTCTCGCATGGGATATCCTTAATTTCTCAGAACAAGAATAGACTGATGATTTTCAGAAGAAAGTTATTTGTTTCTGCCAATTTTGAGCATGTAATCAAACCCACAAATGCTGATGCTCCAGATACTCAACTAGTCTAAAGAAGGCCAGTTTTATTGCTTCTGTAATTAGAACAACAGTTTTCAGCTGTGCTAACATAATTGCAAAAGGGTTTTATAATGATCGATTAGCCTTTTAAATTATAAACTTGGATTAGCTAACACAGCGCGCCATTGGAACACGAGTGATGGTTGCTGATAATGGGCCTCTGTACGCCTATGCTGATATTCCATAAAAAATCAGCTGTTTCCAGCTACAATAGTCATTTACAACATGAACAATGTCTACATTGTATTTCTGATCAATTTAATGTTATTTGAATGGACAAAAAAAGTGTTTTTCTACTACAAGTTATAGTCAATAATATCAAAGGTTGCACTGAAATCTAACAGTACAGCTCCCACAATCTACTTATTATCAATTTCTTTCAACTAATCATCAGTCATTTGTGTCAGTGCAGTACATGTTGAGTGCCCTTCTCTATAAGCAAGCTGAAAGTCTGTTCATTTGTTTACAAAGAAATAGCATTGTATTTGGTCGAACATTTTTTTCCAACATTTTGCTACAAGCTGGCAGAAAGCTGATAGGTCTGCTGTTAGAACCAGTAAAGGCTGATTTACCACTCTTGGGTAGCGGAATTACTGTGACTTCCCTCCAGGCTTGAGGACAAAGACTTTCCTCTAGGCTCAGATTAAAGATATGACAGATAGGAGTGACTATAGATTCCGCTACCATCCTCAGTAGCTTTCCATCTAAGTTGTCAATACCAGGAGGTTTGTCATTATATATCGATAACAACAATTCTCCCACTCTAACTTTACAAAATTCAAACTTTCTTTCATTATTTGTTTTGTTATGCATGAGTACGATGGCTCACTGTTCTTTTTAGGCATTTCCTGCCTAAGTGTGTCCACTTTGCCAATGAAGTAATCATTCAAATAATTGGCAACATCAAATGGTTTTGTGATGAATAAGCTGTAATGGGAATTTTAATGTTTGTGCTGTTCTAATAACCAATTTCTGTGTTCATGCAAGTGGCTGACTGAAAGAATCCTCACTATCAATAGCTGCAATTTGGCAGTATGCCCAGACCTTGTTTTGAGAACGAAAGAAGGTATCTGTCACACATACTCCCGCTCCCTGGCGCTCGAAGGCGCCAGACTCCCCAGCATTACGCACTCCTGCCACCATCATTACGCACACCTGCCTTTCCCCTGTTACGCACATCAGCGATTATTCGACTCACCCGGACTCAATCACCTCTGTCATTACCTCCCCTATATCTGTCTGGTTCCCCGCTCTGTTCCCTGCTTCAGCATTAATTGTCGTTTGTCGTTGTTTACCTGTGTGCTGACACTGTTCCTGTTTTATTATCTGTCTGTTCCTGAATAAATGTTGACTCTCCGTACCTGCTTCTCATCTCCGGCGTCGGCCGTTACAATATCTCAGTTTCAAGGTCTCAGCTTAGAGAGAAGAAGCCTCGTGAGATATTGGTCTGCCACATGTTATGAACCATATTGGTCGGTCACATGAATAAAACAAAATGGTAATGATTAATGAATTATGCTAAATCATGCAAATATAACGTTTATGTGTATAGCTGTATATAAGACAACTGCTGGGACTGCCCAGGCAGAGCTTCTGATTAACATGTGTACTATGGTGCATTGAGATGGTTGGAACCTCTCCAGTGCACTGACAAATAAAGGATGATTCATTTAAGATTGACTTTGAGTGTCCTTGTGTAAGAATTTCCACAACAAAGCCATCTGATTCTATGAAAGATGGAGTTGAATGTCTTTCTGCCCATAATTTAATTTAAAGTACTCCAAAGTTTTTTTCCAGCATTGTTTATATCATTGATCTTGGCTTCATAATACAGTTTCTTCTTATTTTTATTAAGTTTAGTCACATACAGTAATTTATCAATTTGCAGTAAGTCAGCCAGTCAGATGTGCAGCCAGACTTATTAGCCACTCCTTTTGCCCCATCTCTTTCAACCATAACGTTTTTCAATTCCTCATCAATCCATGGAGCCTTAACAGTTATGTCAGTTAGTTTCTTAACAGGTGAATGTTTATCAATAATTGGAAGAAGCAATTTCATGAATTCATCAAGTGCAGGGTCTGGATGCTCCTTATCAATCACATCAGTCTCAGTAAATCTTTTGTATGATCTCTTAAACACTATTTTAGGCCCAGCTTTTGGAACTTTGGCTTTCCTGGATATAGCTACTACATTGTGATCACTGCATCCAATGGGTACGGATACAGCTTTAGAACAAAGTTCTACAGTATTCATAAAAATGTGATCGATACATGCAAATGATCTGTTTCACCTGTCTTTGTGATTGTCCCCACCCCCCTCCAGGTGTCGCCCATTTTCCTCATTATCCCCTGTGTATTTATACCTGTGTTTTGTCTTGTTTGTTCAAGCCTACCAGCGTTTTGTCTCAGCTCCTGCTTTTCCCCAGTGACCCTTGCCTGTCCTGTCTCTGAGCCTGCCTGCCTGACCGACCACTCTGCCTGAGCCTGCCTGCTGTCCTGTACCTTTGCCTTACCTCTGGATTACCGACCTCTGCCTGACCTGAGCCTGCCTGCTGCCCTGTACCTCTCCCCAACTTCTCTGGACTATTGACCCCTGCCTGCCTTGTCCTGTCTATTTGCCTGCTCCTTTGGGATCATTAAACTGTTGGTTATCCGACATGGTCTGCATCTGGGTCTTACCTTCATACCTGATAAGGCACTGGTTACGGTGAGAAGCTTCCTCTTGGAAAAAAAACGGTCAATATTGAGGTCCCCAAGAAAGTACACTGCTCTGTTTAGATCACATACACTGTCAAGCATTTCACACACATTATTTAGATACTGACTATTAGCACTTGGTGGCCTATAGAAAAAAAGAAAATTCTTCAGATGTGCCAAGTGAACCTGCAACCACAACACTTCAATAACACTTGACATACGATCTTCTCTAAGCATTACAGAGATATGGCTCTGTATATATATATAGCAACACCTCCCCCATAAGCATGTCTGTCTCTTCTGTAGATGTTATATCCTTGTATTGCTACTGCCCTATCATCAAATGAATTATCTATGTGAGTCTCAGAAATTGATAATATATATATTAATATGGGCTACTTTCATCCCTTTCCTGGTTAGCTTATCAGAGAGAGACATATGGAAAAGAGCAAACAAAGCAAGAGAAAGAAAATATACATGCAGCACTCCATTTAATCAATTGGTGTGTGTGTTGCAGGGTTTAAGCTACAAACCCATGGGTTTGGCTCTCTCATCCCTTCCAGGCTTCTGGGAGGGAGGGTGGACAATGAACCTGTCATAGCGGATGTAAGCAATCACCCCAAGTGCTCTGGCAGATTTCATGGCTGGGATAAGTTCTTTCCTCTTCTGGTGCACAGCTTCAGGATAGTCCTCATTGAGGAAGATATACGTTCCTCTCAAGTTCTTGGCTTCCAGAATAGCTATCTTGTCCTTGAATCTCAGGAACTTGACCACTATTGGCCTGGGCCTGTCACCTGGGCCGGTGGTGGGTTTTCCAGTCCTGTGGGTGCGCTCCACCTCCATCTTCCTATGGTCCATCTTCAATTTCTTTAACTTTGTCCTCAGACTCATCCAGGTCTCATGTGGAGATTCTGCAATTCCGTCCACAACCATGTTATTCCGCCTTGAATGTCCCTCTGATTTCTCCGTCACATGTGCCGGACATGTGAAAACAGGGCTACCTAAGTATGACTCCCAATCAGCAACAACGATGTACAGCTGTTCCTGATTGAGAGCCATACCAGGCCAACACAAAGAAATACACAACATAGACAGATCATAGAAAGACAAAACCTAGAACATAACCAAAAACCCCAGAATACTCTAAACAAGCACCCCTCTACATAAACACATATCCCAACAAACCCCGAACCACATAAAACAAACACCCCCCTGCCACATCCTGACCAAACTACAATAACAAATAACACCTTTATTGGTCAGGACGTGACAGCGGGATCCAAAATAAAATGTTAGCTAGCTACTAAAAAACTTTCCAAAACAACAAACCAAGCTCTCCCTCATTCTGCATTCAACAGGAAGTCAATTGAATTTACCACAGATGGACTCCAAGTTGCAGAAACATCTCAAGGGTGATCAATGGAAACAGGATGTACCTGAGCTCAATTTCGAGTCTCATAGCAAAGGGTCTGAATACTTGTGTAAATGAGGTATTTCATTTTTTTTTTTTTTATGCATTTGCAAACATTTCTAAATGTTTTCACTTCGTCATTATTGGGTGTAGATTGATGAGGAAAAAAGTAATTTAATACATTTTAGAATAAGGCTGTAACGTAACAACATGGAAAAAGTCAAGGAGTCTGAATTATTTCAGAATGCACTGTATCTAGGAGGTAGGGGGTGACATTCGGGCACAGCAGGAGAATGTCTAGTAGTCATTTCTGATGTTGTTTCTCTCTTTCAGGGAAAATGGAAGGATACCAAATCTCAGCTGCTGCTGGCTATTTGCTGTTGCTGCCTCTTTGGTCCATGCAGGAATGCAGGTCATAATCATAACATTAGCGCTTAAGTGTTATGATGTTCTGAGAAGGGCTAATGGTTAATGGGAAGTTAATGACTATGGGTGTGAGAGGGGTTGTGAGGTGTGGAGGAGTGTGGGGTTCTGGAATGCTAAGCAGTTCCATTCGAGAACATGTGACAGTACATGACTATGATATAATGGGGGGCAAGATGGGATTGTACAGGGGGCTGAGAGGGCTGTGTGTGCCCCTCTCTTGGGCTATGATGGAACTGACATATCTAACCTCTCTAGGGAGAGTTTCATAATCACTGATTCATCATAGAGCTCCTTCCTCTGCTTAAGAGGCTGGATCAGGTTACCTCTCCAACAGGTGCAAACAACGATATTCCCCAATTCTTCTGAGACAGACTGTTGACGGTTTCAAAGAGCAAGATACAGAGCAATACTGGGTCTGGGAGACTAATAGAAAAGATAGGGAAAATCCAAACTGAAGGCTTAAATGCAAAAGTATAAATGAGTTATTAGGGCATACATATTAGGCTGGGACATCACACTTTGCAATCAGTGGAGGCTGCTTAGGGGAGGACGGTTTATAATAATGACTGGAATGGAGTGAATGGAATGGAATGGTATCATAAACATCTGCTGGATACCATTCCAGTCATTCCACTCCAGCCATTAAACTCCACTCCAGCCATTATTATGAGCCGTTCTAACATGTATAAGTGTAACATGTATAAGTGTAACTAGCATGAATAGAGAATTTC
The DNA here is from genome assembly GCF_901001165.1 of Salmo trutta. Classification (NCBI taxonomy): domain Eukaryota; kingdom Metazoa; phylum Chordata; class Actinopteri; order Salmoniformes; family Salmonidae; genus Salmo; species Salmo trutta. The sequence continues at coordinate 23,118,252 of NC_042958.1, forward strand.
ATTTTCTGTTTCCCTCTGTCTGTCTGTCTGTCTGTCCCTCCCTCCCTCCCTCCCTCCCTCCCTCCCTCTTAATCTGTAAATTAAGCTGTCAGTAGCAGTCAGTCTTTAGCGTCAGCAGTGTTGTGCGGCACTGCTGTGTCCTTGCGGAAATCAACGCTAAGATAATCAAGCTGTGCAGGTCAGGGGGAGCGGTAGGAGCAGAGGCAGGAAGTTGTGTTTATAGGCCACTTAGGAGCGCCATTCTGATTGGCTCTTGCCTCCATGGACTCCTCCGCTCATCAGCCAGACTTTATGCAGATATCACACACACACACAGAGGCGGATTGTCCATCTGGAAATTCTGGCAAATGCCAGATGTGCTGGACCATTTTTGTTGTTGTTTGGGCTGGTCGAAATTGACACACACACACACAGTGGCCCATGTGCCTGTTAAAATTTGTTTTCACGCAATAGATTTTTGAGCAATTTTTCTGTTATACTAATCTATAATGAGCCTTTGGCTGATCCGTGGCCAACAACCGGTCCCCTTCCAAGATGGGCCGCCATGGTTTTCTGATGACACAATCTCACATTCAAAGTCAAACGCGCCATCAGTAAAGAGACCTGCTCCGACTCTGTCATCAGTTAGATCATGGATTGGAAAAAACGGAAAAGGTGCCTATAAATGTAGAAAGACCACATTTTACATTGTCACCTCACTTAACTTCCTTTTTTGGGGGGGGGGGGGGGGGGGTGCGACTCAAAACATGATTTAGTCAAACAGTAAAGTGCATTACCCTCATGATTCCTGTAATGAAAGTGTCTGCCCTGTCCCTGTGCCTGTGCCCTCGCTGGGGCCTGCTGCTGTGATGAGCGAGCAACTCTCCCCTCCCTCCATGGGCTTGAGAGAAAAATTTATTCGGATCGTATAACAATTCAAAATGCAATTGCGGGAAAAACACAGCTTCGGAAACTTCTTCCCTTGTCCCTGTAGAAAAGAGGAGGGTCTCAAATGTCTGTAGATATACATTTTATTTCTCAACTCTCAATATTCAGCTCAATAGCAACATTCTCTCAACCAGATTCAACTTGAATGCTTTTCCAACAGTCTTAAAGGAGTTCCCACATTTGCTGAGCACTTGTTGGCTGCTTATCCTTCACTCTGCGGTCCAACTCAACCCAAACCATCTCAATTGGGTTGAGGTCGGGTGATTGTGGAGGCCAGGTCATCTGATGCGGCACTCCATCCCTCTCATTCTTTGTCAAATAGCTCTTACACAGCCTGGAGGTGAGTTTTGGGTCATTGTCCTGTTGAAAAACAAATGATAGTCCCACTAAGCGCAAAGCAGATGGGGATGGCGTATCACTGCAGAATGCTGTGGTAGCCATGCTGGTTAAGTGTGCCTTGAATTCTAAACAAACCACGACAGCATCACCAGCAAAGCACCCCCACACCATCACACCTCATTCTCCATGCTTCACGGTGGTAACCACACATGGGGAGATCATCCATTCACCTACTCTGCATCTCACAATGACAAGGAGGGTAGAACCAAAAATCTCAAATTTGGTCTAATGTCCATTGCTTGTGTTTCTTGGCCCAAGCAAGTCTCTTCTTATTATTGTTGTCCTTTAATAGTGGTTTATTTGCAGTAATTTGATCTTGAAGGCCTGATTCACATAGTCTCCTCTGAACAGTTGATGTTGAGATGTGTCTGTTACTTGAACTCTGTGAAACATTTATTTGGCCCACAATCTGAGGTGCATGTCTTAAAACCTCTTAAGGATTGGACAGTTTTTTTCAATTTTCGCCTAAAATGACATACCCCTAATCGAACCTGCCTGTAGCTCAAGACCTGAAGCAAGGATATGCATATTCTTGATTGCATTTGAAAGGAAACACTTCGAAGTTTGTGGAAATGTGAAATTAATGTAGGAGAATATAACACATTAGATCGGATAAGAAAATAAAAAAACATGATTTTTTTTATTCCATCATCTTTGAAATGCAAGAGAAAGGCCATTATCTGACTTAGGACTCTAGGCACAATTTAGAGTTTGGCCACTAGATGGCGGCAGTGTATGTACAAAGTTCTAGAGTGATTCAATGAACCATTGCATTTCTGTTCAAAATGTTGTATCAAGTATGCCCAAATGTGCCTAATTGGTCAATATATACATTTTCAAGTACATAACTGTGCACTCTCCTCAAACAATAGCATGGTATGTTTTCATAGCTACAGTAAATAGCTACTGTAAATTGGACCGTGCAGTTAGATTAACAAGAATGTAAGCTTTCTGCCCATATAAGATATGTCTATGTCCCGACAAATGTTCTTGTTACTTACAACGTCATGCTAATCACATTAGCGCCCAAGGGTGGGACACTGATCTGTAGAGATCTTTAAGAGGTAAAAGAAATGATGGACTGTCAATTCTCTTTGCTTATTTTTAGCTGTTCTTGCCATAATATGGACTTGGTCTTTTACCAAATAGGACTATCTTCTGTACACCACAACTACCTTGTCACAACACAACTGACGCATTAAGAAGGAAAGACATTCCACAAATTAACTTTTAACAAGGCACACCTGTTAATTAAAATGCATTCCAGGTGACTACCCCATGAAGCTGGTTGAGAGAATGCCAAGCGTGTGTACTGTATGTGCTCAGAACAAGACTCCATGGCAAGTTCCTTCTGGCCTCCTTCAGCCACTACCTGTCCCTCATTGTCCCTGGTCCCATATCTCTCTGGACTTTGTAACTGGGCTCCCTCCGTCTGATGGCACCACTTTCATTCTGATGGTTGTGGATCGGTTCTCCAAGGCCGCCCATTTCATCCCTCTCCCCAAACTACCCTCTGCCAAGGAGCCAGCCCAGGTTATGGTGCAGCCCGTCTTCCGGATCCATGGACTCCCGGTGGACATGGTCTCCGACCGGGGTCCTCAGTTCTCCTCTCATTTCTAGGAGGCGTTCTGCAACCTTATTGGGTTGTCGGCCAGTCTGTCCTCCGGATTCCATCCCCAATCCAACGACCAGTCAGAGCGAGCTAAGCAGGACCTGGAAACCACCCTAAGATGCCTGGTGTCAACCAACCCCACTACCTGGAGCCGACAACTGGTCTGGGTGGACTATGCCCGGAACACCCTTCCCTGTTCAGCCACGGGACTCTCCCCTTTTGAGTGCTCTATGGGGTATCAGCCTCCGCTCTTCCCAGACCAAGAGCAGGAGGTCAACATACCCTCAGCCCAGATGTTTGTCCGCAGCTGTCGACGTACCTGGAGAAGAGCTCGGGCGGCCCTTCTCAAGACCAACTCCAGGTATTGTCAATAAGCGGACCATCGCCAGACTCCAACTCCCTGCTACCGCATTGGGCAGAGGGTATGGCTTTCCACATGTGACCTGCCCCTTCGGGTGGAGTCCCGCAAACTGTCCCCCCATTTTATTGGCCCTTTTCCCATCTCTAGAGTCCTTAGTCCCACTGCTGTCTGTCTTTTGTTACCCCGTACCCTCCATATTCACCCTACTTTCCATGTGTTTAGGATTAAGCCCGTGTCTCACAGCCCTTTGTCTTCTGTCCCCAGGCCCACCCTTCCTCCCTGGTTCATTTATGGCCATCTGGCATACACGGTGAAACGCCTGCTGGGTGTTCGACCAAGGGGCAGGGGTTTCCAGTACCTGGTTGACTGGGAGGGTTACGGCCCGGAGGAAAGGTCCTGCGTTCCCGCTAGAGACATCCTGGATGCAGCACTCATCGACGACTTCCACCGCCGACACCCCGGTCAACCAGGTATGCGCCCAGTACTGTCATGCCCTGATCTGTTTCACTTGTCCTTGTGCTTGTCTCCGCCCCCCTCCAGGTGTCGCTTATTATCCCCAGGGTATTTATCCCTGTGTTTCCTGTCTCTGTGCCAGTTCATCATGTTTTGCCAAGTCAACCAGCGTTTGTCCTAGCTCCTATTTTTCCCAGTCTCTGTTTTTTCCTAGTCCTCCTGGTTTTGACCCTTGTCTGTCCTGATGCCGAACCCGCCTTCCTGACCACTCTGCCTGTTCTGACCTCATGCCTGCCTAACGCCTGGTTCTGTTTGGACTCTGACCTGGTTTATGAACTCTCGCATGTCCTCGAACTGCCTTTTGCCTACCCCTTTTGTTATAAATATCGGAGATCAACCATCTGCCTCCTGTGTCTGCATTTGGGTCTCACCTTATGCCCTTATATTACACACACACAGTGCCTTCGGAAAGAATTCAGACCTCTTGACTTTTTCCACATTTAATTACGTTACAGCCTTATTCTAAAATGGATTAAATAAAACATTTTCCTCAATCCCTCACAATACACCATAATGATAAAGCAAAACCTGTTTTTTATAAATGTTTATAAATGTATATTTAAACAGATACCTTATTTACACAAGTATTCAGACCCTTTGATATGAGACTCGAAATTGAGCTCAGGGGTATCCTGTTTCCATTGATCATCTTTGATGTTTCTACAACTTGATTGGAGTCCACCTGTGGTAAATTAATTTGATTGGACATGATTTGGAAAGGCACTTATCTGTCTATATAAGGTCCCACAGTTGACTGTGCATGTCAGAGCAAAAGCCAAAAGCCATGAGATCAAGGAATTGTCCAGAGCTGTGAGACAGGATTGTGTCGAGGCACAGATCTGGGGAAGGGTACCAAAAATTGTGTACAGCATTGAAGGTCCCCAAGAACACAGTAGCCTCCATCATTCTTAAATGGAAGAAGTTTGGAAACACGAAGACTCTTCCTAGAGCTGGCCACTAAGCCAAACTGAGCAATCGGGGGAGAAGGGTCTTGGTCAGGGAGATGACCAAGAACCCGATGGTGACTCTGACAACCATCTCTGCAGCACCGCACCAATCAGGCCTTTATGGTAAAGTGAACAGACAGAAGCCCCTCCCTCAGTAAAAGGCACATGACAGCCCTCTTGGAGTTTGCCAAAAGCCACCTAAAGACTCTTGGACCATGAGCAACAAGATTCTCTGGTCTGATGAAACCAATATTCAACTCTTTGGCCTGAATGCCAAGCATCACATCTGGAGGAAACCTGGCACCATCCCTATGGTGAAGCATGGTTGTGGCAGCAGCATGCTGTGGGGAGGTTTTCACTGATAGGGACTGGGAGACTAGTCAGAATCGAGGGAAAGATGAACGGAGCAAAGTACACAGAGGTCCTAGATGAACCCTGCTCCAGATCGCTCAGGACCTCAGACTGGGGAGATGGTTCACCTTCCAACAGGAAAACGACTTTAAACACAGCCAAGATAACGCAGGAGTGGCTTTGGGACAAGTCTCTGAATGTCCTTGAGTGGCCCAGCCAGAGCCCGGACTTGAACCCGATCCAACATCTCTGGAGAGACATGAAAATAGCTTTGTATTGACGGTCCCCATCCAACCTGACAGAGCTTGAGAGGATCTGCAGAGAAGAATGGGAGAAACTCCTCAAATACAGGTGTGCCAAGCTTGTAGCGTCGTACCCAAGAAGACTCGAGGCTGTAATCGCTGCCAAAGTGCTTCAACAAAGTACTGAGTAAAGGGTCTGAATACTTATGTAAATGTATCAGTTATTTATTTATTTATGCAATAAAATCTAACTTTTATTGCTTTGTCATTATGAGGTATTTTGTGTAGATTGAAATATACTGCTCAAAAAATAAAGGGAACACTTAAACAACACATCCTAGATCTGAATGAAAGAAAAAATCTTATTAAATACTTTTTTCTTTACATAGTTGAATGTGCTGACAACAAAATCACACAAAAATAATCAATGGAAATCCAATTTATCAACCAATGGAGGTCTGGATTTGGAGTGACACTCAAAATTAAAGTGGAAAACCACACTACAGGCTGATCCAACGTTGATGTAATGTCCTTAAAACAAGTCAAAATGACGCTCAGTAGTGTGTGTGGCCTCCACGTGCCTGTATGACCTCCCTACAACGCCTGGGCATGCTCCTGATGAGGTGGCAGATGGTCTCCATAGGGATCTCCTCCCAGACCTGGACTAAAGCATCCGCCAACTCCTGGACAGTCTGTGGTGCAACGTGGCGTTGGTGTATGGAGCGAGACATGATGTCCCAGATGTGCTCAATTGGATTCAGGTCTGGGGAACGGGCGGGCCAGTCCATAGCATCAATGCCTTCCTCTTGCAGGAACTGCTGACACACTCCAGCCACATGAGGTCTAGCATCGTCTTGCATTAGGAGGAAACCAGGGACAACCGCACCAGCATATGGTCTCACAAGGGGTCTGAGGATCCTCATCTCGGTACCTAATGACAGTCAGGCTACCTCTGGCGAGCACATGGAGGGCTGTGCGGCCCCCCCAAAGAAATGCCACCCCACACCATGACTGACCCACCGCCAAACCGGTCATGCTGAGGATGTTGCAGGCAGCAGAACGTTCTCCACGGCGTCTCCAGACTCTGTCACGTCTGTCACGTGCTCAGTGTGAACCTGCTTTCATCTGTGAAGAGCACAGGCCGCCAGTGGCGAATTTGCCAATCTTGGTGTTCTCTGGCAAATGCCAAACGTCCTGCACGGTGTTGGGCTGTAAGCACAACCCCCACCTGTGGACGTCGGGCCCTCATACCACCCTCATGGAGTCTGTTTCTGACCGTTTGAACAGACACATGCACATTTGTGGCCTGCTGGAGGTCATTTTTCACGGCTCTGGCAGTGCTTCTCCTGCTCCTCCTTGCACAAAGGCTGAGATAGCGGTCCTACTGCTGGGTTGTTGCCCTCCTACGGCCTCCTCCACGTCTCCTGATGTACTGGCCTGTCTCCTGGTAGCGCCTCCATGCTCTGGACACTACGCTGACAGACACAGCAAACCTTCTTGCCACAGCTCGCATTGATGTGCCATCCTGGATGAGCTGCACTACCTGAGCCACTTGTGTGGGCTGTAGACTCCGTCTCATGCTACCACTAGAGTGAAAGCACCGCCAGCATTCAAAAGTGACCAAAACATCAGCCAGGAAGCATAGGAACTGAGAAGTGGTCTGTGGTCCCCACCTGCAGAACCACTCCTTTATTGGGGGTGTCTTGCTAATTGCCTATAATTTCCACCTGTTGTCTATTCCATTTGCACAACAGCATGTGAAATGTATTGTCAATCAGTGTTGCTTCCTAAGTGGACAGTTTGATTTCACAGAAGTGTGATTGACTTGGAGTTACATTGTGTTGTTTAAGTGTTCCCTTTATTTTTTTGAGCAGTGTATTTAATTAATTTTAGAATAAGGCTGTAACCTAACAAAATTTTTGAAAAAGTAAAGGGGTCTGAATACTTTCCGAAGGTACTATATGTGTGTGTATGTGTGTATATATACACATAAATATACACACATATATATATATATATGGGTTGGACACACTGACTCATTCAATGGTTTTTCTTTATTTTTGCTATTTACTACATTACATAATAAAAGTGAAGACATCAAAACTATGACATAACACATATGGAATCAAGAATGAACCTAAAAATTGTAAACACAGATTATTCAAAGTAGCCACTCTTTGCCTTGATGACAGCTTTGCACACTCTTGGCATTCTCTCAACCAGCTTTATGAGGTAGTCACCTGAAATGCATTTCAATTAACAGGTGTTCCTTGTTAATTTATGCAATTTCTTTCCTTCATAGAAACGACAGTCCATCATTACTTTAAAACATAAAGGTCAGTCAATCCGGTAAATTAAGAACTTTAAAACTTTCTTCGAGTGCAGTCCCAGAAACCATCAAGCGCTATGATGAAACTGGCTCTCATGAGGACTGCCACAGGAAAAGAAGACACAGAGTTACCTCTGCTGCGGAGGATAAGTTCATTACAGTTAACTGCACCTCAGATTGCAGCCGAAATAAATGCTTCACAGAGTTCAAGTAACAGACACATCTCAACATCAACTGTTCAGAGGAGACTATGTGAATCAGGCCATGGTTGAATTACTGCAAATAAACCATTATTAAAGGACACCAATAAGAAGAAGAGACTTGCTTGGGCCAGAAAACACGATTAATGGACATTAGACCGGTGGAAATCTGTCCAAATTCTAGATTTTTGGTTCCACCCTCCTTCTTGTTGTGAGACGCAGAGTAGTGAACAGATGATCTCTGCATGTGTGGTTCCCACCGTGAAGCATGGAGGAAAAAAATGTATGAAATGTATGCATTCACTACTGTAAGTCGCTCTGGATAAGAGCGTCTGCTAAATGACTAAAATGTAAATGTAAATGAGGTGTGATGGTGTGGGGTGCTTTGCTGGTGACACTGTCGGTGGTTTATTTACAATTCAAGGCACACTTAACCAGCATGGCTACCACAGCATTCTGCAGCGATATGCCATCCCATCTGGTTTGCTCTTAGTGGGACTATCATTTGTTTTCAACAGGAAAATGACACACCTCCAGGGCTATTTGACCACAAAGGAGAGTGATGGTGTTGCATCAGATGACCTGGCCTCCACAACCACCAAATGAGATGGTTTTGGTTGAGTTGGACTGCAGAGTGAAGGAAAAACAGTCAAGTGCTCAGCATATGTGGGAACTCCTTCAAGACTGTTGGAAAAGCATTCCAGGTGAAGCTGGTTGAGAGAATGCCAAGAGTGTGTAAAGCTGTCATCAAGGCAGAGGGTGGCTACTTTGTAGAATCTCAAAAATAAAATATATTTTGATTTGTTTATTGGTTTATTGGTTACTACATGATTCCATGTGTTATGCCATAGTTTTGATGTCTTCACTATTATTCTACAATGTAGAAAATAGTAAAAATAAAGAAAAACCCTTGAATGAGTACGTGTGTCCAAACTTTTGACTGGTACTGTACAGTATATATAATTTGTTGCCCTACGTTATATCTATGTCCTCAGTTTGATTATGCTAATGCCCCATTATGGCAGCTTCCTTAGTTTGTAAGTTTGTTAAGTCCATTCCCCTGAACCTTTATGTTTTGTGCCTAATGTTTCCCTTTTGTATTTCCCTTCCAGACCACCACATCCTAAAACACATCCTTCCTAAAACCACCACATTCTATCTCCATGGCTTTACAAGCCACAACTCATAACCCATCCTTCCTCACCGTCCTCTGTTCCTTCCTGTGTGTGTGTGAAACTGGATTCCTTCTCCATATCCTCATTTGCATTCTGATTGATGCTCAGGGGTTGGGTTAAATGTCCAGTTAGAACACAACTAACACATAACCGCAGATGAAAAGAGCAGAGACTTACAGATTGTCGGCTGGAGGCCAAGCCAATTGCTATAGCGAAAAATCCAATGTAGATTGCAGATGTCAGTCAGTTAGCGTGCTAGCACTAAGACAAGTTGCTTTGGGAGTTTTTCTGATGTAGGCTGAAAAGTTGACAAAACAAAACGGAGAACAGACAAGGTACCGCCGTTAGAGAAAGCAGGTTTGATTTTTTTCTCGTTTTGAGCCCATGGCAAGAAGGCACCAGAGCCTGCAGTGCTAACGCGTTCCCAATAGATAAAAGTCACGAAGTCAATGAAGAGCATGAGGTGTGGCTAACATTAGCAAGCTTGAGCTAGCTTGTAGTTATAGGTAACCAGATCGTGACTACAACTAAGTTACTAAGTCTTTGACCACACTGTTGTTACTTTGGTGATTCAAAATCATGCTTCCTACCCTTTAAGCAGACACAGACAGACAGACAGACAGACAGACAGACAGACAGACAGACAGACAGACAGACAGACAGACAGACAGACAGACAGACAGACAGACAGACAGACAGACAGAGACAGACAGACAGACAGAAAGACAGAACAAGAGTGATGTGGGCTGGTGTGGATCACATTTCAGGGCTGAATTCTTGTCCCAGTCCACACCTGCCTACACACACACAGCCAGACTTTATGTAGAAATCACTCCTGCCTCACCTCGTTAATAGGACTGGGGCTAATTGCTAATTACCGATTCCTAACGAAGGAACGGAGTGCGTACAGCAGGAAGGAGCTGATGAATCAGAGGTGTGTCAAACGAACATGAACGTCCCCTCCTTCCCTCGCCCCTGAACGCACCCCTGAATCACTCAAATAATTTCTAAATTAGCCAAGACTAAACAGAGATACACTCACTCAAAGGCATGCTGTGCACCATGAAAATGGGAAGATTATAAGGAGAAATAGAGAAAGAAAGACCTGCCGAAAAATTATATAATGTAGACGCTAACCTTTCAAGAACTATTATCTTTTTAGTTTGACTGTTCATTATCTTTTGGAAGTTAATCTGAATAGGTTAGAGCCCTATATGTTTTTTTATTTAACATTGTTGCTTTAAACCAAGGAAACCAACTATGGTGGTGAGGTGCATAGAGTTGCATAGAAAGAGGGCACATCTTTCTAGTAAACTATATGGCTATGTCTCATTTATCTCTCCTTCCTCCCAAAGTGTGCTTTTGTTTATTTCCCTTCACTGATATGAAAGTAATTGACATACATATGGTGGAAACCCACACTAGCTCATACCTCCACCAATCCAATGCTTTTAGATTGGTGGGAAGTGGTGAACGAGTGCACACTTCAGGAGAAAGGAGACATTATGGGGATGAACCCCTTGCTTTAAACCAAAGATGGTTGATAAATGAAGAGTTCACTCAGGCTTTTTACTATAGCAAAAAAATGGTCAGTTCCTGTCTGCTTAACGGGGTGGCTCTCCTATAAAGACCAATGCGATAGCATCTGGGTCTGGTATATTTAGTTCATTGACTTCAATTGAAACACAAATAATCAGAAAAAAACTGCGAGGGGTCTCGCTTCCTCTACCGTCTCTGTTTCCATCCATTGTTACTGTTACTGACACTTGTTGCCTCAATGAAGGAAGGACTAAATTACTAACCTTGAGAAGCAAAATGCAAATGAAGGGAATCACTCTTCCTGTTGTTAATTCCTGTATATTTAACATGCAAGCTTTCTCCTGTTGGCTTGTAGCTAGGTAAGTCCCAGCGATATGGATTTACATTGCAAATCACATAGCTTTCCTTTTTTCTACCCCACAACAGGCACTCAAAAGATGGGCAGGTCATAAAACAGCATGCGCTCTCCAAGTATGATGTGAGAGTCATCGATTCTTACAGTACATTCTGGAAAATAGATTTTTTTTCTCTCCTAATAAATTTGTCGTGATAATGAAAGCCCTGAGTGGGCTATACTAAAAGAGCATATCCTGATCTCTGGAATGGAAGTCAGTTAGCCGTACAAGTACACTGTTCAGTACACCTCTCCTCTTTCGATCAACTATACGCGCACACAGCGCACACGCACACACACACACACACACACACACACACACACACACACACACACACACACACACACACACACACACACACACACACACACACACACACACACACACACACACACACACACACACACACACACACACACACACACACACACACACACACACACACACACACACACCCAAATGGGGACATCAGTTCTTAGTGGGGCCATTGCACAGCAGCCTCATCAGGCAGAGTACCACACAGTGCAGATGAATACGTCTCCATGGACATTCACGGGAGCCCAGGGGCTGTTAGGGGATTTATTGGCAATGACAGTAATGCACTGACTCAGCATTCAACTCATGTCTTGCCCGGGACGTCCTCAGAGTGTTTGTAACACACACACGCATGAGCACACACACACTGAACGTTTGATGACAAACAATGTCCGAACAAGCAAACATTGAATGTGAAAAGCATACTGTTCTCTTTCACCAGCAAGTCACACATTCCATAGGTAAACCTACATTCATTCCACTAATTCTTTCACAAGCTTCTCTTTCCTTTCCCCTATCCCAATTCCACTTACAGTGGGGGGGAAAAGTATTTGATCCCCTGCTGATTTTGTACGTTTGCCTACTGACAAAGAAATGATCAGTCTATAATTTTAATGGTAGGTTTATTTGAACGGTGAGAGACAGAATAACAACAAAAAAATCCAGAAAAACGCAAGTCAAAAATTTTATAAATTGATTTGCATTTTAATGAGGGAAATAAGTATTTGACCCCCTCTCAATCAGAACAATTTCTGGCTCCCAGGTGTCTTTTATACAGGTAACGAGCTGAGATTAGGAGCACACTCTTAAAGGGAGTGCTCTTAACTGCAGCTTGTTACCTGTAAAAAAGACACCTGTCCACAGAAGCAATCAATCAATCAGATTCCAAACTCTCCACCATGGCCAAGACCAAAGAGCTCTCCAAGGATGTGGCTCAGTTGGTAGAGCATGGTGTGTGCAACGCCAGGGTTGTGGGTTCGATTCCCACGGGGGGTCAGTATAAAATAATAATAATAAAAAAAAATATGCATGAAATGTATGCATTTTGCTCATTATGCTCATTTTGCTCTGGATAAGAGCATCTGCTAAATTACTAAAATGTAAATGTAAGGATTTCAGGGACAAGATTGTAGACGTACACAAGGCTGGAATGGGCTACAAGACCATCGCCAAGCAGCTTGGTGAGTAGGTGACAACATTTGGTGCAATTATTTGCAAATGGAAGAAACACAAAAGAACTGTCAATATCCCTCGGCCTGGGGCTCCATGCAAGATCTCACCTCGTGGGGTTGCAATGATTATGAGAACGGTGAGGAATCAGCCCAGAACTACACGGGAGGATCTTGTCAATGATCTCAAGGCAGCTGGGACCATAGTCACCAAGAAAACATTTGGTAACACATTACGCCGTGAAGGACTGAAATCCTGCAGCGCCCGCAAGGTCCCCCTGCTCAAGAATACATATACATGCCCGTCTAAAGTTTGCCAATGAACATCTGAATGATTCAGAGGACAACTGGTGAAAGTGTTGTGGTCAGATGAGACCAAAATGGAGCTCTTTGGCATCAACTCAACTCGCCGTGTTTGGAGGAGGAGGAATGCTGCCTATGACCCCAAGAACACCATCTCCACCGTCAAACATGGAGGTGGAAACATTATGCTTTTGGGGTGTTTTTCTGCTAAGGGGACAGGACAACTTCACCGCATCATTTGACGGGGCCATGTACTGTCAAATCTTGGGTGAGAACCTCCTTCCCTCAGCCAGGGTATTGAAAATGGGTTGTGGATGGGTATTCCAGCATGACAATGACCCAAAACACACGGCCAAGGCAACAAAGGAGTGGCTCAAGAAGAAGCACATTAAGGTCCTGGAGTGGCCTAGCCAGTCTCCAGACCTTAATCCCATAGAAAATCTGTGGAGGGAGCTGAAGGTTCGAGTTGCCAAACGTCAGCCTCGAAACCTTAATGACTTGGAGAAGATCTGCAAAGAGGAGTGGGACAAAATCCCTCCTGAGATGTGTGCAAACCTGGTGGCCAACCACAAGAAACGTCTGACCTCTGTGATTGCCAACAAGGGTTTTGCCACCAAGTACTAAGTCATGTTTTGCAGAGGGGTCAAATACTTATTTCCCTCATTAAAATGCAAATCATTTTATAACATTTTTGACATGTGTTTTTCTGGATTTTTTTGTTGTTATTCTGTCTCTCACTGTTCAAATAAACCTATAGACTGATCATTTCTTTGTCAGTGGGCAAACGTACAAAATCAGCAGGGGATCAAATACTTTTTCCCCCTACTGTACATGGTGTGCATCCCAAATGGCACCATATTCTCTTTTTACTGCACTTCAGGGCTCTGGAAACACAGTAGTGCACTGTCGAGTATACAGAATATGTTGCCATTTGAGAGGCACCCACCTTTCCTTTACCTCTCCTGATTCCATTCAAATAGCCAGCCTACTCTGGTGAAATAACTGTCTTCATCGTGTAGAAATATGGTCCCAGACAATAGAGTAGAGCTGCAGCTTAGAGAGACTCTGGGGGGACCAGGGTGAGAGTACTGCAGCTGTCGTCTAAACAATGATAAATGGAGGAACGACAGGTTGAGATTGTTTTTCTTTGTTTTCCTAGGCCCTGCCACATCAACATCAATTGTCCCCCTGAGAAACGTGATCATAATCCCTTTAATGCCTCAATCTCCATCAACTTCAGTAGGAAAAGAAGGGAGGAGGGACGAGAAACGAGAAGGAATTCCCCTGCCGACCAGATCCTCCTTCTCCTCCATATGGCTCCTCTCCTCACCACAACTCCCTGGGTCTCCCCCATCCCATCCTGATGTCATCCCTCTCATCTTTTTATTATTTGTTCCACAACGCGCTCAATTGATGTTCTAACCCGCCTAAACGATGAAAGTCATGAGCCAACATCTCTCTCTCTTCCTATCTTAAACCTTTCTAGTTTCCAAAAGCACCACGATGGAAGAAAAGATGTCATTGATTCGTAACTCAGTGAACGGTGGGTCACAGGAGACAGGAAATGGTCCCGATTGACCTCTCAGAGGGAGCCAGAGAGACAGTAAAAGTCATCTGTGTTTGTATACACGGCAGAAGGCAGACCCTGTGTACACAGCCGTGGAGTGCACCAATAATATTTTCCAAAGGAGATGATTCTGTTTTTCTTTTTGTGGTGTCCCTCAGAGACTTCGTTTTGCTGAATTAACAGAAACCAGAGCGGATATGTATTGTTACTGCTGGCGTTAAAGGCCAACACCATTTTGGAAAGTGTGACGATTGAGACTGACAGACAGAGGGACAGACGGAAGCTTGGACAGTCATGTAAAATGACGAGTGAAACTTTCCATTAGGCCAGCCCATTGTGTTTCAGCTCAGATTGTTTCCCTAGATACGTTTATTTACCCTTTACTGCGTCATTGGTCTGTGTGGTTCGTGTGGAACAAGAAAACTGGGGAAACGTGATTGAAAGTCAATACATAGAATGAGAGCCATTGATCAATGTAGATGGTGACAGTGGGAATCCAGTCGGAGCCTGACAACCCAAGCCCATTTAATTGTAATGTGTAAAGCCAAGGTATTGAATCTCCTTCTACAGACATCAATACTGGATGGTCCCTACAGGATCAAATGGCCTGCACTGACAACCAGCTTACTCCTGCAATAGACTAATACCACTGAAACAGACTAATACCACTGAAATGAAGGTTTACAATCTCTCACAGCTGACTGTTACCATTTAATAGGAAGGTTCAATTGCAGAGGACTGTCTACACAAACATGTCAGCTGAACATTAACAGATCCTTAATCTCAATAGAATGTTTGTAATTGTTTATGGAAGTAGGTCTAGGATGCATGCAATGTGTATCCGGAAAAAAGTTACACAAATAAAAGTACGCTCAACAGGAAATAGCAGGAGGTCAAACTCTTTTCCAATGTGAAGGAAATGAGATAAACCAATTGAGTAGTGTCCATCTTCCGTTTCACCCACCATCTGCTTGTGTTTTGTGGAAGTAATGTGATGATCTACTGTGAGGACCTCCAGAACGGTGGAGGTAGAGCTCATATATGTGATTACTTTTTGGTGTCTTGGGCACAAAGATAAAGCAACAACTAACTGGAAAGTTTGGGAAATTCCCTGATGTGACAGCATGTGCCAAGGAAAGACACAAGATTGACTGTTGTTTCAGGCCTACAGTATCACCAAAGAAACATTCTAACATTGGTCAAGGAGATGCAGTAGATATCAGCTATAACAACATGGATAACACAAAAAGGGGAGGATGGCTTTGGATCCCAAGCAAGTAGTGAGTCTGAACCACCCACAGTGATTTGTCAAGCCTGTCAGTGGGTCCTTGTGAATGTCTTCAATGACAGATCCATCCACCCAAAGACAATCTCCCCCACTGTCTGTCCTGTCTGTGGAGCAGGTTCATATTTCCAGGAGCCCTCAATTCCCCTAAACTGACATCAAAGAAGAGGAGAGAGGCTAGGTCTGGAGGCCACATTTCATTACAGATGGGAGGGAAGGGAGCTGGTGAGAACTAAGAGCTGATTCTCCTCACTGAATATGCATCGCAAATGGCACCCTATTCCCTATATAGTACACTACTTTTGACCATGGCCCATATGACTCTGGTCAAAAGTAGTGCACTAAAGAGGGAATAGGGTGCCATTTGGTACGTAAGAGCGGAGCGGTTGGCTGGTTGGCTGAGTTACAACGTTCCTTCCTGCATCTCCCTGAATGGGCCTCCCTTATTGGTCTAATAGTCTTAAAATGAGCAGGTGCTGAAGGGCCCCGGTGATTAATAGATAATTTTGAGGAGAGATGAATGAGGGGGCGACCATGAAAACAAGACATCTTATTCAGTGAACTTGCCTTCGTCAAAGCCATTACATTATATGGCCATTTTACAACCCAAAGCAAAGGTGAGAGGTAACGGTCAAACGGCTATGACTTTAGATTTGGTCTGAGAATAAGATTCCCAAGTTAGGTCTAATACACACACATACAGCAATACTTTGTCCCATAAAACACAACTCAACACAACACACTTCACCTCAAATTGAGCATGCCCCCCCCACCCCCCTCCCGCCTCCTCTGGTCCATCTGGTGTGGGAGCGCCAGCTCCTGTCACTAGTGGCCGTCTGAAGCCTCCTCAGAAAGCCCGGCCAGATGTATCCCATTATATGGACATGGTTCCACAAAAATTGTCTTTCATGGCGGCAGACATCACAGTAAAGTCGAGCTGCCTGATCTGCGCTGAGACGGCGCAGCACAGCCGCCCACCCCACACACAAACACCAGCTGGTGCACATTTAACAGTCCATTGGGTCCTGAGGCGCACCATGAACCCCAACGCTGTCGAAACACTATGATGGAACATTGGGTATCAAAGAGACAGACAGAGAAGGACACTCATATCTCCTTCTCCTCTTCTTCCTCCGTCTCCTCATCCTTCTCCTCTTCAGTGTCTGCCCTCTGTACGGGGAGAGGAAATGAAGGGGGAGGGGGAACGCTTTGACATTTGGCAACTGGAAAATATGATGAAGAGAGTTTGTATCGACTAACCTTGGAGCCATTTCAAAATTGTTGCAGCGCCTATATGTCTTCATGACTGCTGCCTTGGAAAATAACCTAATTTACAAACAAATAAACACATTTGAATAGCAGAGGCGTAGACCAAGACTTTGTATGTTGTAGTTGTAAGATATAAATCCCTGCTTAGCTATATGGAGAACCAACAACACATTAAAACACTCATTAACTGTTCAGATGCAATATGGCAGTGAACTGAACATGGGCTCTATTTCAATGGGAACACAGGCTCTATGTCCATACTACCATTCTACTTACACTGCACTACTGTATTTGTCATACATTGCATGCTAGTATGGATGTTGAAACTACAGGGAAGATAAAAATACCCTGTATGCATCCTAAATGACACTCTATTCCCTATATGGGCCCCTATGGGCCCTGGTCAAAAGTAGTGTACTATAAAGAGAAAATGGTGTCATTTGGGATGCAAGCCCTGTCCATTTTGTTATATTTCTCTTTTTATCTTCTCCGAGAATTAATGTTCACCTTCCACAGCCGTCCTATAAAAAGCAGCGGTGTAATGTTGCGGAACCAACAAAGCTCTCCCATGCTACTTCTGCATCACACAGTATTGTCTGGTCAATCTACCACTGCTTCAGACTGGCAGGAGAATTTATCACACAGATAAAGTTAGCCAGCGGCTGAAAGTAAACAGGGGGACAACAAAGCATTTCTCCTTTCTCTCTCTGCTCTCGTTCTTTCCCTCTTCCTTTCATAAAGTAGTAGGTAAACTACAAACTACAAAACCTGGCTGCATTTAACACCAACAACCTGGTGGGAAATCTCTCACTTCCATTCTTTTAGAGGAAGGCTACAAAACCTGGCTGCATTTAGCACTTAGTAACCTGCTGGCTATATACCACCCAATTTAGCTGAAGATGTGTAACTGATGCATAAAAAAAAGGTGAGAAATCCACAGCGCTAAAGAGATGGTGAAAGATGCAGCGCCATGTGGCCAGGAAACAGCATAGCTGGCAATACAAAAAGTTGAAGAATACAAAAAAAAGACTTTTAACTGCATCACATTAAAATGATAGAATATCTTATAAAATATCATTTGTATCCCATTGAGGATGATTTTTATTTCTTGACAGATGTGTAAGGAGTTAGGCCTGTTAGTGTTAGCTGCAGGGGTATCGCCCATGCAGCTCTATACTAAGGCCAAACATGAGCTCAGCCATAGAGGTTCTGGATGCATCCCAAATTGCACCCTACTCCATATGTAGTGCATTACTTTTGACTAGGGCCTGGGTCTCTGGCCAAATTAGTGCACTAAATAGGGAATAGGGTGCCATTTGGGACGCAACCTCTGAGGAGAATTAGGGTGGAGGGGAGAAGGATGTTCTGGCTGGCTGCTGTGACCCAGAGGGAGAACAATCTGGAACAGTAACAGGTGTTTAATGTTGTTTTACCAACAAGGCCTCCCAACACCACTCCTTCCTTCCGCCAAGCTGCCAACTCCCCTCCACCTCCCTGATAGATAATGTCCCTTTCTTCCATCTGTAATACAATGAGAAAATTGACTAGCTGTATCCTGTTCCAATCCCCTTATTCCCTCCTCTCATTATTCAACTAATTACAGTCACATAATTCACTGCTTCTTCCTTCTCTAACACGTGTGACTAAGCATTAAACTATCAGCAGAAGGGAGGTTTTACACTGACAGAATGTTGAACATTTGTTTGGAGTAAAAAGACATTTGGATAGATTCGATGGATAAGAGCAGTAGCGTAGTTCTCCCATCAAAGTTAAGGAAGGTTTTGTCTAAATAGCCTTAGACTGAGATTAGCGCTTGAAGTAATTTTGTGTGTGTGTGTGTGTGTGTGTGTGTGTGTGTGTATGTGTGTGTTGAAGCATGCAAGTGTAACCACCGAGTATATACAGGTATATACAGTGCATTCGGAAAGTATTCAGACCCCTTGACTTTTTCCATATTTTGTTGTTTTACAGCCTTATTCAAAAAAGGATTAAGTAGTTTTTTCCCCTCATTAATCTACACACAATACCGCATAATGACAAAGCAAAAACTGTTTTTTAGAAATGTTTGCACATTGTGTGTATATATATATATATATATATATATATATATATATATATATAAAACTGAAATATCACATTTACATAAGTATTCAGACCCTTTACTCAGTACTTTGTTGAAGCACTTTTGACAGCAATTACAGCCTTGAGTCTTCTTGGGTATGACACTACAAGCTTGGCACACCTGTATTTGAGGAGTTTCTCCCATTCTTCTCTGTAGATCCTCTCAAGCGCTGTCAGGTTGGATGGGGAGCATTGCTGCACAGCTATTTTCAGGTCTCTGAAGAGATGTTCGATTAGGTTTAAGTCCGGCCTCTGGCTGGGCCACTCAAGGACATTCAGAGACTTGTTCCGAAGCCACTCCTGCGTTGTCTTGGCTGTGTGCTTAGGGTCATTGTTGGAAGGTAAACCATCGCCCCAGTCTGAAGTCCTGAGCTGTCTGGAGCAGGTTTTCATCAAGGATCTCTCTGTACTTAGCTCTGTTCATCTTTCCCTCGATCCTGACTAGTCTCCCATTCCCACAGCATGATTCTGCCACCACCATGCTTCACCATAGGGATGGTGCCAGGTTTCCTCCAGACGTGACGCTTGGCATTAAGGCCAAATAGTTCAATCTTGGTTTCATCAGACAACATCATTTTGTTGCTCATGGTCCTAGAGTCTTTAGGTGCCTTTTGGCAAACTCCAAGCGGGCTGTCATGTGCCTTTTACTGAGGAGTGGCTTCCGTCTGACCACTCTACCATAAAGGCCTGATTGGTGGAGTGCTGCAGAGATGGTTGTCCTTCTGAAAGGTTCTCCTATCTCCACAGAGGAACTCTGGAGCTCTGTCAGAGTGTCCATTGGGTTCTTGGTCACCTCCCTGACCAAGGGCCTTCTCCATCGATTGCTCAGTTTGGCCAGGCGGCCAGCTCTAGGAAGAGTCTTGGTGGTTCCAATCTTCTTCCATGTTAGAATGATGGAGGCCACTGTGTTCTTGGACCTTCAATGCTGCAGCAATTTGTTGGCACCCTTCCCCAGATCTGTGCCTCAACACGATCCTGTCTTGGAGCTCTATGGACAATTCCTTCGATCTCATGGCTTGGTTTTTGCTCTGACATGCACTGTCAACCGTGGGAACTTATACCGACAGTTGTGTGCCTTTCCAAATGTCCAATCAATTGAATTTACCACAGGTTGACTCCAATCAAGTTGTAGAAACATCCTAAGGATGATCAATGGAAACAGGATGCACCTGAGCTCAATTTTGAGTCTCATAGCAAAGGGTCTGAATACTTATGTAAATAACGTACACTCAAAAGTTCAAAAGTTTGGGGTCACTTAGAAATGTCCTTGTTTTTGAAAGAAAAACACATTTTTGTCCATTAAAATAACATCAAATTGATCAAAAATACAGTGTAGACATTGTTAATGTTGTAAATGACTATTGTAGCTGGAAACGACAGATTTGTTATGGAATATCTACATAGGCGTACAGAGGCCCATTATCAGCAACCATAACTCCTGTGTTCCAACAGAACGTTGTGTTAGCTAATCTAAGTTTAGAATTTTAAAAGGCTAATTGATCATTAGAAAACACTTTTGCAATTATGTTAACACAGCTGAAAACTGTTAATTAAATAGTACCCGCAAAACACCAGTCTCAACATCAACAGTGAAGAGGCGACTCCGGGATGCTGGCCTTCTAGGCAGAGTTCCTCTGTCCAGTGTCTGTGTTCTTTTGCCCATCTTAATATTTTATTTTTATTGGCCAGTCTGAGATATGGCTTTTTCTTTGTAACTCTGCCTAGAAGGCCAGCATCCCGGAGTCACCTCTTCACTGTTGACATTGAGACTGGTGTTTTGTGGGTACTATTTAATGAAGCTGCCAGTTGAGGACTTGTGAGGCGTCTGTTGTTCAAACTAGACACTCTAATCTAATGATCAATTAGCCTTTAAAAATTATAAACTTGGATTAGCTAACACAATGTGACACTGGAACACAGGAGTGATGGTTGCTGATAATGGGCCTCTGTACGCCTATGTAGATATTCCATAAAACATTTGCCATTTCCAGCTACAATAGTAATTTACAACATTAACAATGTCCACCCTGTATTTCTGATCAATTTGATGTTAGTGACTCCAAAGTGACCCCAAACTTTTGAACAGTAGTGTATTACATTTTTTATATATATATATATATATATATATACATTTGCAAACATTTCTAAAAAACAGTTTTTGCTTTTTTATTATGGGGTATTGTGTGTAGATTGAGGAAAATGTTTTATTTAATCAATTTTATAATAAGGCTGTAACATAACAAAATGTGGAAAAAGTCAAGGGGTCAAAATACTTGCCAAATGCACTGTGAATTAAGCCTCCTACAACTATTACCACAACCTTTTTAAAATCATGTCTATCTTTATTTCCCAAACACAATTCAACACAATCACAATCGCTTTTTGTCTTTTAATAATGTTAAGTACATTTTAGCACAGGCTTAACAACTAACAAACACTTAACATAAGCCGGGATCTGTTGTTACTTTATATCCCAGTGATAATGCCTTGCATTACGCCTGGGAAGAAAACACTTCAATTTGCTCATCTTGCCATTGGCTCAACTTACCCATTAGCCCACACAGCTACAATGATGCACTTTCATGCTAGGTTGAGGGACCTCATATTGAAGGTTATAGAGACCCCAACTGATGTATAGAACAATCTTAAACATATCTACTTTGGTTTAGATACAAGAATCATGAAACGTATAAAATTATAAATGTATTTGACTTGGTGAAGATCCGTTTTTTTGGACCTAACTTGCTTACCAGCATCAACCCTTCGCTAGGGTTTCTACTGGGTTGTGTGCCAGCATCAGAGTGTTCAGCTGAACACTTGGTTTGTTGTTTTTGATGAAAACATAATCAATCTTCGTTAAATATAAATACTGAACATGTTTTTGCATGGATTCCGCAACGCTAGGAATTATCAGCTAGGACCGCTATTTCTTGTCCCGGAATCCCACTTAGCAAACAGGTTGAAGCCTGCTTGACAGAGCCACTAGCCTTAGCTAGCTAACTAGCTACAGTGCTAGCCATCAAGCTAACGAAGTTAGTCCCAGATGAGTTTTGCAATGGAACCCTCTTTGTCTGGAGAAGTAAATGAACGGTTCCAGCGCTGTAGGAGCTGTATCTACTACACTTTGTTTCGGGACAATCTGGATCACTCAGAGTTCCAATGCGGCAATTGTTTGCTTGCCGAGGATAATAGAATTCAAGTTGCTTTCTTGATCAAGTAGGTCACCAGCCTAAGTAAGAAACTGGGGAAAACTCAGAGTTGAATGTTTACCTTTTCCACGCCAGTTGCTGGACGGCGTTCGCTCTTGTTGGATGCATCTCCACCTTGTCGTTTGTCTTTGTCCGACTGATTGGTGTAGCCTGGAGTTTGTTCGCCAGAGGAGCCATCTCCTGCCTCTCCTCCCCATCTGATAGTGGAGTAGAAGGATCACAGCAAGAGGAGTATGCTACTCAACGATGGTTGCATGTCACGAGCCGTGGAAACCGAAGATAGCGGACTCCCGCAAAGTAGGCTATACCCCCAACGAGAGGCCTGGAGCTGATACAACCAACAAATAGTTTTGACGCCCAGGAGCCTGATCTTCCGAGACCTTTGTCCCTGAGGGTACCTGTATCTGCGGCCGCTGTGTCTACACCTTCCCCTACGATTCCGAAGTCAACGTTGGCAACCTTCTGTCCCTGTTTTGGATCGAGCTGTGCTTCTCAATCTGTCAGAGGCCTGCACTTGATGCCTGGCAGCTACGGGTTTAAGTTAAACTGCCTCTCGCCAGTCCTTAAAGGGTTCTCCGGATCCTGTGAAGTGGGGAGTGGGCGGATTTCCTCGTTCTTCTTGCCAGCCATGATTTTGGGCAGCTCCATGGTAAGAAATGTGACTGTTCCTGGTGCAAAAACAATGTCCTATCCTGGAGCTCGAGTAAATTACATTACTAAACTGCTCCCGAATGTTTTACGCCAGGACATGGAAAGCGATTCTATCATAGTCAATGGGGATTTTATTGAAATTATGAAGGGCAGCTCTGAACAGTTGAAAGTGGATGTTAAAGAGCTGATTTTCTCTAGACACTAATAAAAGACCCATCATATCTGGCCCTGTGGCCTCTCTGAATCATGGCATTGAACACTTTAGCAGGATTCTTTCTCTTCACAATTGGCTACATGATTTTTGCAGCTCAATGTGTGTAACTTTTGTTGACAATTTCAAAACCTTTTGAAAACAAAGCACGTTTTATAAAGAGGATGTTCCTGGATCCATTCACAGCATTATAAGGCTGCATTGAGACAATGACTTATCAATGGCCCAAGCCCAGGTCAGTTAATCCTTACCATTGTGTCGCTGTGTTGTCATAATGTTTCAGCAAAAATACATTATAACAGGGGCGTTGGTAGACACAATGTAAGTAACCTAATTTATGTCCCTCTAACTGCCCTGAATGCTGCTGCTGATCCTACAGCTATTGTTTGCAGTAATCATGTGCCTATGAACCAGAGTTATTCTGTTACCACTGAGGCATTGTGCCCTAGTAGGAAGTCTACTGTGTGCAGCAAACCCTGCACTAACATAAATAACATGAGCATGTCTACTTCTGCTAAGCTTCCCAGGAAAGCAATGAAACAATCAAGCATCCCAGAAAAGTGCAAAAATAGCTCACATTAACATATGTAGCTTAAGAAGCAAGGTTCATGGAATTAATAACTTGCTAGTAATAGATGACATTCACATTGTATCTCTGAAACGTACTTAGATAATAGCTATGATGATACAGTGGTAGCAATACATGATTATAACATTTACAGAAGAGCAGAAATGCCAATTGTGGAGGTGTTGCTGTTTAAATTCAGAACCACATTCCTGTAAAGCTTAGAAAGGATCTCATGTTAAATACTGTT
Source organism: Salmo trutta (assembly GCF_901001165.1). Classification (NCBI taxonomy): domain Eukaryota; kingdom Metazoa; phylum Chordata; class Actinopteri; order Salmoniformes; family Salmonidae; genus Salmo; species Salmo trutta. Next base: position 23,142,157 of record NC_042958.1, read on the forward strand.
GAAGTAATATGGCTACAGGTTCATCTGCTTCACCTAAAGCCCATTCTAGTGGGAAGCTGCTATAGACCAGCAAGTGCTGACAGTCAGTATCTGGATAATGTGTGAAATGCTTATCAACAGAGAGGTATATTTTCTGGGTGATTTAAATATTGACTGGCTTTCATTAAGCTGCCTACTCAAGAAAAAGCTTCAAACTGTAACCAGTGCCTGCAATCCGGTTCAGGTTATCAGTCAGCCTACCAGGGTAGTTACAAACAGCACAGGAATTAAATGATCAACATGTATTAATCAGATCTTTATGAATGCTGCAGAAATTAGCTTGAAAGCAGTATCCAGATCCATCGGATGTAGTGATCACAATATATATTAGCCATATCTATGAAAACCAAAGTTCCAAAGGCTGGGACTAATATTGCGTATAGGTCAGACAATACGTTTTGTTGTGATATTTGTTGGTATGTGGTGTGTAATGAGGAGCAACCAGACAGTGCATTTGAGACATTTATGAAATTGCTTATTCCAGTTACTAATAAGCATGCACCCATTAAGAAAATGACTGTAAAAACTGTTAAATCCCTGTGGATTGATGAGGAATTGAAAAATTGTATGGTTGAGAGGGATGAGGCTAAAGGAATGGCAAATAAGTCTGGCTGCACAACCGATTGGCAAACTTACTGCAAATTGAGAAATTGTGACTAAACTGAGTAAAAAGAAGAAACTATACCATGAAACAAAGATAAATTATATAAAGAATGATAGTAAAAAGCTCTGAAGCACCTTAAATGAAATGTTGGGCAAAAAGGCAAACTCAGCTCCATCATTCATTGAATTAGATGGCTCATTCATCACAAAACCCACTGATATTGTCAATTACCTTAATGACTTTTTAGATTAGCACACTTAGGCATGACATACCAGCAACAAACACTGACACTACACATCCAAGTATAACTGATCAAATGATGAAAGACAAGCATTGTAATTTCAAATTCTGTAAAGTGAGTGTGGAAGAGTTGACATTTTTTGTTGTTGTCTATCAACAATGACAAGCCACCGGGGTCTGACAACTTACTGAGGATAATAGCGGACGATATTGCCACTCCTATTTGCCATATCTTCAATTTAAGCCTACTAGAGAGTGTGCCCTCAGGCCTGGAGGGAAGCAAAAGTAAATCCGCTACCTAAGAATAGTAGAGCCCCCTTTCCTGGCTCAAATAGCTGACCAATCAGCCTGTTACCAACCCTTAGTAAGCTTTTGGAAAGAATTGTGTTTGACCAGATACAATGCTATTTTACAGTAAACTAATTGACAACAGACTTTCAGGACACTTATAGGGAAGGACATTCAACAAGCTAACACAAAATGACTGATGATCGGCTGAGAGAAAATTATGATAAAAAGATTGTGGGGGCTGTCTTGTTAGACTTCAGTGCAGCTTTTTACATTATCGATCATAGTCTGCTGTTGGAAAAACATATGGGTTATGGCTTTACACCCCATGCTATATTGTGGATAAAGAGTTACCTGTTTAACAGAACACAGAAGGTGTTCTTTAATGGAAGCCTCTCCAACATAATCCAGGTAGAATCAGGAATTCCTCAGGGCAGCTGTCTAGGTTAATGGGGATCCCTACTAAATACAAATACCACTTTTTCCATGTGGTTTCTTTGTTCACAGACTCCATGAAATGATGACATCTTCCTAAATATTTTGGTCAAATTATTAATTTTGTGTATGGTTTCCTAGAAACAAGGGCAGCTCAACTTACCCCTTTGGTTCAACTTACCCCATTCTCCCCTACTTAGAATCTCCCACCTTAACTGAGGCAAATATAAAACAATCATATTCACATAATTCACCTTTATGACGCCTGGCAAAAAGGGTGCATTCAATTTGTTGTGATTATTTTCCTACTTCCGGCCCATTCGCAAACAAGCAAAACATTGTTAAAACCTGTTATGGCTTGAATCCCATTAGCGGGATCGATATGACGACAGCCAGTGAAAGTGCACGGCGGCAAATTCAAAACAACAAAAATCTCATAATTAACATTTCTCAAACATACAAGTATTATACACCATTTTAAAGATAAGATTCTCCTTAATCTAACCACAGTGTCCGATTTCAAAAAGGCTTTACGGCGACAGCAAAACATTAGATTATGTTAGGACAGCACCTAAACAAGAAAAACCACACAGCTATTTTCCAAGCAAGCAGAGGCATCACAAAAACCAGAAAGTCAACTAAAATTAATTACTAACCTTTGATGATCTTCATCAGATGACACTCCCAGGACTCAATGTTACAAAATACATGTATGTTTTGTTCGATAAAGTTCATATTTATATCCATAAACCCCATTTTACATTGGCGCGTGATGTTCAGAAAATGTATTCCCACCAAAACTTCCAGTGAATGAGCACATCAATTTACAAAAATACTCATCATAAATGTTGATAAAATTTACAACAGTTATTGAAAGAATTATAGATATACTACTCCTTAATGTAACCGCTCTGTCAGATTTTAAAATAGCTTTTCGGCGAAAGCACATTTGTCAATATTCTGAGTACAGAGCTCAACCATCAAAGCAAGCTATACAGATACCAGCAAAGTTCTGGAGTCAACTAAACTCAGAATTAGTATTATAAATATTCCCTTACCTTTGCTGATCTTGCACTACCAGGACTCCTACTTCCACAAGAAATGTTATTTTTGTTCGAAATGCTCCATATTTATGTATAAATACCTCAGTTTTGTTCGTGCGTACAGATCACTATGCAAAGGCATAACGAGTGAGCGTAAAATAAGAGACAAAAAGTCAAATAGTTCCATTAATGTTCGTAGAAACATGTCAAACGATGTTTACAATCAATCCTTCGGGTATTTTTAACATAAAACGTCGATAATATTCCAATCGGACAATAGCGTATTCATTTCAGAAGAAAAAGAATGAGCGGGGCGCCAAACGTGACCGCGCAGTAAACAACTCACTGGTCCCAGGCAGTCCACTGATAGACTGAGCTCCTATTCTCTGCCCAGTAACAGGAGACACATGAAACACGTTTCTAAAGGCTGTTGACAGCCAATGGAAGCCTTAGGAAGTGCAAAATGACCCCACAGACACTGTAGTTTGAACAAGGATTAGATAGAAGAACTACAAATCACTTCCTGGTTGGATTTTTTCTCAGGTTTTTGCCTGCCATATGAGTTCTGTTATACTCACAGACATCATTCAAACAGTTTTAGAAACTTCAGAGTGTTTTCTATCCAAATATACTAATAATATGCATATCTTAGTTTCTGGGAGTGAGTAGGAGGCAGTTTACTCTGGGCACGTCAGTCATCCAAGCGACTCAATACTGCCACCATCCATAAGAAGTTAAATATGAATTACATTTGTAAAAACTCTGAAATAATGTGCACAGAATTTTAAAGATATGTTAATTTAATGTTGAGAAAAATTACTGAAAAATGTAAACCTTTGTTAGCTAGTTAGCTTTGTAGAACAACAATTATCTTAATGTTCATATACACATTTTGGCACCTGTGTCTAACAACATTGTAATTTCAAGCATAGATCTTTGATTGAAAAGGGATAGGCCTACAGCCTGTATGGATAACAACCATTATAAACAGATTAATTTGCTAACTAGCTAACTCACCCAGTCAAATTGTATGAGAATGCTAATGCTATAAAAGGTTGGCGTTCCGAGTGTTTATACTTCATGAAAATATTATACTTCGTGAAAACAAATGTTTCAATATTTTTCTTTTAAATTCTATCCAAGTTATTTAATTCTTAAAAGTCTAAGTTGACATATGCAATTGTTTTAAGAAGGTCATACCATGGATCATTTAGATATTTGATTTAGAATTTTAGGACCCCTTTAGGTATACCAATTTTTTAAATAAAATATTGAATTTGGCTTTTACTACTATAGCCAATTAAAACAGGATGAAGGAAACCGCACACTGCTCTTGATAGTATCACTGGTATTTAATAAGCTTACGTATCGGCCCAACGGCCTTCGTCAGAACTTTTGTGAATTTTCGAAAACAGCACCTCTATGTAGACCTAGCCCCACCCACATCCGTTCCACATATGGAAAGGAGTTGGAGGCTAAGGAAAAAATAAAAAAGTGCTACCAAACATAACAATATGCATTTCACAAATATTACAAGTGTATAGACAAGACGCACCAAACACGTCCATAAAATCATAACGAGGACATAGCAAGTTTTCATTAATCATTGGGTACATCATACGAAAAAAACAAATTAATCTTAAATAGGAACATATTTTAAATTCACAACATAACATACATAGGCATTTCATCATTAAGTCCTTTAGGAAATAATGTCTGGAGGGTGAAAATCCAAAAACATTCTCTTTTGCTCAGAGTATTATTAATATCACCTCCCCTGTCTGATATCTTGACTTTCTCTATGCCACAAAATCTAAAGGTAGAAATGTCATGCTTTAGGTCATTAAAATGTACTGCGACTGGATAATCCCTGTCGTTTCTCCTGATTGAACTTTTGTGTTCACTAATTCTCTGTTTGAGAGAGCGGGAGGTTTTACCGACATAGCAGAGCCCACATGGACATTTAATAATGTAAATAACATGGGTGGTGGTACACGTAATGATATCATTTATTTGAAACCGTTTACCTGTGTGGGGGTGGCAGAAATATTCACACTTCATCATATTGTTGCACTACTATAGCCAATAGAAACACGTTGAATAATACATTCATAAATGCAGAGGCGCAACTTTGGTTTTAGAAGGGGGGGAGGACATTACTTGTGTTTTTCTTTTTTTTCTTGACAGATAAACACTCCAAAACAGCCTAACTGACCGCTCGGAGGCGTCCACATGGTCCGAATGCACACCTTTGCCTCATTTTGTGTGGGGGGGGGGGGGGGGGGCGTGCCAACTATTCTAAAGTGGGGTCATATTAGTTTGTAGCCCAAACAGTTTGGACGCTACAGACCTAAGTTGACACATCAGCGTTACCGACGTCAGACGAGTCCTGTAGGACTTGTGTGGATCGTAGAGCAAAACGGAGAACACCATCGTGTCCGTGAGACTCTTCCCCTTTCTATAGAGTGGTCATATTAGTTTTTGTGAGAAGACTGATTTTCGTGATGTCTCCTGGTTTGACAAACAGCGCTGTTGCTCTGCCACTTTGTACCGCAGATGCGAAAGGACTACATAGGGGATGCGGTGCCCATGCAAAATGTATTTTATTTTATTATGTTACTTAGATTGATGCACTGGTGCATCAATAGACTCTATTAATAGTTTTGACAAATGTAATTCATATTAACAATGTTTTGCTTGTTTGTGAATGGGTGGAAGGAGGAAAACAATCATGTTCGATCAGGAACTGGCTCAAATGGACAGGGCATCATGAAGTTGTACCTGGATGATATTGGGATACAGAATCCACTTAAAGAAAACTCTGAATTAGGTCAGAGATACCAAAACACCTCCCCTCCTCTGATGGAGTGTTTAAAGTTCCCTGAGTCAGTTCCCTGTGTGGCTAATGACATCATAAATAATTAGTAACCAGACCACTACATATATGAGAGAGAGAGAGAGAGAGATACATACATCTTCATGACAGTAGACTGCATCGAGATGACAGTATAACCGATGTGGTGTCCAGGCCAGAGGGGGCCAGAGAAATGAACCATGCTCAACCTTTATATTGTAGATAATGAAAAGAAATGACAATGCAGACAGTCATAAAATCAGTGAGTAAATGAATCCCTGATCTGAGTATTAATATGGTAGTTTGTAGCTGGCAACAGTAATGTTAGATAGAGTAAATATTGTTTTATAAAAGACAAGATTGGATAGTAGTGTATGTGTCAAAGAATGACATAAGCGTCTTTAATCGATTCTTTAAAGAAAGAGTGAAACATCTAAGAACTGTCGAGGCAAGGTGTGAGATGTGTCACTGTACGTAGCGGCACCATAGGCTCCCGTTTGGTTTTGACAGCGCTCCTGACAGAATGTAATTTGGTTTATTGTAGTTTTCTTGCCACCTAATCAAGCCACAATACAAATGGGTTTTCTTTTACCAGACATGTAATCTGCTTGAAATGCTTCTTCTTGACAATGAAGTAATGTCCTGAGTTGTGCAGTGTAGTATAAATGAATAAGGTAACTTCTATAAGACAGAGGACACAGCGGGAGACAGAATCATTCCACTGACCACTGCTCTGAGGCTAGTCTGGCTTCCACCTCAAAGAATTAAATGAAAAGTGTTGTTTTTTCATTATATTTAGGATTAGTGCTTAGGGCTGTAATCAGTGGTATGACCATATCTGTCTGCCTGCATAATGTCCAACTCGACAACGCTAAATTATTGTTGAATATGACTCCAAAAACTCCAAAAACAATAGTGAAGCAAGTAGCCTATCTTAGGCATATAGGAATATTTAGGCCAGTTTAAATGCCAAATGTGATGCCATGCAATCCATCATTTGGATCACTGTCTATAATCTAAAACTACTGGAGCTGACGACAGAGGGCCTCTCTCTCTCTCAAAGCTGACCTTTCTGCTCTGGGATCCAAATGGAGATAGATGTACTGTAGGAGAAGGAATGATGCAGATCAAGCTTTTCTCAGACTCAATTTCACACACGTCTCATTTGCTTAAGCCCCCAGAAGCTCTCTACCATCCATCAACAATTGAGATGAAAACAGGTTTCAATGATATGACATCCATTTACTTATTCTATTGTGAAGTCAGAGGAAAAGGAGGAGGAAGGGGGGGTGCACATGTTGAGAACTCTCTTTCAGCAAAGTGGTGCAGTTTACAGGGGTGTATTAACAGTACCAAATCCAACAGACTCTTCAGAGAAGCTTTAACCTCAGACAGTGTGACTGGGAGGACTGGAACCAATGTTTTACAGTGGTTGCAAAATGACACCCTATTCTCTATGTAGTGCACTACTTTTGGCCAGAGCCCTATGGGTGCTGGTCAAAAGTAGTGCACCATAAAAGGAAGGGTGTCATTTAAGACACAGCCAGTGTCTCCTGGCCATGGATACAGACTACAAACTCACCACTACCGGAGGAGGATCAAACTGGAGCGTGGTCTGAATATACCACAACGTGACATATTACCCTCTGACCACAAAGAATTACAGTATTAGGCTACACCAACTAATAGGCACTTTTTCTAAAAAGAATTCTTTACTTTGATGAGGTCATCTCAATTAGGACTGCACAATTCTGGTAACTCCTAAAATTCCCAGGTTACCAGAAATCCTGGTTGGAAGATTCCTGGAGTAAGGAGGGAATAAACTGGGAATCTAGCGATTCTCCAACCGGGATTTCTGTAAAACCTGGAAAATTTGGGAAAGTTATCCCAATTTTCCAACCTTAATCTCTGATGTCTGATGACAACCATCTTTGTTTATATCTGTCAGATGACTCTCACCAAGTTGAATGAGTGATTACCATAGAAGTTGTGAGGAAAATATTTGAATAGTATTCCATTCAATGTTAAGAGCAATCCATACGGCATTACACGGACAACAGACAATAGTGCTCCTTGGAATCATTTCTGCTTAGACTATGAATTTGTATGCAATCATTCATCTTTTACATCATCAGAACCAAATTGAAATGTAAATAAAACACATTAAGCACAGCCAAAAAATCATATCCATCTCTTTCCTTGAAAGTGCTCTAAACCAGAAATACACTAAAGCATTTGACTCCAGTCTGGAAGGAGTCACCACACCAAACGGCTGTATTTGTTGGTTTGGATGACTGAACAGGGACGTTGCTTCCTACCATATGGTTCCACTTTCCAACAGAGCCAATGCCCTAAAGGCTACCCACTTTTTTTGTTTTGGACTTTCTTCCTTTCTCAACCGTACATTCTCGATTTAGAAACAGATTTAATAGAACCCAGGGTGCGTCTCAACTAGCACCATATTCCCTACATAGTGGACTACTTTTAGCCCAGATCCCTATGGGCTATAGGGAATAAGGATGCCGCCCCAGACTCACTTGACCTCCCCCATCTGGTACAGGCAACAGTTAAGTGTGTGTTCTAACCGCCATTGTTTATGTCTACATTTCTTTTATACAATAGGTGTAATATGCAGGAGTATCTCTGTTCACAAATTAAAGCTCTAATGCAGGTGTTTTTATGTCAATATCAAATAATTTATGGGTAACAATAATTATGTACCTTACTTTGATTGTTTTCAATTAAAAGAAACAAAAATAGGTTGTTAGCAAAATGCCATTTCTCAAGCAAGATTTTTGCTAGGACTGTCTGGGAGTGGTTTGAGAGAGGGGTCTAATTGGAGGAGCCTAATGGGAGGGATGTGTAAACTGAAAACTAGCTGTTATCGGCAGAGAGGAGGGAAAACTCTCTTTGTTATTTGTGTATTAACTTATACCGCCTGGCTGTTCTGAGGGCAAAAGGGGGGACTGGTGGTGCAACTCAATATTAGGAAGGTGTTCCTGATGTTTGGTATACTCAGTGTATATAAAACATAGGGAAATCATGTTTTTGACTGCACTGCCATTTTAACGAAAGAATACACTTATTCTGAAAAACTTGAACTGAATCACGTTTGTTCTGACGAAATGTACTCTTTTGTACATCAACCTGACTCAAACCTGCCTTTGCCTTTAATGCCACTGAGTTGAGATACACAAAAGAGATGCATCAAATCACATCAAAAAGACTGTTCAAGACATGCATTAACCAACATCACAACATTGTCTTACACCAGATAGCGCATTGACTTTGCGTCCTGTTGGAGTGACACCACCTGTCAGAAGACAATAACATCACAGACGCCAATCTAATCTATGATAGGAAATGAATTTGAGGTGCCTGCTTCTGAGGGGATGTGGAGCATGTCCCATATGGTTTAACTAGCTACCTCTCAGCCTGTGTCCCAAATGGCAACATATTCCCTATGGGTCCTGGTCAAAAGTAGTGTACCATATAGGAAATAGGGTGCAATTTGGGACACAACCTCTGTCTGCCGATGTCTCTGTCTGCCGATGTAGGAAACAATAAGAAGGGCATCCTTATTTCCCCTGGGTCCTCTGTGACACTGCATTGATAACAGAGACATAGTAGAGCTAAATGGAAACCACGAGATATGGAAGAGAGATCCCATTGAGATGTGAGATGTAGGTTACAGACACAGACAACACAACACTACATAGCAGACATTAGGCCTGAACATGAGTCATGACCCAGTTCGCTTAGTGTTACCTTGGGTTATGAAAGTGTGTGTGTGTGGAAGAGAATTGATGTCCACATACAGTACGGAAGATTTGCCTTCAACTAAACAATATCTGAAATTCTCCCATGCACTTAGGGTATATCTGGAACAATGACAAGTCTTGACACTACTTTATATAAAACAGGAATGGAAAATTATCAAAATACTTGAAGATCCGATAGCTAGACATACGATTTGCCATCTAAGAACCAGGAAACGTGGATTTCGAATTCCCAGCCAAACAGCACAAATAAGCCCCCCCGCATTTTGTGGGGGGGACAAATCAGTTGCTATTTGTTTCGTCTTGCTGTAGAACAACTTGAGTGATTTTTCCTACTTGGGGACACACAGCAGAGAGAGCCATGATAGATTATGCCCCTGACTTCAGGGGTTAGAGTTCATTATGAAGAAGACAAAACTCTGTGCCAAAATAATTGGCTGTGTTTATCTATTACGGTTCCTTTCTCAGAGTAGAGAAACAATGGTTGATGTCAATGGGTGCAGATTCACTGACACAGCCAGGCAGACAACTCCCATACAGTATGTGTGATGTGTATATCCTTGGGAAGAGCTCCAGCCTCTCTTCTGCTTAATAAACAAGAAATTAACAGGTCAGCAGCAGCTATGATGGATCACCTTGACAGGCCCAAGACAGTGGGGGTTTCCCAAATGGCACCCTAATTCCCTAGTACAATACGTTTGACCAGGGCCATAAGGGCTATTTAAAAATAGTGCACTACATAGGGAATAGGGTGCCATTTAGGTCTATCCCATGTTCCATATAGTCTACACTCTGTTTATTATAACATGTTGTATGAAATCCCAAGGGAAATACATGCAGAGTGTAATTGAACAAGATATGCACCAGTCATTTTTGGAATCATCATCTGATCTGACCAATCAATTATCTGACCAGTATTCTGGTATTTTACAGATAAGAGAAGGCTAAATGAAAACTCCACAATGCGTGGCTATTAACATTTTTATATACACATGTGGTGAAATGCACTGGAGTCCAGTGAAGTGTTGTGTGGGATAGCATGTCCTGTTGTGAGGTCATGGGAAGTGAATGGGATATTTCAGGCTTCATCACCTCGTTTCCTAGTAACACCCCCTACCGTGACTGTGTCGCACCACACCTTGTGACACCTCTCCTCTCGCCTTGGAGACACATGCAACACCTCTCCTCTAGCCTTGAACTACGTTCTCACAGAGCCTTGTCCAAACAAAGGAAACAGCTTTGTCATTTCCCCCTGCACCTTGAGGGAAAACATCTCACCTCACCAACCTAACCTCCCAAACATTGTATTGAAAGCAGCTCTTGGACTGTGTGAAATGACCGTATGTGCGTGCGCGTATGTGTGCGGACAAAACCACTTGAAAAGCATAATTAATCTTACTTGTGTCAATGTTAAGGGTTAAGAGCCTCACCCATCTTGGAAATTAGCTATTTGTTTGAGTTTCTGAAATCTCTGCTAACATGAAGGAACACTTTTGGCAGGGATAAAAGGTGAAGATTAACCAATGAATAGAGCAAAAATTGCTAAATGTATTTCTATTCAGGTAAAATTTCCATAACACACAGACGCACAAAAACATTTAATCAAATTAGGCTTATGCAGACGAGGAGATGCTACAATATTCGCTACAATAAAACCATGTCATTTACCACAGCTTGTTTCAAGCCCATTCTCATCTCAAATCATTCTCCAGACTGAGGGACAATTTCAGTAGGTCATTTCAGTACAGAACTGTCATCTGAGGAGAAAACAAAAATATATACAAAGAAGCAATAAAGAGCTATTTTCCTTTGGGAATGTGAAACAAACAGTCTCTGTCAAGGTCAGTTACGGTCTCTCAGATCTAAACAAACACCATGTATTTTAAGGTCTGTGTTTCTGTTTCCATTCAGATTCCAGCAATCTAAAAAGTCTATGTCTCGACCCAAATACTTAGACATAAAACAAATTATATGGTCAAATGTCATTTCAGTTTCTCTATGATACGTACGGTTCACTATTTTCTCTTTCATAAAGAATGGTTTTTCGTTCTCTACAGTATTCACAGTGTCTGTGCAACAAGATGTTGTGTTGGGCTCTGTTGGGCTCTGTATGTCATTGCAGACTTGTTGCCTGTCTTACACAACACTGTTTCACACAAGTATAAGATCCAATAAGGCTGTGTTGTTCTGGCCTGTGTTGGGGGTGTATGGTTATGGTGGGTTGTTTTGGGCTGGGTCAGGCTCTGTATTTGCACACGTAGGACATGTCTGGTTACGTTATACTAAGTGGGTGAAAAGCAACATGATGTGTCACTGTCCTCAGAGTTCCTCTGGCCCTGGCAGGGATATAGGAAGTACTGCAGTGAAAGCTGCTAGCTGATTGACAATAACTGCCTCTTATTTGAAAGGCTTTGAGTGAGAGTAAAAGCTGGGGAGAATAACAGTTTATTTTCTTTGATGCTATATTAGTGTACATCTGGAGTGGAGTCCGAAGATACAGGCAGAGAATTAAAGTGTATGTGGCGGGATATTGGAGGGTGTGGTGTCAGAATTTGGACTGGAGCATGGGACTGGAGTTATACTTTTAAACAGCAAATTAGGGTTTGGCAATGTCAGTTCCTGTGTTTTCTTGCGTTGTTGTTGTAACATCTGGAGTCAAAGCAGGCAGTATACGCTGGGGTGTTGGTGTGTGTGCTGTGTTCATTGGATGGGGTTGCTCTTGTCCATAGATCTTCTTCCACCTCCCCTAATGAAGGTCCACTTCCCGTTCCCCTGCTTGATCCCGTTGTAGAGCAGGGCATCCGACAACACTCTCTTCTGTGGAGGAAATAAGAGACAAAACATGACGTTAAAATACACACTTATGATGAGCATTACAGGATGTGACACTGCATAGCAGTACAGAGGTGTCATGCCCATAATGGCACAGGGGTACGTGCTCCCTCAGAATTGTCCTGTAAAAAAAACATTATAATCACACAAATTGTAATTACACATTTGTTTTCCTTCTGTAATACTACTAGCGACTTAGCAATTTTAGGAAGTTGGCTTTAGCTAGCCCAGATGGTTTCACAATTTCCCAACCTCAAGAAGCCATTTTAGGCAATCAATCTAGTTAGAGTAGCTAGCTTGTCTATCTTCGCTGACTTGCCTGCTGGCAAGGTTGGTTAGACTTTAGAAAAGCAATCAATAACTAAATGTACAAATAACACTCAAATTCCTTTGAATCTTTTACCCAGATTTTAGCAGAGAAGCATATTTTGTTTCTTTAAGAAAATAACCACCAGTCAGAAGGAGAGAGCTCAAGAGGTATGCTTCGATATGCAGACAAATCTGCAGAAAAACATTTTTTACATAGAACTAAGCATAACGATTATGGCTGTAGATAGCAGGAAAAGGCTATTTCACGTGTTTGAAAAATGCTAAATTCTCCAACTTACGGACGGGGAGCCGAGCGCCCCTACGGACCATGCTTCAGCCATCCTCACATACTTTGTGCCTCCTCTGATTTATTAGGTGCATGATGCCCCTGCCGTATATCACACTGTATGCCCAGTGCTAAAGATCAGAAGCACTAATCAATGGAGCGTTATTACATTGGTCTTTGGCATCCCACACAACATGGGTCTGATTATAGGAAACAGATAACCAATCATACAGTACCAGTCAAAAGTTTGGACACACCGATTCATTCAAGAGTCTTTCTTTATTTTTACTATTTTCTACATTGTAGAATAATAGTGAAGACAAAACTATGAAATAACACATATGGAATCATGTAGTAACCAAAACAAGTGTTAAACAAATCAACATATATTTTATATTTGAGATTCTTCAAAGGAGCCACACTTTGCCTTAATGACAGCTTTGCATGCTCTCAACCAGCTTCACCTGGAATGCTTTTCCAACAGTCTTGAAGGAGTTCCCACATATGCTGAACACTTGTTGGCTGCTTTTCCTTCACTCTGCGATCCAACTCATCCCAAACCATTTCAGTTGGGTTGAGGCCGGGGGATTGTGGAGGCCAGGTCATCTGATGCAGCACTCCATCACTCTCCTTCTTCGTAAAATGTTGGGTCATTGTCCTGTTGAAAAACAAATGATAGTCCCACTAAGCGCAAACTAGATGAGATGGTGTATTGCTGCAAAATGCTGTGATAGCCATGCTGGTTAAGTGTGCCTTGAATTCTAAATAAATCACTGACAGTGTCACCAGGAAAGCACCCCCCCACCATCACACCTCCTCCTCCATGCTTCATGGCGGGAACCACACACGTGGAGTACATCCGTTCACCTACTCTGCATCTCACAAAGACACGGCGGTTGGAACCAAAATCTTGAATTTGGAGATTTCCACTGGTCTAATGTCCATTGCTCGTGTTTCTTGGTCCAAGCAAGTCTCTTCTTATTGGTGTCCTTTAGTAGTAGTTTCTTTGCAGCAAATAGACCATGAAGGCTTGATTCACGCCGTCTCCTCTGAACAGTTGATGCTCAGATGTGTCTGTTACTTGAACTCTGTGAAGCCTTTATTTGGGCTGCAGTCTAAACAGATGTGTGTGAGCACACAAATCACAGATCAATATCCATTTTGTTTATGAACACAAATTTTCAAAGGGCCACCATGTTTAAAGTTTGCAATGATTAAAGTGAATCCATTCTGTCTGTGGATGAATTTTGTCTTTCTGACACCTTTTCCCTTGCTCGACACACACACACACACACACACACACACACACACACACACACACACACACACACACACACACACACACACACACACACACACACGCTCTCCCACTATATAGCACTGGTTATAAGTGAAGCATTCAACACAATCATCATCATCATCCTACATATCAGTGTGGCTAAGATGTAACTTCAGGACCATTTTCATATTCCGCTGCAGAATTTTATCTTGCCCAAACACTCTCTTGCAAACTGGTGCTCTGTATTCAGTCTGGTCAGATATTGATTGGTTCAATTCAGATGGTTCTGTCTGAGAAATTAATTCATGCAATTCCTCAGTATGAAACAATCACATAAGGGTTAGGACTTGTTATTTTGGGGAATGTTAAGAATTTCTTGAACAAAAAGCTTTGCTCATTATTATTTTCCTATTAGACAATCATGTATTTGTTAGGGTTTTTTCTTTTGTGTGGATTGAGTGATATTTTTAGGGACTCAAAACCTTTAATAACAAAATGTAAATCGGCACATTCTGAAAGGAAAAGCTGATGAACATGTTGTCGTTGTCATTTATTTTTTGGAGTGATCCGTCCATATTCTCAAGGGCATGACACTTGCAATCATGGTAGTGTACCACAAGACTGTTTAGCGATCTGAGCCAAAAACTGGGCATTAGCTCCGGGAGCTAATAGAAGTCTTCAGGTCTCAAGCAAGGTTACTCATCAAGTGAGCATTGTTCACTATCTTTGTTACCTAGGAGTACAGTGTGTTTCAAACGCTGTCCGTTTGTGACTCGGCGAGCCAATTCAAGTCATTAGGTCTCAGACAAGGTCACACAAGTAAGGAATAGTGTTTGCGTTTTTTCCCCCACCACACCCACATTCATGCAGATGTCTGTAGTAACAGTGACCGGAGTCTAAATAAACCAGGAAGACACAGAACCTCTTCTCCAACCCATATTTAGAACCTACCGTCTGACGTAAAATTCCACCGCCCAAAATTACACACACTCAGCCTAGATTACTGAGCATAACATAGGAATTACACATAATTTATAGGTGATTCACCCTTGTCCCAATACTTTGGAAACTCTTAACTCCTAAATCTATTTAAAAGGCAAAAAAATTGTTCCGATGTTTGGCTAAAAAAGGGGTGAGTGTAACAATGCAGAGAGAAAAATTGAGTGTTCACGTCAGAAACGTGAACACTCACAGTCCTATTAATCATAGCCACTCTGGGTTCTCCATATTGGAGCATAAACAAACAAATATGTCCTTATTCTGGAGCTGAAAAATAAAGCCTGACAGCAAACAAACGCTGTGACTGTTGTCATTCGTCAGCTCAACAGTCAAATTAGCAATCAAACAGGCATAATAACTGCCCGTCTCCATCAAAGAGAGGCTAGACATGTAAACAGTCGTTTTTCCAGCTCTGTGCTCCTGCTACAGATCAGAAATGATCTAACACCATTTAGCGATGGCAGGTGGAAAATGCCATCAGATGTAGCAAGAACGAAAGGTTTTAATACTGACATATCCTTTGTTTCTGTTTAGGTTCATCAGTGTCCATTTGTCAGACTGTGTAATTGCGATAAACAAGCATGACATACAAGCAAGCACTGACACTGGAGCTTTAAATGTCTTTTAAACGTTAAATGGCATGAACCACAGTTCAAAAAGCATTTAACATGAGAAGGAGACGTATCTGGCTCCATGCAGAGAGAGGCTGCATTAACCTGATGGGTTGGATAGATAGCACAAGCAGATCTGGGATCAGGAAAAGGCTGAATATAAGAGAGAAGCTACAGTGGTGCTACAGAAGCCTCCCTGTTGAACAACGGGCCGATTCATACCAGTGCAGAACATATACTGTACAACAACATGCTGTTTGAAACAACTAGCTCCACCTGTCTGTGGTCTTTATGTGTTAGCTAGGATGACAACACTCAACACCCTGCCCCCACTGAGCTCTATGTCACTATCAGAACACTGTTCATGGCAGTTGATCGTTACGGTAACGGTTTGCTTTGTGAGGCTTTCATCGGTCGAGATCCGCCTCTCTCATTGGCCGTGGGACACTGCATGTCGGTTCCCACCACACCCCAACAGACCGGGGGCTCCGAACCTCCAACGCCTCCTGTCTGTTCAGCCGAGAAAGCTTGGCAGTGAGACCCAGATCCAGACCACACACACTAAACCAAACCAAACCATGACAGAGGCAGACAGCTGGGGCTGATGATCACTTTAGCCTCCTGACAGACAAACTGTATAGTGTTCCTGACAAAATGCACAAAGAGACCCTTTCTATTGGCCTACAACCCAGAGCTACATGGGAAGGGTCTGAAAGGTTATATTCCTGTGAAACAAGCAGCCAGAGAATGGGAGGTTGGCCGGCCTGTCCGTCTGTCTTTATTACGTGGGAGATACACAAGCTGTAGCTGTAGAAAGGTACCTCAGAGAGGACTGCACTGGACCGGTTAGCCAGTTAGCCAGCGTCCATAATGAATTTCCTTCCAAGTAAGGATTTTGCCATGGCAATAACAGAGCAGAGCTACACAGTTGTGTAATCATCTATGGGAAACTGGCACGCATACACAAGCGAACATGTGCAAATATATACACACACGCACACGCACACACACACACACACACACACACACACACACACACACACACACACACACACACACACACACACACACACACACACACACACACACACTGTTGGTTGAGAACAAAGGCAGACATTGGCACTCAGGCCTGGGAATTAGTTAGGGCTAGCTGCATGGCTGCTGATTCTCAGAAGAAACGTTGTGTTTGTGTTCTGGGTTTGGACAAGGCACAGGGATTATAACGTACTGAGCTGGGTATTCCATAAGAACCTAAGACAGAGAGAGACCCTTTTCACACTACTGAGCCGAACCGTACTGTGCTGGCTTGTTATTTTCCATTCACATTGTCCTTCACAGCACGGGTCCAGAAACTATGGTGGATGCATAATCAGGCCAGTGTTGTACAGCTCTGTAATGTGAAAAGGCTTAGTAGAATGAAAAGGCTCATTAGTGAGACAAGGAAAGAAAGTACTGTAACAATATGCTTTACTGACATACTATATACTACACCTTTATGTGGTCCCACTCCTTGTGCCGCTCTTGTCTGATGTACTCCTTGTTAATCTCTTCCTGGAATAAGACAGGGACAAGTCATACAGAACCAAGTGGTCAACAGTATTCTAGGTGAATACAACAGAATATTATTCACTATTCGAACCAGTGCTTTTCCACTTGTTCTATAACACAATAGTAGCAGGGTAAAGGGAAAGGGTGAATAATGGAAGGTTAATATGTTGGACAAATTGACTGCAGCACCTGACTCAACTTCCCGTAAGTCGGCTGTGCTGTTTGTAACATCAGTGCCGATGTCACTGAATCAAGTCCTAAGCCAAATATGAACATAAATCAAATTAACACACAGTAGTCAACTCATTTTTTATTTCCTTTCAAACATCCAACAGTTTAAGAGATTGTATAGGCTACCAGATATGATATACGAGCATGTGACTAACCTTTCAGAGCATCTGGTTGGATGATCCCTACTTGCACCTCTGTCATCGTGACGATGCTGCAGGGGGAGGGCTGATCAAGCAGGATGCTCACCTCACCGAACGATTCCATTGGTCCGAGCTTCCCCACGACAACAAACTTTATCCTGCTGCCCTGGAAACCAACAACCAATGAGGGAAAAATAGCCAAGGCCCAATCATTATCACAAATGACATGTTCTTGGAATTGATATTCCCATTTCCCGGTATAAAATGTAACACAATTATGGTAATCAGTCTTAACCATGTAATTAATATTCAAATCAAGTCCTGCTCTTTCACTCCTTGATTTAGACGAAGTGGTTTTTAATCAAACAGGGAACATTCAGCAGCCTGGAGGAAGGCCTACTGTTACAGTGTGATGTGTGTGTGTGTGTGTGTGTGTGTGCAGACTGACACCTTCTCCTGTGGGGTCCTCATCAGCGAGTTAATGTCCTGGAGGATGTAACACTCCCCCTCTCGGATGTAGGCCACAAAGGGACACACCTTACCTTCCTTCACCAGTACTACAGAAACAAGAGAGAAGGAAAGAGAGAATGAAAAAGAGGAGGAAATAGGGAAATAAGTTCTTTACCTGCATGCCTACTCATTTTAGATCAAGTAATGTTCTCCTGCTTCTTCAGTTCAGAGTGTGGGCTCCTTTATCATAGGATGGATGAGGTTATGAACCAGCATACACTACGTGAGAAGTATGGGTCGGTGTGTGTAACAGAGACTTTGTCAGTATGTTCTGTACTCAAATCAAAATGTTATCCATCACATGCTTTGAAAACAACAGGTGTAGACTAACAATGCAATTCTACTTACGGCCCTTCCCAACAATGCAGAGAGAAAAATTGAAAAATGACAACATGGGGAATAAATACACACTGAGTGACGAAAACTTGGCTATATACACGGGGTATGTACCGAGTTGATGTGCAGTGGTATAAGGTAATTAAGGTAGATAAACACATATAGGTAGGGATAAAGTGATTAGGCAACAGGATAGATAATAAACAGTAGCAGCAGCGTATGTGAGGAGTCAAAAGAGTTAGCGCAAAAAGGGTCAACGCATATAGTTAAATAGTTAACTAAATAGCTACCCAGATAAACTATTTAGCATTTGTACGGCTTGGGAGTATAAGCTGTCCAGAGTCCTGTTGGTTCCAAACTTGGTGCATCAGACGAAGGCCCTAAAAATATATCAGACTCCAGCCACCCATCGTAGACTGTTCTCTCTGCTACCGCACTGCAATTGGTAGCAGAGAGAGCAGTCCTTTAGGGCCTTCTTCTGACACCGCCTGGTATAGAGGTCCTGGATTGCAGGGAGCTCGGCCCCAGTTATATACTGGGCTGTACGCACTACCCTCTGTGGCGCCGTGTGGTCAGATGCCAAGCAGTTGCCATACCAAGAAGTAATGCAGCCAGTCAAGATGCTCTCAATGGTGCACACTAACACAGTCAAGATGCTCTCCCAGCCTCCTGAGGGAGAAGAGGTATTGTTGTACGTTTTTCACGATTGTGTTAGTGTGTGTGAACCGTGATAATTCCTTAGCGATGTGGACACCGAGAATTTGAAGCTCTCAACCCTCTCAACTACAGCCCTGTTGATGTGGATGGGGGCGTGCTCTGCCCTCCATTTCCTGTAGTCCACGATCAGCTCCTTTGTCTTGCTGACGTTGAGGGAGAGGTTGTTGTCCTGGCACCACACTGATCACCTCATCGTCGGTGATCAGGCCAACCACCGTTGTGTCGTTAGCAAACTTAATGATGTCGTTTGTGGCCATGCAGTCTTGGGTGAACAGGAAGTACAGGAGGGGACTAAGCACGCATCCCTGAGGGGCCCACGTGTTGAGGGTAAGGGTGGCGGATGTGTTGTTGCTTACCCTCATTACCTGGGGGCGGCCCGTCAGGAAATTCAGGATCCAGTTGCAGAGGGAGGTGTTCAGTCCCGGGGTCCTGAGCTTAGTGATGAGCTTGGAAGACACTAGGATGTTGAACGCTGAGCTATAGTCAATGAACAGCTTTCACAAAAAGGTGTTCCTTTTGTCCAGGTGGGAGAGGGTAGTGTGGAGTGCAAGAGAGATTGCATCATCTGTGGATCTGTTGGGGTGGTATGCGAATTTGAGTGGGTCCAGGGTGTCTGGGATGATGGTGTTTATGTAAGCCATGACCAGCCTTTCAAAGCAGTGCTACAGGGCGATATTAATCCCCCTCCTCTCTTATGTAACTATTCCCCAGGTTGCTGCTGTAAATGAGAATGTGTTCTGTCAACCTACCTGCTAAAATAATGGTTATATAAAAAGGAAAAAAATGTAGACAGGTTACCTTGGCATTCTTGGGCACAAGGACTGTTGCGGTTTGCTAGAAACATGTAGGTATTGCAGACAATCAGGGAGAGGTTGAAAATGTCAATGAAGACACTTGCCAGCTGGTCCTGGTAATCTGCCTTGTATTGCGGCCTTGTGAATGTTAACCTGTTTAAAGGTCTTACCCACATTGGCTACGGAGATCTCACAGTCATCCGGAACAGATGGTGCTCTCATGCATGGTTCAGTGTCGCTTGCCTCAAAGCAAGAATAGAAGGCGTTTAGCCCGTCTGGTAGGCTCGTGTCACTGGGAAGCTTGCGGCTGGGTTTCTCTTTGTAATCAATGATAGTTTGCAAGCCCTGCCACATCCGACGAGCGTCAGAACCAACTTAGTAGGATTCGATCTCAGTTCTGTATTGACTGTTTGATGGCTTGTCGGTGTTCGTAGTGGGATTTCTTATACAGTTGAAGTCAGAAGTTTACATACACTTAGGTTGGAGTCATTAAAACTCGTTTTTCAACCACTCGACAAATTTCTTGTGAACAAACTATAGTTTTGGCAAGTCGGTTAGGACATCTACTTTGTGCATGACAAGTAATTTTTCCAATAATTGTTTACAGACCGATTATTTAACTTATAATTCACTGTATCACAATAAGAGTGGGTCAGAAGTTTACACTAAGTTCACTGTGCCTTTAAACAGCTTGAAAAATTCCAGAAAATTATGTCATGGCTATAGAAGCTTCTGATAGGCTAATTGACATAATTTGAGCCAATTGGAGGTGTACCTGTGGATGTATTTCAAGGCCTACCTTCAAACTCAGTCCCTCTTTGCTTGACATTATGTGAAAATCAAAAGAAATCAGCCAAGACCTCAGAATTTTTTTTTTTTAGACATCCACAAGTCTGGTCCATCCTTGGGAGCAATTTCCAAACGCCTGAAGTTACCATGTTCATTTGTACAAACAATAGTATGCAAGTATAAACACCATGGGACCACGCAGCCGTCATACCGCTCAGGAAGGAGACGCGTTCTGTCTCCTAGAGATGAACGTATTTGGTGCAAAAAATGCAAATCAATCCCAGAACATCAGCAAAGGACCTTGTGAAGATACTGGAGGAAACAGGTACTAAAGTATCTATATCCACAGTAAAACGAGTCCTCTATCGACATAACCTGAAAGGCCGCTCAGCAAGGAAGAAGCCACTGCTCCAAAACCGCCATAAAAAATCCAGACTACGGTTTGCAACTGCACATGAAGACAAATATCGTACTTTTTGGAGAAATTACCTCTGGTCTGATGAAACAAAAATAGAAATGTTTGGCCATAATGACCATTGTTATGTTTGGAGGAGAAAGGGGGAGGCTTGCAAGCCGAAGAACACCATCCCAACCGTGAAGCACGGGGGTGGCAGCATCAGTCAGAAAGTTAAAGCTTGGACGCAAATGGGTCTTCCAAATGGACAATGACCCCAAGCATACTTACAAAGTTGTGGCAAAATGGCTTAAGGACAACAAAGTCAAGGTATTGGAGTGGCCATCACAAAGCCCCGACCTCAATCCTTTAGAAAATTTGTGGGCAGAACTGAAAAAGCTTGTGAAAGCAAGGAGGCCTACAAACCTGACTCAGTTACACCAGCTCTGTCAGGAGGAATGGGCCAAAATTCACCCAACTTATTGTGGGAAGCTTGTGGGAGGCTACCTGAAACATTTGACCCAAGTTAAACAATTTAAAGGCAATGCTAACAAATACTAATTGAGTGTATGCAAACTTCTGACCCACTGGGAATGTGATGAAAGAAATAAAAGCTGAAATAAATCATTCTCTCTACTATTATTCTGACATTTCACATTCTTAAAATAAAGTGGTGATCCTAACTGACCTAAGACAGGGCATTTCTACTAGGATTAAACATCAGGAATTGTGAAAAACTGAGTTAAATTTGTTTGGCTAAGGTGTATGTAAACTTTCGACTTCAACTGTAAGTGTCCGGATTAGTGACCCACTCCTTGAAAGCGGAAGCTCTAGCCTTTAGCTCACTGAGGATGTTGCCTGTAATCCATGGATTCTGGTTAGGATATGTATGTACGGTAACTGTGGGGACGATGCACTTATTAATGAAGCCGGTGACTAATGTGGTAAACTCTTCAACGCTATTGGATGAATCCTGGAACATTTTCCAGTCTGTGCTAGTGTGACGACCCTCCCACTCTGTCTGCCGTATTCTCTCTTGTTCTTGTTTCTTTATTAGGAGGCCGGTGGGCGGAGTTGGAAGGGTCGTCAGATAAATGGGAAACACCTGGGCTCGGGTGTTTCCCAGGATAAATGGACCTCTTCCACATTCATTGAAGAGACTCTCTCCACACAGACACCTTGTTGATTTTGGTTGTGTAGTTTTTTTGGTTATTTGCTTTAGCACCTTTCAACACTCTGCATTATTACATTCAAGTATGCAACACACTCACTTACACTACTGATTACTGATTACACATGCCATTGTTACCTTCTTAGTTGCTTTATTTAATAAATATATATTTTTGATACACCTTGTCTCCACGTTGTCTCCCTTTTGTTGCGAACCCTGAGCCGGTTCGTAACACTAGCGAAACAGTCCTGTAGCTTAGCTTCCGCTTCATCAGACCACTTCCGTAATTAGGGTGTCACTGGTACTTCCTGTTTGAGTTTTTGCTTGTAAGCAGGAATCAGGAGGATAGAGGATCAGATTTGCCAAACAGAGGATGAGGGAGAGCTTTGTATGTGTTTTTGTGTGTGGAGTAAAGGTGCTCTAGAGTTTTGTATATGTCTCTGTGTGTGGAGTAAAGGTGATCTAGAGTTTTGTATGTGTCTGTGTGTGGAGTAAATTTGATCTAGAGTTTTGTATGTGTTTCTGTGTGTGGAGTAAAGGTGCTTTAGAGGTTTGTATGTGTTTCGGTGTGTGGAGTAAAGGTGATCTAGAGTTTTGTATGTCTCTGTGTGTGGAGTAGAGGTGATCTAGAGTTTTGTATGTGTCTCTGTGTGTGGAGTAAAGGTGATCTAGAGTTTTGTATGTCTCTGTGTGTGGAGTAAAGGTGATCTAGAGTTTTGTATGTCTCTGTGTGTGGAGTAAAGGTGATCTAGAGTTTTGTATGTCTCTGTGTGTGGAGTAAAGGTGATCTAGAGTTGTGTCGCCTCTAGTTGCACAGGAAACATGCTGGTAAAAATGAGGTAAGACAGAATTCAGTTTCCCTGTATTAAAATCACCGGCCACTAGGAGCACCACCACTGGATGTGCATTTTATTTTTTGCTTATGGCCCTATACAGCTCGTTGAGTGCGGCCTTAGCTCGCTCAAGTAAACAGACATCTACGTATGGTCTGCAGCTTATCATGAGGTATTCTGACTCAGGCGAGTAAATCCTTGAGACTTCCTTAGCATTAGAGATTGCTCACCAGCTCACCAGCTGTAGTTAACAAAGAGACACACACCTCCCCCTTAACCTTACTTGAAGCTGTACACACACACACACACACACACACACACACACACACATCGCCTCGAACACTCTTGGGGTTACTGCGCGCACACGCATACAAACACACACACATCCTACTAACCCCCACAGCAACACCCAGTCCACCGCTTCTTTGACTAATGCATCACAACCGACTATATCTACCAAAAGTATTGTGCAAAAAAAAGTAGGCTACACTGTAAATGACAGAAGAAGTCCTCTTGTTTTAGCAAGAGGCCCCAAAGTCTGGGCTGGAGGATTATTTTTTCATGTGACAAATCTTTGGTTTGTGTGCATTGGGAGGTGAGCATTATATTGATTCACGGCCCTCTAGCCTTTAACGGCTAGGAGAAACACGGTATATTAGCGCTGACAGGTGTTTTTAAACGCTATCTCTATGTAGGGGAAAGTTGGACAAACAGGGCCCATTTGTTATGTGTGCTGACAGTACGGGAGGGACCAGCCTCACGTACAGTGGTAGACATCACCGGGGGAGCCATGGTGTGTGTGTGTGTGTGTGTGTGTGTGTCTTTCTCGGGCCTAATTTCATCCCGGCCTATTCCAATGAAACGCTTGGCAGCTTTTATTTAAGACCTCAGAACCTCAAGATCCCCTTTGACCTTTCTCACTCACTCAGGCCCCAGAATAATCAAACAGTTAACAGGGCCTCACCTGGGAAATTACCCAGTAGGATCCCCTGGACTGTGTCTGTCTGCTCCAACTCTCTGTCAAAGACTGCGTTCCAAATATCACACTATACCCTAGTACACTACTTTTGACCAGGACGCACAGGGCTCTGGTCAAAAATAGTGCACTTTATAGGGAACAGGGTGTAATTTCTAACACAGCCATAGTCAATGTTCTCTCCAGAACAGGTTGGGGTCAAGGTTCACTCAAACTGCCGTCACATATTAAGTGAGAGGGCTGTTTCCCCCTGGCGATCAGGTTAATTTAGTGGCCATGTCTGTATTGTTATCCTTTTTCACATAGAAAATGAAAAATAGACAATGTGCAGGGTATTTAGGATAAACTGCTAGATGGCAGGGTTAGTGTGAGGTTGTCTTTGGTATGATTTTCCCATACATCAGAGTGCATTGGTTGTGCTTACTATATCTCCAAGCATACAGCATCTACCGTGAAATGAAAACAACAAGCGTGCAGTCCATAATCTTTCCTGGAGCTGATAGTACCTCTTGACTGACAAGCCATATCGTCTCTAGCCTCCCTGTCCTCTCCCCTTAACGTTTAAGTTGCTGCCTGACAGACTTTTGATTGTCACAGAACTAATGGGTAGTTAATGCCAGTGTTTTTACTGGTGTGATGGGGGACAGCCAAACCCTCTCTCTTCTTCTCTGTGTGTGCATGTGCATTCATGCGCCAGACAGAGAAAGATTCGGAAGGGAGTTTTGTCCAAACACTGTGGTAGACCTCATTCACTGTATATAGGGACTGAGGGAGGAAACCCAAATAGGGGTGGAATTAGCCACTCTAATAGGGCCCTAATAGTCAGTTATTAGTCTGTTTGAGGCCCTCGTCTACAGTAATGAGCTCTCTGAAACAATAATCAGCCAATGATGGATAGAAGAGCCTTGCCACAGTTTGGAGAAGGGGAGGAGGGTGAGGTGGTTGAAGAAGGGGTGAGAAGGGCACAAAGATGACAGCTGAGAATTATTAAGAAGAGGAAATGCCTACAATGGAAGGAAAGGGATATTTTCAAAATTAACCGTTTTATTTTCTATTACCAGTATACGTCGAAATTGTCTTGGCTTCACTAGATTCCAGGAAGGGGAAAAGCATACTTATCTGCTTGTGATCAACCACAACTCTACCTGTCGGCCTCGGAGGCATTCGATGTACGTCATAAGGCAGAGCGGTCATATTCAATTAAGTGTAACAGGATACCTCGCTGAAGACGTATGCGAGTCTATAAGACTAAGCTAAAGGCATGGTGAATCACTCAACTCTTTACAATACCCCGAAAACATGCGTTTCATTCATGCCATGCACCACTATGAAAATATCCATCAACCACTTTACACACAAAGCGTAATGTAATCCATCTCTTGCTTGGATTAAGATACCGGCTGGATGTTTGATCCCCGTGAACAATCAATGTAAAACAATCTGCCAGACTATGTGCAGTGTGTGTGTGTGTTTGTGTTTGTATGCACCCGCGTGTGTTAGAGGACTACATTCCAGAGGAGAGCTCTTGGACAAGCATGACCGTCTGGGATGGGGACACAGTATTCCCATACAGACAGTCTTGTCTATCGGACGTTCTGAATAAGCCTCGCGTGGGAAAACGCCTTGGTCTCCAGCCAGACTGCTGTGTCTGTTGTGTTGGAGCCAGAAGGGAAACAAATGTACCCTTTTTACACTACCAAGCCGAGCCGAACCTGGCTTGTTTACGCAACTACAGTTGCTTAGTTGCTTGAACCATGTTGGAAAGGACAATGTGAAACGCATAGTAATGTAAAAAGGGTACTGGATGGACCAGAGCCAGCTTGGAGAGCTGTTGGCACTGTTAAAGCAACCAGCCAGCCAGTCGGCCAGCCAGCCAGCCCAACACATTCACTGTGACTGAGGTCATAGACAAAGGATCAGTATGTGGAGACTTGAAGCAGCTACTGTAGGACAGTTGTGCCTGTGGTGACATGAAGTGTTAACACCAGAGTTAGACACACACCCCTCTGAGATGAAGAGTCCCCCTGCAGTGGTGAGGTCATAGCCTTCTGTAACACTGTCTTTCTCCACTGACTTGTAAATGTCACCTATAGTACTGTATACAGGCGCTGACATAACATATGTGAGGGAAGGGGTCATAGAGAGATTTAGGATGCATCAAAATGTTTAAATGGCTATTACTTTAACAGAGATGACCCAAATTGAGATGGCCCCAAATGTCATGGCCTGGCCTAACCTCCAGAGTTATTGTCTGTTCAGACAGTAGTTGAATGTCTCTATGGTGGCATCAGCAGATAACAGTCTTCATTCTGCTCTCACAAACCTTTACATGAAACACTATCCCTCTCAAAGCCACTGAAGCATCAAAATGGAGCCAATCAAGGTGATCAAGTAGCCTGTTGGGGATCGAGAGACAGGCTTAGGCGTCCGTATAGGTTAACATGGCAGGCAGTTAAGCCCGATGGTTAAGGTATCCTCTCCATGTCACAGGCCAAAGTACAGAGAGACAAATGGGGATATTGTGTTATAGGGTTGAATTACAAATGACACCCTATTCCCTATATAGTGCACTACCTTTGACCAAAGCCCTATGGGTAGTAGCGCACTAAATACATAATAAGGTGCCATTTGGTAGGCAGACTAGGCCTCTGATGATAGGCAGCAGCATGTAAACAAGTTATTCATCTGTACAAACCTCAGGACAGGAGTCCTGCCCTCCAGGCAGACCGTTCATCTATCCAGGATACATAAACCCAGATCCAGCCAGATTCAGCCGGCTGGCTAACTTCAGCTTCCCCGCTGGGCAAATAGAGCTAGAGATCGGCCCTACAGCAATCAACGAACGGCACACACAGCACACACCACTCGCTCGGCTTATTCCAGCCTGCGATGAGATCCTATCGTTTGACAGTATGATACTATCCTATACCCCACCCTTACCCTCCAACCAACATATCCCATCACTAGCGGATGCACGTATGCACACCCACCATTTTCTTTCTTTCACTCTCCCTCTGATAAAGGGAATGCATCATTGCATTCAGATGAAGGGGATGAAGGGGATGAAGAGGAAAATGGGGATGGAGAGAGTATGGTCTCCTGTTGGAGGGAGGTGTAGGAAGGCCCTGGCTCTCTCTCTCCTTAAAAGACAAGAAGAAAGGTGAGAGAAGAGGGAGGGGATCAGCTACAAGTAGTGGAAAAGACATGGTTCTGAGTTAAGTGTTTGATATAAAACATTTGTTACGGTGCCTTCAGCTGCACTGCGTAACGTCTCCATTCAACGTTCACCATATGCTCTCCTGTCGCCTCGACAACATCTAAAGATGGAATAGAGATAGGTAGAGGCTAGAGAGAAAGAGGAGAGAAAGACAGAGAGAGAGAGAGAGAGAGAGAGGCAGAAGTAGAGGATGGATCTAATTTGTTGTCCCCCCAAATTAATTGGGGAGGGGACTGTGCATCTGTCCGTTAGTACGTTAGTCACGCAATATCTCAGATAGCACGAGCCCGATTTTGACTAAACTTGGGCGAATGATGCGTCTTGTCATAGAGATCTGGCATTTACTGATTGGCCAGATGGTGGCGCTATAACGGGAGATTGAAAATGCAAACTTTAAAAGGTCACGCCCCTCACCCCATTTGACCTAGTGATGAAATGTGGTACATAGGTCCCTCTTCTCACAAAGAAAACACTTCCCTCAAGGACCCATAAGGTCCGCCATGATTGATTTTCTTCCATTTCGAATTTTGTGCAAAACGCTACTTTTCTGGCCCCGAATGACCAATCTGCTCGAAACTTCATATGTGACATCTATGGACAAAGGTCTCTCAATGCAAATTTTTCCAGACTACTACCTTAAACAATATGGCCGCTATTGACAAATAAATATTCAAGCAGGCGTGCTCTAGCACATTAATAAATAGAAATTAGTCAAGGATATTCGTATTGTAACAAAATGTGGCAAACATGTTGCAAACACTATCATCACTCAACATGTGCAAGAATATTAATATTGACCACCCGGTGGCGCTATAACGGGCACATGTTTATATCTCTTGATCTGTTTGACTCAGAGTGATGAAATTGGTAAATGATGCGTCTGCCATAGTGATCCGGCATTTACAAAATTACATTGACTGGCCCAAGAGGGCGCTACAGTAATCAACTGTTGGTACGTTAGTCGTACACAATATCTCAGACACCACTGGCCCATTTTTTACGAAACTTGGGTGAATGATACGTCTTGTCATAGAGAGCCGCCATTTACACAAATTACACTGATTGGCCGAAGGGGGGCGCTGTATCATTCGTGGGGGACGACATGTTTACTGTCGCTTGTTTGTGTCTTTTTGCTTGGCAGACGGCACAAACTAGGGCGGGGAAGTTAATGCATAAGCCGTTCTTGTCGCTTTGATAATGTATTGAAGTTGTTAAGATCTAGTGGTATACTATAGTAACCTCTGTTTCATATGCAACCATCTGCGTCTAGGTCTAAGTCTGTCTTGTTTTCAATGAAGCATACAGCGTCTATACCTAATTACTGACAAATAAAGATGTAATAAAAAAAAAAGCCACACATTACAAAGACTTATTTCATACATGATGTATCTTATTTTCCCAGATAAAAAACAACAAAGGGATTTAATTTAACTCATACAGAGATGAATGTGTGGAAAAGAGAACATATATTATTAATTACAAGAACACAAAGCCTAACTCCCATGCACTATGGAATTACCATGTACTACCATGACTGGAATTAGGTAGTAGTTCAGTATTACCATGATCGGCTGACTGTGAGGCGAGTATTAGCGTGATTGGCTCACTGAGGGTATTACTGTACCATGATTGGGTGACAGAGATGGGTTTACCGTGATTGGCTGACTGAGGGGAGGTTATTACTGAACTGTACCGTGATTGGCTGGTAAGTTCTTCATCTGGATGAGGTTGGCCAGCCTATCGATGGAGAGCTTGGGCCACTGCAGGTAGAAGTGACAACCCTGGATCAGAGATTCCTTCAGAGCATAGTTCTGGGCCAAGATCTCCTACAACAAGACATACAGCACAATACAGATTCAAGACAGTGGGCAAGTACACATGTCTTAGTGTACAAATAAAGTTGAAAACATTGAGGGCATGTCTAAAGACATTGAAACATGTGGAAGTATAAGTGACTTGTATTTGTGGTTGATTAATACAGTCACATATGCAGCTATGCATATAAATCAGGTACGTAGCATATTAATTTTGGATAGTAAATGTAGCTCCTTCACCTTCTTCAGCTTACTGTAGCCTGAGTGGGAGATTTTCAGGATCTCGCAGGGTTCCTGTGTTAATGTACACTGGATGGTGATGCCTGTCTCAGTACCTGCAGGAGGTTCAAACGATCCAAAGCTGCCACCCACACCTATCTGAAACACGCAATCAATCACTCAATCAACCAACAAATCAATCAACTAACCAAAACTGTGAAAAGACCTTAAAGCTTAACCCTTGTGTTGTCTTAAGGGTAAAAAAAATACCCGCCACTATGTTTAACAGCAGAGAAAACACCTTAAATTATATTTTTTCAACTTGAAATTTGATGAGTGACCCAACATTAGAAAAAGTTAAACATCGCCTTTGTTCATATTTCCATGAAAGCTGTACACCACCAGGGTACAAAGATTGTCTTAGGGTCATTATTGACCCGGGAGTTATAAAATAATTTACACACCATAAAAACCACAAAGAAAGACACACACACACACACACACACACACACACACACACACACACACACACACACACACACACACACACACACACACACACACACACACACACACACACACACACACACACACACACACACACACACACACACACACAGAGAGAGATTGAACTCAGCCAGCAGCTCCTGAAGAGGAAGATCACCATGGTTGGCACAGTTAGAAAGAACAAGCCTGTGCTCCCCCCTACACTCCTCGCAAAGTTTGCCTTCACCCCCACCACCACTCTAGTTTCTTACCTCCCAAATAGGAACAAGAATGTGGTCCTCCTGCGCACACTGCACATAACGTCTGAGATCAGTGATCGTGAGGACAGGAAGCCAGCCATCTTCCTGGACTACAACCACAACAAAGGAGGCGTGGACAACCTGGACAAGGTGATTGGAACTTACAGCTGCAGGAGGATGACTGCCGGCCGCTGGCCCCTGGTCATCTTCCATAACATCATTGATGTGTCCTCATACAATGCCTTCGTGATATGGAACAAGATCAACCCTACCTGGATGCCTGATAAGCAGAACAAGAGGAGGGTGTTCCTGGAGCAGCTGGAAAAGGCACTTGTAACCCCACACATTCAAAGGGAGCGCCTCCCCCACACTGCAGCCTCTGCAGCGCTTGTGAAAGCTGTTCAGGGGGCTGAATCTTGTCCTGATCCACCTGAGGCTACAGCTGGGGCAGGCAAGAGGAGGAGATGCCAATTCTACCCCCCAAAGAAGGACTGTAAAACAAATACTATGTGCTGCACATGTGAGAAATACATCTGCAAAGTTCATGCACACACACTTGCATACTGTCCTACATGTGCTAATTAGAGTTGATTGATTTATGTTCGTTTTTGTTTTGTATCTATTATCTTATTTTATTCTTATTTATTGTTGTTGTTTATACACCTTCTGGGTGGGGGCAATGGTTAAAAAAATGGGAGAATACTAGTATTTGTAGTTGAATTCCTCATTGTACAGTATATAAGAATATATCACTATGTACCAAAAATAATTCATTTTATTTCCCTTCAATAAAATGCATTCAAAACTACTTTCTGCACATTTCTGCTACTTTCTTTGGCTATACAAGTGCTATCTCTTGCTAAAAATGTATGTTTACACCAATGTAGTACCTTTAGCAATAATAATAATAAATAATAAAACAATTATGACAGGTGTGTTGTAATAAGCATGAGTGGTGTCCACTGATTAAATGCAGTCTTTCTGCATTGTGAAGAGGGAAAACCCAGATATTCACAAAGTTTGTGATGAATGACAGGTTGTTTCTTCATGCAAAATAGATTTGGGGTTTAAAATTAAATGAAGCTGCTTTATTTTAGGGGTTTAGTGAAGGCGGGTCATTGTTTACCCTTAGGACAAGGGGAGTATACAGAATGTTAAGACTACACAAGGGTTAAAGAATCCTTAATGGTGAAACAGCCACATTCGATTGCAATATTACAACAGAGAAGTTACTGCAAACGACGAACACCGTTCTTTCCGCTTTTACCATGCTGCACAATGCTCCTCAGCTCGGCAACAATAACAATGGTGGTGGGGCGGCCAGTGTCGCCGTTTCACCCTACTGCAGATACCATCTTTAACACTCCAGAGTAACATCTTGGCAATGCCATGGTGTGGTTGCTTACCACTGAGCCCTTTGGATCGACAGCCTCCTTGGATGTTTCTTGAGTGTACGGAGTTACTGAACCTTTCAGGATGAGGTAGAATCCATTGTGTCCAAATACTGCAGGACGAAAGGGATGTTAGTGTTAAAGTGAAATAAAAACTAAAAAAAGTAAAGAAATGCCTCTGTCCATCACATAGAGGAACATCACAGAATCTGCCTGCATCCCAAATGGCACCCTATTCTCTATATAGTGCACTACTTTAGACCAGTACACTACAGTAGACAGAAACAACTCTCTCAGGGCAAAACAATTATCCAAAATGCGCCGGTCTCGTCTTTTCAGAACGTTTCAAATAGCTTATCACATCACACGTCTCAGACATTAAACCTTGCCATCATATTTTATATTTGAGATTCTTCTAAGTAGCCACCCTTTGCCTTGTTGACAGCTTTGCAAACTCTTGGCATTCTCTCAACCAGCTTCATGAGGTAGTCACCTGGAATGCATTTCAATTAACCAGTGTGCCTTGTTAAAAGTTAATTTGTGGAATTTCTTTCCTTCTTAATGCGTTTGAGCCAATCAGTTGTGATGTGACAAAGTAGGGGTGGTATACAGAAGATAACCCTATTTGGTAAAATACCAAGTCCATATTTGAGCAAGAACAGCTCAAATAAGCCTAGAGAAACTACAGTCCATCATTACTTTAAGACATGAAGGTCAGTCAATCCGGAAAATGTCAAGAACTTTGAAAGTTTCTTCAAGTGCAGTCGCAAAAACCATCAAGCGCTATGATGAAACTGGCTCTCATGAGGACCGCCACAGGAAAGGAAGACCCAGAGTTACCTCCGCTGCAGAGGATAAGTTCATTAGAGTTACCAGACTCAGAAATTGCAGTCCAAATAAATAATTGCTTCACAGAGTTCAAGTAACAGACTCATCTCAACATCAACTGTTCATAGGAGACTGTGCGAATCAGGCCTTCATGGTCAAATTTCTGCAAAGAAATCACTACTAAAGGACACCAATAAGAAGATCATTTATTTAGAATTCAAGGCACACTTAACCAGCATGGCTTCCACAGCATTCTGCAGTGATAAACCATCCCATCTGGTTTGACCTTAAAAATAAAGAAAAACCCTGGAATGAGTAGGTGTGTCCAAACTTTTGACTGGTAATGAATGAATGAATGAATGAATGAATATATATATACATATATATATATATATATATATATATATACATATATACACTGTGTGTGCATAAGGAGAGATCAATTTATTTAAAGTATTCATTTCCCTCTCTAGAATATAGAGTACTTCTCTCCCCTCATCAAAATCTACAAAAATATCAGCCTCCCGACTCAAGCTCCTGGGAAAGGTAACAGAAAAGTAATATCCAGCCACCAAATCAAACATAACAGGAGAGGGGATTGAGTCTAAGCATTCCGTTGATAGTGCTGCCTGCCTCTATGGATGACAGTCATTTCAGAAGCCAAACCAGCTCGCAGAGTTTCATATACAAGCAGCTTCTATATTTCCCTGCGGTGCTCTGCTGCATATCTCACCACCGCTTGTAGATGTTCTATCTCAGAGAGTAGCTAGAGGGGTTTCAATCTGCCCAAATCGGTGCACGCACACACAGTGTACACGCACACACGAGGAATGAATGATGAAAAGAAACGGACACAGATAAAACTGCTCTTGTGAAACCAGTCAGGCCTCACAGAAGGGAGGCAAAAAGACTCCATTTCAGTACTGTATGTTCACAGTCAGATGCACTGTGGGCAGGGGTGTGAAGGGAGCGATGTACTTCTTGGGGTGAAGGGGTGTGTTTTGGGGTGAGGCTGAAGGGTGTTTGTATGCATGTGTGCGCATGCACATTATGCATAATGTATAACCGTGTGTGTGTATCAACTTAGGCATGCGTGATGAGAGTTTGTTGTTTGTCTATCCCCACCAGCCTCCGCCAGTGAAATGTGATAGATAGAACAGCCTAGAAGCACGTGTGATGTACTCAGATTACTGTTGAATAGCATGAATAATAGATGGTGAAATTGGGATGATTGAGGTCTACAGCGCTGGAATAGTGCTGTCTCAATCAATAACATCAGCGCCTGCACAGCCCCCCAGTACTTCTTAAGACAAACAGTAGCTATAACACCGACTGTGAGCTCTCTGACAGAC
Source organism: Salmo trutta (assembly GCF_901001165.1). Classification (NCBI taxonomy): domain Eukaryota; kingdom Metazoa; phylum Chordata; class Actinopteri; order Salmoniformes; family Salmonidae; genus Salmo; species Salmo trutta. Next base: position 23,175,761 of record NC_042958.1, read on the forward strand.
AGCATCTCCTGTTAAAGACCATGGGAATGGACAAGAATGAATACCTGAGAACAAAATCAAGGCCTTATAAAAACCTGTATGAGTATTTCTCTCTGTGTTTGTGTGAGAAAACGCTCTAAATAAGGCTGTGTTTTTATGCATTTAGGTGTCAACGCAGTATTCAGGAAAATGCAGGGAGTTTTCCAAAGACAAAATGATATACTGCTCAAAAAAATAAAGGGAACACTTAAACAACACATCCTAGATCTGAATGAAAGAAATAATCTTATTAAATACTTTTTTCTTTACATACTTGAATGTGCTGACAACAAAATCACACAAAAATAATCCAATTTATCAACCCATGGAGGTCTGGATTTGGAGTCACACTCAAAATTAAAGTGGAAAACCACACTACAGGCTGATCCAACTTTGATGTAATGTCCTTAAAACAAGTCAAAATGAGGCTCAGTAGTGTGTGTGGCCTCCACGTGCCTGTATGACCTCCCTACAACGCCTGGGCATGCTCCTGATGAGGTGGTGGATGGTCTCCTGAGGGATCTCCTCCCAGACCTGGACTAAAGCATCGCCAACTCTTGGACAGTCTGTGGTGCAACGTGGCGTTGGTGGATGGAGCGAGACATGATGTCCCAGATGTGCTCAATTGGATTCAGGTCTGGGGAACGGGCGGGCCAGTCCATAGCATCAATGCCTTCCTCTTGCAGGAACTGCTGACACACTCCAGCCACATGAGGTCTAGCATTGTCTTGCATTAGGAGGAACCCAGGGCCAACCGCACCAGCATATGGTCTCACAAGGGGTCTGAGGATCTCATCTCGGTACCTAATGGCAGTCAGTCTACCTCTGGCGAGCACATGGAGGGCTGTGCGGCCCCCCAAAGAAATGCCTGCTCACACCCTGACTGACCCACCGTCAAACCGGTCATGCTGGAGGATGTTGCAGGCAGCAGAACGTTCTCCACGGCGTCTCCAGACTCTGTCACGTCTGTCACATGCTCAGTGTGAACCTGCTTTCATCTGTGAAGAGCACAGGGCGCCAGTGGCGAATTTGCCAATCTTGGTGTTCTCTGGCAAATGCCAAACGTCCTGCACGGTGTTGGGCTGTAAGCACAACCCCCACCTGTGGACGTCGGGCCCTCATACCACCCTCATGGAGTCTGTTTCTGACCGTTTTTGCAGACACATGCACATTTGTGGCCTGCTGGAGGTCATTTTGCAGGGCTCTGGCAGTGCTCCTCCTGCTACTCCTTGCACAAAGGCAGAGGTAGCGGTCCTGCTGCTGGGTTGTTGCCCTCCTACGACCTCCTCCACGTCTCCTGATGTACTGGCCTGTCTCCTGGTAGCGCCTCCATGCTCTGGACACTACGCTGACAGACACAGCAAACCTTCTTGCCACAGCTCGCATTGATGTGAAATCCTGGATGAGCTGCACTACCTGAGCCACTTGTGTGGGTTGTAGACTCCGTCTCATGCTACCACTAGAGTGAAAGCACCGCCAGCATTCAAAAGTGACCAAAACATCAGCCAGGAAGCATAGGAACTGAGAAGTGGTCTGTGGTCCCCACCTGCAGAACCACTCCTTTATTGGGGGTGTCTTCCTAATTGCCTATAATTTTCACCTGTTGTCTATTCCATTTGCACAACAGCATGTGAAATGTATTGTCAATCAGTGTTGCTTCCTAAGTGGACAGTTTGATTTCACAGAAGTGTGATTGACTTGGAGTTACATTGTGTTGTTTAAGTGTTCCCTTTATTTTTTTGAGCAGTGTATATTGCCAATGCTATGCTAGAGCATGTTTAAGTTTACAATGCAAGAAGAATATGGTGTGTGTGGGGGACTCACTGATCTGTGCCCTATCCCAGGTCTCTATGATGGCGATGGTGCTGATCTGCTGTAACTCATGTCTGGAGAGCTGGGCTGTCAGACACGGGAACACCTTCAGCATCTTATGGATAGAATGGTGCTCTAACTGGGACCGCTCTATAGGGCTAACACACACACACACAGAAAGAGAGAGAGAGAGAGAGAGAGAGAGAGAGAGAGAGAAAACACAACATCTTTCAATACTCCTAAAAAATGGCCACACACAGTGTATTTTTGCGTGTGCATGGGAGCACGGACATGCACATTAATTGACGATGATCGCTGGGTATTTCTCTACTAATTTGGAGACATGATGATGACCGGGCAATTAGGATGCAGACGTGTCAGTACGTCTGAGCCCAGAAAATGTTAGAACTATCAATCAAACGACCCCTTAAAACTGCCTGGTGTATGTGTGAGTGTGTGTACGTGTGTGTGTGTATACAGTGGCTTGCGAAAGTATTCACCCCCCTTGGCATTTTTCCTATTTTGTTGCCTTACAACCAAGAATTAAAATAGATTTTTGGGGGGGGTTGTATCATTTGATTTACACAACATGCCTACCACTTTTTTATTTATTTATTTCACCTTTATTTAACCAGGTAGGCCAGTTGAGAACAAGTTCTCATTTACAACTGCGACCTGGCCAAGATAAAGCAATGCAGTGCGACAAAAAGAACAACACAGAGTTACACAAACAAACGTACAGTCAATAACACAAAATAAAAATCTATGTACAGTGTGTGCACATGTAGAAGAGTAGGGAGGTAGGCAATAAATAGGCTATAGAGGCAAAATAATTACAATTTAGCATTAATACTGGAGTGATAGATGTGCAGATGATGATGTGCAAGTAGAGATACTGGGGTGCAAAAGAGCAAGAGGGTAAGTAATAATATGGGGATGAGGTAGTTGGGTGTTCTATTTACAGATTGGCTGTGTTCAGGTACAGTGATCGGTAAAGATACTCTGACAGCTGATGCTTAAAGTTAGAGAGGGAGATATAAGACTCCAGCTTCAGAGATTTTTGCAATTCGTTCCAGTCACTGGCAGCAGAGAACTGGAAGGAAAGGCGGCCAAAGAAAAGTGTTGGCTTTGGGGATGACCAGGGAAATATACCTGCTGGAGCGCGTGCTATGGGTGGGTGTTGCTATGGTGACCAGTGAGCTGAGCTAAAGCAGGGCTTTACAAGGCAAAGACTTATAGATGACCTGGAGCCAGCAGGTTTGGCGATGGAAATGTAGTGAGGGCCAGCCAATGAGAGCATACAGGTCGCAGTGCTGGGTAGAATATGGGGCTTTGGTGACAAAAAGGATGGCACTGTGATAGACTACATCCAGTTTGCTGAGTAGAGTGTTGGGGGCTATTCTGTAAATGACATCGCCGAAGTCAAGGATCGGTAGGATAGTCAGTTTTACAAGGAATTGTTTGGCAGCAATAGTGAAGGAGGCGTTGTTATCGAAATAGGAAGCCGATTCTAGATTTAATTTTGGTTTGGAGATGCTTAATGTGAGTCTGGAAGGAGAGTTTACAGTCTAACCAGACACCTAGGTATTTGTAGTTGTCCACATATTCTAGGTCAGATCGTCCAGAATAGTGATGCTAGTCGAGCGGGAGGGTACGGGTAGCAATCGGTTGAAGACCATGCACTTAGTTTTACTAGCATTTAAAAGCAGTTGGAGGCCACGGAAGGAGTGTTGTATGGCATTGATGCTTGTCTGGAGGTTTGTTAGCACAGTGTCCAAAGAAGGGCCAGATGTATACAGAATGGTGAAATCTGCGTGGAGGTGGATCAGAGAATCACCAACAGCAAGAGCGACATCATTGATACATTCAGAGAAAAGAGTCGGCCCGAGAATTGAACCCTGTGGCACCCTCATAGAGACTGCCAGAGGTCCGGACAACAGGCCCTCCGATCTGACACACTGAACTCTATCTGAGAAGTAGTTGGTGAACCAGGCGAGGCAGTCATTTGAGAAGCCAAGGCTATTGAGTCTGCCGATAAGAATGCAGTGATTGACAGAGTCAAAAGCCTTGGCCAGGTCGATGAAGACGGCTGCACAGTACTGTCTTTTATCGATGGCGGTTATGATATCATTTAGGACCTTGAGCGTGGCTGAGGTGCACCCATGACAAGCTTGGAAACCAAATTGCATAGTGGAGAAGGTACGGTGGGATTCAAAATGGTGGGTGATCTGTTTATTAACTTGGCTTTCAAAGACTTTAGAAAGGCAGGGCAGGATGGATATAGGTCTATAACAGTTTGGGTCTAGAGTGTCTCCCCCTTTGAAAAGGGGGATGGCCGTGGCAGCTTTCCAATCTTTGTGGATCTCAGACGATACGAAAGAGAGGTTGAATAGGCTAGTAATAGGGGTTGCAACATTTTTGGCGGATAATTTTAGAAAGAGAGGGTCCAGATTGTCTAGCCCAGCTGATTTGTCGGGATCCAGATTTTGGAGATCTTTCAGAACATCAGCTGTCTGGATTTGGGTGAAGGAGAAGCGGGGGGGGGGGGGGGGGGGGGGGGGTGCTGAGATGTTGGCCGGGGTAGGGGTAGCCAGGTGGAAAGCATGGCCAGCCGTAGAAAAACGCTTATTGAAAAGATCGATTATCGTAGATTTATCGGTGGTGACAGTGTTTTCTATCCTCAGTGCAGTGGGCAGCTGGGAGGAGGTGCTCTTATTCTGCATAGGCTTTACAGTGTCTTTTACGGGTTTTTTTTAAATTATTTTTTTAAATAAGTACTTTTTTTCTAGTAGAAAGAAGAGGAAGGGAAGCGCTACTAAGGTACACAATAGTCAATTTTGGTACACAGAAGGTGCTCATTGGTAAAAGGGGTGAATTGGTCATCAAAAAGAAAGGAGGACCAAGGCACTCTTCATATAATTAATTACAATTCCTTTATTTGTATGGCATGTTCAATAGAAACAAAGTTTTAGGGCTATTAGGGCTAATTGGAAAAGCTGTTCAAAGGAGGACATTGTATTATTTCTTTGTACTCCCTGACGAAGGCCATGCAGCCGAAACGCGTCGGATTTTTGACACTTTGTGTCTATTGAACATGCCATACAAATAAAGGCATTTTAATTAATTATATGAAGACTGCCTTTGTCCTCCTTTCTTTTTGAAGTAATTTTTTTTATTTCACTTCACCAATTTGGACTATTTTGTGTATGTCCATTATATGACGTCCAAATAAAAATACATTTAAATTACAAGTTGTAATTCAACAAAATAGGAAAAACGCCAAATAGGATGAATACTTTTTCAAGGTAGCCTAGTGGTTAGAGTGTTGGGCCTGTAACCGAAAGGTTGCTGGATCGAATTCCTGAGCTGACAAGATAAAAATCTGTCGTTCTGCCCCCAAACAAGGCAGCTAACCCATTATTCCCCTGGTAGGCCAACATTGTAAATAAGAATTTGTTCTTAACTGACTTGCCTAGTTAAATACAGGTTAAATAAAAATGTTTTTTTTTTTAAATGTTTAAATATTGTGGTCAGAGAGAGACGGCATGAGGGTGCATAGGAGAGCAGCTGGTAAAAAGACAAAAGAAACTGTTCCCTCATCTCAGATTCAAGTCAATCACAACTGAGACGGACCGCTTTGAGAGAGGAGACCGGGAAGGAAGCGACTTCACCCTCACTCTCCAGAATGCAATGTTAAGATGGGTGCTATTGTGGTGTCTCCCTACCATGGTTCACATATACTTTGCTTTGAGTCAGACTGTCTGAACTATGGAGAAACACACAACCTATTGAACGGCCAATGCACAAAAGTATCAATACGGTGAGAGACAGTTGTGTGATTGAAGATCGCACACATTCAGACAGAGACTTCTGACACCAGTCACTCATCTCTAGCCATACCTGAACTATAACAATGTGAGATTCTTATTATTATCAGTTAAGTTCTTAAAACACTCATCTTCACGACAGTTATAGAACACGTCTAAGATCTGAATTAGGTCCCTTTAGAGCTTAAAAAAGACAAACGTGACAAGCCAGCCAGTCACCTGCTTGCATATAAAACGGGACTAGACAATCATTTGCGCCATATCTGTCCTAACGGTCCGGGGTCATCTCCTTATCCATCCATTAAAAAGGGGCAATCTGCGATTGACACACGACATTGATTCTTGAAGAATATAACTTTTATACATGCTTCATGAGCTTACGTCAACTGTCGTTCTCTATCAGAACCCAAAATATAAGCTTGTTTTATTCTAATGTTTGCAAACAATATACATCTAAACGAACACTGTATATAGCCTCAAAACATAGTTAAAACTATCATTTTAAAATCATGGATGGCAAGTCCTTGTATCCATAGCCGTCTATGCATTTGAGAGTGGTTACAATTTTCCAGCCCCGTTCCTCAGCTTTTTACCAAAACAGAGGCGGGTGATGGCTTTGTTACTGTTTGAAGCTGCAGATTGCTGCTTTAAGCTTTCAAACTGTATAGAAATTGTTCTAAATTTGTCACTGGGAATTCATTGTTCTTGTCCTTTTAAAATGCCTTTTAAATATGATTTTAAACATGATACTGCGACAACTTTTCCCTATACGGGAGTAATAAAGTCAGTGGTGTAACCCACCCAGCATCCCGAGGGAGTATCCTCTTTGATAGTAACGCGTGACTTATGCTGAGCTCTGGTTAATATCGCAGCAGGCTATTTCAAGGTTCAGCAGCGACGAGCTAATAATTCTAAACACATCACATCTAAATCAATGCATATGCACACACTGTACAGCGTACACTCAGTATACACTAAGCCCATGGGAAATATCAAGGGACTATGGGCATCTGTATTCCATTTCCTTACCATATAATGATTGCTATAGCAGCTGTGCAGGGGAAAAATCTAAATTAACATGGGCGGGGTAGGGGTACTATCTATTCTGTAATCGGGAGAAAGGAGAGAGACTTGCAAGCAAATTACGCTTTGCATGTCGAAGCGGTGCAGCGCTACATTCAACCTCATTGACTGTCTTTACAACAGGCCTATAGACGGGGTGACCTAGTGTCTGTGTAGGTGGAAGTGGTTCAGTGATCTACACTTGTGTGATGACTAGCCTTGTCTGAGACTTGAAAACTACTGGCATACAGATGTGGTCAAATATATTGGCACCCTTGTAAGATTCACTTTTTCTTCTAAAATAAGTTGAAATTGAAACCACTGAAATAGAGAAATGTCAAAGTCAAACAATGGCCTTGACTAAATTATTAAAAATAATTTTGTTGTTGGCAATGATTCGCATTTACTGTGCAATTTCACCTCTGGTAAGTTGCAGGTGCCTACAGGGTAAAAATAGCCATTCAACCAGTTATGAAAAGAAAAAACAGAACGTTCTGCTCCATTGCAAGAGTGCCAATATATTTGACCACATCTGTAAAAATGTTACCCTCTCTTCCACATCAGCCATTGAGAGTACATATAGCACCCCTCCACCCTGCCTTCTCACTTCCTGGTACCCTTCCCGTGCCCCCAACATGACCTTTGACCCAGAGTTATGCACTTCCTGCTTGCTTGACGCTGCATCATCAGACACATCTGAAGTTGGACGTTGGAATGCTTTGGTGTCTGAAATGTGTATACCACTGCCTTCCTTCCACACAATTATCCAGATAAGTCCTATTAGAGCATCCCACAGCATCTGATTACATATCTTAATTGTTAGCTTGTAGTGATGTCCTTGGAAATCCTAGGGCTACATTTACTACATGTTTACAGTATAGACATTACATCAGTCATTTTTTCCTTTCAACTTAATCCCTTCTAAAAAAAAATAAAACATCAGTCCCTTAAATTGCAATGGTCCTCAGTCATATTCAGGAAAAATCGATTAATTAAACAGTTAACTTGATTTACAACGTAGTAGCTTATAAGATACATGTATAATCAAAAGGTTGAACTATGAGGATCACTTTGGTAATGTAAACATTTTTACACCACCAATTCCAAGACTTCCAGTTGACATTTCCATACGCTGGCATTAATCATAAATTCCCCAATGATAATAGTAATTGCTATCGCTAATCCCTTTCCATAAGTTTCTAATTAACTGGATGAAGGTTTATCATTGGAAGGACAGGGAAAGACTCATTTGTGTGAATAAGTCATTTCTGCAAACGTGAAAAATTTGTAGCCTCTAACACACAAACACAAGGTTCTTTCTCCCCATGTATTTTTCCCGCTCTCTCTCACAAACACACAGTGAGGAACTGAGCAGACAGAAAGTGGTGGTTGTGTAAACAGAGTGGCAGATTAATTTGCGGGGCGCGGGGCTGGGGCTGAGGCTGTGTGTGTGTGTGTGTGTGTGTGCGCGCACGCCGAAGGGGGCTGCTGGCTACGCTGTACTAACCGTGATGCTTAGAGGAGCTGAGAGAAGAGATCCTGTAGAGGACACACCAGAGGGTTTGTGGCTCAGAGAACAGCATGAGGGATTGAGAAGGAGAGAGATGCTCAGCTCAGTTTAGCTCAGGCCTGGAGGGATGCTGACACAGTCCATCCGCCTGCTCCACTCCTGACTCGCATTCTCTTTTTTCAATCTATCTAGCATTTGAGTCAAGCATTGGATCAAGCCGAATCTAAAGCACACATTGTTGTTCAAATAAAACAACAATGTTACTGCCGTGTTGGTAGTTACATGGACTCTTAACAATGTGATGAAACTTTGCTCCTTGCTGAAACAAATGCAGCAGCAGCACACAGAAATAGAATGAATAGAACAGGTTTGGAACCTCTAACCCTGGCAATTTTACTGGTAAACTCATGGGTACACTCGCAATGGCTGCCTGATATTGTGATGCAATAATTTCCATGATGATGTAGAATTTTCATTCAAATGATGTTAACTGATGTGGCTCATTCAGTGGAATGTATTTCTTGTAATGTCAGTTGAGTTGAATCAACAAATCACAGCACATTTTTTAGCTCATATTTTACTTCCTACTTTGCTATGGGTACACTCGCAATGACCGCCAGTCCACCCATTATGCCATCATTGACTTGAATGGGAATGACCGTTCTATTCATTATATTTCTATTGCAGCACATGCAATCAGGAGTGGAAAAGAGGAGAAAATTTGTGTAAAAAAAACAAACAAAAAATGCCATTCGAACGGTTATTACGGTGACCGCAGTCATTTCGCTGCCAATTACTGTCATCCAAAATTTCATGACCGTCACAGCCCTACTAAGCAGCACATTTCTAATTTTCTCACGCTTTATACTAAATGAAAATTAAAAAACACAAATCGTCTACAACAGAGGTACTCAACTACATTGAGAATGTACGGTCACACAAATTTCCTAAGTGGCAAAGGTCCGGATGGATATTGTAATTTTTCGGTGTAGTAACAAACCCCAACCTCGCAACCCATGCGCCCCCAAACTGTTCAAACCCCTCTTGTTGGAGGGCAGAAATGTTTGCAGATTTCCTGCAATTCTACCAAAAAATGTGTTCCCTTATGTGTGTTCAAAACATACCTAAGTGACTCACCAAAATCAAATGAGGGACCCCTGGTGGTCGAGTCCCTGGGCACATAAATGTAGACATATTAACTACAAGAATTAGATATGTAAATTAGACTAACCAGCTATATGGCTAACATGGGCTAGTAATTGATTAACTGGACATGTCTGACAGGTTATAAATAGCTCGAGGGTCTGTCAGTGAATGACATAAGAGGAAAACTGCCCATGCACTTCCAAATGTTGAAATTCCACCTTGTGCATTCTGCTACTACAATCATCAACTGCAGCAAGTTGAAAGCCCAACAGAGCATTCAACTTGCTGTCCGACAGTTGAGTATGGCTGGTCTACAAGGTCTTATCAGGACAAACGTTATTACCAAAGTTCAGGAAGCTCAGGAGAGAAGACACCCTGGCCTGCACTCTCCTTGGCTTACAGGCTTTTAAAGTGTCATCACCATCGAGAGCCTTTAGACAAGACGAAAGTCCTATCAGATCGGTTTCAACACTGGACCCTTGCTTTTAGGAGAGGAGAGGCAGCGAAGGCTTTTTTTCTTCTCACAAATAACTGTAATCAGCCTTATCTACAGCCTCCTACAGCCTGCTCCGGCCGCTCCATCACCATCTTATCGCCCCACCAAATACCTTCCTTTCCTCTCACCTATCACCAAAGGACACTGGGGGAAAATTGCCCCTAAAGCAGACCCAGCCAGTGACATAAATCACAGGGAGAGAAGAGCTTGATAAGAGCTATCTGTCTGGAAGTTAGAGCCACAAGGCACTTTTCTTCAGATGGCCGGCCGGGGCAAAAAAATAAAAAAAAGCTGGCTAGGCTAGCCAACTTAATTCAAATTCAAAGTCCACTTTGAAGATAACAGGGGGGGGGGGCCTTCGAGGTAATCAATTTAATCAGGAAGACTCAAATTACAGCTCCGATGGCCTCCGTCTCTGTTTCTTTTCTTCTTTTAATCTTTTCAACTGCACTTTTTCCAAAAATGGGAAAGAAAATTATAGGGGGGGAATTGGATACCCTTGTCTTTGACTGAGCACTCACACAATACACTTACCATAGGAGAGGGGACGTAGAAAGGCAATGTCTTGGGGACCACAGTGATAAGATTTGTGTTATACAGCAGTTTAGACCTTTATCAGAGATGGCTGATGCCTGCGGCCTGTGCAGAGCAAGGAAGCCAATCAATCTTTGGGTGGAGGGGAGAAGACAAGCGAGCCTTGAACCTTTCTGCCACTGTGTAATTCATTCTGAGGGGAAAACAAAGAGCCTTTGTGAACACATATAGATCACATATACTGTATTAATGTTCACACACATATGTAGCAGATGGGGATCTGTCCAACTCACTCCTCAGCCTGAAGTGTCGCCCCTTGCACAATTATCCTTTACAATGGTGTCGTGACCCGGATCTGCACTTGCGCTCAACTCAACCGCTGGGGTCGCTGTGGAGTGAGTTTGGGGTGTGAATGTAGCAGACGGGGATCTCTGAAACTCACTCCTCAGTGAGTGTCGCCCCTTACACAATTATAAATTGCTTTTTCCAATGGCCTGATGTGTTGGAAAACTTAATGAAGGCAGTCACGTGTGTTTGCAAGGCAAAGGTCCCGAGTCTCTGTATGAGCTGAATCAGGGGGAAGCGATACTCGCTAAGCAAGCAGCGTGACATCCTTTACACATAGTAGGGGTGTAACGGTACATGCATTCGTACCGGGGACCACTATTTGGTCCACACTGTGAACTCGAATGACTACAGAAATAAATAAAAAATGAAAACTATAGGCTGGGTGAGGAATTGGACATCCTTGTCGAGTAAATTTGAGGTGAAAGGCTATTCAGGCGATTTTCCGTTAAAACAACTAGAGCCAGGAACTAGTTCTGTACGATGGCGAGTGGTGGGGTCGATAAACCAGGACAATTCTCCATCGTTTAAATCTTCAGTTTGGCTACATTTTGTCTTCCCCATAGATTACAATGGCAATGGACAGAGAGAGCATGTCGCCACTGCTCAACGAGAATACCCTACGTACCCGACATCGACCCAGTATTCCTACCACCGGAGCAAGACCGAAAGGCAAAAAAACAACAACAACTTCGTCTCCCCTCTGCATTCAAGCAACCCTTCACAGTTGATTCTGACCGGGCCAAAGAAATTACAAGAGCGTAATCGCTCCTCTTTCACCAAAGCTGCCAAACTAACCCTGATTCAGAGGACCATCCTACCCATGCTAGATTACGGAGACGTAATCAAAGATCTTACTTTTTGGAGAAATGTCCTCTGGTCTGATAGAACTGTTTGGCCACAATGCCCATCGTTATATTTGGAGGAAAAAGGGTGACGCTTGCAAGCCGAAGAACACCATCCCAACCGTGAAGCACAGGGGTGGCAGCAACATGTTGTGGGGGTGCTTTGCTGCAGGAGGGACTGGTGCACTTCACAAAATAGATGGCATCATGAGGGAGGAAAATTATGTGGATATATTGAAGCAACAGCTCAAGACATCAGTCAGGAAGTTAAAACTTGCTCGCAAATGGGTCTTCCAAATGGACAATGACCCCAAACACACTTCCAAAGTTGTGGCAAAATGGCTTAAGGACAACAAAGTCAAGGTATTGGAGTGGCCATCACAAAGCCCTGACCTCAGTCCTTTAGAAAACTTGTGGGCAGAACTGAAAAAGCGTGTGCGAGAAAGGAGGACTCAGTTACACCAGCTGACTCAGTTACACCAGCTCTGTCAGGAGGAATGGGACAAAATTCACCCAACTTATTGTGCGAAGCTTGTGGAAGGCTACCCAAAACGTTTGACCCAAGTTAAACAATTTAAAGGCAATGCTACCAAATACTAATTGAGTGTATGTAAACTTCTGACCCACTGGGAATGTGATAAAATAAATAAAAGCTGAAATAAATCACTCTACTATTATTATGACATTTCACATTCTTAAAATAAAGTGGTGATCCTAACTGACCTAAGACATGGAATTTTTACTAGGATTAAATGTCAGGAATTGTGAAAAACTGAGTTTAAATGTATTTGGCTAAGGTGTATGTAAACTTCCGACTTCAATTGTACATATTGATATCAGGCGCATATTGCACTTTATTTTAGTGTTGAGTAATCGTGTTTTCATTTGTTATAGAAAATACAAAGTGTTAGGATTCCTGATTGTGCTCTCATCAGGTATTATAGGACTCATGATCATATATGGAATTAGGAACACCAACGCTTTGTATTTTCTTAACAAACATTAACTACAGTAACTGTCGGAATTTAACTTTCCTGCTGTACCAAAACTGAACTATGACCCCAAAACTGCAAAACCGTGGGTTTGGTGAACTGTTACAGCCCTAACACATAGACTCTAAAATGAGCCAGACACAGAAATTAAATCGTCATAGTCACAAGTGAACCACTTTCATCAAGGTAATATCATATCATTAAGAAATGTTCTGTATTGCATCAGCCACTGATAGTCCTGCTAAAGCTCAACAGTATGGCTGGAACCACAGACACCAGCTAGCTAGGCCTTGGCAGGGTAGCCGTGGCAGTGGAGATAGAGGTTAATTGTCCACCATCACCCAGTTTGGAGAGCATCCCGCCAGCCAGCCAAGTGATCTAACACTGGACATGATTAAATACCCTGTCTCCTGTTATTGTTTACATTCCAGGGGGAAAGAAAGAGGGGGGCAGGGCATTCAGAAGAGGAAGAAGTCGTCCTTTTTTGTGGGTTTCCCCCCAAACCCAACCCAACAGCAGCTGTCAGAGAGAGAGAGAGATGGAACTGACTGGAGGCCAGGGCAGACAGCTGGATCTGAGGTCATGTGCCTCTGTGTTCCAGAAAGAGTCTTGACAACGACAAAAAAAAAAAACACAGATTAGAAAACTATTATAACTCAGTTTAAATCAGATTCCCAGGCCAATGTGTGTGTCATCAAATCTGGGGGATGGTTTTCTGGACTGCAGTCAGCTGGGAGAGAGGGAGTAGAAATAAAACTGGGCACCTTGCAACAACGAATGCAGAAATAGAGATATTTTGCAATAAGTGACAGACCGAAAAGGACAGATTGTATATTCTCCAAAAATATTGCTTAACCCCCCTCTACTAAAAACGCCAATCAGATACGTGTCCTGCTGATATGAGTGGACTGCAATAACACAGCTTCAACAAAGCACTAGAGCGTTCCATGGCAGAGCCCAGTAGGTATGGCAAGAGTGGCTGTTGCTCAGTCTTGTTTACATTTCAGCAATATCCATAACTGATCTTAATCTTGATCATACAGTAACATTACGGCATCGACACTCTCACAGACGAGACGCAACATCAGAGTTCTTCTGTTTAGCTTGGGGACAGGAGGGACTGAGACCTCTAGCTGTTTGTGTTATCTGCTGACTGGGGTAAAAACCTCTAAAAGTCTAAGAATTTGGGGGGTTGAGGGTTCTACTAAGCTGACATATGAAATTGTTTAAAGATGGTCATACAATGGATCATTTAGCTATTTCATTTAGAATTTTAGGACCGCTGTAGTTATAAAAAGTACACTTTATAAACAAAAGTAGGTGGACACCCTTTCAAATTTGTGGATTCGGCTATTTCAGTTACACCCGTTGCTGACAGATGTATAAATCACTGGAGTGATGAATCATGCTTCACCATCTGGCAGTCCGACAGACGGATCTAGGTTTGGCGGATGCCAGGAGAATGCTACCTGCCCCAATGCATAGTGCCAACTGTAAAGACTGATGGAGGAGGAATAATGGTCTGGGACAGTTTTTCATGATTCGGGCTAGGCCCCTTAGTTCCAGTGAAGGGAAATCTTAACGCTACAGCACACAATCACATTCCAGATGATTCTGTGCTTCCAACATTGTGGCAACAGTTTGGGGAAGGCCCTTTCCTGTTTCGGTATGACAATGCCCCCGTACACAAAGCGAGGTTCGTACAGAAATGGTTTGTCAAGATAGGTGTGGAAGAACTTGACTGGCCTGCACACAGGCCTGACCTCAACCGCATCAAACACCTTTGAGATGAATTGGAACGCCGACTGCGAGCCAGGCCTAATCGCCCAACATCATTGCCCGACCTCACTAATGCTCTTGTGGCTGAATGGAAGCAAGTCCCCCCAGCAATGTTCCAACATCTAGTGGAAAGCCTTCCCAGAAGATTGGATGGTGTTATATAGTATAGTAGCAAAGGGGGACCAACTCCATATTAATGCCCATGATTTTGGAATGAGATGTTTTGACGAGCAGGTGTCCACATACTTTTGTTGTAGTGTATTTGATAAAATAATGAACTTGGCCTTTACTAATATAGCCCATAGAAACACATTGAATAATACATTAATAAATGGTAAAACAGTCAAAACATAAATCATAAGGAATAAGGTTTTGAAGTGTCTGTCCTAAATCTAGGAGATATACGAAAGCTCATATTAGTTTGTAGCCCAAACGGTTCGGACGCTACAGACAGAAGTTGGCACATCGGTGGTACCAACTTCAGACAAGTCCTGTAGCTCAGCCGCCTTCCACCGCAGATGCGGAAGGCCGACATAAGCGGATGCTGTGGATTGAGACGCAGCCCATGCAAAAAACAGATATCTCTAGCTTAAACTGACTGATTCTGATGGGGATTTCTTTATTATGTTACATTGATTGGCGCACGGGTGCATCAATAGACTTAAGGATTATTTATTAAATGGAAACTCAGAGAGACAGGTCCAACAATCCATCTCAACGTGGCCAGCCATCCCAGACCTGTCTGTCTCCAGTTTGACTTCTCCCCCTACTTTTTTCCACAACCTAATGTACTCCCTTCTCTTCTCACATAGTTGGATGGTGTAGTGACTAGTCTCTCCATAGACAGACAGCTGGTGAAGAGTTCCCGCACTTGCAATCTGAAATGACGCTCTACCTCCTTTGACCTTCCACTGTGTCAGGAAAATACATTTACCATAGGGTGACTCACTCTCACACACCAGACAGACCAGACAGGAAGGTTCCCGTTTCTCTCCAACAACTCCCCTCGCCTGTGTTGATGTTTCCACAACAAGATGGACGCCTGCTTGATATTTATGTTCCTAAGTCTTTTTTTGTGGCCGGCGGATTGTCAGACAGATTGGGTGGAAAAAAAGAGCAGAGAGTAATCTACAGGGACAGGGTATTTCAAGTCTTTTCCTACACTGTAGTTATGGATGGGAGATGGTTTTATCACCAGTGGTGGTGGGAGTGTGGTCCAGGCACCTGTCTAATACCAGAGAGTGATGCACAGGGCCAGTAGAAGTAATCACTTAATAATTCATGCGGAGGCAAGCATAGTGTTGGCTTGGCACCACACATGCAGGCACAAATGCACACCACCCCGAGTACACCCCTATACACAATAATATAATATATGCCATTTATATGCCACCTTTATCGTGTATACATTTTACATATGGGTGGTCCCGGGAATCGAACTCACTAACCTGGTGTTCCAAGCGCCATGCTCTACCAACTGAGCTATAAATGACCACTTCTCACTCTGTTACTCTAAACACATGTGGTGAATCCTTATGACTACTGCATACAACAGCCTGGTCATCCATAACACCACACATGGCAAACTACTGTTCTGTAGCCATGCTAGATCTCACATAGAGTGAAACATCGACATGGGGTCTGCTGCATGAGATGACGCATCGTTAGACTGCTGGCGTCAAACCTTCCCACTACATCCAATCCATCTGCTCAGTATTTGCAATGTAAATGACACTTATGCATCCCAAATGGCACACCATTGCCTATATAGTGCACTACTTTTGACCAGAGCCATAGTCAAAACACGTGCAATAAATAAGGAAAAGGGTAGTATTTGGTACACACACACTGACTGTACTGTATAAAGCATGTTGCAGTCGTCAGCTTTGATTAATTTTGCGTACAAACCACATTAGGATCTGGATGTTAAACAGACATAATGGTTAAGCCATTTACTCATGAGGCATAGGCATCATGCGGTCCCACCCATAAACACAAGCCTGCTGCCTTCAGTTCTTGGGCCACATTCAATCTTTTAAATATTCTTTGCAACGATATTCTCAATATATACAGTGCATTCGGAAAGTATTCAGACCCCTTGACTTTTTCACATTTTGTTACATTACAGCCTTATTCTAAAATGTATTAGAATAATACCCCATAATGACAAAGCAAAAACAGGGTTTTAGACATTTTTGCAAATGTATTCAAGATATATAACTGAAATATCACATATACATAGTCTGGGCTCTGGCTAGGCCACTCAAGGACATTCAGATACTTGTCCCGAAGCCACTCCTGCTTTATCTTGGCTGTGTGCTTAGGGTCATTGTCCGGATGGAATCGTTCTGGAGCAGGTTTTCATCAAGGATCTCTCTGTACTTTGCTCCGTTCATCTTTCCCTCGATCCTGACTAATCTCCCAGTGCCTGCCGCTGAAAAACATTCCCACAGCATGATGCTGCCACCACCATGCTGCTGCCACCACCATGCTTCACCATAGGGATCGTGCCAGGTTTACTCCAGGCGTGATGCTTGGCATTCAGGCCAAAAAGTGAAATCTTGGTTTCATCAGGCCTGATTGGTGGAGTGCTGCAAAGATGGTTGTCCTTCTGGAAGGTATTCCCATCTCAACAGAGGAACTCTGGAGCTCTGTCAGAGTGACCATCAGGTTCTTGGTCACCTCCCTGACCAAGGCCCTTCTCCCCCGATTACTCAGTTTGGCCGGGCGGCCAGCTCTAGGAAGTCTTGGTGGTTCCAAACTTCTTCCCTTTAAGAATGATGGAGGCCACTGTGTTCTTGGGGACCTTCAATGCTGCATACATTGTTGTTGTACCTTTACCCAGATCTGTGCCTCGACACAATCCTGTCTTGGAGTTCTACGGACAGTTCCTTCGACCTCATGGCTTGGTTTTTGCCATGACATGCACTGTGGGACATTATATAGGCAGGTGTCTGCCTTTCCAAATCAGGTCCAATCAATTGAATTTACCACAGGTGGATTCCAATCAAGTTGTAGAAATATCTCAAGGATGATCAATGGAAACAGGATGCACTTGAGCTCAATTTAAAGTCTCATAGCAAAGGATTGGAAATACTTATGTAGTAAGGCAAAATTTTCTAAAAACCTGTTTTCGCTTTGTCATTATGGTGTATTGTGTGTAGACTGATGAGGATTTTTTTTTGTATTTAACACAAATTTAGAATAAGACTAATGTAACAAAATGTGGAAAAGGGGTCTGAATACACTGTATATATAGTACCAGTCAAGAGTTTGGACACACCTACTCATTCAATGTTTTTTCTTTATTTTTACTATTTTCTACACTGTAGAATAATAGTGAAGACATCTAAACTATGAAATAACACATATAGAATCATGTAGTAACCAAAAAATGTTAAACAAATCAAAACATTTTAAATTTGAGATTCTTCAAAGTAGCCACTCTTTCCCTTGACAAATTTGCAAACTCTCAAACGACAGTCCATCATTAATTTAAGACAAAGGTCAGTCAAGCGGTACAATTTCAAGACCCAGCTTCATGAGGTAGTCACCTGGAATGCTTTTCCAACAGTCTTGAAGGAATTCCCACATATGCTGAGCACTTGTTGGCTGCTTTTCCTTCACACTGCGATCCAACTCATCCCAAATCTTCTCATTGGGTTGAGGCCGGTGGATTGTGGAGGCCAGGTCATCTGATGCAGCACTCCATCACTCTCCTTCTTGGTCAAATAGCCCTTACATAGCCTGGAGGTGTGTTTTGGGTCACTGTCCTGTTGAAAAACAAATGATAGTCCCACTAAGCGCAAACGAGATGGGATTTGATTTGATTAGGATATCTTTTAGTCCTGATTTGGACTAATCTTCCAAAAGTCCTTAAACATTAAAATACAATTTATTATACGATCACATTTTCACATATAACACACTGTTACAAAGAGACATAATACACTGACATATTCACCAGATAAATACTCTAACAGTCTTAAAAGATAGATTGATTCTTCATCGACCATAGTCCAGCACAACTTTCCTATGTATTATATTTAAATGGTTTTAAAGTATTGTTTGAATTTATATAT
Organism: Salmo trutta; assembly: GCF_901001165.1. Lineage (NCBI taxonomy): Eukaryota > Metazoa > Chordata > Actinopteri > Salmoniformes > Salmonidae > Salmo > Salmo trutta. The sequence goes on from NC_042958.1 coordinate 23,194,209, forward strand.
TGAGAGGTTTCTGGTTTGCTCAGATAAATTATTATATTTCTTTATTGCTCCAAATCGAAATGTTCTTCGCCCATTTCTCTTTTTGTCTGGATAACACATAGATGGTGGACAATCTATTCCAAGTATTTACTGAATGTCTGTCTTTTACCAACTGAATACTGTTGTGAAGAGTTTGGCTGTTTTAAATGGTATATATTATGAATAAAATAAGCATGTGTTTTTCAATTATCTTGTCGATTGATGACCAACCAAGAGCATTGAGCATGACTACAACAGAAGAACCATATCTCCACCTTGAAACATTCATTGCTGCTTTTTTTCTGTTCAATCTGCAGCCTCCTAATTTCACTTGCTGATGCATTTCCCCCGACGAACCACAGAACAGGAGTTCACCTGACTCTCAATTAATGCTTGGGTTATTTGCTTAAGAATTTTTTCCGGTAAATATTTAGCTATCCTTTTGATCATGCATGCAGTTGTAATACTTTTTTTTACATAGATGATTTATTTGAGACGGCCATGATAATCAGTTGTCTAGCTGTACTGCCAGTAGTTTGGTTTCTGCCACTTCCTGAATTTGTACTCTCCCCATACTTAATTGCATCCATCGCTGTGTTGGCCTTTTCCAGGTGGAACAGACCAACATAACTTTGTGTTTAAAACAAGTTTGTTCCGACAAACCCACTCCCTGATATTTTCCAAATCTACTTGTAGAGCTTGCTGTAACTGTTGAACCAATTGTCTTGCTGTATAAATTGTAGTATGGAATGGCGTATCGATTGCAGAATGCTGTGGTAGCCATGCTGGTTAAGTGTGCCTTGAATTCTAAATAAATCAGACAGTGTCACCAGCAAAGTACCCCCATATCATCACACCTCCTCCTCCATGCTTCACGGTGGGAACCACATATGCAGAGATCATCCGTTCACCTACTCTGTGTCTCACAAAGACACGGTGGTTGGAATTTGGACTCATCAGACCAAAGGACAGATTTCCACCGGTCTAATGTCCATTGCTCGTGTTTCCTGGCCCAAGCAAGTCTCTTCTTCTTATTGGTGTCCTTTAGTAGTGGTTTCTTTGCAGCAATTTGACCATGAAGGCCTGAGTCACAGTCTCTTTTAAACAGTTGACGTTGAGATGTGTCTGTTACTTGAACTCTGTGAGGTGCAATCAGAGGTGCAGTTTTAATTGCCAATATCTGAGGCCGGTAACTCTAAATGAACTTACCCTCTGTCTTCCTTTCCTGTGGCAATCCTCATGAGAGACAGTTTCATCATAGCGCTTGATGGTCTTTGTGACCGCACAAAGTTCTTGACATTTTCCGGATTGACCTTCATATCTTAAAGTAATGATGGACTGTCGTTTCTCTTTGCATATTTGAGCTGTTTTTGCCGTAATATGGACTTGGTATTTTACCAAATAGTTATCTTCTGTATACCATCCCTACCTTGTCACAAACACAACAGATTGGCTCAAACATATTAAAAAGGAAAGAAATTCCACAAATTAACTTTTAACAAGGCACACCTGTTAAGTGAAATGCATTCAAGGTGATTACATCATGAAGCTGGTTGAGAGAATGCCAAGAGTGTGCAAAGCTGTCATCAAGGCAAAAGGTGACTACTTTTAAGAATCTCAAATATAAAATATGTTTTGATTTGTTTAACACTTTTTTGGTTAATACATGATTCCATATGTGTTATTTCATAGTTTGGATGTCTTCACTATTATACTACAATGTAGATAATAGTAAAAATAAAGAAAAACCCTGGAATGAAAAATTAACAGACCACTGCAATATATATACTGCTCAAAAAAATAAAGGGAACACTTAAACAACACATCCTAGATCTGAATGAAAGAAATAATCTTATTAAATACTTTTTTCTTTACATAGTTGAATGTGCTGACAACAAAATCACACAAAAATAATCAATGGAAATCCAATTCATCAACCCATGGAGGTCTGGATTTGGAGTCACACTCAAAAGTAAAGTGGAAAACCACACTACAGGCTGATCCAACTTTGATGTAATGTCCTTAAAACAAGTCAACATGAGGCTCAGTAGTGTGTGTGGCCTCCACGTGCCTGTATGACCTCCCTACAACGCCTGGGCATGCTCCTGATGAGGTGGCGGATGGTCTCCTGAGGGATCTCCTCCCAGACCTGGACTAAAGCATCCGCCAACTCCTGGACAGTCTGTGGTGCAACGTGGCGTTGGTGGATGGAGCGAGACATGATGTCCCAGATGTGCTCAATTGGATTCAGGTCTGGGGAACGGGCGGGCCAGTCCATAGCATCAATGCCTTCCTCTTGCAGGAACTGCTGACACACTCCAGCCACATGAGGTCTAGCATTGTCTTGCATTAGGAGGAACCCAGGGCCAACCGCACCAGCATATGGTCTCACAAGGGGTCTGAGGATCTCATCTCGGTACCTAATGGCAGTCAGGCTACCTCTGGCGAGCACATGGAGGGCTGTGCGGCCCCCCAAAGAAATGCCACCCCATACCATGACTGACCCACCGCCAAACCGGTCATGCTGGAGGATGTTGCAGGCAGCAGAACGTTCTCCACGGCGTCTCCAGACTCTGTCACGTCTGTCACGTGCTCAGTGTGAACCTGCTTTCATCTGTGAAGAGCACAGGGCGCCAGTGGCGAATTTGCCAATCTTGGTGTTCTCTGGCAAATGCCAAACGTCCTGCACGGTGTTGGACTGTAAGCACAACCCCCACCTGTGGACGTCGGGCCCTCATACCACCCTCATGGAGTCTGTTTCTGACCGTTTGAGCAGACACATGCACATTTGTGGCCTGCTGGAGGTCATTTTGCAGGGCTCTGGCAGTGCTTCTCCTGCTCCTCCTTGCACAAAGGCGGAGGTAGCGGTCCTGCTGCTGGGTTGTTGCCCTCCTACGGCCTCCTCCACGTCTCCTGATGTACTGGCCTGTCTCCTGGTAGCGCCTCCATGCTCTGGACACTACGCTGACAGACACAGCAAACCTTCTTGCCACAGCTCGCATTGATGTGCCATCCTGGATGAGCTGCACTACCTGAGCCACTTGGCTGGGTTGTAGACTCCGTCTCATGCTACCACTAGAAAGCACTGCCAGCATTCAAAAGTGACCAAAACATCAGCCAGGAAGCATAGGAACTGAGAAGTGGTCTGTGGTCCACACATGCAGAACCACTCCTTTATTGGGGGTGTCTTGCTAATTGCCTATAATTTCCACCTGTTGTCTATTCCATTTGCACAACAGCATGTGAAATTTATTGTCAATCAGTGTTGCTTCCTAAGTGGACAGTTTGATTTCACAGAAGTGTGATTGACTTGGAGTTACATTTTGTTGTTTAAGTGTTCCCTTTATTTTTTTGAGCAGTGTATATATATATATATATATATGTATATGTGTGTGTGTGTGTATATATATATATTGGATAATGGTGTCTGCCAAATAGATGGATAATGATAATAGATGGGTTTCGGAGCACCAGCCCATCAGTGGAGGATGAATCAGGGAAATTAATAGCTGAAGGCATACAGCAACATTGATTTGCTGTGTTCTGAGAGTATATCACATAGAGGTAGATTCTAGGCCTGTCTGGCTCTTCTCTCTCTCTGTGTCTATTGTATTTGACTTATCTTTTGAAATAGATTGAAAAAGCCTAATGTGCAGACAGACAGTATGCTGAATGGTTTGATTATCTTGCAGTCTCTCTCCCATCACTACCTCATAATGAGATGCTTATATCTGGACTCTGGTGTTACAAGATTTTCTTGGATTTCTGGTTTATGTCATGTCATTGTGCTATTGATATAAATCCTTCTAGGTACAAGAATCTAGTCACAAAACACACACCAGTCTAGGGTGCAAAGAGAGGGTATATTACTGGTACCTTTTGAAGTTTAGAGGTAAACTACCAGGTTTTGGGGAAAATTTTATCGCATGACATCTAGTGGCCTTTTGGGTACGTCTGTAATAATCTCTGGCCCTCTGTGTTGTCTTATCACAGGTAAAATATAAAATAATCAAATAAGAGACTGGGAAAGCTGTAAAACATGATGCTAAATGTAAACCATCAACATAGTGAATACCATTGTGTTTAATACGAGGGTTTCAGCATGAAATCTCCTTTATATTTTTTTACACACTTATTTATTTTACTGTGTCAATTTCTTTATTTTAAAAGTGTTGGTGCCAAACTGGTGGCAGTTGTGAAAAAAGTTGATAGTTGGGAGAATTGTAGAGCTCATTGAAAATAATGCCAAATCTCTCTTGAACCATATGGTCTATCCACTAGAAACTCTTGGAAAATATGGACACAAAAAAAATAATACTATACATAAATACATGACCAACGATACAATAGATTGCCTGTTAATTACGGAAAGTTCCTGTAACTTTGGTAAATTACCAGTAGGTTTTGCAACCCTTCACCAGTCACAACACACGTGTAAATAAAGGCATGTACACAGCACAATAAATCTTTGCACACAACCTGGTTGGATTGAATTACAGACAAGACAGACAGACAAAAGAAAAGTAGGTAGGTTACACCATTTTCCCCAAACCAACCCATACCGGCATCCCGTAGCTGAGGAAGCTCCCAACACTAGAACGGTTGGGAAGAGGAAATCCTTTCGGAATGGAAAGCACAGAGGAGTGGAGTGGGACAGGACAGAGCAGGGCGCTGATTCATAAAGAAAAATAAATACACGAAATAAAACAAAAACAGAGTGAAAGTGCAGACAAAGCAGGTTGTGCGGGCCAGTTTCCTTCATAAAACAAGCCCATTTCTTCCTGCTGGCCAGAGCATCAGAGGCCCCCTTCTCCCTTGGACCATTACCCAGAAGCACCGGCGCTGAGGCCGTTGGCCTGGCTTGTCCATCGAGGCACGGGTGGGAAGGGGCAGGGTGGTTGCGAGGTACACACACACACTTCCTGCCCCCAGTGCTAGCACAGCGACGCGCAAGAGACATATGTATGTGTGTGTGTGTGTGGTCTTGTTCTTCTATCCTCGTGAGGACCTGAAATCCCCAAGTGTCCCCACAAGGATAGTAAAACAAGGAAAAGTCTCCCTCATGGGGTCATTTTCCACATCCCCATGAGGACAAAGGCTATTTTAAGCTTAGGGGTTAGGGTTAGGCAAAACAGGATTTTGAATTGAAAACATTTTAGGTCCCCACGAGGATTGAAGAACGAGTATGTGTGTCAGCACAGAATGTAGAAATCACACTGTGTGTGCAATACACATTCGGTGCCTTTAACTCCCATTTATCTGTTCATGACATCATGTTCAAAACAAAAGTGTGAATCTATTTCCAAAAGATTGATAGGAAGCGCAACATGCACCCTTTCACAGATGCCAATTTTATTTTGTTATTTCAACACGACTGTTTGGTTATTTCTCTTTGAAGAGACTTGTGTAATACTGTAACTGGGCTACAGACAGATTATTTCCTTAACTCTATTTTGAGTATACATATGTCACAGGCAGAGAACTACAATAACTGCACTTGTTAGAATAGATTAAAACTAGGCCTGACCCTCAACACGGGGGCCCCTCAGGGGTGCGTGCTTAGTACCCTCCTGTACTCCCTGTTCACCCATGACTGCATGGCTGTGCAAGACTCCAACGCCATCATTAAGTTTGCTGACGACACAACGGTGGTAGGCCTGACCACCGATGACAATAAGACAGCCTATAGGAAGGAGGTCAGTGACCTGGCAGTGTGGTTCCATCAATGTCAGCAAGACAATAGCGCTGATGGTGGACTATAGAAAATGGAGGCTCCCATCCACATCAACGGGGCTGTAGTGGAGCGGGTCAAGAGCTTCAAGTTCCTCAGTGTCCACATCACTAAAGAATTAACATGGTCCACACACACCAACACAGTTGTGAAGAAGGCACGACAATGCCTCTTCCCCTTCAGGAGACTGAAAATATTTAGCCTGGGACAACAGATCCTCAAAAAGTTCTACAGTTGCACCATCGAGAGCATCTTGACTGCCTGCATCACCGCTTGGTATGAAAACCGCTTGGCATCTGACCGGAAGGCGCTACAGAGGGTAATGTGTACGGTCCAGTACACTACTGAGGCCGAGCTCCCTGCCATCCAGGACCTCTATACCAAGCGGTGTCAGAGGAAGGCCCTAAAAATTGTCAAAGACTCCAGCCATCCAAGTCATAGACTGTTCTCCCTGCTACCGTACGGCAAGCGGTACCGATGCACCAAGTCTGGAACCAACAGGACCCTGAACAGTTAAATAGTTAACCAAATAGCTACCCGGACTATCTGCATTGACCCCCCTTTGCACTAACTCTTGACTCGTCACATACAGTTTATTATCTATCCTGTTGCCTAGTCACTACCTGAGTACATATTTACCTCAATTACCTCGTACCCCCGTCATTATCGTTATTCATTGTATATTTACTCCTCGTTTTATTACCTCTTAAAAAAAACATCTGCATTGTTGGGAAGGGCCCTTAAGTAAGCACTTCACAGTTAGTCTACACCTGTTGTTTACCAAGCATATGACAAATAACATTTGATTTGAACAACTAAGAAATGTTTTAACATAGAAACAACCACAACCCTTGTTTTCTCATGCCAGAGCGCAGATCATTTAGACAGACTCATTCTTAAACCTGACAGATTCCAGTTGGCATCCACAGCCTAGATATGAAGATACCCCAGCCTAGCGCAAACCGTTTACAGAGTGGAAGTGAAAAACTAGGGAAGCAGTGAGGCAAGCAGGGCAGGAGCCTATGGCCAAAAAAGTGCAGGCAGGGCTGCATAGTCACTCAGACCAGGCATATGGATGGGAGGAAAAGGATGGTGCTATCTGTAGTTCCATCTGTGTAGGCCAGGTGGCAGAGAGGAGAGAGAAACACCTTTCATTAACCTTGACCTTCCTCCTGTTGTTGCTGATGCTGACACACTGACCTCAGATCAGAAGATAAGCCGATGGTAAAACAACACAATGACAGAGCTTTAAAGTAAGAATAATACAGTAGCTTAATACTGCACAAAGGTTGGTGGGAGGTTGGTGCAGTTAGTTTAGCCTCTGATTGCTTCAGACAATGGATATTTCGAGGCAGGGGGGTAACATGGGTTTTGTACAAAACCCTGCCAAACCTGTGTGGCGCTTTTTCGGATTCAGAGCAATTCTGGGAGCCTTACTGCATTAATATAAATTGCTTTCTCTAAATCCTTTGTCTTTATTGAACAGAGCACTGTATCAGGAACATGAATTGGGAAGACATGAATTGGGGTCAATTCCATTTCAATTACAGTCAATTCAGAAAGAAAACCAAATTCAAATTTAAAATTTTCCGAATTGAAAAGCATTCAATGTTATTGGAATTTCAGTGTACTTTCTGCATTGACTAATTGAAATGGTATTGACCCCAACCCTGATGTAATGTTTGAATAGAGAGTCGGTGATGACACTGAGGGGCTTCGTTCTAATAGTACTTCACACACCTACTGTACAACACATTAGATCCCAATGATCCCCTCAATGAAATACTACAGCACTCTGAGGCCTCTCTCTCTGCACAGGGCCTGTTCTGTCCAACACTACCAGGCAAAGAGAAGCCAAAAACACCACATTATAATGCAACTTTGTGAAACCCACTGCCTCGATGAAAAGGAAAGATTAAATAAAAAAACACTAGGAGTGTCAATGAATCAATTCTACACAGGCAGGCTGGAAACAGACACCCCAAATAAAAACATCCAGGAGGGTGTTGCTACCTTATTTCACCAGAGGGATGTCCATCTCGGCATTTGAAATTGCACCCTATTCGCTATAGGAAGAAAGTACTGCACTACAGAGCCTTCAGAAGGTATTCACACCCCTTGACTTTTCCACATTTTGTTGTGTTACAAAGTGAGACTAAAATGAATTTCATTGCCATTTTTTGTCTACAATCTACACAAAATACTCTGCAATGTCAAAGTGGAAGAAAAAATTCTAACATTTGTAAAAAAGATATTAAATATAAAACACTAATATATCTTGATTAGATAAGTATTCATCCCCGAGTTAATACATGTTAGAAACACTTTTGGCAGTGATTAAAGAGTTTTTCTGGAGAAGTCTCTAAGAGCTTTTTCACACTTGGATTGGGCAACATTTGCCCATTATTCTTCAAGCTCTATCAAATTGATCACCCAAACATTTTCAGGTCTTGCCATATATTTTCAAGCAGATTTAAGTCAAAACTGTAATTCGGCCACTCAGGAACATTCACTGTCTTCTTGGTAAGCAACTCCAGTGTAGATTTGGCCTTGTGATTTAGGTTATTGTCCTGCTGACAGGTGAATTCATCTCCCATTGTCTGGTGAAAAGAACCAGGTTTTCCTCTAGGACATTGCCTGTGCTTAGCTCCACTCTGTTTTTTATCATGAGTACAAACATACCCATAACATGATGCAGCCACATCAATGCTTGAAAATATGAAGAGTGGTACTCAGTAATGTGTTGTATTGATTTGCCCCAAACGTACTATTTTGTATTCAGGATAAAAACTTAATTGCTTTGAATTTTTTTGTTGTTGTTGCAGTTTTACTTTAGTGCCTTGTTGCAAACAGGATGCATGTTTTGGAATATTTTTATTCTGTACAGGCTTCCTTTTTTCTCTGTCAATTAGGTTAGTATTGTGGAGTAACTACAATGTTGTTGATCCATCCTCAGTTTTCTCCTATCACAGCCATTAAACTCTGTTTTAAAGTCACCATTGGCCTCATGGTGACTGAGTTAGGAAGGCCAAATGTATTTTTGTAGAGACTGGGTGTATTGACACACCATCCAAAGTGTAATTAATAACTTCACCATGATCAAAAGGATATTCAAGGTATGTTTTTTATTTTTACCCATCTACCAATAGGTGTTTGAAATTCACTGCTCAACTGAGGGACCTTAAAGATAATTGTATGTGTGGGGTACAGAGATGATGTAGTCATAAAAAATAAAACACTATTGTTGTACATATACTGAGTCCATGCAACTTACTATGTGACTTGTTAAGCAAATATTACTCCTGAACTTATTTAGGCTTGCCATAACAAATGGGTTGATTACTTACAGTAGACTCAAGACATTTCAGCTTTTCATTTTTTATTTATTTATAAACATTTCTAAAAACATTTCCACTTTGACATTATGGGGTATTATGTGTAGATAAGTGACACAAAATCTAAATTGAATCTATTTTAAACTCGGGCTGTAACACAACAAAATGTGGGAAAAGTCAAGTGGTGTGAATACTTTCTGAAGGCATTGTATGTTGGGTGCCATTTCAGACAGCCTTTGTCACGATATGGCCAGGGAGGGCCAAATAAACTAATTTACTGAACATGCTGGTCAGGGATAATCTCACAATGATTAACCATGATAGCAGGGAAATCAAAACATGAAGGCAAAAGGGCATACATAAACTCTCTGTCCCATCCAAATGAATCAAGGCTACAAGGAGCTTTGATGATTACAAGGAGGTCTGGGGCTGGTATAGTGATTTGGTTCGTTTACTTTGAGACAGTTCCATGTGTAGTAGAGGCACCAAATGCTATTGATTTGACATTCTTAATATGTCATCCTGCTGGAGTTGTTGTTGTAGAACTCAGGGCTCTGACCCAAATGGCACCCTATTCCCTACAAAGTGCACTACTTTTGACCAGAGCCATATGGACCCCCGTCAAAAAGTGCACTGTATAGGGAAAAGGAATAGGGTGCCATTTGGGACGCAGCCAGAATGATCCTCGACTGCATCTGGCTAATTCTAATGAAAACAGTACTTCATCATCTGTTGGCCAGCCAAGGGGGGAAATGTGAAGAAGGAGCTCAGCGCAGCACATGTTCAGAAAAGTTGATGCTGAGACAGTTACAAAGGGAATACACTGCCCCCTTCTGGTTTTGGAGAGAAGTGCAATATTCACAGCATTGTCTATGACTCAACCAGAGATACTGTACTGTACAGTAAAAACCTGAATTAATTTAAGCTACAGAAGTTATGTGCAGGGATGTTATACAGTAATATGTACTACTTCAAGGTAATATCACTTTTTTTAAGAAGCAACGAACGCATGCAATAATATATCGGAAGTGGACAGGAGTTATGTCCTTGCACTTTAATTTGCATACATCACAGTATTTACTCTTTACTTCAATATAACTAGAGGTGCGTTCAACAAGGGAAATAATTGGCTAACATATTCCATTTGTTTTGTGTTAGCCAACAGTCTGAGATGATAATGTGCAGCGAGCGTAAGTGTGTGTTCGGGTCTAAACTGCCATTAAAAATAATAAAGTGGCCATGTAGACTTTCTACTATATTTAGTAGGAATAGTTAAGTTGTTTTACATTTGAATATTGTCGCTAAAAAGTCACAGTAATCCTTACAAAAAGTAACTGTTTGATGTTTCACCTAACATTTTGGAATGCTCATTCAAATCGTTCAAGTGAAATTGTCACTCTGGCAACATGTTCGCTGCAAACAAGCCTTTGTTGAACTAGCCTCAGTATTAGATCAGGCCATGGCTTTATCACCCTGACAGACAATTCTCTACTCACAACTTTTTGAGGGTTTTGATCATTTGGTTGATGAGGGTCTCTTGAGTCTGTCTCCCATGACCTTGGCTCCTGTTCACTGGCTCCTGGCTCTCACTGGCCTTCAGCTTCTCAGGGCCGGGAGCGCTGGTGGGAACAATGACAATTATTTTTTACCCACCTTTTCTCCCCAAATTGCAATCTTCTCTCATTGCTGCAACTCCCCAAGGGCTCGGGAGAGTCTTATTTTACCTTTATTTAACTACGCAAGTCAGTTAAGAACAAATTCTTATTTTCAATGATGGCCTAGGAACAGTGGGTTAACTGCCTTGTTCAGGGTCAGATCGACAGATTTTTACCTTGTCAGCTCAGGGATTCGATCTTGCAACCTTTCGGTTACTAGTCCAACGCTCTAACCACTAGGCTACCTGAGTCATGCGATGAAGGTTGAGTCATGCGTTCTCCGAAACATGACCCGCCAAACCGCGATCCTTAACACCCACCTGCTTAACCCGGAAGCCAGCAGCACCAATGTGTAGGAGGAAACACATTTCAACTGACGACACTTAAATCCTCTCAGGGGAAACGTCACATTGAGCATGTTAACTTTCTTTCAACCAGACAGAGAGACCCCACTGACAAACTCACTTAATTGAACTAGGTTAAGTTAATCATAGTGGCATGTCCTATGTAGACTAATCCTATTAACAGTGCTCGACTTGGGCAGGAGCTCACCGGAGCTGAGTACCAGCACCTACCATGTTTTGCTGCTTGAGCTCCTGTTCAAAAGTTTGGGGTCACTTAGAAATGTCCTTGTTTTCCTTGAAAACATACATGAAATGAGTTGCAAAACGAATAGGAAATATAGTAAAGACTAGGTTATAAATAATGATTTTTTCTTTAAATAATAATTGTGTCCTTCAAACTTTGCTTTCGTCAAAGAATCCTCCAGTTGCAGCAATTACAGCCTTGCAGACCTTTTGCATTCTAGTTGTCAATTTGTTGAGGTAATCTGAAGATATTTCACCCCATGCCTCCTGAAGCACCTCCCACAAGTTGGATTGGTTTGATGGGTACTTCTTACGTACCATACGGTCAAGCTGCTTCCACAACAACTCACTAGGGTTGAGATCTGGTGACTGCAGGCCACTCCATTATAGACAGAATACCAGCTGACTGCTTCTTCCCTAAATAGTTCTTGCATAGTTTGGAGCTGTGCTTTGGGTCATTGTCCTGTTGTAGGAGAAAATTGGCTCCAATTAAGCGCCGTCCACTGGGTATGGCATGGCGTTGCAAAATGGAGTGATAGCCTTCCTTCTTCAAGATCCATTTTACCCTGTTCAAATCTCCCACTTTACCACCACCAAAGCACCCCCAGACCATCCCATTGCCTCCACCATACTTGACAGATGGCATCAAGCACTCCTTCAGCATCTTTTCATTTTTTCTGCGTCTCGCGAAAGTTCTTTTTTGTGATCGGAACACCTAAAAACTTAGAATAGTCTGTCCATAACACTTTTTAACAATCTTCCTCTGTCCAGTGTCTGTGTTCTTTTGCCTATCTTTTTTTTTATTGGCCAGTCTGAGATATGGATTTTTCGTTGCAACTCTGCCTAGAAGGCCAGCATCCCGGAGTCGCTGAGACTGGTGTTTTGCGGGTACTATTTAATGAAGCTGCAAGTTGAGGACTTGTGAGGCGTCTGTTCCTCAAACTTGACACTCAAATGTACTTGTCCTCTTGCTCAGTTGTCCACCGGGGCCTCCCACTCCTCTTTCTATTCTGGTTAGAGCCAGTTTGCGCTGCTCTGTGAAGAGATCTTCAGTTTCTTGGCAATTTCTCGCATGGAATAGCCTTCATTTCTCAGAACAAGGATAGACTGACGAGTTTCAAAATAAAGTTCTTTGTTTCTGGCCATTTTGAGCCTGTAATCGAACCCACAAATGCTGATGCTCCAGATACATGTAACAGTGTAGGTTCCGTCCCTCTCTTCGCCCCAACCTGGGCTCGAACCAGGGAACCTTGCACACATCAACAACTGACACCCACGAAGCATCGTTACCCATCGCGCCACAAAAGCCGCGGCACTGTTACATTGATGCTGTTGACCCGGATCATTGGTTGCTGAGGAAAAGGAGGAGGTCAAAAGGGGGGTGAGTGTAACCGATGTGAAATGGCTAGTTAGTTAGCGGTGGTGCGCGCTAACAGCGTTTCAATCGGTGACATCACTCGCTCTGAGACCTGAAGTGGTTGTTCCCCTTGCAAGGGCCGCGGCTTTTGTGGCGCGATGGGTAACGATGCTTCGTGGGTGTCAGTTGTTGATGTGTGCAAGGGTCCCTGGTTCGAGTCCGGGTTGGGGCGAAGAGAGGGACGGAACCTACACTGTTACATACACAACTAGTCTAAAGGCGGACAGTTTTATTGCTTCTTTAAATCAGAACAACAGTTTTCAGCTGTGCTAACATAATTGCAAAAAGGTTTTCTAATGATCAATTAGTCTTTTAAAATGATAAACTTGGATTAGCTAACACAACGTACCATTGGAACACAGGAGTGATGGTTGCTGATAATGGGCCTCTGTACGCCTATGTAGATATTCCATTAGAAATCAGCCATTTCCAGCTACAATAGTCATTAACAACATTAACAATGTCTACACTGTATTTCTGATCAATTTGATGTTATTTTAATGCACAAGGAATTTTCTTTTCTTTCAAAAACAAGAATATTTCGAAGTGACCCCAAACTTTTGAACGGTAGTGTAAATATAAAGAATACTGGCACCGAAAATGAGTACAGGCACCGGCATTCTCATGGCAAGGCCGTTTCAAGCGGCCCAACCCCGACTGAGAGCGGATCTATATTCACGGCAATTAAAGCTGTGACTCATATGTCACTGCCCACCAGAACACTAATTTCTACAGTAGCTGAAAGTAGCGCTTCCTTTCTTTCCACTGTACCACATTATGTATTACTCAATGCATCCATCTCTCTGTGAGTGGGTTTGTTGTTGTGTTGTCAAACCATGTTTGATTGACAGGTTTCACTACTGTGCGTCACTCCACTCCAGGGCACTTAGTAAAAACATCCCACGCTGCTTTTCACTTGTATACCTATTTTTTCTTGCTTAAACGTTTGTCAAAGTTAAAGTAAAATGTTATGAATATTTTTTTAAATATTGTTCTTCTTCCACTATGGAGAGGTCTATTTCTTAAACATTCTGTGAATTCATTAGTACAAAGCAAGATCTACATGCACTTAGCTTTTTGGCTTAGGGAGTGAGTGAGAGCTTTGGCGAAAAGGTCCGCAGCTCGAATTCTGAGCTTAATCAGTTTAATGGATGAGATGGAGAGATCTAATGACCGCCCTCCTTGCATCAGTAAACACTGGAAAGGTATAAAATAGTGGTGCAGCTGCGCTCTTCCCCCCCTCGCCTCTCTCTCTCCATTTGGTTATTTACTACATGGAGAAACATTTTTTTTTGTTTTTTGTTTTTTTTAACTGGATGCTACAGAAAGCATCCCCCTCTACTTAGGTTCATAAACATGTAACTTAAATCATTTCTTGCGACACTAGTCTGGCTATGAAAACAATTAGCTACTAACATCTGCTGGTATCTAGAAAAAGCGCAGTGATCCCATTTTCTTCTTCACAAACTTCTATGGGCGGTTTCCCAGACACGGATTAAGCCTAGTCCTGGACTAAAAACTATTTCCGATGAAGATTTCCCATTGAACTTGTTTTTTAATCCAGGACTGGGCTTAATCTGTGTCCGGGAAACCACTCCTACTGTTAAATTGACAATTTTCTTATGTTAACTTTTTATTTAAAATGATGATCCTTGAGAACTGTATGCTGCTATCTGGCTGTCCTTGATTCATTTATAAAGTAGTCTAGCCAGAAAAGGATATCGGTTTTGCATAGGGTGTTGTTATCTAGCTGTAAGATACTTACACTTTGCTATCTGCCTGGAAAGGGTTCCGGGCAACCATTTTCTTTGGCCGGAGAAATATATTTTGATAGGAGTTCATGAAATCATTATGGGCCTCTTCAGTTGATTGGTATCTGTTGCTGTAAAAACAAGTTTATCAAAGGAGTAAACAACAAACTGATTAAATGTGATGATGTGATTTAGAGTGCAAGAGCTATTCTGAATCATGATGATTTTTTTAAAAAGTGCCCATGGTAGCCTACAATATTGATATTGTAGGCATCTGTTGGTATTTTAGAAACCACCACATTAAATACAGTCTCCGATGTACACTGTCACTGACTGATATGAATAAACTGAAACTGAAAGAAGCTTAATTCATTAAAGGTAGAGTAGAGAGTCATAGGCCTACCTGTCTCTGAGTCTAAGCCCGTGGATTCTGCACAAAGCCTTCAAATTAGTGTAATCTATCCCCAGGAATTTCTGATCATCTGATGAGAGATACATGAATAAAGGTTGGCGTAATAAATGTGGCACTTAATAAATCAACAGCAACTTCACTTGGCAGGCAGTTGATCCATTTTTTTGTAGTTAGCTACGACAATATTCTTAGAAGGTAACACTTTTTTTTTCAAGGTCATCACCACATTGTTGTAGGAAGGACGTGATGCTACACCTACAGTAAGTAGCTAGCTACAAAGTGTAATTTTTGTGCGCACAATGAATCAACATGATAGCTCTATTAAGTTAGCCGCCGATGCTAGCATGATAGCTAGCTACTGCAACATTGTTTCTCTTTTGACCACCTAAAAGAAGCAAAACATACCCGTGCGCAGCAAACCAGAGGGATGAAGCTGCATTTCCCTAGGGATAAAATAATAGATTTGGGGTAAAGAAGATAAAGAAAACGAAATAACAAAATACCCCTGACAACCCACAGCTCAGTGTCCCCCAAGCTTTGAAAAGATACTACTGACATGTGTTTGGCTAGCTTCCTCTCACCATGGTAACACCCTCACAGGTTGGAACAGCCTGGTCTCAGACTAGACGTAACATAGTAAACGTAAATATGGTATTAGTATGATATGTAACGTTTGGAATGGTTACATAAGACAGATGGTTACTTAAGGCAACCCAAAGGTTGCGAGTTTGAGTATCATCACAGACAACTTTAGCATTTTAGGTAATTAGCTACTTTGCAACTACGAGCATGTTGGTTAACTCTTCCCCTAAACCTAACCTTAACTCTTTTAGATAATCCTTCCCCAAACCATAACCATTTCAGCTAACCCTTATCGTAACCATTTAACATAACTCCTAAACTTAACCCTAATCATTGACCCTAACCTCCTAGCTAACGTTAGCCACCTAGCTACGTAGCTAGAATTTGTAACATGTCATACGTTTTGAAAATTCCAATAAAATAAAATTGTATTTGTCACATGCACCGAATACAATAGTGAAATGCTTACTTACAAGCCCTTAACCAACAATGCTTTAAAAAAGTGTTTAGTAAAAAATGTAAAATAAAAGTAACAAATAATTAAACAGCAGCAGTAAAATAACAATAGCGAGGCTATATACAGTGGTTACCGGTACAGAATCAATGTGCGGGGGCACCGGTTAGTCAAGGTAATTGAGGTAATATGTACATGTTGTACATGTAGGTAGAGTTAAAGTGACTATGCATAGATAATAAACAGAGAGTAGCAGCAGTGTAAAAGAGGGGTCTGGGTAGCCCTTTGATTAGCTGTTCAGGAGTCTTATAGCTTTGGGGTAGAAGCTGTTAAGAAGTCTTTTGGACCTAGACTTGGCACTCCGGTACCGCTTGCCGTGCGGTAGCAGAGAGAATAGTCTATGACTAGGGTGGCTGGAGTCTTTGACAATTTTTAGAACCTTCCTTTGGCACCGCCTGGTATAGAGTTCCTGGATGGCAGGAAGCTTAGCCCCAGTGATGTACTGGGCCGTACACACTACCCTCTGTAGTGCCTTGCGATTGGAGGCCGAGCAGTGGCCATACCAGTCAGTGATGCAACCAGTCAGGATGCTCTCGATGGTGCAGCTGTAGAACCTTTTGAAAATCTGAGGACCCATGCCAAAACTTTTCAGTCTCCTGAGGGGGAATAGGCTTTGTTGTGCCCTATTCACAACTGTCTTAATGTGTTTGGACCATGATGGTTTGTTGCTGATGTGGACACCAAGGAACTTGAAGCTCTCAACGTGCTCCACTGCAGCCCTGTCGATGAGAATGGGGGTGTGCTCGGTCCTCCTTTTCCTGTAGTCCACAATTATCTCCTTTGTCTTGGTCACGTTGAGGGAGAGGTTGTTGTCCTGGCACCACACGGCCAGGTCTCTCACCTCTTCCCTATATGCTGTCTCATCGTTGTTGGTGACACTGTTATGTCATCAGCAAACTTGATGATGGTGTTGGAGTTGTGCCTGGCCATGCAGTCATGAGTGAACGGGGAGTACAGAAGGGGACTGAGCACGCACCCCTGAGGGGCCCCCATGTTGAGGATGTGTTGTTACCTACCCCTACCACCTGGGGGGCGGCCCATCAGGAAGTCCAGGATCCAGATGCAGAGGGAGGTGTTCAGTCCCATGCTCCTTAGCTTAGTGATGAGCTTTGAGGGCACTATGGTGTTGAATGCTGAACTGTAGTCAATAAATAGTATTCTCACATAGGTGTTAATTTTGTCCATGTGGGAAAGGGCAGTGTTGAGTGCAATAGAGATTATGCAAATTGGAGTGGTGTTGATGTGAGCCATGACCAGCCTTTCAAAGCACTTCATGGCTACATGAAGACTACGGGTCGGTAGTCATTTAGGCAGGTTATCTTAGTGTTCTTGGACACAGGGACTATGGTGGTCTGCTTGAAACATGTTGTATTACAGACTCATTCAGGGACAGGTTGAAAATGTCAGTGAAGACACTTGCCAGTTGGTCAGCGCATGCTCAGAGTACACGTCCTGGTAATCTGTCTGGCCCTGCGGCCCTGTGAATGTTGACCTGTTTAAAGGTTTTACTTACATCGGCTATGGAGAGCGTGATCACACAGTCGCCCGAAACAGCTGATACTCGCATGCATGCTTCGGTGTTTCTTGCCTTGAAGCGAGCATAGAGGTAATTTAGCTCGTCTGGTACTTATGTGTCACTGGGCAGCTCGCGGCTGTGCTTCCCTTTGTGTCTATAATAGTTTGCAAGCCCTGCCACATCCGACGAGCATCGGAGCCGGTGTAGTACGATGATTCAATCTTAGTCCTGTATTGCCGCTTTGCCTGTTTGATGGTTCGTCGGAGGGCATAGCGGGATTTCTTATAAGCTTCCGGGTTAGAGTCCCGCTCCTTGAAAGCGGCAGCTCTACCCTTCAGCTCAGTGCAAATATTGCCTGTAATCCATAGCTTCTGGTTGGGGTACGTACGGTCACTGTGGGGACGATGTCATCGATGCACTTATTGATGAGGCCATTGAGGAGTGGTGTACTCCTCAATGGCATCAGAAGAGTCCCGGAACATATTCCAGTCTGTGCTAGCAAAACAGTCCTGTAGCTTAGCATCTGCTTCATCTGACCACAAATAACGCGAAAAAACATACACAATAGCACAATTGGTTACGGGATAGTAAAACGGCATCCATCTCCTTCAGCGCCACTCTTCCTATCATACGACATGGGTGTTGGATGTCGACAAATTAATACATACCATACAAAACGTACCCTATCATACTAAACGTAGTCTCTCGGATTTACATACAGAATAATATGAAATGCTCTGAGACCAAGTTGCAGCGAACCTTAGGTATTTTTCTTAAAACTGCATTGTTGGTTAAGGGCTTGTAAGTAAGCATTTCACTGTAAGGTCTACAGCTGTTGTATTTGGCGCATGTAACAAAGACAATTTGATTTGATTTGACCTCAACAGTATTTTATGGCAGGTTCTTAGTTCTGGAACCAAACAGTGCATCAAAACTCAGTTGAGATGCTTGAACATGGAAGAATACCCCGCAGCCCTTCTAAAACTAAATGCAAAACAATGGCACATTTTATAATAGGCCTACTAAAGTAGCTTACAGTAACATTACACTTTTTGGTGCATGGGTCTGTGCAGAAGGCAAATAGTGGCCTATAAATTGTGGGCATACTGTTGGCAGTAACTTGGTTTGAACTTTAAAAGATTGGTGCACTGTAGCATATTGTATTTGTTTACCTGCGTCACATTCACCTAGGAGACACTAAAGTAAACCCCTCATTGGCAAGTATAGCTTGTGGCTTGTGTGGTTTAATTAAGTAAGTGATATCTAAGTTTATGGGCCAATTGACGCACTGAGCTCCTGTATGTCTATCTGCCAGTTCTTTATCTACCCTACTGAATGCCTGCCTGGCTGTGGACCACGTAATTGATGGTTCACAAGAGGAATGGACATTATCATAGCTGCGGGAAGTAGGGGTGCTGAGGGTGCTGCAGCACGCCCTAAAAAAATCTGATTAATAAAAATACAAAAATTCACAAGAGTATTGCACTGGGCGTTTTCTAGTCCTTTATTAGTGTGCAGATATAGCCGTCTGTAGCGTGGGCGCAAAACAAATTCTGCATATATCATATCGTCATCAATAGATATAGGCCTAATACCTTAACCTCTGATGAAATACACTGGGACAACTTCTTGAGTCTGGCAGATAGTCTGTATTGTACTTTCAGTGTTCAGAGATTATCCTGATTCCCACCCCCACCTCGGTGGTGACTTACAAAGCCAATTTGTTCTTATTATGATAGCTGGCAATGGACTTACACACCCTGCCAGGCCGGCCCCTAAAGTGGGGGCTGCTTGCCTCAGAGGGGGTATTAGTGTTCTATATTAGTAGATATAACAGCATCAGAGGCCTAATTCCATCAGAGGTCCGCAGGTTATGGGGACAGCAACCTAGAGGACTGTTTAGCTGCTGCTGAGCATGACATAGAGAAACAGAGAGAGAAGAGAACAGAAGGGAAAAGGCTTGGAGGGGAACTCACTACCACCACCTCTGTCCACAGCAGAGTCTGTTAGCTACCCAGCTATGTTCGGCAAATTGAAGAGGATGTTTATCCCCCAACCCCCAGCAGCCCCGGTATCTGCTCCAGCCGCGGTCTCTGCTGGAGCCCCGGCCTCTGCCTCAGCCGCGGCCTCTGCCCCAGCCACGTTCCCTGCCGCTACCGCGGCCCCTGCCCCAGGCGCGGCCCCTGCTCCAGCCCCGGCCACAGCCCCAGCTCCTGCACCTGCTAAGGTAAGATACCACAGGTTCATCCCAATACTGTAGCAGCATTAGGCTGTTCCACTGTGTTATACGCAGCATGCTAACAACATATTGTAGGCTAGTGTAGCTGAATGATTATCACTGTCCAATGATGCTTGGACAAAGTAATGCTTATGTTAATAATGGTTATCCTCCATTTTTTTTGTGCAATATTTTTTTTCCTGTCTTTTTCATTTCTGTTTCCTCGTCACATTTTGTAAGGACAAACAACGGCTAACATTGAGAAATATCAAGCAATTTCATTTTGCATTATCATGTTTTTGCTATGAGATTTGCACTCTGGATTCCAATGCTTTACTTGTAGCAAACAATTCTTCTCCATTCTCCATGTGTTTCTATTCTTCAGGCAAAAAAACTATTGAATCATGATTGTTGTTTTTTTCTTTAATTTGTCCCATATCAATTGTTCATTACTTAAAGGCATATTCAAATTCATTGCATTATGATTAGACCTTAATTTGAAACTGTCTATCACGAGTAGTGTTTTGTTGCGGAATGGTAGATCTACTCCCTCTGTTGGAAATTGTCTTCTAAATTAAAATGTCCTCTAATCACCATGACTTGAATAATAAAGATGCGAGTTTGACTTTGAGGCAATGTTACTCATCTCAGCCAGAACATAAGCCTGCAGATAAAGAAAATGGGGCCAAGAAAGAGGACAAACCAGCAGGTAAAGAGACTTGACTGTTGGCTCATTCCTGCTGCTTCTCATTGCTTAGAGCTAGCTACTGAAAGTTTTGGATCATGTTAATGCTTGATTAAATATAGTTGGAGCTTTTTACTGTCCTTGTAAGGCAAGCCGTTACTGACAAGGTACAAGCAAACAAAAACACAACTTATTTCAAAATCCTGATTGGTGTGCTATATGTTTTAATTTACTGTGAGGCTGAGGTGGGTGCATGTCTTGGCTGGTTAGCTATTGTATATAGCTAACCAGATATAGACAGCTAAACTGTTTGTTTATACTTTAAGTGGAGCAGCGAGGTGAGCAAGAAGTTAAAGCTATGCAGGTCAATGGTCACATTGGTTCATCTGCATTAATGCATTAGCGTCCAGTCTGTTACTGTAGCAGATGCCCAAGATTCACAAGACTGGTCACAGAGAAGACCCCCCATGTCCCCCATCTCCTTTCTGTTGTGACCATGCAGGAAACTACTTAGGAAGCTCCTCACAAAGGCTCATACACCCCAAAATGTCATGTGTAGATATTTCTGTGGCAGATGAAATAGTTGATAGTTATTTTATGAATTTCTCTTAAATAAAGACATCATTATGCCTCTTAGACCTGGTATATATTGTTTGTTTTTCTGGTTTTCTTTGTACACCTTGAATGAAACTGCCATCCCCGCCTGTCTTTGCAGAGACTGCACATGACCCAGCCCCGGCCCCGGCCCCAGCCGCTGCCCCGGCCCCAGCACCTGCTGCGGCTCCAGCTGCAGCCCCAACCGCTACCCCAGCCAACCCTGGCCAGGAGGGAGCAGAGGGGTAAGTGCAGTACCTTGTGTTCATTCTCCATTAGTCTCTACTGACATTTATAGCTGGAGATTTGGTTATGGCTGGCTAGAGTAACTCTCAATAGAAGGCTCTCTTCAACTTCCTACACTAGCACTTACAGTAAATATTGATAACACCCTTAAGGAGAAGAGTGTGAGTGAAAGTAACCTACTCACCTTCTCTTGAACCACACAATGGGAGGTTGACCGAATTTGAACCCCTTCCAAAATGGCCACCTCCCAAGAGATCTTAACACCAAATCAGTATCAAATTAATAATCTAATCAAGGCTGACACAGAGAGTGGAGAAGATCTCTCAGTCCGTGTGAGACAAACACACGCATGATCTATAGGATCTATATCCCACAGCAAAGAAACATGCAGATTAAAGGAGAGAGAGAGGAGCTGAAACGAGATAAGAAGATTAGCTGATCGAAGCTCACTGGAGCAGCTTATGGTTAGCGAGGCTATGAAACAAAAAAATGAAAACAAATCCAGTATTAACGTCATGGCGATCCCTTTAGCCAAGGTGATCCCTTTAGTCATGTTGATGCAACTGCAGTTTGATTGTTTTTCAGTAGCTGAACAAATTCAAATCAAGTAAAGACTAGTTAGCTTGTTTTGACAGCATAGCCTAGCTAACTAGTTGAGATATAGCCAACGTTTGGCTTCGGGGCAGTAGAAAAGTATGAATAGAGTTAAGGTAAAACAATTAAATACCATGGCCCTGCACACTAATATTGCTTGTTAAAGGGTAATCCACCCAAAAACTCTCTTTTGGTATTTTTTTCATTATACCACTGTTCAGTCCCAAATGTTTTGCATGTCAGCAGTCAAGTTTTCAAGAAATTGGACTTTCAAGAAGCATGTGGCGGTGACACTTGGTTCTTGAAAGTCCAATATCTTGAAAACTTGACTGCTGACACGCAAACATGTTGGGACTGTATCAACAGTGGACTAAGGAAAAATAACAAAATATCAGTTTTGAGTGTCATTTCACTTTAAAGCCAAACCCAAAATGTTGCATTTTATACTGATCAAAAATATAAAAACACAACAAGAGATCGCTATGTGCACAGGTAAGTTCAGGGATATTGTCTCTGCGTATTGAAACAGGTCAGATCAGGGAAAATGTCTCTGCGTATTGAAACAGGTCAGATCAGGGATATTGTCTCTGCGTATTGAAACAGGTAAGATCAGGGATATTGTCGCTGTGTATTGAAACAGGTAAGATCAGGGATATTGTCTCTGTGTATTGAAACAGGTAAGATCAGGGATATTGCCTCTGTGTATTAAAACAGGTAAGTTCAGGGATATTGTCTCTGTGTATTGAAACAGGTCAGATCAAGGATATTGTCTCTGCGTATTGAAACAGGTAAGATCAGGGATATTGTCTCTGCGTATTGAAACAGGTTGGAATTGTGGTGAAATGGAAGAGGAAAGACTATATAATTATTGTGACCTCGAAGAAATAGAGAATGAAACTAATTTTATCCTCTATTGCCCTTTCTACCACGATATACACTTGCTCTTATTCCAGAAAGCACACCAGATATACCCTGGCATTATGTGGCTGAGTGATGAGGAGAAATTGAAATGTTTTTTGTCCATTGTGTATTACCGTTTGCGGAATATTTAGATAAAGCCTGGAATAAAAGAAAAAGGGCTACCTATAATTCAATAGTAAAAATATTTAGCTTCTATGTGGTAAATGGTGTGTGTATATAGATTGTGTATAGGCTTGTCTACCATGTGAATCTTCTCTTTGTGTCAGACTGGGTTCAAGTGACTTCTGTTTATTTTTTTCTGTATTTATTGGTCTGTATATGGTATGTTTGTATGTATGTATGTATATTATTGTACTGCTCTAGGGGTGTAGTTATTGTTTGGATAACCTTATTTACTATTATGTATTGATGTATTGTATTTTTTCCACTCTTTATGTGATGTGTAATGCAGCGAATGTCGGAAGAAAAATGATCATTTAATTACCATAGTGAATTTTTGTAATGTTTGTTCATGTGTCAATTAATCCCTTAAGGGATGGGTTGCCAACTGGTGATTTGACACGAAAATAAAATATCATTCATTCATTCATCATTCAAAAGATATTACTGAGTTACAGTTCATATAAGGAAATCAGTCAATTGAAATACATTCATTAGGCTCTAATCTATGGATTTCACATGACTGGGAAAACATATATGCATTTGTTGGTCACAGATACCTTAAAAAAAGGTAGGGGCAGGTCAGAAAACCTGTTAGTATCTGGTGTGACCACCATTGGCCTCATGCAGCGCGACACATCTCCTTAACATGGAGTTGATCAAGTTGTTGATTGTGGCCTGTGGAATGTTGTCCCACTCCTCATTAATGGCTGCGTGAAGTTGCTGGATATTGGCGGGAACTGGAACACACATCAATCCAGAGCATCCCAAACATGCTCAATGGGTGACATGTCTGGTGAGTATGCAGGCCAAGAACTGGGGCACTTTCATTTTCATTTTATTATTTTTATTTTTTTCACCCCTTTTTTCTCCCCAATTTCGTGGTATCCAATTGGTAGTAGTTACAGTCTTGTCTCATCGCTGCAACTCCCGTACGTACTCGGAAGAGGCGAAGGTCGAGAGCCATGCGTCCTCCGAAACACAACCCAACCAAGCCGCACTGCTTCTTGACACAATACTCATCCAACCCAGAAGCCAGCCGCACCAATGTGTCGGAGGAAACACCTTACACCTGGCGACCGTGTCAGCGTGCATTGCGCCCGGCCCGCCACAGGAGTCGCTAGTGAGACAAGGACATCCCTGCTGGCCAAACCCTCCCTAACCCGGACGACGCTGGGTCAATTGTGCACCGCCCCATAGGCCTCCCGGTTGTGGCCGGCTGCGACAGAGCCTGGACTCGAACCCAGAATCTCTAGTGGCACAGCTAGCACTGCGATGCAGTGCCTTAGACCACTGCACCACTCGGGAGGCCCAGAACTGGGACATTTTCAGCTTCTAGGAATTATGTACAGATCCTTGTGACATGGGGCTGTGCATTATCATGCTGAAACATGAGGTGATGGTGGCCGATGAATGGCATGACAATGGGCCTCAGGATCTCATCACGATATCTCTGTACATTCAAATTGCCATCAATATAATGCAATTAAGTTTGTTGTCCGTAGCTTATACCTGCCCATACCGTAACCCAGGGGTGGGCAACCTTTTGGCTCAATGGCCACATTGAGGTTTTGAAACCAAGTACTATATGTGTGACAAAACATGTGAAGCCTTTATTCATTTGCAAATTGACATGGAACTACTAGTGTACTGTAGGTGTACATATGCTTGCAGAACAATTATACCCTTGCACCATCACTACCTTTGTTTTTGTGAACAGATTTTTCAGACGTTTTTCACAAAATGTATATAATTTATAACTACAAAGACACAGTCAAACACACACACAGATCCTGCATTTCTACCCTTATAAAGTACAATCAAACTTAGTCACAATATGCAAACTTAAAAATGTATATACTGTATATTTCATGACTGGAGACATGCAACATGTAACAGCAGATGTGTAAAAAAAACTATTCTCAAATTTGAGTGAAACATATGGTAAGGGCATCCGTTTCATTTGGAATGGCCTGTTTTTAATGCATATTAAGGAACAATTCTCATCTCCATTGTGAGCCGTACTTACAGTTATCCAATCACCTCAGCCCAAATCTGACTGATTACATATTACCTGTATCCAAGTGCATTGCTGGATAATTCTCACTGCGTAACCATCACCATGAAAAAGCATAATCCTTGCCTACCCCAGTCACGAGTCTTAATGTGAACAATGGGTCTGGTCACCTCGCTTGGCAATGGCATCAAAGTCTGGTGTCATCTTTGATGTAGAGATTCTCAGAACAGCTGACAAGTGGTAATTTGTTAAATTTGACCTGTGACGGGATTTGTTGTAATTCATGACTGAGAACGTTTGTTCACACACATATGTGGACCTGAATAAAACAAGCATCCTTTGGGCGTGTTTCATTCAGTGAGCCATAGAACTGGGCTATTGTTGCTGTTTTGTACTTCTCCAAAGCACTGTCACATTGGATGTCGATGAGCTCCAATTGTGTGTCTGGTGGTGCTTTCTCACTGTCGAAAGACAGGGGGCATGAAACAAGCTCCAGCTCAGTCTCAGTCTTGGAGAAGTCTGAGAAGCGGCGGGAAAACTCAGCATGCAGGTCGATCAAAGTGCTACTGTATGTCTCAGTGCTGCACTGCGATGTGGGCGCGTTCAGTACGGCCAGTGTCGGAAAATGAGCAAGAGACCGGCTGCTCATTTGTCTGGAGAACAACATAAGCTTTCACATTGGAAAACAGTTCATGCACAAAAACACCATTTGCCTGCAGTTTCACATTTAGATCGTTCAGATGCCCAAACATGTCCACACCAAAAGCAAAGTCGCCCAGCCAGTCTGTGTTTTTCAACTCGGACAAGTCGTCAGGAACATACCTATCTCCTCTGTTGAATCTTGTTATGTTCATACAAATATTTACACATGTTAAGTTTGCTGAAAATAAATGCAGTTGACAGTGAGAGGACGTTTCTTTTTTTGCTGAGTTTTATATATATATTCTTTAGAATATTTCTTCCACTTTGACAGAGTATTTTGTGTAAATTGTTGACAAAAAATGACTTAAATCCATTTTAATCCCACTTTGTAACACAACAAAATGTGGAAAATGTCAAGGGGTGTGAATACTTCTGAAGGCACTGTAATTTAGAATGTCTACATAAATAAAGCAATTTCATTGTTCTCATATTACTCTGTAGACTACTGACCTATTGAAAGCTTCATCTGACATATCACCATGCTGTACATCTGCCTGTAGTTATTGAAATCAACCTGCAGGAGGTTTGTTTGTTGTTGCGGGAGACAACTGCTGGCAAGGTTCTGACAGATATGTGTCTTGGTGGCAAGGACACACCCAGGAAACACCCACATCAAACCACACCCCCAAGCCAACTCATGGTAGGCACAGATAGAACAATGAGATCAGTTATAAACATATTTGGCTTCTGTCATGGCGTCAGCATTTCTTGAGGAGCAAGCCAAAAAACGAGGCCAAATCAGCAGGTGCAGTTCTCTTTTAAAGCATAGGTGTAATGTGGTGTTTATTCCAGCAGAGGGAACACTTCCTTCGTTTATAGTGTTGGACCAACATGTTCAGTTGAAATTGAGCAAAACTGAGATATTGTCTGAGGTCCCAGATCTGTTTGTGCTCTGGCATGAGTTGGCACAAAAAGACTGCCACTCAGAATAAAAACTTGAGACAGAGTTGACACAGTTAACTTCCTGAAAGAGCTGTATTTTGAAATAATGATTCAATAAGGGAAATGTAATGGGGGTCTTATTCTGTAATGCAGTAATGGTGAAACTCACTGTCAAGTGATTTTATTTTCCTTTCCAGAGAAGAAGTTCCCCCTCCTCCACCACCTCCTATAGTGGTAAATAGGTACTCTGATGATCAGCTCCGGGTCATAGTGAAGAGGATGAGAGAGAGAACAGAAATATACAGAGAGAAGCTCATAGACCCACATGCATCATCACCTGAATTCAGCCCTCCAGTCAGTAAGTATCCACACTCAAGGTAGTCATAAGAAATATAGTGGATTCATTGGGAGTCATAAGGGATTCATACGAGTCATAAGGGATTCAAATACACAGTGGATACACACATTTAGTTTGTTCTTTATTTAGTTGTCCCCTGATAACCTGTTAGCTTTAGTACCGTTTTGTGTATAATATCTATCTGACTCCTTAGCTATATTTGTTGACTATGGGTTATCATAGGATGTAACTTTGTAATGTTTAAATTCTTTATTCTACTCAAGCTCCCATTTATCAAAAAAAGGATTATGAAATATTAATTAAAGAGAGGCTAATAAAAGAAGAGCAAGATAGGATAAAGAAAGAAGAGGAAGACTTAAAAAAGAAAGATGTGGCAGAGAAGAAAAAGCAGGAGATGGCGGAAAAGAAAGCGGCAGAGCAAAAAGCGAAAGATGACGCAAA
The DNA here is from genome assembly GCF_901001165.1 of Salmo trutta. Lineage (NCBI taxonomy): Eukaryota > Metazoa > Chordata > Actinopteri > Salmoniformes > Salmonidae > Salmo > Salmo trutta. The sequence goes on from NC_042958.1 coordinate 23,221,544, forward strand.
AGCATCGGAGCCTGTGGTCAAACCAACCTTTGGCCAGGAAGTTGCCGCCTTCCTTGACAGGAGGCTGAAACCTATTGAGGATGCGATGGACTCAGTGCTGCCATCCACCATAGATCCATTCTCAGGTACGTACTGTATGCCAACTTTGCTGCTGCTCTGGTAAACTGCTAACAACATGAAATTGTTTTGTAAATAATTGACCACGCAATACAATGCTGTATTGCATGTATGTTACTTTTCAGTGTTAATGCAGTAATAGTAAAGAGTTTGGATTCGGGCCTTGCAGCCTTGCACCGTAGCTTTTACATTGATTAATTATCTATCTCCCTCTATCCCCCTCTCTTGCTCTCTCTCTCTCTCCCTCCTGTCTCTCTCTCCTCATACTTTCTCCCATTCCTCCTCTCTCTGTAGATCGTGCGTACATCATGTGGCTCACTCTGGTGACTCTGGCCTTCAACTACAACACCTGGTTCATGACTGCTCGTCTGTGTTTTCCCTACCACACCCCGGAGTGGATCCCTTACTGGATAGCCATGGACCTTGTGGCTGATTTCATCTATCTCATTGATTCAATCTTCTTCCAGGCCCGCAAGCAGTTCGTCAAAGGAGGGGACGTCGTTGTAAGTCCCTCAGCTCTCCCTTTTTCTCCAGAGGAAGTAGGACTACTACTGTCCTTAAACTATGAGGGCATTTTGTGAGTGTTACAGTTTGAACACTTATGAACAATTAAATATGAAAAATAAATGGCCAAGATGACACTTCCAGCTCAATTTAAGCATACCTGCGTTGGATAGGTTTTGCAGCAGGGTATAAATGTATCAGTCTTTCCCATAGTCCAATGAAATCGCATAATTATATGTTAATAAGGTGTTTAGAAAGACCAGGTAGACTTCCCCACACAGGTAGACCCTTTCATTCTTCCGGTATACAAAATGAGACTTGTGTGCAGTGGACTGGCAGTAGTTGTATAAACAGGTATTCTGCATAAACATTGCTAAGGTAGATGTGATTTTGTCTTTAATGTTCTGTCTTTCAGAAAGACAGGATTATAACCAAAGCGTACTACAGAAACTCTGAGAGATTTAAGGTACTTCAAAGATGTAATTGTTTGTTATATACTGTCCATCATTTTTCATGGCTTAAACACAAACATCTAACATTTATATATTTGATTAAAAAACTTTTTTTTCTGCATGTCTTCAAGGCAGTGGCTTCAGTTACCACCTACTGTAACTTATTTGTCTCTTTCCTCAGATGGACATGATAGCAATGGCACCCATAGACTTGCTATGCTTCCATTTTGGATACAAATCCATCTTCAGATTCAATCGAATTATAAAGGTAAAGCATTTTCTGTTATGGTCAACTTATGCAAACTCATCTTATGCTGAAACAAGCATGACTCAACTGTTAACACTGATTCTACTGTTTTATGTTTGCTACTTTTTGATTTTATTTGACAATTTAACGATTTAAAATGCTTAAAAATGTTTCACCCCACAACAGATACATATACTAAATCCAGTCGAGGATAAACACAATAACGTAAAAAGACTGAAAGTCTTTATCGTGTTTATCCGCGACTGGATTTGGTATATGTATCTGTTGCGGGGTTGAACATTTTTAAGCATTTTAAATCGTTAAATTGTCAAATAAAATTAAAAAGTAGCAAACATAAAACAGTATGCCACTTTTGGGGTGTTAATTTTGAGGTCTTCTTTAGGTGGACACATTCTTTGAGTTCAGTGATCGTCTGGAGAGCCTCATGTCCAAGGCCTACATTTGGAGGTATGTCACTAACTTTACAACTTAAGTATGCCTATGTTTGGCCTAGAATCAATCCTTTATACTGTACCAACTCCAAATATGATGAAATCCGACATGACTGTCAGCGGTGAGCTGATGACCCTTCAATCAATCAATCAATCAAACAACCAATCAATCAATCAAATACAGTACATTTCTATATTCCTTTTTACAGCAACATTTACAGTACCAGTCAAAAGTTTGGACACAACTACTCATTCAAGGGTTTTTCTTTGTTTTTACTATTTTCTACATTGTAGAATAATAGTGAAGACAAAAAAACTATGAAATGACACATGGAATCGTGTAGTAACCAAAAAAGTGTTAAAACAAATCAAAATATATTTTATATTTGAGATTTTTCAAAGTAGACACCCTTTGCCTTGATGACAGCTCTGCACACTCTTGGTATTCTCTCAACCAGCTTCATGAGGTAGTCACCTGGAGTGCATTTCAATTAACATGTGTGGCTCTTCAAGTGCAGTTGCAAAAACCATCAAGTGCTATGATGAAGGAAAAGCAGTCAACAACTGCTCAGCATATGTGGGTACTCCTTCAAGACTGTTGGAAAAACATTCCTCATGAAGCCGGTTGAGAGAATGCCTAGAGTGTGCAAAGCTGTCATCAAGGCAAAGGGTGGCTACTTTGAAAAATCTCAAATATAACATACACTACCATTCAATAGTTTGGGGTCACTTAGAAATGTCCTTGTTTTTGAAAGAAAAGCTATTATTTTGTCCATTCAATTAACATCAAATTGATCAGAAATACAGTGTTGACATTGTTAATGTTGTAATCAGCACAACAATTTTCAGCTGTGTTAACATAATTGCAAAAGGGTTTTCTAATGATCAATTAGCCTTTTAAAATTATCAACTTGGATTAGCTAACACAACGTGCCGTTGGAACAGAGGAGTGATGGTTGCTGATAATGGGCCTCTGTACGCCTATATAGATATTTCATAAAAAATCTGCCGTTTCCAGCTACAGTACAGTACAATAGTCATTTACAACATGAACAATGTCTACACTGTATTTCTGATCAATTTGATGTTATTTTAATGGACAGAAAATTTTATTTTCTTTCAAAAACAAGGACATTTCTAAGTGACCCCAAACTGTTGAATGGTGGTGTATATTTTCATTTGTTTAACACTATTTTGGTTACTACATGATACCATATGTGTTCATAGTTTTGACATCTTCACTGTTATTCTACAATGTAAAAATAGTAAAAATAAAGAAAAACCCTTGAATGAGTAGGTGTGTCCAAACGTTTGACTAGTACTGTATCTTGAAGCGCTATACCCTTGCTTGCTGTGTTACAAGAGTGGTCCGCACCATTGGCTACCTGCTCTTCATGCTCCACCTCAATGCCTGTGCCTACTACGTGGCCTCGGCCTACCAGGGCATCGGCAAGACCACATGGGTCTACACTGGCAAAGGCAGCGCGTATGTACATTACACCAACTCAATTGTATATCTCCCGCTGTCAGTGCACACCTATGCAGAGCTCAAGTTATTGTTCAATGTTAGTTACTGCATGACCGTATCTACTGTATAACATTATTCATTTGCAACTTGTTCATTTGTCATATACTTTTGCCCTGTATATCCATGTCAATATTGTAAGGAAGTACTGTTCTAAAGGTATACACATTAGTAGAATGAGACCATGCATGTTACTTGTAGTTGATTATCTATATACATAATTTGGACATACTTTGGACTATGTATACTTTTTTTCTCTATTTGGACTGCCTTATGTATTTTTTTTTTTTTAGTTACCTGAGCAGTTTCTTCTATGCGGAGAAATCCCTGCTGATGATCGCAGAGTTGCCATTTCCCGACACCTTATTCGGCCAGTTGTTTCAGATGGCCAACTATTTTTTCGGCGCCTTCTTTTTGTCCATCTTTCTTGGCCAGGTAGTCTTCTTAGTGTGCTTGATTTTTGTCATATTTTTGTATTTTATTTTGTTTTGGTGTTTGACAATTTCCAGTTTTTCTCTTCAAATATGACCCCCCCAAAAGGATTTTCCCCCCAACAATTTGAACACTTTTCCCATCTCCTGTCATAACCTTAGATCCAGTGCCAGGGTGGTCAACAACACACAACCAAATGACCTAGCTACTGCGGAGCAGATAGACTAGCACCCCTCCTAACGCCAACCCCTCTCCACACACAGATACCTGTCTAATACCCCACTCCTCTCTACAGGTACTTGCGTTGTTACTATTACGCAGTCCGCAGTCTGATCAACATCGGTGGTCTTCCCGAGCCCCACACAGTCTTTGAGATTACCTTTCAGTTGTCAAACTTTTTCGTGGGTGTCTTCGTGTTCTCCAGTTTGATTGGACAGGTAACAGGAAGAGACATAGTCAGATATATCTCCCATTGGCTTTCCCATCAAGGATCTAAAGCTCCTATTGAATTAATCAAAGCCCCCCATTCCCCCCTGATTCATCTGGAAACCTTAACCTTAGCAGTGTTTCTTACACCACAACCTAGTCTCTGTCTTTGTCATAGCCATAGCATAGATGTCGTAGTGAATAACTGGGTGGGCGGTTCTCTTTCAATTATTCGTTTCAATATCTCACATGTGGAATTTACCTGAATCTCAACAGCAGGTTTTGCAGTTCTCATCTTCTGTGTTGGGTGACTTTACCGAAAGGAATGTTTTTGCTTCGGGTAAGAATTTGCTTTTCCACTTTTTCTTCCCTTTGTCTCCTGTGGCACACGGCAAGCTACTGAGCAACTGAGCAGTTCACCTCTGTGCTCCTGGAACCCATTCCCTTGTATTCGCTCTCAAGGAAGAGGAGGGGAATCCACTCTACCCCTGAGTGCCCTCTGTGACACGACTCCCCCCTCGACTCTCGTTCAAGCAGCTGGGGCAGGACAACAAATTGGCAGTCGCGCACAACCACTGTCCCTATGTTCCATTGTGTCAACACTGCCCATGTCAATAAAAAAAAGTATCTGCTGTATCCAGGCGGCATACCAAGGACACAGAGCAAAAATGAAATGAAAAGGCGACTCCAGCACCACTGGTGAGTGAGAGTCTACTGACCTGTGGGCTACTCGCCACAAGAGCAGGGAACTGGCGTGCATGCGCAGTCCAGCCCTGGGTCTGGTCCATGGTGACAAAGGGGTACAAACTGCAGTTTGTTATGAGACCACCCGTTTTCAACTGCATTTTGGAATCAGTGGTGATTGGCGACTCGGCATGCATACTAGAGCAGGAAATCTCCTCTCTATTAAGCAAAGCAGCTATCAGGGCAATACCAGCGGCATAGAGCCACCTCGGCTTCTACTCCCAGTACTTCCTGCTTCCCAAAAAAGCTGGAGGGGTAAACCACATTCTGGACCTACAGGGCCTCAACAGCTATCTGAAAATGTTCATGTTCCCATATGTTTACATTCAACATTCTGTCGGTTCACATCAGTCGACCTGTAGGACAGTTATTTTCACATAAGCATCCTGCCAGCACACAGGAGGTTTCTAAGGTTTGCTTTTCAAGGCACAGCTTACAAATACCTCGCTAGCTCTAGCTCCATAAACATTCCGCAAATGTATAGAGGCAGCTCAGTCAGAGTGAGGGAAGAAGGCTCATCCCTCATCTTGGTAGCCCCTCGATGGCCAGGCAAGCTTTGGGTAGCGGAGATCATTCTCCTACTGTACGACGAGCCCTGGCAACTCTCGATATGCAGGGATCTTTCCACCCTCACCCAGACACCATGGCCCACTGCGCCTGGCCCGTGAGAGGTTAAATTTGGATGCGACAGGCCTACAACTTGGAGTCATTGAGACTATCCAGAGTGCCAAGGCCCCTTCTACATGACAAGTAGTGCCTTTTTGAGAAGTGGTGTGACCAAAAACAGATAATTTCTTACCAATTCTCTGTATCCAAGGTTTTATGCTTTTTTGCAGTACCTTATTGACAGAGGGAAGGCATTCCCCACTGTTAAGGTCTATCTAGCTGCTATCTCGGCCTGTCATATAGGCTTTGACAATAACAGTGGGAAAACACCCCTTGTTTTTGTTTCATGAAGGGGCAGTCCACTTACCTCCAGTATCAAAGCCTTTGCTCCATCTTTTGGCTATTTCACGGCAGCCTTTTGAGCCACTGGAAAGCGTTGAGATGAGGTATCTCTCCTTAGGACCGCTTTACTGGTCGCCTTTATGTCCACAAAGTGAATGAGTGATGCATGCTGCATGCACTATTGGCCTATAATAGCAAGGGCTTACAGCCTTCAGAGAGTCTGAGGGCTCACTCCACCAGAGGTATGTTTACCTCTTGGGAACAGTTCAAGGGCATCTCCTTACAGGAGATTTGCGATGTGGCTTGTTGGGTATCCTCTCATACTTTTATGAGGTTCTACCGGCTAGACATCACTGTACCTTCTTTGACGCATATTGTCCTCAGTGTCGTGGCCTTTGAGGGTTCATACGTTGAGACTACCTGACTTCAGAGAGCATGCTTGCGATACGGGACATGTGAGATATGTGGGATTTTTGAAAGAGAATTCAAGGTTACTTTTGTAACCCCGGTTCTCTAATATTATGAGTGAGATATCTCACCGCATTCCCCTACTCGCAAGAGTGTGAGGAAGTTCAGAATGCTTGAAAATGACTAGAGGGCGGGCGAGTTGCTCCTTATCGTGAGGGGAGGGGCTCACCTCATTTGCCACTCGACCTGTCTGTTTCCAACAAACGTGTGCAATTGGTTCTTTGAGCTTCTGAGATTCAGGTCAATGCCATATGTGAGATATCTCACTCATAATATCAGAGAACTGGGGTTACGAAAGTAACTGAGTTTCCTGGACACAGATTAAGCCTAGTCCTTGACTAAAAAGCAATCTCTCTGGTGAATCACTGTTGAATGTGTCGTTTAGTCCAGGACTAGACTCAATCTGTTGAAGTGAACAAAATAAGATGTTTGATGATAGCATTATTTCCCTGGCCCATAGCCACCTCAGTCTCTGGACTCTGATCTATCCAGACAGATATAGATATAAACTCAGCAAAAAAAGAAATGTCCTCTCACTGTCAACTGCTTTAATTTTCAGCAAACTTAACATGTGTAAATATTTGTATGAACATAACAAGATTCAACAACTGAGACATAAACTGAACAAGTTCCACAGACATGTGACTAACAGAAATGGAATAATGTGTCCTTGAACAAAGGGGGAGTCAAAATCAAAAGTAACAGTCAGTATCTGGTGTGGCCACTAGCTGCATTAAGTACTGCAGTGCATCTCCTCCTCATGGACTACACCAGATTTGCCAGTTCTTGCTGTGAGATGTTACCCCACTCTTCCACCAAGGCACCTGCAAGTTCCCGGACATTGCTGGGGGGAATGGCCCTAGCCCTCACTCTCCGATCCAACAGGTCCCAGACGTGCTCAATGGGATTGAGATCCAGGCTCTTCGCTGGCCATGGCAGAACACTGGCAATCTTGTCTTGCAGGAAATCACACACAGAATGAGCAGTATGGCTGGTGGCATTGTCATGCTGGAGGGTCATGTCAGGATGAGCCTGCAGGAAGGGTACCACATGAGGGAGGAGGATGTCTTCCCTGTAACGCACAGCGTTGAGATTGCCTGCAATGACAACAAGCTCAGTCCAATGATGCTGTGACACACCACCCCAGACCATGACGGACCCTCCACCTCCAAATCGATCCCGCTCCAGAGTACAGGCCTTGGTGTAACGCTCATTCCTTTGACGATGAAAGCAAATTCAACCATCACCCCTGGTGAGACAAAATCGCGACTCGTCAGTGAAGAGCACTTTTTGCCAGTCCTATCTGGTCCAGCGATGGTGGGTTTGTGCCCATAGGTAACGTCGTTGCCGGTGATGTCTGGTGAGGACCTGCCTTACAACAGGCCTACAAGCCCTCAGTCCAGCCTCTCTCAGCCTATTCCGGACAGTCTGAGCACTGATGGAGGGATTGTGCGTTCCTGGTGTAACTCGGGCAGTTGTTGTTGCCATCCTGTACCTGTCCTGAAGGTTTGATGTTCGGATGTACCGATCCTGTGCAGGTGTTGGTACACGTGGTCTGCCACTGCGAGGACGATCAGCTGTCCGTCCTGTCTCCTTGTAGTGCTGTCGAAGGCGTTGCACAGTACGGACATTGCAATGTATTTCCCTGGCCACTGCAGTCCTCATGCCTCCTTGCAGCATGCCTAAGGCACGTTCACACAGATGAGCAGGGACCCTGGGCATCTTTCTTTTGGTGTTTTTCAGAGTCAGTAGGAAGGCCTCTTTAGTGTGCTAAGTTTTCATAACTTTGACCTTAATTTCCCACCGTCTGAAAGCTGTTAGTGTCTTAACAACCGTTCCACAGGTGCATCTTCATTAATTGTTTATGGTTCATTGAACAAGCATGGGACACAGTGTTGAACACTTTACAATGAAGATCTGTAAAGTTATTTGGATTTTTACAAATTATCTTTGAAAAATAGGGTCCTGAAAAAGGGACCTTTTTTTTTTTGCTGAGTTTAGTAGATTATAAACCTGTATAAATGCAGGTAAGTAGTCAGGTGGTGGGTTGGTATTGAATCAAAGATGATTTTATCCTACTGACCAGCCTCACTGACCTATATTTAGCTTGGAATTCCTGTGACATGTTTATTTGATTTCTTGGAAATGTCACTTATTACATTTGTTACAAATTGGTAATTTTACTGACAACCAATTTGTAACAAACGGACCTATGAAGTTATAAGTTGAACTTGAGCTTGACCTCAGTTGACTTATGTGTCTAATATGATCCATTCCAGATGAGAGATGTCATTGGGGCAGCCACCGCAGGCCAGACCTACTTTCGTTCCTCCATGGACAACACTGTGTATTATATGGTGTCAAATCACATCCCCAAACTGTGTCAGAACAGAATACGCACCTGGTACAACTACACCTGGGACGCCCAGGGAATGCTGGGTAAGGAAACTCTCAGGCTGCGTCTCAAGTGGCACTGTATTCCCTATTTGAGAAGCAACCTCAATATTTTCCTTCAGGCATTGAAGGTAGACTATACATAATGATGTTGCCAGGAGCAGCACCAGAAATAGTGAGATGAGCAAGATGCAACACTTCGCTCTCCCACAGTCACACACAGTATCTGTGCATGTGCACGGGTTTGCTTCACACTGTGTACAGCGTGGTAGCCACGGGACTATAACAGTGGAGAAGTTGAGCCTCGCACTTCAACACTCTTAGTTATTCCAGAAATTAACCCACAATGCTGTTTACTTTCTGCATCTACATCATATCGCTGAGTCTACCTTTAACAAAGGCTCAGGTCTAAGTGAATAGGAGTTCTGTTCGATAAGACATCAGTAATTACCTGTGTATTTATGGTTCTTCTTGCCTGCCTTTAGATGAGTCTGAGCTGCTGGAGCAGATGCCTCTGGTCATGAGGACAGCCATTGCTGTTGACATCAACCTGGCTACCTTCCAGAAAATTGATCTATTTAAGGTACACACGAAAGCATGCACGCAAGCACACTAGTGGTGCGTGGGTCCGCTATTTGTTCACCCGCAACTGCACGCAATTGCTAATAATCCATTCACAACCGCCCGACTATATGTGATAAAGTGAAAATCTGAGGCCCTAACCCGACCCTAACCTGCTGATATAGAACATGTGCTATAGGCTACAGTCAGAGACTGCGGAATGATTTTTTGACAGTGAGTGCAGGATTGTTTTGGTCCTGGTTTAGATATGTTTATGCTTATAATTTCCAATATTTTTTGTAGGGTATTTGTTAGTCTACTTGTCTATAGTTAGATACATTTAGCTTTTCTTTTGACCTTATATGTTGCCCTAGAAGACTAAATAAACCCTTGCTCACCAGAATAATATCAATAATCGATACAATGAATGATTCAATCTAGTTGACATCGATAAAGTTTTCTCTGTCATCTCTGCTTCTTTTGTGGAGCAAAGACGCTTAGGGACCTGCGATAAAATGCAACACATTTTTTTTACTGGAAATATTTTCTGAGCAAATTTTCCAAATGACATACATTTGACCAGTTGTAAGGAAATAGAAAGCTGTGAAAACGACCCAACATGTTTCTGATAATATTTCAGGTCGGATTGGATGCATATTTATGTGGTTGAAATACTATCAGCTTTTATGATGCTGATAAAGATAGCACCTCTACAGACAGTATCTAACTGCGAATTCACATTCTCTCAAGATGGTGAAAGAAATAAACCACTCCAGTCCTGTTCCCGAGTCCAAATTTACCCTACATTTGGTGTGTCATTTTAATGCAAGACATGCTTAATTCTGCAGTAGTTAATATTAAGGCTGTGTGAGAGGTTATAGACCTATAGTCAGTGTCCAGATTTCAGTTTCCATTTACCCCATCTGAACAGTAGGCTACAGTTCCCTTGATGTGCCATAGGCCTATTTGAAGCGACCAGCTCTCACAGTCTCACTTCAGAATTAGACGTTCAACCATGTTCCTCTCAAATGTCACATTTCAAAGTTGTTCCAAACGTCAAATTTCCAAGTGTTTAAAGTTAAGTTTAGACATTAACTCTGAATGTTTAAGGTTAGGGTTAAGTTCAGGCATTAACTCCAAATTCTTAAGGTTAGGCATTAACTTTGAATGGTTAAGGTAAGGGTTAAGGTTTGGGAAAGGTTTAAAACTCATATGTAAAAATCAACTTTCTATTGCTGGATTCGAACGTGCAACCTTTGGAATCCGAGGCAAATGCCTACGCCCGTCTGCCATCCCCAATGCCCTAGCAAAACCGAAACCTACTTGAACGTAACAGCTCTCACTGTTGCCCCTAGTGGCCGGTATCCACGTCATCTCCTGACGTACTCCGAAATGGATGGACGTCGAATACTGCCTTGTATCACTGGTGACCTGGCTGATTTGAAGTCCCCATCTTGTTATTGTCGATTTTGTATAGCACCTCACAATCATCACACATAACATAGCAAGCACTTCTATCATCCTCTTTTACCACTTCACCAAATCTTTCCAAAACATTACTTTTCTGGCCCTCCTTTCTCTTTGTTTTCAACTCTCCATTTTGCAGCTTTTCACTTATTGAATTAAACTATAACATTTTCATTTTTTGCCTCTGTGGATTGATGTGTATTTTTTCTGCCCATTCCCAAAAGCATTTGGCGTGTAGTCTATTTGGCGCATGTACAGTACAGTTAGGCCTTAAAGCGAACGCCTCATGTCCACCAGATGCATCATACACTTTGCATTCAGTTGGAAGTTATTCATTGTCAATGGAGCAGTCTGCAACGCTATGTTGGGGGTGCCGCGGTGTGTTCTGTGTACCGCATGTGTTCAATATTTTCAGCTCATTCGTTGCTTTACCATGCAGTGGTACAAACAGAAGTGCATACACAGACTCCAACCAGCTAGCTTTTAGCAAGATGAAAAGCAAAGCACATAGGTCAAGTACTGAAAATGCGGGCCAGCAAAACAAACAAAATGCATCTGGTGGACATCAAGCATTAGGCTTACACACTAATGTCAGATAGCCTATATTAACTAAAGGAAAACCTAAATGTAGCCTATAGACATGAATTGCACAAGAATTATACAGTATTGTTTTCTCTTTATTCAAACCGCCCGCCCGCAACCCACCCGCCCTTCATTCATACAATATTTCATGACCTTAAACCCGCCAGGATATTAGTCAACCCACACACACACACACACACACACACACACACACACACACACACACACACACACACACACACACACACACACACATACACTCTTACAAAAAAGCAGACAAACATTACTTAAAGGAAATCTCCACCCAAAAACTATATTTCGGTATTTGTTTCATTAGGCCATTGTTGATATAGTCCCAGAATATTTTGCATGTCAGCGATGAAATTTTCAAGATATATAACTTCCAAAATACAGAAATACAGCCAGTCTGATGCATTTTGCATCATATCTTGAGTTTTCCTTTAATCAACAGAGAAATGTGTACAAATAATATCTTGTGATGCTTTAGTCTATGATGTTGAATTGTATTTCCTCAGGGTTGTGATAACCAGATGTTGGTAGACATGTTGCTGAGGCTTAAGTCTATTATATATCTACCTGGGGACTTTGTGGTGCAGAAGGTGAGTTTGTGTGTGTGTGTTTTATTGACTACCTCCTCTATCTGCTGCTACCGAAACACTTCCTTAAACATGTCAAACATGATCCTGTCATCGCTGGAGGTAAAATTAAGAGAGAGAGAGAGAGAGACGCAGTCATGGAATTAGCTGTTTCATGTAGTCTATAAAGGAACTGTTAAATAAGGTCAGCTCACACTATTTCGTCATAGGGTAATAGGGTAATATTGGTGAAGACATGCAGTATACTCAGCTTTTTAAAATCAGCTATATGTGTGTATATTTGGTTCCCCATAGGGAGAAAATGTTAAAGAGATGTACAGTGCCTTCAGAAAGTATTTATACCCCTTGATTTATTCCACTATTATTGCACACAGAGTGAATCCATGAAACTTACTATGTGACAATTGTCATAACTCTCCTGTGACGATGTGAAGGATCAGGTTACAGGGGGGTCCACTCTACAACATGCTCTCTCTCTCATAGAGGGGGAGAGCGGAAAGTCGACTGTTTTATGGTCGGTCATAAAATACGCTGCCCCTATACTCTGTAGTGTTCAAGGTTGGAATGTAAACTATGGAACACAGAGAGACCCTTGGACATCAAAACATTGAATAATTAAACAATGTTTTTATTTTTGAGAATATGTGAATGGTCCGTGGACACTTAAGGGACAGTCATGTTGAGTGTGTTTCATTTGGTGTTCTCATGAAGGACAGGAAACACACATAACTGTATCTCTTAAAGTGTACAGTCCCCACATTGGAATGGTTACAATTCTATAGGCCACGTAGACCATACAGCTGTAGATTTGGCTACATGGCTGGAAATGGACAAACTCTGAGACTATATCAATCACTACAGAATTCCTAGACGTATAATTACTAGTCTGAAGTGAGAAATTACAGTTGAAGTCGGAAGTTTACATACACTTAGGTTGGAGTCATTAAAACTCGTTTTTCAACGACTCCACAAATTTCTTGTTAACAAACTACAGTTTTGGCAAGTCGATTAGGACATCTACTTTGTGCATGACACAAATAATTTTTCCAACAATTGTTTACAGACAGATTATTTCACTTATAATTCACTGTATCACAATTCCAGTGGGTCAGAAGTTTACATACACTAAGTTGACTGTGCCTTGAAACAGCTTGGAAAATTTCAGAAAATGATGTCATGGCTTTAGAAGCTTCTGATAGGCTAATTGACATAATTTTTGTCAATTAGAGGTGTACCTGTGGATGTATTTCAAGGCCTACCTTCAAACTCAGTGCCTCTTTGCTTGACATCATGGGACAATCAAAAGAAATCAGCCAAGAAAAAAAATTGTAGACCTACCTTCAAGCAATTTCCAAATGCCTGAAGGTACCACGCTCATCTGTACAAACAATAGTACGCAAGTATAAACAACACGGGACCACGCAGCCGTCATACCGCTCAGGAAGGAGACGCATTCTGTCTCCTAGAGATGAACGTACTTTGGTGCGAAAAGTGCAAATCAATCCCAGAACAACAGCAAAGGACCTTGTGAAGATGCTGGAGGAAACAGGTACAAAAGTATCTATATCCATAGTAAAACGAGTCCTGAAAGGCCACTCAGCAAGGAAGAAGCCACTGCTCCAAAACCGCCATAAAAAAGCCAGACTACGGTTTGCAACTGCACATAAGGACAAAGATCGTACTTTTTGGAGAAATATCCTCTGGTCTGATGAAACAAAAATCGAACTGTTTGGCCGTAATGCGCATCGTTATGTTTGGAGGAGAAAGGGGGACGCTTGCAAGCCGAAGAACACCATCCCAACCGTGAAGCACGGGGGTGGCAGTATCATGTTGTGTGGGTGCTTTGCTGCAGGAGGGACTTCACAAAATAGATGGCATCATGAGAGAGGAAAATGATGTGGATATATTGAAGCAACATCTCAAAACGTCAGTCAGTGTCACATCCTGACCAGCAGATGGAGCTGTGGTAGTAGTTTGGGGGTCAGGACGTGGCAGTCTTGTGTGTGTCTTGTGACTCCTAATCAGGAACAGCTGGGAATCGTTGTTCCTGATTGGGAGTCATATATGTAGGAGTTGTTTGTCACTGGGGTTTGTGGGTGGTTGTTTTTACACTGCGGTTTGTATGCCTGTAAAACTGTCACTGTGGTGTTTATTGTTTTTTCAGTGGATGCTCTACTCCTTTTTTTGAAAATTTAAAATATGAGTATCCACACTTCCGCTGCGCCTTGGTCCTCCTTCCAACAGCACAAAGTATTTTGTGACAGAACCACCCACCTACACAGGACCAAGCAGCGGAAGAAGGCTGGCGAGGACTGGGAGACACGACGGGTAAGGGAGACCGAGAGGCACCCCCAAGAATTTTTTAGGGGGGGGCACAAGGGCTGTGTGACGGGGCAGGAGCTGCCCACCAGTCAACAGTCGCCAGAGCTGCCCGCCAGTCAACAGTCGTCAGAGCTGCCCGCCAGTCAACAGTCGTCAGAGCTGCCCGCCAGTCAACAGTCGTCAGAGCTGCCCGCCAGTCAACCATCACCAGAGCTGCCCGCCAGTCAACAGTCGTCGGAGCTGCCCGCCAGTCAACAGTCGTCGGAGCTGCCCGCCAGTCAACAGTCACCAGAGCTGCCCGCTAGTCAACAGTCGTCAGAGCTGCCCGCCAGTCAACCATCACCAGAGCTGCCCGCCAGTCAACAGTCGTCAGAGCTGCCCGCCAGTCAACAGTCGTCAGAGCTGCCCGCCAGTCAACAGTCGTCAGAGCTGCCCGCCAGTCAACAGTCGTCAGAGCTGCCCGCCAGTCAACAGTCACCAGAGCTGCCCGCCAGTCAACAGTCGCCGGAGTGGCCAGACTGCGCTGAACTGCCGGAGTGGCCAGACTGCGCTGAACTGCCGGAGTGGCCAGACTGCCCTGAACTGCCGGAGTGGCCAGACTGCCCTGAACTGCCGGAGTGGCCAGACTGCCCTGAACTGCCGGAGTGGCCAGACTGCCCTGAACTGCCGGAGTGGCCAGACTGCCCTGAACTGCCGGAGTGGCCAGACTGCCCTGAACTGCCGGAGTGGCCAGACTGCCCAGACTGTCCCGAGCTGCCAGACTGCCCAGACTGTCCCGAGCTGCCAGACTGCCCAGACTGTCCCGAGCTGCCAGACTGCCCAGACTGTCCCGAGCTGCCAGACTGCCCAGACTGTCCCGAGCTGCCAGACTGCCCAGACTGTCCCGAGCTGCCATACTGCCCAGACTGTCCCAAGCTGCCAGACTGCCCAGACTGCCCCGAGCTGCCAGACCGCCCCGAGCTGCCAGACTGCCCCGACAGCCAGGAACGGCCTGCACCTGAGCCACCTCCAGGATAGGTGGGTTGGGGAGGGAGGGTGTAGCACAGTGCCGTCGGTGACGGCAGCCACCCTCCCTTCCCTCCCTTATTGTTTAGGGTTAGTGTTTATGGGGTTTGTTGGGGATTTTGTTTGTTGGTGGGGTTTTTTGTGGTTAGGTGCATTCCGGGGTTTGCACCTTGAGGGGGAGGGGGTACTGTCACATCCTGACCAGCAGATGGAGCTGTGGTAGTAGTTTGGGGGTCAGGACGTGGCAGTCTTGTGTGTGTCTTGTGACTCCTAATCAGGAACAGCTGGGAATCGTTGTTCCTGATTGGGAGTCATATATGTAGGAGTTGTTTGTCACTGGGGTTTGTGGGTGGGTTTTTTTACACTGCGTTTTGTATGCCTGTAAAACTGTCACTGTGGTGTTTATTGTTTTTTCAGTGGATGCTCTACTCCTTTTTTTGAAAATTAAAATATGAGTATCCACACTTCCGCTGAGCCTTGGTCCTCCTTCCAACAGCACAAAGTATTTTGTGACAGTCAGGAAGTTAAAGCTTGCTCTTAAATGGGTCTTCCAAATGGACAATGACCCCAAGCATACTTCCAAAGTTATGGCTTAAGGACAACAAAGTCAAGGTATTGGAGTGGCCATCACAAAGCCCTGACCTCAATCCTATAGAACATTTGTGGACAGAACTGAAAAGCATGTGCGAGCAAGGAGGCCTACAAACCTGACTCAGTTACACCAGCTCTGTCAGGAGGAATGGGCCAAAATTCACCCAACTTATTGTGGGACACTTGTGGAAGGCTACCTGAAACGTTTGACCCAAGTTGAACAATTTAAAGGCAATGCTACCAAATACTAATTGAGTGTATGTAAACTTCTGATCCACTGGGAATGTGATGAAAGAAATAAAAGCTGGAATAAATAATTCTCTCTACTATTATTCTGACATTTAACATTCTTAAAATAAAGTGGTGATCCTTACTGACCTAAGACATGGATTTTTTACTAGGATTAAATGTCAGGAATTGTGAAAAACTGAGTTTAAATGTATTTAGCTAAGGTGTATGTAAACTTCTGACTTCAACTGTACGTAAGTCTAGTACGAGAATACTGACAACCGTGGAAGCATCTATTCTATGCAACGACCACTTGTAGGCCTGACGTATCCATTACAACAGACACTATCCAGAGCTGCGGAGAAAGCTACAACCACAAAGAACATTGTGACATCTGGGGAAGTAAACCAGAGACTCTCTGATGAACTGACTGTCCAGCAGACGGACCGGCGATTCCAACAGAGAAGACAGTGACGGCATATGGCCGTAAATATATACATTGCAATTATTCTCGAAAAAGCAGCCATTCATGTGCAAAGGATTATCATTTCAATGAATATAATTATAGACTGTGTATAGTGAATATATTTTGTCTTGCCCGCTCTTTCTCAGTCCCCACCCCTTTCCTTTGTCTACCAAGCCGTCATATCGGCTTCGTCCGCTAGGGACTTTTTCTTTGTATCATGTAGTAACCCAAATATCTACTGTTTGTTTGTTATGTAATTCTGTGTGATTATTTAGTTAGTTATTAAATAAATAATTAAGCCAATTTGTATATCGCTGATTCGTGATTTAGGCTAGGGTTCGTGCAGATATACAAGGGTTTGCGACGTTCAGTAATGAGTACTGATGAGGTAATAATAATTCATTAATAGAAGACTGTAATTGATCAGATTTTAAAATATCTTAAGAGTTATATTTTGGAAATTATAACTCTATAAATCACCATTTTCCGTGGTGCCCCGAATTCCTAGTTAGTTGATGTTTACATGATTATTTCAATCACGTAATAATTAAACCTAAAGAACTGATTTGATATAAATAAGTCTTCGCATTTAATGATAGCCCAGACACGACACAATTTTACTCCTGAACTTATTTAGGCTTGTCATAACAAAGTGGTTGAATGCTTATTGACTCAAAACCATTCAGCTTTTCATTTTTTATTCATTTGTTAAAAATTGCACTTTGACATTATGAGGGTATTACCAGTGACACAAAATCTAAATGTAATCTATTTTAAGTTCAGGCTGTAACACAACAAAATGTGGAAAAAGTCAAGGGGTGTGAATACTTTCTGAAGGCACTGTACATCAAGGGGTGTGAATACTTTCTGAAGGTACTGTACATCTATAGCATAAGGTTTTTGTCTGACTATCTTGTCCTGTAGGGAGATATTGGTAAAGAGATGTACATAATCAAGTCTGGAGCAGTGCAGGTGGTTGGTGGGCCAGATAACTCCATTGTGTTCGTTACACTGAAGGCTGGCTGTGTGTTTGGGGAAATCAGGTACAGAACAGAGCTCTCCTGTGAACATGAGACAATGGGCTGCATCTGAAATGACACCCTATTTCCTACAGTGCACTATTTTTGACCAGGGCCCATATAATAAGGCTCTGTTAAAAAGTAATCCTCTATGCACTCTCATCAAAGTAGTGCACTATGTAGAAAATACGCAGACATGGTGTAGCCTACACTGAGATGCCTTGTTGTGAGATTATATTATACAATTGGAGTGTTTTTCTTCAACAGTCTGTTGCAATCGTCTAAAGATGGCGGGAACAGGAGAACAGCTAATGTCAAAGCTCACGGCTTTGCTAACCTGTCCGTCCTGGAAAAGAAGGATCTCTTTGAAATTCTGGTCCACTACCCAATGGCTCAGAAAGTTCTGGCCAGGAAAGGAAAGTAAGAGAGGAGATTGGCTGTATTATTGGCACTGCATTGGATTAGTTCCTAGTTTTAATCTAAGATAATTAGTTAATAGTAGTAGTAGTCTCTTGTAGGGAAAACATTTAAAATGCTAAAGAATACTGCTTCCCTGCTATCCTTTATCAATACAAATAGTTATTTGGATAATCCATCTATACAGTAATAGCTCATCAAACTCTATTTATAGTTTATTGAGCTATAGATGGACTATTGAAATAAAATGTTACCATGTCATGTAATAGAGATATACTTGACTCCTTTTTGACTCATTATTTTCCAAGGAAACTGATGAAGGCTAAGGGTCCAGCTGCTGCTAAGGCTGTTGAAGATAAAAAGAAAGGACTGGCGCTGTTCGGACCCAAACCCCCCACTCCTAAAATGCTGCATGTCTTTGGGGGAGGCAAAGGCTTTTTGGACAAACTCAAGGTAAGAAACATCCCTTACTCTCACTTTGATCTGTTGTTAACAACAGGTATGTACAGTATAATGATGTTCAGTTACAGTTGATAATTGCACAAGACAACTATATAAATACTGTTAGTGGCTCAAGCTGGTTTGTAATCTACTGTATTGTGGTTTTCTTTCTCTTATAGCATGCCACTCACAATCAACAAGATTGAGAATATCAAACTGCATCATTTCTCATATTTATTACTTTTGTGGTGAGTTTACAGTGCATTATTGTTCAATCTCCTCTTTACACACAGCTGAATGAACATTATGTGAGTGTGTGTACAGAACACTATTATGAGGGATTCTTGTAAGAGGGATAATACTACCCTCTCGCATACTATCCTTTAGAATTGTTTAACCTTTCAAAAACTTAATTAAGATGTGCAGTATTGAAAGAAAAGACAAAGTGGAAAAACGAATATGTCTAGAAGTATTTTGATCGTTTTTCTTTTCATGTCAATTATAAATGATATTTCAGGTTTAGAAACAGTTATTTGTTTTGACCAATCACAATTTCTATTTGCCAATACACAGCTCATGTAGTTTGTGGTGACAGTTATGGATGCAGTGCCAATCAAAGGGTTTATTTTTCTGTGTAACGGGTGAGTAACAGTTTAGCTACGAAACAAGCTACTTAAGTGACATTTAATACGATCTGTCTGCTTTGTAAGATACACATTTACCTAAATAAATCAATTCTGATTTACTAACGACTGCATCAGTTCTATAGTATCATATGCTTCTTCGTGATCTATTGTGTGTTGTGTTGAATAGTAGTTGAATGTGAAAGAAAGCCAACCATGGAGATCTCAGTTGTAGGTTCTATCCAATAATCCCCTTGTCCAGGGTGGGACATTGTGAAGTCTTAGCTAGGAAAGGGGCGGGACATTGTGATGTTTAATTAAGTAAGTGGTCTCCTTTCTGTATCTGTCCCCAGCTTTAACACACAGTAGCCGGCGAAGCTAAGAATAACCCAAATACTATATTCACTTTGTCATGGCTGAGTTTAGCCCCTACCTAAGAGTCACAGTGCAATTCTTCTGTTGCTACTTTACTATTGTGTATTAAGACGTATACCCGAATCTGGTGTTAAACCTATTTGAAGTTTGTTGATCAACTCCTGGACATCTCTGATTGATCAATTCATTGATTTGAATTAATTGTCAATTATCCAAACTTACTGCCAAGATTGCTGCAGCCATGGACAAGAAACAAAATGGCCTCCTACAGTAGAATAGCTGCTCATTCAACACCTTTGAGTACAGTACATTTACCAAACAGTCCAACGTCACGGGAAGAGTGTTGGGGATGTGAAGCAGCCATAGGTGGCAGTGATAGCTGCTCTTTGTTGATCCGTCCCATTGGAAGAGTGGAGAAGTGTGAAGAGAAGAGGGGGAGTTCCTATGAAGGAATTAATGGGACTGGAGATTAATTACCTGAGGCAGGCTGTCGCTCCGACTGTCAGGCGTTCAGGGTTAGACAGTTGGTTAGACAGAGGAGAGAGTCTAAGGATCAGATCTGTAACCCTGGATAGGCTCGCCGGGTTCTCTGTTGCCCACACTGCCCACTAGCCAAACAACCACCATGTTTGGCAAGTTCAAAGCACTGTTCTCGGTGCCCGAGCCACCTCCGAAGCCGGATGCCACTGCTGCTCCTGCCACAGCTCCTGTCCCCGCACCAGCTCCTGCTCCTGCCCCAGCACCTCCAGCCAAGGTAAGGCATCGCCTCTCTTTCCGAAACAATACAGCAGGATATATCATTGAAAGTGTTTGCCGGCAGGACGAATACTTAGACATAGGGGTTGAAATGTATTCATTTTTTGAGCGGTTGAATAAACACTGCCTATATTATTACCACTGATTATATAGCTATTGTGGGACTTTAGTATAGTGACTGGCTGTTACTGATGTATGTAAATGTTGTTTAGGATTTTTCTGAATGTCTTAAACTGTACACAGGATTAAATGGCCCTAAAGATGTAATATAATATGGTTGACATATATACAGTCAACATACAGTTTGACTAATTAACCTTATCCCATGACAAATTGCTCGAAACGATATTGTCTTTATATTGAATAATGCTTGCTGTTTACCAAAAAAGTGGCGGGGCATCCAGTCTGCTATTGTTTGAATCCCAGATTGCCCCTTAAAGTGGACAAAATGTCATGTTCTAAATGAATGTTAGATTCAACAGTATCTCTCAGTGATTGTGACACTGGGTGGGGACACTGGGCAGTGACTCATGAGATGGTGAGATGGACTGGACAGCAAACCATGACAGCTGAGTCAGTCGGATTAGAGAAAGCCTCAGGTTGAAACAGGCTGGACTCTGAAGCATTGAAACCAAGCTATCTAAAATACCTCCTATCAACAGTATAGCATAGCACTAGAGTGGAGAAGCACTTATAGCCTGGGTTTCAGGCTGAGTAATTGGCCTTTGGAGAGGAGAAGAAGTTGTCAACCAACATGCGATGAGGTGTAACCAAACATCATAATGGCGTTTAGAAGGAATATGTGTGACTCTTGCTCACAATTCAATTCTTGATTATTTATCGAGTTAAAGTTCAAATTGTAATGTTTCGGCCGTCAGTGGCCTGAGTAATTGGCCTTCTCAGTCTGGAAATACTCTTATAGAAAGTGTTTGTTATTGAAGAGGAGGAGGGAGTTCATGTATGAAAGACACCGAGAGGATTTTCACTGATTAATTATTGGATCATCCTTTTCTTAGCATATGATTAAGATGTTTGTTAATAAGACAAAAGCCATGAATCTATCATAGACTCCAAAGTAAGAAAATGCTCACTTTGGAGTTAGACAGATGTACTGTCTACAAGCCATGAGTTCTCATACACTTTATTTCCAACATGGATTCTGACCCCTCCCTCCAATTGCATCCTGGGCATTGAATGAAGAACCCAAGCTTTCCGAAAAATAATAGTTTGATTATGTGAGATGTGATACACTTAACTGTTTCCACAGTATCATACTCATGAGTACTGACGCACCGGACACCCCCGCACACCTCGCAAGGCGGGAGGGCCCACAAACTCTGGGGGCCCATGCGCCTGTCATCAATGCCTATTTTTTTTTATTAATAAACATTTTTAATTTCCATATGTACTAGGAAGGTAAGTGTTTGTTTCTTGAGCTTCAAGAATGTGATTGGTCAAAAAGCCTCAGGCCTTGAAAAATAAATAATTGAACTGATTGAAGGTAAGGGGATATCATGAACAAATACCTTGGTCAAGGCTACGGCGCCAGTGCAATGAGTGGAGCTTACTCAGGTGTTCAAGAGCACATATCAGACCAAGAGCCTAATGCTTCTTAGCTAGTTCTTTATGAGTTTTAATTTAGAAAATGATCTCTCCACAGAAGCAACAGTTACAGGGATGGTTAAAAATTGTTTGATTGCCGTAGCAACATCAGGGAAACTGAGCAGAAGGGAGTGGTGATTCAAATTCAGCAGTTCTTTAATTGAGCCTCTCGAATTCTCCTTAATTGCAGGCCTCAACACGTTATGGAAAGAAATTAGTTGTATAGGAAGCACTGGGACAATATAATGTACAATGTCTCAAAAGACCCGTATCTCAAGTTGGATTTCATTTCATTCACCCTTTTGTGTAGGCTATTAGCCAGACAAAACCTGCTGAGTTCAACAATAAATAGTGGCTGAATTTATCCTAAAGCCGATTACTTTTTTCCTCATTGTTAGGCTATTTGAGGTATAATTTTAATAAAAGGTTTATAAATAGCAACTAAATAGCAGCTAAATACTGTATATAGCTATAGATAGTAGCTACACTGCATAATAAAACAATCCATAGTAAGCTAGTGTTTTGAGGGTGGACTGACTATATTACTTGGCGTTAATAGACTGGTTTTACGCACAACAACTTTCTATCCAAGCGGCGAAAGAGTGCGAGCAGGGCTCATGTCATGCAGGTTCAGGTAGGCTACAGGATAGTGGTATTTTTTAATCAATTAGTCGCTGATAAGTATGCTGTCATATTGAAAATAAATTTGACAATCTCCAATGTTTGAATTTCCAACTTTAAATTATTGAACAAGTAATGATATTATTGTTGCTTCGTGAAATGTTAGGCTTAACATGAGAAAATAATGACCAAATAGTTCTACCAATAAACATTTATCCATTAGCTAAAGCAAAGCTATAGGCTACATGCCCTGGCACCACAGAAAGCCTATCATCGATTCGATAGGCAGCCGCAGAGACATGTCAAAAGATCGTTAATCTAAACTTTGTGAGTGGCTGTTTGGCTGAGGCATTCTATATTTTGTATATTTTACGGAGGGGGTGGGGGACTCTGACCTTGCAGGGGTCCAGAGAAACTGTGTCACTTTGGTGCTAATGGGCACCTGTCTTCATGTCTCATTGGACCATATCTAAGAGTAGGAGTGCTGATCTAGGATCAGTTTTGCCTTTTGCCTTTTTCAGGTAATAATGTCTGTTGGTGAATAAGTCTATTGGTGAATATGGGCTATTGTTTTCAGTGAGGTAACAGTGTTGTTTTCCCAGGAAGAGGAGAAGCCTGCAGAGAAAAAGGATGAGGAGAAGAAAGAGGAAGAACCTAAGAAGGAGGAGGCTAAACCAGCAGGTAAGTTTGTTTGTTTTCATTTAGCATTTTCTCTTGCTTCTATATGATATTGAACTTGCTCAGTTTGTGTCATATAATACTCAAACACAAGGGGACAGAATTAAGACTTTTCATTGTTAGTGTTTTGGCTGTGGCATACCCTCTGGCACACACCCAGAAATGTTGCAGCCACAACATTAACGAAGTCTCATTCATTCCTCATGTCTATGGATTTCCTGGAACTCCAGGAGATATATGTTAACTGTGATCTCTGCTTTATTTTACCCAACAATACTATAACAATGGGCTGGGTTTCAGGTAAAGAACAAAAACAAAGCAGAAGTTGAAGGTTTCTGGCAAAAAAAGTATGTTTGATTTGGGATCCAGTTGATTTCATTTTTGTGTAACTAACAGAGTATACTGCAAACAAAACATTGTTTGTTGATTACATTACTCCAAAAATACTTTTTCTTACACTGGGAATCTGGCAGACCTCTGAATTTGATTTAACAAGGCCCAAACTCCGAAAGTGATTGTGACATGTGAAGCTTTGGCTCCCTGATTTTTCAATATCCCCACTTTCTCTCAGGCTCTCATTCAAAGATAGTAACTTACTACTTACTACATTTTACTCCATCATATCATTCAATTATTTGATTTAGTAACAACTAAATTTGATTCCATTATATCATTTCATTTCAGTTAACTATTTCATTGCTGAGGTGAAAGATAAGCTAATGTTTGGTCTACCTGTGTTGTGTTGTTGAGACACGAGTGCTGGTTTGGGAAGTAGGACACACATGACAGCCTGCTCCCTAGTCCATCTGTCTGTTCCTATACATCAGCAGCAGAAACAACACATGTCCACTCCCTCTGCACCTTTTCTCTTTCACTATAATCCACATCTCAGAGACACACACTGACACTCAGTGCATTCTAGAACAACAAATGCTTCATTTATGATAGCTTTTTGTGTGTAATGGCAGTAAGCAATTCCATTACTTTCAGATGTTGTCATGCTGTTTTTCCCATAAGTAATATACATTGAGTATACAAAACATGCTTTTTCCATGACATAGACTGCCCAGGTGAATCCAGGTGTAGCTACGATCCCATATTGATGTCACTTGTTAAATCCACTTCAATCAGTGTAGATGAAGAGGAGGAGACAGGTTAAATAAGGATTTTTAAGCCGAGACAATTGAGACATGGATTGTGTATGTGTGCCATTCAGAGGGTGAATGGGAAAGACAAAATATTTATATTCCTTTGAACGTGGTATGATAGTAGGTGCCAGGCGCACTAGTTTGAGTGTGTCAAGAACTGCAACGCTGCTGGGTTTTTCACGCTCAACAGTTTCCCGTGTGTATCAAGAATGGTCCACCACCCGATAGGACAT
Source organism: Salmo trutta (assembly GCF_901001165.1). Lineage (NCBI taxonomy): Eukaryota > Metazoa > Chordata > Actinopteri > Salmoniformes > Salmonidae > Salmo > Salmo trutta. The sequence continues at coordinate 23,246,005 of NC_042958.1, forward strand.
CCAGCCAACTTGACACAACTTTGGGAAGCATTGGAGTCAACATGGGCCAGCATCTCTGTGGAACACTTTCGACACCTTGTAGAGTCCATGCCCAAATGCACTAAGGCTGTTCTGAGGGCAAAAGGGATGCAACTCAATAATAGGAAGGTGTTCCTAATGTTTGGTATACTCAGTGTATGGTCTTAAGTTTCAGTCTCTACTCACGTTCTACACTGATCCACTTGCTCATATTATCTTTTGTACACTACCCATAGATCCTGCCCCAGCCCCAGCCCCTGCCGCAGCTCCTGGCCCAGCCCCAGCCCCTGCCGCAGCTCCTGCCCCAGCCCCGGCCCCTGCCGCAGCTCCTGCCCCAGCCCCGGCCACTGCCCCAGCACCTGCACCTGCAGAAGGGGACAAACCCGCTGATGGGGCTGAAGGGTAAGAACACAAATAACACCTGGCTGTGAAACTGTCTATGGGCTATTAGTTCAGCCAGTACACTCCACAGGAACTGCCAAACAGGGGTAGTAGGACATCACAAAGTTGTTAAAGAGATAGGGGAGAACCTGGGGAGTGAGAGAGAGTTCATAGTGGGGCTGTTCATCTACCGAGATGAGATGTGTTAATAATAGTCTGGTAGCCAGAGAGCAAATGCTTTCTGTTCAATCTCTTCAGTGTTTAGTTAAAGAGATCTATGTGTTTTCCATGTAGCTAAAACAAATCAAATCCAGTCTAATTTTATTTGACATTTGCCGAATACAACATGTGTAAAAAGCTTCTACATGTGTTGTCTGTACACAGCACAGTAACATGTCGACTCGTCTCTTCCCACAACTGCAGTGGCTGTGGCTGTGTCTGTGGCTTGTGAGAAGACAATAGTCTACATGTTTACAGTACTAAGGACAACATAAGCAAGATTACAAATAGACTAATAGTGCGGTGTAGGCCTATATTGTGTCTGCAGGCAGCTGCTTAGCGATGGCTTGATGTTTTCCCTCCTCACTACAGAATGACTTGCAGCTTGTGACTCCCAAAGTAGCTGAATAAGATTATGGGATTATGGGTATTTGTGACTTAAGGAGGTCAGGGGATGTGTGGCGGTAGTCACGTGTAAGTTTTATTTGCAAAGGTTTTCTTTGCTTTCTCTCTGTACTGTAGCTAATTTCTGACTTCAAGGAAGTAGGCTACGTTTTACAGTGGAATAGTCGCTGGTCTTGATTGAGAGAACTTGTATTCTGTATTTGACTTCTGTAAAGGCTGATTTCGTATACAGTGTGTGTGACTTGTGCTGAAATCCTATTTCCTTGTTGAGGTACAGCCAGGTAAAAACAGAACGGAAATCCCACCTGCTTCTATTTCTGGCTATACAGAGTAGTAAGCTCCATACCTCTTAAGGTGTGTGTGTGTTTTCTTAAATGCTTCATCTGGTATAGAATTCTTATAAGATGCTAGTGGGAAATATCTTTAAGGACAGTGCAGACAAACGAGAACCATTGTAGCCCTTTCCTGCAGTGGAATTATTTGATTTGATTTGACTGACCAAAGTGCCCTCTAGTGGCCTCATGGGTGGAATGTCAATAATATATTTCATAATTTCATAATTAATAAACAGTATTTCAAAGAATATGCTGAAAATCAGCTGTTTCTATGTCAAACGGTTTTGTTATTTTTCAGTCTTCTGTGATGTATATAAAAGTGTAATATTGGGACGCAAACTCAAAATTGAATTCATTACAATTCTATATCTGACATGGTACAACCATGTATGTGATGTGTATACTTTTGTTTCAAAGTAGATTGTTTAACAGTACCAAAAAATATTATGTATGACCCTGATTTAGCCCACTGCAGTAAATTAAAAAGGGACAGATAAAATGTGAATACCAGTCCAGTGTAAATACAGCATCTTCTCAGAGTATATTAGGGATATACAGTACAGAAGGAAAGTATACTTAGTTTCCTGGCACACCTGGCAATTACTGTGTAACCAACTAATCACTAGCACCAGGATTACCTCCAGTGTGCCTGGAGAGAGTGAGAGAGAGCACGAGAGAGAGAGACGGCGATTATATTTGTTCCTAGTACTAAGATGGCAGGTGGGTGGTATGCTGCTGTGCTGAGTATGACTCAATAGGTCTCCATGGACAACACAGACATGGTGGTCCCACTGCGTTTACACAGGCAGCTCAATTCTGATCTTTTGCCGAATTATTGGCGAAAGATCTGATTGGTCAAAAGACCAATTAGTTGCAAAAGATCAGAATTGGGCAGACTTTGTAAACACAACCATAATGATTACGAGGAGTTATTTGAATGTAGCCAATCCAGCTCTGTACACCCAGGATCAAATCTAGGCCCTGTCTAATACCATACTGTCGGGCACAGGGGTGGTTTTATTTGGCCCCCCAAGTTTTCTGTGGGAAAATAAATAATATATTCTGTACCAGTCAAAGGTTTGGACACACCTATTCATTCCAGGGTTCTTCTTCATTTTTACTATTTTCTACATTGTCGAATAATAGTGAAGACATCAAAACTATTAAATAAAACATATGGAATCATGTAGTAACCAAAAAGGTGTTAAACAAATCAAAATATATTTTATATTTGAGATTCTTCAAAGTATCCACCCTTTTTCTTGATGACAGCTCAAAGCAAATCAAATCAAATTGTATTGGTCACATACACGTGGTTAGCAGATGTTAATGCGAGTGTAGCGAAAAACTTGTGCTTCTAGTTCCGACTGTGCAGTAATTTCTAACAAGTAATCGAACAAATTCACAACAACTACCTTATACACACAAATGTAAATGAATAAGAATATGTAGATATAAATACAGTTGAAGTCGAAAGTTTACATACATTTAGGTTGGAGTCATTAAAACTTGTTTTTCAACCACTCCACAAACGTCTTGCCAACAAACTATAGTTTTGGCAAGTCGGTTAGGACATCTACGTTGTGCATGACACAAGTAATTTTTCCAACAATTGTTTACAGACAGATTATTTCACTTATAACTCACTGTATCAGATTCCAGTAGGTCAGAAGTTTACATACACTAAGTTGACTGTGCCTTTAAACAGCTTGTAAAATTCCAGAAAATTATGTCATGGCTATAGAAGCTTCTGATTGGCTAATTGACATAATTTCAGTCAATTGGAGGTGTACCTGTAGATGTATTTCAAGGCCTACCTTCAAACTCAGTGCGTCTTTGCTTGACATCATGGGACAATCAAAAGAAATCAGCCAAGACCTCAGAAGAAAAATTGTAGACCTCCACAAGTCTGGTTCATCCTTGGTAGCAATTTCCAAACGCCTGAAGGTACCACGTTCATCTGTACAAATAATAGTATGCAAGTATAAACACCATTGGACCACACAGCCGTCATACCGCTCAGGAAGGAGACGCGTTCTGTCTCCTAGAGATGAACGTACTTTGGTGCGAAATGTGCAAATCAATTCCAGAAAAACAGCAAAGGACCTTGTGAAGATGCTGGAGGAAACAGGTAAAAAAGTATCTATATCCACAATAAAACGAGTCCTATATCGACATAACCTGAAAGGCCGCTCAGCAAGGAAGAAGCCACTGCTCCAAAACCGCCATAAAAAAGCCAGACTACGGTTTACACCTGCACATGGGGACAAAGATCTTACTTTTTGGAGAAATGTCCTCTGGTCTGATGAAACAAAAATAGAACTGTTTGGCCATAATGAGCATCGTTATGTTTGGAGGAGAAAGGGGGAGGCTTGCAAGCCGAGGAACACCATCCCAACCGTGAAGCACGGGGGTGGCAGCATCATGTTGTGGGGGTGCATTGCTGCAGGAGGGACTGGTGCACTTCACAAAATAGATGGCATCATGAGAGAGGAAAATGATGTGGATATATTAAAGCAACATCTCAAGACATCAGTCAGGAAGTTAAAACTTGGTCGCAAATGGGTCTTCCAAATGGACAATGACCCCAAGCATACTTCCAAAGTTGTGGCAAAATGGCTTAAGGACAACAAAGTCATGGTATTGGAGTGGCCATCACAAAGCCCTGACCTCAATCCTATAGAACATTTGTGGCCAGAACTGAAAAAGCGTGTGCCAGCAAGGAGGCCTACAAACCTGATTCAGTTACACCAGCTCTGCCAGGAGGAATGGGCCAAAATTCACCCAAGTTTTTGTGGGAAGCTTGTAGAAGGCTACACGAAATGTTTGACCCAAGTTAAACAATTTAAAGGCAATGCTACCAAATACTAATTGAGTGTATGTAAACTTCTGGCCCACTGGGAATGTGATGAAATGAATAAAAGCTGAAATAAATCATCCTAACTGACCTAAGACAGGGAATTTTTACTTGGATTATACACGGCTGTGACTATAATCGAAGAGAATTCTCTTGGTATATAATGCAGTCGGTATTTGATTTTAAGGAATCCTAGGGTCAGGTGAACAAAAGGACTTGAGTTCCTGTATGTTGTTATGATTACACCATGAGTCGCTAATCATAAGTCGCTAATCACCCTGCCCTTCTTCTTACCAGAGAGATGTTTGTTTCTGTCGGCGCAATGCGTGAAGGAACCGGGTGGCTGAACCGACTCTGACAACATATCCCAAGTGAGCCATGTTTCCGTAAAACAGAGAAGTTTACAATCTCTGATGTCTCTCTAGAAGGCAACTCGTGCCCTAATTTCATCCACCTTGTTGTCTAGAGATTGGACATTGGCGAGTAATATGCTCCGAAGCGGTGGATGGTGTGCTCGCCTTCTAAGTCTGACCAGAAGGCCGCTCTGTCTGCCTCTCCTGCGGCGACAGCGTTATTTTGGGTCGGCCTCTGGGATAAGATCCCATGTGCATGGTGGAGGTCTGAACAAAGGATCTGCTTCGAGAAAGTCGTATTCCTGGTCATAATGTTGGTCAAATGACATCGCTTTTATATCCAGTAGTTCTTCCCGGCTGAATGTAATGACACTTGAGATTTTCTGGGTTAACAATGTCAGAAATAATACATAAAAAATCTAATTAGTGCATAGTTTCCTAAGGACCTGAAGCGAGGCGACCATCTCTGTCGGCACCATCTAGCTTTGCACACTCTTGGCATTCTCTCAACCAGCTTCATGAGGTAGTCACCTGGAATGCATTTCAATTAACAGGTGTGCCTTGTTCAAAGTTAATTTGTGGAATTTCTTTCCTTCTTAATGCGTCTGAGCCAATCAATTATGTTGTGGCTAGGTAAGGGTGGTATACAGAGGATAGCCCTATTTGGTAAAAGTACAAGTCAATATTATGGCAAGAACAGCTGAAATAAGCAAAGAGAAACGACAGTCCATCATTACTTTAAAACGAAGGTCAGTCAATCAGGAAAATGTCAAGAACTTTGAAAGTTTCTTCAAGTGCAGTCACAAAAACCATCAAGCGTTATGATGAAACTGGCTCTCATGAGGACCGCCACAGGAAAGAAAGACCCAGAGTTACCTCTGCTGCAGAGAATACATTCGTTAGAGTTAACTGCACCTCAGATTGCAGCCCAAATAAATGCTTCACAGAGTTCAAGTAACAGACACATCTCAACATAAACTGTTCAGAGGAGACTATATGAATCAGGCCTTCATGGTCAAATTGCTGCAAAAAAAACACAACGAAAGGACGAGACGAAGAGACTTGCTCTGGCCAAGAAACACGAGCAAGGGACATTAGACTGGTGGAAATCTGTCCTTTGGTCTGATGAGTCCAAATTTAAGATTTTTGGTTTCAACCACCGTGTCTTTGTGAGACGCAGCGTAGGTGAATGGATGATGAAGCACCGTGATGCATGGAGGGGGAGGTGTGAGGGTACTTTGCTGGTGACACTGTTGGTGATTTATTTACAATTCAAGACACACTTAACCAGCATGGCTACCACAGCATTCTGCAGTGATACACCATCCCATCTGGTTTGCGTTTAGTGGGACTATCGTTTGGTTTTTCAACAGGACAATGACCCCAAACACACCTCCAGGCTGTATAAGGGCTATTTGACCACAAAGGAGAGGGATGGAGTGCTGCATCAGATGACCTGGCCTCCACAATAACCCAACCTCAACCCAATTAAGATGGTTTGGGATGAGTTGGACCGCAGAGTGAAGGAAAAGCAGCCAGCAAGTGCTCAGCATACAGTGGCAAGAAAAAGTATGTGAACCCTTTGGAATTATTTCTGCATAAATTGGTCATCAAATTTGATCTGATCTTCATCTAAGTCACAACAATAGACAAACATAGTGTGCTTAAACTAATAACACAGAAATTAGTGTATTTCCCTTGTCTATATTGAATACATCATTTAAACATTGACATTGTAGGTTGGAAAAAGTATGTGAACCCCTAGGCTAATGACTTCTCCAAAAGCTAATTGGAGTCAGGAGTTAGCTAACCTGGAGTCCAATCAATGAGACGAGATTGGAGATGTTGGTTAGAGCTGCCTTGCCCTATAAAAAACACTCACAAAATTTTGTTTGCTATTCACAAGAAGCATTGTCTGATGTGAACCATGCCTCGAACAAAAAAGATCTCAGAAGACCTAAGATTAAGAATTGTTGACTTGCATAAAGCTGGAAAGGGTTACAAAAGTATCTCTAAAAGCCTTGATGTTCATCAGTCCATGGTAAGACAAATTGTCTATAAATAGAGAAAGTTCAGCACTGTTGCTACTTTCCCTAGGAGAGCCATCCTGCAAAAATGACTGCAAGAGCACAGCGCAGAATGCTCAATGAGGTTTAAGAAGAATCCTAGCGTGTCAGCTAAAGACTTACAGCAATCTCTGGAACACGCTAACATCTCTGATGAGTCTACAATACTTAAAACACTAAACAGGAATGGTGTTCATGGGAGGACACCACGGAAGAAACCACTGCTGTCCAAAAAATACATTGCTGTCTGAAGTTTGCGAAACTGCACCTGGATGTCCCACAGCGCTACTGGCTAAATATTCTGTGGACCGATGAAAATACAGTTGAGTTGTTTGGAAGGAACACTGAACACTGTGTGGAGGAAAAAATGCACAGCACACCCAACTGTAAAGTATGGTGGAGGGAGCATCATGGCTTGGGGCTGCTTTGCTTCCGCAGGGCCTGGACAGCTTGCTGTCATCGACGGAAAAATGAATTCCCAAGTTTATCAAGACATTTTGCAGGAGGATGTTAGGTTATCTGTCCGCCAATTGAAGCTCAACAGAAGTTGGGTGATGCAACAGGACAACGCCCCAAAACACCGTAGTAAATCAACAACAGAAGATAATATGCCTTCTGGAGTGGCCCAGTCAGAGTCCTGACCTCAACCCGATTGAGATGCTGTAGTGTAACCGATGTGAAATGGCTAGTTAGTTAGCGGTGGTGCGCGCTAATAGCATTTCAATCAGTGACGTCACTCGCTCTGAGACTTGAAGTAGGGTTTCCCCTTGCGTTGCAAGGGCCGCGGCCTTTGTGGCACGATGGGTAACAATGCTTCGGTGGGTGTCAGTTGTTGACGTGTGCAAGGGTCCCTGGTTCGAGCCTGGGTTGGGGTGAAGAGAGGGACGGAACCTACACTGTTACAGTGGCATGACCTCAAGAGAGCAGTTCACACCAGACATCCCAAGAATATTGCTGAACTGAAACAGTTTTGTAAAGAGGAATGGTCCAAAATTCCTCCTGACCGTTGTGCAGGTCTGATCCGCAACTACAGAAAACATTTGGTTAAGGTTATTGCTGCCAAAGGAGGGTCAACCAGTTATTGAATGCAAGGGTTCACATACTTTTTCCACCCTGCACTGTGACTGTTTACACGGTGTGTTCAATAAAGACATGAAAACGTATAATTGTTTGTGTGTTGTCAGTTTAAGCAGACTGTGTTTGTCTATTGTTGTGACCTAGATGAAGATCAAATCAAATGTTATGACCAATTTATGCAGAAATCCAGGTATTTTCAAAGGGTTCACATATTTTTTCTTGCCACTGTATGTGGGAACTCCTTCAAGGCTGTTGGAAAAGCATTCCTTATGAAGCTGGTTGAGAGAATGGCAAGAGTGTGAAAAGCTGTCATCAAGGCAAAGAGTGGCTACTTTCTATTAATAATGTAAAATTAACAGATGTACAGAAATACTCATGTGAAGGCCAAATTACAGAGGAGGAACTTCTTGAAGCAATTAAAGCTTTTAAGTCTGGGAACACTCCAGGGCTGGATGGCATACCTTTTTGATATACTCAGAGGACTGGTATTAGCATGTTTTAACCACTCCTATGTAAATGGTAGATTATCGGACACTCAACAAGATGGTCTGATTTCATTATTACTGAAGCAGGATATAAGCAGTAAATATAAAAAAATTGGAGGCCCGTTACACTTCAGTGTTGTGATGAAAAAAATTCTAGCAAAATGTATAGTGCATAGAATTTAAAAGGGATTGGCGGATATTATTCATTCTAATCAGACATGATTTTTACATAGATGATACATTGGAGAAAATAAAGGACAAGTATTGGAAACAATAGAACACTATGAAAAATCTGAGAAACCAGGCCTGCTATTCATAGCTGACTTTGAAAAGGCTTTTGATAAGTATGACTGGAGTTTATATATAAATGCCTGGAACATTTCAATTTTGGAGAATCTCTTATAAAATGGGTTAAAATCATGTATAGTAATCCTAGGTGGAAAATAGTAAATAATGGCTACTTCTCAGAAAGTTTTAAACTGTCGAGGAGTAAAACAGCCGGCCGCGACCGGGAGACCCATGAGGTGGCGCACAATTGGCCCAGCGTCGTCTAGCTTAGGGGAGGGTTTGGCCGGCCGGGATGTCCTTGTCCCATGGCACTCTAGCGACTCCTGTGGTGGGCCGGGTGCATGCACACTTACACGGTCGCCAGGTGTACGGTGTTTCCTCCGACACATTGCTGCGATTGGCTTCCGGGTTAAGCGGGCATTGTGTCAAGAAGCAGTGCAGCTTGGCTGGGTCATGTTTCGGGAGATGCACGGCTCTTGACCTTCGTCTCTCCCGAGTCCGTACGGGAGCCAAGCTTATAGAGACATACCCCAAGAGACTTGCAGCTGTAATTGCTGCAAAAGGTGGATCTACAAAGTATTGCCTGTGGGGGGGGGGGGGGAGTGAATAGTTATGCATGCTCCAGTTTTCAGTTTTTTTTGTCTTATTTCTTGTTTCTTTCACACCAAAAAATATTTTGCATCTTCAAAGTGGTAGGCATGTTTTGTAAATCAAATGATACAAACCCCCCAAAATCCTTTTTTATTCCAGGTTGTAAGGCAACAAAATAGGAAAAATGCCAAGGGGGTGAATACTAACACAGGCCACTGTATATATACACTACCGTTCAAAAGTTTTGGGTCACATAGAAATGTCAATGACTCCGGGATGTTGGCCTTCTAGGCAGAGTTGCAAAGAAAAGGTCATATCTGACTGGCCAATAAAAATAAAAGATTAAGATGGGCAAAAGAACACAGACACTGGACAGAGGAACTCTGCCTAGAAGGCCAGCATCCCGGAGTCGTCTCTTCACTGTTGATGTTGAGACTGGTGTACTATTTAATGAAGCTGCCCGTTGAGGACTTGTGAGGCGTCTGTTTCTCAAACTAGACACTCTAATGTACTTGTCCTCTTGCTCAGTTTGGCACCGGGGCCTCCCACTCCTCTTTCTATTCTGTTTAGAGCCAGTTTGCACTGTTCTGTGAAGGGAGAAGTACACAGCGTTGTATGAGATCTTCAGTTTCTTGGCAATTTCTTACATGGAATAGCCTTCATTTCTCAGAACAAGAATAGACTGACGATTTTGAGCCTGCAATCGAAGCCACAAATGCTGATGCTCCAGATACTCAACTAGTCTAAAGCAGGCCAGTTTTATTGCTTCTTTAATCAGAACAACAGTTTTCAGCTGTGCTAACATAATTGCAAAAGGGTTTTCTAATGATAATTTGGTCTTTTAAAATGATAAACTTCAATTAGCTAACACAACGTGCCATTGGAGCACAGGAGCGATGGTTGCTGATAATGGGCCTCTGTGCACCTATGTAGATTTTGCATTAAAAATGTGTCATTTCCAGCTACTATATTCATTTATAACATTAACAATGTCTACATGTCAAGCTTGGGTGTAGTGGGTGAGGAATCAAATGCAGGAAGCTGCGATACAGGGTAGTGGCTTTAATAAGCACAACGGCCAAAACACAAGCCTTCCCAAAACAGCGATCAAAGCGCACAACAAAACAAGGTGCCCCAAACACAGGGGACAAAACACTGTTGGTGCAAACACACGCACTACTGCAAAATACAAAAATCAGAGTGTCACCAAGCAAAGCAAACAGAGAAACACAATCACGTACAAAACCCATACATCCTACGCTAACCTAAATAACCCCCTCTTTCTAATGACTAACCCAAAACAGGTGCGTGCCTACCTAGACCTAACCAAACGAAAGTGAAACCAAACAGGGATCGATGGCAGCTAGTAGTTCGGCGACGACGACCGCCGAGCCCCGCCCGGCCGAGGAGGGGCGCCACCATCCGTCACAGTCGTGACAGTACTCCCCCCCTGACGCGCGGCTCCCGCAGCGCGCCGTCGCCGACCTCGAGGAAGCCCCGGAGGGCGAGGCGCAGGGCGATCCGGATGGAGGCTGTGGAACTCCCGGGTGAGCGCTGGGTCCAGTATGTCCTCCACCGGTACCCAGCACCTCTCCTCCGGGCCGTACCCCTCCCAGTCCACGAGGTACTGCAGGCCCCTCGCCCGGCGTCTGGAGTCCAAGATGGATCGGACTGTGTACGCCGGGGCCCCCCCGATGTCCAGGGGGGGTGGAGGGACCTCCCGCACCTCATTTTCTTGCAGCGGACAAGCTACCACCGGCCTGAGGAGAGACACATGAAACGAGGGGTTAATACGATAATAAGAAGGAAGTTGTAATCTGTAACACACCTCGTTTATTCTCCTCAGGACTTTAAATGGCCCCACAAACCGCGGACCCAGCTTCCGGCAGGGCAGGCGGAGGGGCAGGTTCCGGGTCGAGAGCCAGACTCTCTCCCCTGGGGTGAACACGGGGGCCTCGCTGCGGTGCCGGTCAGCGCTCGCTTTCTGTCGCTCCCTGGCTCGTTCCAGGGATTCCTGCACAGCGTTCCAGGTCTCCCTTGAGCGCTGCACCCATTCCTCCACCGCAGGGGCCTCCGTCTGGCTCTGATGCCATGGCCCCAGGACCGGCTGATAACCCAACACACATTGGAATGGTGACATGTTGGTGGAGGAGTGGCGCAAAGAGTTCTGAGCCATTTCGGCCCATGGCACGAACCTTGCCCACTCCCCTGGCCGGTCCTGGCAATAGGACCGCAGGAACCTGCCCACCTCCTGGTTTACCCTTTCCACCTGCCCATTACTTTCGGGGTGAAACCCCGAGGTCAGACTGACCGAAACCCCCAGCCGCTCCATAAACGCCCGCCACACTCGGGACGTGAACTGGGGGCCTCGATCTGAGACGATATCCTCGGGCACCCCGTAGTGCCGGAAGACGTGGGTGAATAAGGCTTCCGCGGTCTGCAGGACCGTAGGAAGACCGGGTAACGGAATCAGACGGCAGGACTTAGAAAACCGGTCCACAACGACCAGGATCGTAGTGTTGCCCTGAGACGGCGGGAGATCGGTCAAGAAATCCACCGCCAGGTGGGACCATGGTCGTTGTGGAACCGGGAGGGGTTGTAATTTCCCTCTAGGCAGGTGCCTGGGAGCCTTACTCTGAGCGCACACCGAACAGGAGGAGACATAGTGCCTCACGTCCTTCACCAAGGTGGGCCACCAGTATCTCCCACTAAGACCACGCACTGTCCGCTCAACCCCTGGGTGACCCGAGGAGGGAAGCGTGTGAGCCCACCGAATCAGCCGATCGCGAACACCGAGCGGAACGTACTTACGACCCACTGGACACTGCGGAGGAGTAGGCTCCGTCCGTAACGCCCGCTCGATGTCCGCGTCCACCTCCCAGACCACCGGTGCCACCAGGCAGGAGGCTGGAAGGATGGGCGTGGGCTCGGTGGACCGTTCCTCGGCGTCATGGAGACGAGACAGTGCGTCGGCCTTAGTGTTCCGGGAACCTGGGATATACGAGATGTTAAACCGAAATCTCGTAAAGAACATCGCCCACCTGGCTTGACGCGGGTTCAGTCTCCTCGCTGCCCGGATGTACTCCAGATTGCGGTGGTCAGTCCAGATGAGAAAAGGGTGGCGCGCCCCCTCAAGCCAATGTCTCCACACCTTCAGGGCTCTGACCACAGCCAACAGCTCCCTGTCCCCCACATCATAGTTACGCTCCGCCGGACTCAACTTCCTAGAGAAGAAGGCGCAGGGGCGGAGCTTGGGGGGGGCGCCCGAGCGCTGGGACAGCACGGCTCTTACCCCAGCCTCGGACGCGTCCACCTCCACTATGAAGGGCAAAGAGGGGTCCGGGTGCGCCAGCACCGGGGCGTCGGTGAACAGAACCTTCAGACGACTAAAGGCCCGGTCCGCCTCCGCGGACCACTGCAACCGCACCGGGCCCCCCTTCAACAGTGAGGTAATGGGAGCCGCCACCTGCCCAAAGCCCCGGATAAACCTCCGGTAGTAATTGGCAAATCCCAAAAACCGCTGCACCTCCTTCACCGTGGTGGGAGTCGGCCAATTACGCACGGCTGAGACGCGGTCACATTCCATCACTACCCCTGATGAGGAAATGCGATACCCCAAGAAAGAGACGGCTGGTTTGGAAAACTCACATTTCTCAGCCTTGACGTATAGGTCATGCTCCACCAGTCGCCCAAGCACTTTACGCACCAGAGACACATGCTCGGCGCGTGTAGCGGAGTAGACCAGAATGTCATCGATGTACACCACTACACCCTGACCGAGCAGGTCCCGGAGAATCTCGTCCACAAAGGATTGAAAGACTGCGGGAGCATTCTTTAACCCATACGGCATGACGAGGTACTCATAATGGCCAGATGTGGTACTAAATGCAGTTTTCCACTCGTCCCCTCCTCGGATACGCACCAGATTATATGCGCTCCTGAGATCCAATTTCGTGAAGAAGCGCGCCCCTTGAAATGACTCCATCGCCGAGGCGATGAGAGGTAGTGGGTAACTGAAACCCACTGTGATGGCATTTAGACCTCTATAGTCAATGCACGGGCGCAGACCTCCCTCCTTCTTCTTCACGAAAAAGAAGCTCGAGGAGACGGGTGAGTGAGATGGCCGAATGTATCCCTGCCTCAAGGATTCAGTGACGTATGTCTCCATAGCCGCTGTCTCCTCCTGAGACAGGGGATAAACGTGACTACGAGGAAGGGCAGCGCCCACCTGGAGGTTTATCGCACAGTCTCCTCGTCGATGAGGTGGTAATTGGGTCGCCTTCGTTTTACTGAAGGCGATAGCCAAATCGGCATATTCTGAGGGAATGTGCACGGTGGAGACTTGGTCTGGACTCTCCACCGTAGTCGCACCGATGGAAACTCCTATGCACCTGCCCGAGCACTCATTTGACCACCCCTTAAGAGCCCTCTGTCCCCACGAAATCTTAGGGTTGTGAGCGGCTAGCCAGGGAATCCCTAGAACCACTGGAAACGCGGGGGAATCGATGAGGAAAAGACTAATCCGCTCCTCATGACCCCCCCGCATTACCATGACCAGAGGTACAGTGACCTCCCTGACCAGCCCCGACCCTAGTGGTCGACTGTCTAGGGCGTGTATGGGGAAGGGTTGGTCCAACTGGACCAGGGGAATCCCTAACTTAGCCGCGACCCCACGGTCCATAAAACTCCCTGCTGCGCCTGAATCGACTAGCGCCTTAAACCGGGAGTGAGGGGAGAAACAAGGGAAAGACACTGACACATACATGTGACGTACAGGGGGCTCTGGGTGAGGCTGGTGCTGACTCACCTGAGGTGTCAAAGGAGCGCTCTGCCTGCCGTCTGGACTCCTAGGGGAGTCTCCCCAGCACCGGTCCACAGTGTGCCCTCTGCGACCACATGAGGTGCAGGAGCGACCCCCCCCTCCAGTCTTCCTGGCTGCTGCCCCCCCTATCTCCATAGGCGTGGGAGCAGGAGGGCTGGAGGGTGGAACGAGCAGGGCCCGGGTCGGACGTCCGCGGGCGGCCAGCAGATTGTCCAGTCGGATGGACAGATCCACCAGTTGGTCCAGTGTGTGCGTCGTGTCCCGACAGGCTAATTCCCGGCGGACGTCCTCCCTCAAACTACAACGGTAGTGGTCTATAAGGGCCCTCTCATTCCACCCTGCTCCCGCGGCCAGGGTCCGGAACTCGAGAGCGAAATCCTGCGCGCTCCTCGTCTCCTGCCTCAGGTGAAACAGCCGCTCACCCGCCGCTCTCCCCTCCGGGGGATGATCGAATACTGCCCGAAAGCGGCGGGTGAACTCTGGGTAGTTGTCCCTGGCTGAGTCCGGACTGTCCCACACGGCGTTTGCCCATTCCAGGGCCTTACCCGTGAGACAGGAGACGAGGACGCTGACGCTCTCCTCCCCCGAGGGAGGGGGACGAACGGTCGCCAGGTATAACTCCAGCTGGAGTAAGAAGCCCTTACACCCAGCGGCCGTTCCATCGTACTCCCTGGGGGGGGCGAGCTTTACCCCACTGGTACTGGGAGCTGTGGGTGCTGGGGGGGGCGCAGGCTGTTGGACTGCCGCGTTCGGGGGGCCGAGAGCGCGTCGGTCCCAGCTCTCCAGGCGCGCCAACACCTGATCCATGGCGTTACCCAGCCGGTGGAGCAGGGTAGAGTGTTGGTCCACGGTCTCCTCCATGGACATGGCTGGCGCTGAAGCTCCTGCTGACTCCATTACGTTAGGGTACGTGATTTCTGTCAAGCTTGGGTGTAGTGGGTGAGGAATCAAATGCAGGAAGCTGCGATACAGGGTAGTGGCTTTAATAAGCACAACGGCCAAAACACAAGCCTTCCCAAAACAGCGATCAAAGCGCACAACAAAACAAGGTGCCCCAAACACAGGGGACAAAACACTGTTGGTGCAAACACACGCACTACTGCAAAATACAAAAATCAGAGTGTCACCAAGCAAAGCAAACAGAGAAACACAATCACGTACAAAACCCATACATCCTACGCTAACCTAAATAACCCCCCCTTTCTAATGACTAACCCAAAACAGGTGCGTGCCTACCTAGACCTAACCAAACGAAAGTGAAACCAAACAGGGATCGATGGCAGCCGAGCCCCGCCCGGCCGAGGAGGGGCGCCACCATCCGTCACAGTCGTGACACTACACTGTATTTCGGATCAATTTTATGTTATTTTAATGGACAAAAATTAGCTTTTCTTTCAAAAACAAGGACATTTCTAAGTGACCCCAAACTTTTGAACGGTAGTGTATGTGTATATATATAAAAAGAGAGTAAAACAAGGTTGTCCACTATCGACATATTATTATGGCCATCAAAATGTTAGCTATTAAAATCAGATCCAACAATAATATCAAGGGGTTAGAAATCCAGGGCTTAAAAACAAAGGTATCATTGTGCGCTGATGATTCATGTTTTCTTTTAAATCCACAACTTGGATCCCTCCACAGCCTCATAGAGGATCTAGATACTTTTTCTAACCTCTCTGGATTACAACCAAATTAATTATTACGCATACTATATTACGTATTGGATCGCAACCAAATACCACTTTTACATTACAGTGTAGTTGACCAATAAAATGGTCTAATGGTGATGTGGACATACTCGGTATAGATATGCCAAAATAAATAAATGATCTCATTTATTTCTTAGCAAAAATAGACAAGATCTTGCAACCATCGAAAGGAAAATATCAGTGTATTTGTGGAAAAATCCCCCTGATTAACTCTTTAGTCATATCCCAGTTTACCTATTTGCTCATGGTCTTGCCTACATCTAGTGAACAGTTATTTCAATTATATGAGAAAAAAGATTACATTTTATTTGGAACGGCAAGCCAGACAAAATTAAACGGGCCTATTTATACAATGAATATGAATTCACAGGGCAGACATTATTAAATATTAATGCTTTAGACCTCTCACTAAAGCCTTCAGTCATACAAAAGTTATACTTCAATCCAAACTGGTTCTCTAGCAAATTAATAAGAATGTCTCACCCTGTGTTCAAGAATGGCCTTTTCCCCTTTATTCAGATTACAACCTCCCACTTTCAGTTATTTGAAAAGGAAATAATCTCCCAAATATCGCTGTTTTTAAAACAAGCCATAGAAAGTTGGTTACAATTTCAATTTAATTCACTAGAAAAAACGGAACAAATAATACAACAAATATTGTGTTTAAACTCAAACATACTAATAGATAAAATAAAAAAAATAAAAAATGTAAAAGTATAATCTTTGTAAATTATATCATAAATACTGTAAGACTGGTAGATTTATGTCACACATGCAGCTAACAAAAATGTATGGAAATGTGTGCTCTAGCCAAAATTACAACTAACTAATTGCAGCATTACTGCAAAAATGGAAGAGGAAAGTGGAAGGGGGAAAGGTAGGGAATCTGTCTGTCGGCCCCGCATTAAACACCATAATTGGTTAAATAAAAATTGTGATAAATAAAAAAGTATACCAGTTTCCTTCAAGGACCAAAAACTGGACCGCTGTGCCATATAGATGGCAAAATATTTAGGAAGAGATTTTCAACGTACCGATTCCATGGCACATGGTTTATGAACTTATACTCAAAACAACGGCGGATTCAAAATGTAACATTTTTCAATTTAAATTATTATCCCAAATTCTTGCAACCAATAAAATGTTAGATATGGGCGATACAACCTTCCCAGCTCTGCAGATTTTACTGCGAAGAGACAGAATCATTAGATCATTTGTTTTGGTACTGTCCATATGTACAGTAGCTTATTTTTGGTTGCAGGTTCAGGAATGGCTGAAGAATTGCAACCTTTACCTGGAGCTAACTCTGCAATATGGATGGTGTTATGAAATAGATGGGAGGGGTTGAATGGACCTGAAGGTTGGGAATAATAACAACTAATAACAACAAGATAACTAATGTAAAACATACTGTGTCCGTAAAACATATATAGGTTCAGAACTTTTGTGAAAGAAATATTGTAGATGGGAGAGGTTGAGGTTAGATAAAGGACAGGAGTAAAAACAAACAAAATATAACTATTGTATAATAGACTGTGCCTATAAAATGTATATAGAATGTATAAGCTGGAAGTAGAAGCCTAAGAAATGTTGTTCACTTGTTTACTCCAATTAGCGGAGGGGTGGTAGGGTTAGAAAGTAATAAAGGAAAATACACTGCTCAAAAAAATAAAGGGAACACTTAAACAACACATCCTAGATCTGAATGAAAGAAATAATCTTATTAAATACTTTTTTCTTTACATAGTTGAATGTGCTGACAACAAAATCACACAAAAATAATCAATGGAAATCCAATTTATCAACACATGGAGGTCTGGATTTGGAGTCACACTCAAAATTAAGGTGGAAAACCACACTCCAGGCTGATCCAACTTTGATGTAATGTCCTTAAAACAAGTCAAAATTAGGCTCAGTAGTGTGTGTGGCCTCCACGTGCCTGTATGACCTCCCTACAACGCCTGGGCATGCTCCTGATGAGGTGGCGGATGGTCTCCTGAGGGATGTCCTCCCAGACCTGGACTAAAGCATCTGCCAACTCCTGGACAGTCTGTGGTGCAACGTGGCGTTGGTGGATGGAGCGAGACATGATGTCCCAGATGTGCTCAATTGGATTCAGGTCTGGGGAACGGGCGGGCCAGTCCATAGCATCAATGCCTTCCTCTTGCAGGAACTGCTGACACACTCCAGCCACATGAGGTCTAGCATTGTCTTGCATTAGGAGGAACCCAGGGCCAACCGCACCAGCATATGGTCTCACAAGGGGTCTGCGGATCTCATCTCGGTACCTAATGGCAGTCAGGCTACCTCTGGCGAGCACATGGAGGGCTGTGCGGCCCCCCAAAGAAATGCCACCCCACACCATGACTGACCCACCGCCAAACCGGTCATGCTGGAAGATGTTGCAGGCAGCAGAACGTTCTCCACGGCATCTCCAGACTCTGTCACGTCTGTCACGTGCTCAGTGTGAACCTGCTTTCATCTGTGAAGAGCACAGGGCGCCAGTGGCGAATTTGCCAATCTTGGTGTTCTCTGGCAAATGCCAAACGTCCTGCACGGTGTTGGGCTGTAAGCACAACCCCCACCTGCGGACGTCGGGCCCTCATACCACCCGCATGGAGTCTGTTTCTGACCGTTTGAGCAGACACATGCACATTTGTGGCCTGCTGGAGGTCATTTTGCAGGGCTCTGGCAGTGCTCCTCCTGCTCCTCCTTGCACAAAGGCGGAGGTAGCGGTCCTGCTGCTGGGTTGTTGCCCTCCTACGACCTCCTCCACGTCTCCTGATGTACTGGTCTGTCTCCTGGTAGCGCCTCCATGCTCTGGTCCCAACGCTGACAGACACAGCAAACCTTCTTGCCACAGCTCGCATTGATGTGCCATCCTGGATGAGCTGCACTACCTGAGCCACTTGTGTGGGTTGTAGACTCCGTCTCATGCTACCACTAGAGTGAAAGCACCGCCAGCATTCAAAAGTGACCAAAACATCAGCCAGAAAGCATAGGAACTGAGAAGTGGTCTGTGGTTACCACCTGCAGAACCACTCCTTTATTGGGGGTGTCTTGCTAATTGCCTATAATTTCCACCTGTTGTTTATTCCATTTGCACAACACCATGTGGAATTTATTGTCAATCAGTGTTGCTTCCTAAGTGGACAGTTTGATTTCACAGAAGTGTGATTGACTTGGAGTTACATTGTGTTGTTTAAGTGTTCCATTAATTTTTTTGAGCAGTGTATATATATATTTTATAAAGATGTGTGTGTATATATGGATTCTTGGATTTGACGCCTTCTTGGATGGGCACTTCTAATGTAACTCTATTAAGTCAATATTTTTTTTTGTTGCATTGTTTGCAAACTGATATGTGACACGTATTAATGCCAAAATAACATATAGTACAAGCAACAAAAAATGTATATTTTCAAATTTTGACCAGTCACCACTGTACTGATGTAATCAGTAGCATGCAACAAAAAAATCTCAGCACCCGGTCCGGACTGCCCTTACATGCAATATCTATTTAAGGAACATGCCATAACATTCATCCTCCTTTTATTTGAAAACAAATCATGTTCTTCTTCTGATTATTTGAATTAATTAGAACCCTGTTAAACAATTTGTCCTCTTGTCTCTTGATGCAGTGAAGAGCAGCCCCCTCCTCCACCTCCGCCGGTTGTGTACAGCAGGTATGCAGATGACACAGTCCGGGAAGTTGTCAAACGGTTAAGAGACCGGACAAATGCCTACAAAGAGAGAGCCATTGACCCCTATGCTACCACACCTGAAATCAGCCCCCCTATCAGTAAGTGGACCTACTGTAAACAGATGTTGTGTCAATCAGTCAGTCAGTCAATCAATCAATCACTTTAATTTTTTATTCATTTCCAGTTGTCTAATAAGGAACAGTATATGTATCATACTGTATGTATAATATATTATACTTCAATACATAGAAGGCCTGATATTCTCAATGATGAAGCCCAAATGTTAGACTATATAATTATAAACGCTATTCCATACCACTCATATCATTCATAATGGTTTCTGCTTGTTTTCTACAGCCCCGGTCTTGAGGAAACCAGACTACCTGAGGAAGAAGGAGGCAGAGAGGATAAAAGCAGAGGAGGACGCAATAAAAAAAGCAGAAGCAGACGCGATAAAGGCAGTAGAGATGGCAAAGAAAAAGGAGGAGAAAGCGAAGGTGGACGCGGAGAAGAAGGAGGCAGAGCGGCTAAAGAAGCAGGAGGAGGAGCAGGCAGCTAGAGATGCATCCATTTGTCCCATGATCAGCTTTTCCTTCATTGACACTATGCTCCATCCAGTTGAAGACGCCATGGACACAGTGCTTGGTAACACCATAGATCCATTCACAGGTAGTGCTCAGTTACACACTACAGTACACCTACACACTACACTACAGCTACACACTAGGTAGGCAGCTAGCGGTGAAGAGTGCTGGGCCAGTAACCGAAAGGTCGCAGGTTTGAATCTTCGAGCCGACTAGGTGAAAAATCTTTCGATATGCCTTTGAGCAAGGCACTTATCCCTAATTGCTCTGGATAAGTGCATTTGCTAAATGACAAAAAATGAACAGCTTCATAATACAGTTACAGTGCATTCACAAAGTATTCAGACCCCTTGACTTTTTCCACATTTTGTTACGTTACAGCCTTATTCTAAAATGGATAAAATAGTTTTTGTCCCCCTCATCAATCTTCACACAATACCCCATAATGACAAAGTAAAAACAGTTTTTAATTTATTTTTGCTAATTTATAAAAAATGTAAATCTCACATTTACATAAGTATTTAGACTCTTTACTCAGTACTTTGTTGAAGCAGCGATTACAGCCTTGAGTCTTCTTGGGTATGATGCTACAAGCTTGGCACACCTATATTTGGGGAGTTTTCCTATTCTTCTCTGCAGATCCTCTCAAGCTCTGTCAGGTTGGATGTGGAGTGTTGCTGCACAGCTATTTTCAGGTCTCTCCAGAGATGTTAGATCAGGTTCGTCCGGGTTCTGGCTGGGCCGCTCAAGGACACTCAGAGACTTGTCCCAAGTCTTGGCTGTGTGCTTAGAGTCATTGTGCTGTTGGAAGGTGTACCATCATCCCAGTCTGAGGTTTTGAGCGCTCTGGAACAAGTTTTTATCAAGGATCTCTCTGTACATTGCTACGTCATCTTTCCCTCGATCCTGACTAGTCTCCCAGTCCCTGCTGTTGAAAAACATCCCCACAGCATGATGCTGCCACCACCATGCGGTGACCAATAGGGATGGTGCCAGGTTTCCTCCAGACTTGGCATTCAGGCCAAAGAGTTAAATCATAGTTAAATCATAATTCACCGTAGGGATGGTGCCTGGTTTCCTCCAGACGTGACGCTTGGCATTCAGGCCAAAGAGTTTAATCTTGTTTCTCATGGTCTGAGAGTCCTTTAGGTGCCATTTGGCAAACTCCAAGGGGACGCTCATGTGCCTTTTACTGAGGAGTGGCTTCCATCTGGCAACCCTACCATAAAGGCCTGATTGGTGGAGTGCTGCAGAGATGGTTGTCTTTCTGAAACATTCTCCCAAGCTCTGTCAGAGTGACCATCAGGTTCTTGGTCACCTCCCTGACAAAAGCCCTTCTTCACCGATTGCTCAGTTTGGCCGGGAGCCAGCTCTAGGAAGACTCTCGTGGTTCCAAACTTCTTCCCTTTAAGAATAAGAGAGGGCACTGTGTTCTTGGGGACCTTCAATGCTGCAGAATTGTTTTGGTACCCTTCCCCAGATCTGTGCCTCGACACAATCCTGTCTCGGAGCTCTATGGACAATTCCTTCAACCTCATGGCTTGATTTTTGCTCTGACATGCACTGTCAACTGTGGGACCTGATATAGACAGATGTGTGCCTTTCCAAATCATGTCCAATCAAATGAATTTACCACAGGTGGACTCCAATCAAGTTGTAGGAACATCTCAAGGATGATCAGTGGCAAAGGGTCTCATAGCAAAGGGTCTGAATACTTATGTAAATAAGGTATTTCAGTTGATTTTGTTCTATATATTTGCAAACATTTAGAAAAACATGTTTTTTCTAACTGGTTAAGGGGTATTGTGTGTAGATTGATGAGGAAATCAACTAATTAAATCAATTTTAGAATAAAGCTGTAACGTAACAACATTTGAAAAAAGTGATGGGGTCAGAATACTTTTCGAATGCACTGTAGAGTTCACATGTTAGCATCACCTTTTCACCGTTGCAGATTCAGATGTAACATTTGCAGTTTCACATGGGAAAAACATTTACATGTGAAAACCTTTCAGATGTGAAAATCAACCTCTCACATGTGCAATAGCATTTTCACATGCAAAAACTTTCAGATGTGGAAATCAAACTCTCACTTTGTTGAAATTGTGCATCCCCATGGAGTCACATTTATTTCACGAGATTCAGTCATTTTCTCTGATGAATCCCCTTTCCGATTGTTTGGGGCATCCGGAAAAAAGCTTGTCCGGAGAAGACAAGGTGAGCGCTACCATCAGTCCTGTGTCATGCCAACAGTAAAGCATCCTGAGACCATTCATGTGTGGGGTAGCTTCTCAGCCAAGGCTATACACTACAGCTACACACTACAGTTACACACTACACTACAGCTACACACTACAGCTACACACTACAGTTACACACTACACTACACTACAGCTACACATTACAGCTACACACTACAGCTACACACTACAGTTACACACTACACTACAGCTACACACTACAGCTACAGCTACACACTACACTACAGCTACACACTACAGTTACACACTACACTACACTACAGCTACACATTACAGCTACACACTACAGCTACACACTACAGTTACACACTACACTACAGCTACACACTACAGCTACAGCTACACACTACACTACAGCTACACACTACAGTTACACACTACAGCTACACACTACAGCTACAGCTACACACTACAGCTACACACTACAGTTACACACTACACTACAGCTACACACTACAGCTACAGACTACAGCTACAGCTACACACTACACTACAGCTACACACTACACTACAGCTACACACTACACTACAGCCACACACTACAGTTACACACTACAGCTGCACTACAGCTACACACTACACACTACACTACAGGAGGAGGTATGGACTACACAGTGCATTTCGGCTTCTTTAACATTTGTTCATTCATTTTCTTTCTCTGTATCTTTCTCTCTCTCTCTTTCTCTAGATCGCAAGTATATTGCTTGGATAACACTTGTAAGTTTGGCATTCAACTACAACGCTTGGTTTACACCGGTACGTTTGGTCTTTCCCATCCACACTCCAGTGTCCGTTCCTTTCTGGATATTTGCTGACATTGTTGCTGACAGTGTCAATGTCATCGATATCGTCCTCTGGCAGCCCCGACTGCAGTTTGTGAAAGGAGGAGACATTATTGTAAGTCATTCTAAATATCACTAGAGAGAGATGAAGGTCTTGATATGTATGTGTTAGAGTGGAGGCCGCCGAGGAGAGAACGGCTCATAATAATGGCTGGAATGCAGTACGATGGAATGGAGTGAATGGAATGGTATCAAACTCATGAAAACCATGTTTTTTATACCATTCAATTTATTCCATTCCAGCCATTATTATGAGCCATTCTCCAATCAGCAGCATCCGCTGGTGTGTTTGTGTTCCTACATGCAAGTTTGTGTATGTGCAAGTGCACATGCATATGCTTTGTATGTACTTCTAACATATATTATATTATTAGGCAACAATTCCACCGTAATGTAGAGAAACATGCAGGTTAATAAGACTTTGTGTTATATTTCAGAAAGACCGGACTGTGACGAAGCAACATTATCGAGAGATTTCGAGGTTTAATGTGAGCTCTTATTTCATCATTTCTCACACTTTCATCTTGTGTACACCCATAAACCTTGTTGATGGTATTCACTCTGTGTATATTATACTATATAGAGATACACACAGTGCAACATTGTTAATTCCACTTCGAAGCATAATTCAAGTAACATATCACACAGATTGATGTAGAAATATCAAGACCATGTACTGTACTGTAAATATGTTGTACTTGTTTCAAGTTGAGTATATTATTTCCACCTAACATTGTATTTTCTTTCTGTTGGGGCAGTTGGATATGATCAGCATCATCCCATTCGAACTGCTCGGTATCCCGTTTGGATTCTCTGCTTTATACAGACTCAACCGTCTACTGAGGGTAGACACTGCAGTTATCTTTATCACCAAACATGATATGTCTCGTTCTTCATCTTCTATTAAATTATAGATTACATTAGACTAGAGGGTGACATTAGGACATTAGATAGTGTTTGGGGAACAACATGCATGCACATCTATGAAGGTTTGACGTATGCTGACTATCAGTTAAAAAAAATAATGATGGATATCTGATAATAGATTCAATTTGTTTCCTTTTGTTCTCTCATGACATTTACTGTACCAATGTTTTTCTGGCTTTCGTTTCACAGATTGACATGTTTTTTGAGTTCAGCGATCGGCTTGAGAGTATCATGGCCAAGGCTTACATCTGGAGGTATTCACATTAAACAGACACAGTCACATCCAAAATTAATGGCACCCTTGATAAAGAATACTGTATAAAATATTTTATGAATATACTGAGGTATATTGTATGTAAAAAAAGGGAAATATATATTATTTTATTCTAATACAATTGCTCGGGAAAATAGAAGATAGGTGTCAAAATTATTGAAACTTTCCAAGGATAACGGCACTTAGCCTTTTTATATAATGTTTTATGATAGTGAAGAAAACATTGGGAGGGATTTTAGATCATTCCTCAATACAGCATCTTTATAGATGTTTTGTAGCTGTTACGACGGTCGACGTCACCGGTCTTCTAGCCATCGCCGATCCACCTTTCATTTTCCATTTGTTTTGTCTGTTTTCTACACACCTGGTTTCATTCCCCAATTATATGTTCATGTCTTTAACCCTCTGTTTCCCCCATGTTTTTGTGCGTCATTGTTTCTATGTTCATTCGGTACGTTATGGTTGGTTTTCGATGGGGCTGTTTTCACCCGTGCGCAATTGATTACCGTTTATTGTTGGTCAAGTGTATTGTTACCTTGTGCCTTTATTTTGAGTAAAGTACGTTGCTCACTCATTCTGCTCTCCTGCACCTGACTTCATGCACCAGCTACATTCACCTTCTGACAGTATCCTTCGGTCTACGCTTATGGACTGTCCTCTTCAATTCAAACCACAGGTTTAGGGTTCAAGTCCGGAGACTGAGATGACCTTTGCAAAATGTTGATTTTGTGGTCAATTAAACATTTTGTATATTTTGATGTGTGGTTGGGGTCATCGTCTTGCTGGAAGATCTATTTGTGGCCAAGTTTCAGCCTCCTAGCAGAGACAACCATGTTTTTGGGGGTAAAATGTCATGGTACTTGGTAAAGTTCATGATGCCGTTGACCTTAACAATGCCCTAGGACCAGTAGAAGCATAACAGCTGCATAATATAAATGATCCACCACCATGTTTACAGTAAGAATGAGGTTATTTTCTGCAGATGCATCCTTCTATTGAGGCCAAACTCACCACTGGTGTACGTCGTCTGACCACAGCACCCGGTTCCTTTCTAAGTGCCAATGGTGTTTAACAAACTTCAGGCGTTTACATTTGTTGGTTGCTCTCAGTAAAGGCTTTTCCACGGCAACCCCTATTGGTATGGAGGTGGCGTCTAATTGTAGATTTGGACCCAAGATGCGTCCAACTTCTGTAATTTTCCAACTCCTTTCCTTGGACTTTCTTTGCCTCCTGAACCATTTGTCTCACTGTGAGTGGGGAGAAGATACACTTGGGTCAAGTTTACCATTGTTCCAGTAGTATTAAACTTCTTAATTGTTGCCCTAATAGTGGTAAGTGGTATATTTCATTTTCAGTCGTTTTTTTTGTACCCATTTGCCTGATTATTGAAAGTCACAACTAGTTGTCTCTTTTCATTTGTGAGTTCTTTGCCCATGGTGATGACAAATTGGTTTTACATACATGTTAACTCGTTTTTATGCTCCAGTGAAACAGGAAGCCATGAAAGTCCACAATACAGTTCCTTAAATTGAGATGAATAAAAAAAGTAGAATGTTAATGCAGATTATATTTCGTTTAATTTTATTTGGAAGAACCGTTAGGGTGCCAATCCTTTTTTGTTTGTTTGTGACCAACTTTTTATTCAGTTTTGTCATTTTATTTTTCAGAGAGAGGTTACAGGTACATGAAATAAATGCATACAAAGATAACCCAAACCCATTGTCCCCATCCACCCGCCTGCATCCTCCCTCCCCACCAGGAAACCATGCTTCCCACACCACCTACCAGATTTAGGGGACGCAGTGAACAGTAAGGAGTTGTGGTCAATTTCATCATAAAATGTTTAGTTGGTACTACGTACAGTCTGTGAACAAACTTGAAATGTATGAATTGTTGGTTCGGATTACAGGATGCCAAAGTCATATTTTTCCATATTCTGTTCCCGTTAAAGGGTGGTTCAGAATCAATTAGATCTATGGACCATACTTTTTGCATGGCTAGCTCGGAATATGAGCTTTCCAAAAGTTGTTTATATATTATCGAGATTAGTCCTTTCGGGAGCACAGATAATTTATATATAAATCCCATCATTGGATGTTTTGGTAGTTGCGTTTCCCAAGGGACTCCATAGGCCAATATAGCTGACCTTACTAGTAAATATACACTGAACAAAAATATAAACGCAACATGTAAAGTGTTGAGCCTATGTTTCATGAGCTGAAATAAAATATCCCAGAAATATTCCATACACACAAAAAGCTTATTTCTCAAAAATGTTGTGTACACATTTGTTTACATCACTGTTAGTGAGCATTTCTCCTCTGCCAAGATAATCCATCCACCTGACAGGTGTGGCATATCAAGAAGCTGACTAAACAGCATGATGATTACACAGGTGCACCTTGTGCTGGGGACAGTAAAAGGACACAAAAATGTGCAGTTTTGTAAAACACAATGCCACAGATGTCAAAAATTTAGGAGGGAGCATACAATTGGCATGCTGACTGCAGGAGTGTCCAACAGAGCTGTTGCCGGATAATTGAATGTTCATTTCTCTACCATATGCCTCCTCCAACGTAGTTTTAGAAAATTTGGCAGTACGTCAAACCGTCCTCACAATCGCTGACCACTTGTAACCATGCCAGCCCAGGACTTCCACATCCGGCAGCTTTACCTGCGGGATCATCTGAGACCAGCTACCCGGACAGCTAATGAAACTGAGTAGTATTTCTGTCTGTAATAAAGCCCTTTTGTGGGGAAAAACTAATTCTAATTGGCTGGGCCTGGTTTCCCAGTGGGTGGGCCTGGCTCCCAAGTGGCGGGCCTATATAAAAAGGAGTTACCCAGTAATGTGTATGTATCTTTCAAATCTTGGAATGTTCTCAAACCATTACTGTCCATGATATTGGTAAGGGTACGGATTCCACATTTGGAACAATAGGGGGGGGGGGGGGGGGGGAAATGCAAAAGACCGCCCTCCAGATTGCAAGCCATTATTGGGAAATATTGGAGTATGGGCATGCCATTTTGATTTCCAGTTATATTGCTTTAAAATGTGGCACCAAATGGAAATTGTGTGAGCAGTAATAGGACCAAAGTGTAGTTTACATTCTTAAGGGATATATCAGTGAAGACCACCTGTTCCAGGGCAATAGGAGACACGAGGGGGCAGAATAATCATTTCTAAACCAATTCAGGATGGGGTAAAACGCTAAAGCCTGGAAATACAATTTAAAGTTTGGTACAGATATTCCTCCTCCTTGACATCTTTATCAAGGGTGCGAATAATTTTGGATGTGACTTTTTTCAAATCTATAAAATGGAAGTGTCTGCTATGTGGCATAGTCTAGTTAGATGTGTGATGAATGATGGTAATACATTATGAAGATGATGATACAGGATGAATGGAGGATGCTAGAATACTGTAGCTTTAGCAGAGCCGCAACAGAAAACCATTATCTAAGACTTCTTCTTCCCTGCGTTTATTCAGAGTTGGTCGCACTACTGGCTACTTGCTGTACATGCTCCATCTCAATGCCTGTTTCTACTACGTGGCGTCTGTGTACCTTGGCATCGGCACCTCCAAATGGGTCTACGATGGAGAGGGAACCGCGTACGTATATTATTGTGTAGAGTATATAGGGTTTCAGAATTGCCAGGTTTTCCAGAAATCCTGGTAGGAGGACTCCAGCTGTCCTGCTTATTCCCTCCTGATTTTGGGAATATTCCAACTGGGACTTCTGGTAAAACCTGGGAATGTTGAGGAAATTAACAGAATTTTTCATCCTGAGGAGTAAAATGTTCTATACTTCCAATATAGTCTCTTGTTTCCGAGACTTCTGTTACAGTTTAACAGTTTCTCAATTTGTAGTTTTCCCTAAACCAGTGTCTCATTGCCTTCACTGTGGATTAGGGGTGTGAGTATCCGTCTTCCTTCCCACAGGTACTTGCGTTGTTATTACTTCGCTGTTCGTAGTCTGATCAACATCGGGGGTCTTCCTGAGCCTGGCACTGTGTTTGAGATCTGTTTCCAGATGACCAACTTCTTTACTGGTGTCTTTGTGTTCTCCAGTTTGATTGGACAGGTACAGTATCACTATTCTAAAGACATGCAGAATGCACTCCAGGCAAGAGGCAGCCATCCTCTTGTAACAATTATGATTGTGGTAAATTCCATTTCAATTCAGGAAGTCAACTGACATTGCAAATCAAATTTCTCATTTCTTTTAAATGAGGAAATGGACTAAAATGTAATTCTGGAATTGACTAGATTGAAGTGGAATTGACCCCAACACTGGTTTGTTGTGTGGTCCTGGATTGAAAGTATTTTATTTATTTTTTCTGGTATAGATGAGAGACGTCATCGGGGCTGCCACGCAGGGCCAGACATATTTCCGGGCCTCCATGGACGGCTGTGTGGAATACATGAACACTTTCACCATCCCTGACTTGGTGCAGAACAGAGTACGCACCTGGTACAACTACACCTGGGACGCCCAGGGAATGCTGGGTAAGCAATAAATAATAGTGGGGAATAAATTCATCTTGACTCCATGCTGTCATAACTGTGCTGTAAATAATGTTAAAATGTCATTTTATGGCAAATCGTCAATTAACATGGTGTACATTTGCTCTGTAGTAATGTCTTGAAAAAATGTTTCTTCCTCTTACATCTCTCCTTCCTCTCTCTCCAGATGAGTCTATACTGCTGGAGCAGATGCCTCTTGTAATGAGAACAGCCATTGGTGTGGATGTAAACTTCGCCACCTTCGATAAAATTGCTCTTTTTCAGGTAAATATAGGTCGAAATAAACATGTCATGATGCCAACAGGCAACTAACAGCCCACCTGCATCACCCTCTGAATGTTGGCTAAATGTTATTTGACTGTTTTCTCAATGTCTTTATTCCCAAGGGCTGTGATAAGCAGATGTTGGTGGACATGTTGCTGAGGCTCAAGTCTATTATATATCTACCTGGGGACTTTGTGGTGAAGAAGGTGAGTGTATGGGATTGTCACTGTTGCATAATATAGTCAATATGTATTTTCTTTATATACACTTAGATCACAGGAGGTTGGTGGCATCTTAATTGGGGAGGATGGGCACATGGTAATGGCTGGAGCAGAATCGGTGGAATGGTATGGAATACATCAAACACATGGTGTCATTCCATTCGCTCCATTCCAGCCATTATTATGAGCCGTTCTCCACTCAGCAGCCTCCACTGACTTGGATTTTAGTCTTTTTCAAAACAATACAGCAAAAAGCAACAGAAACAACAAAACTGAAGAATAAATAAAAGCAAACAGAAGATGCCATCCAATACGTACTGAATAACATATAAAGTAAATATTCAGCATTTCATTGTTAACAAGATATTAGTTAATCAGGTCTTCCTGGTTTATGAATATCCATTTGTCCCAGTTATTTTCGAATACAGGTCTTTGGAGTCTTAAAGCATATGTCAAGCTTTCTATATTAAAGATTTATTGGATTATACTTTGCCATTCTTAACATTTTGGGGCTTCTACTTTATATCAGTTCCTGGTAATTTTCTACTTGCAGCAAGGATAACTTTTATCAGGTATCTGTCACTGCCCATCACATTCTCTGGAACATTACCAAGGTACATTACAGTTCTAGGGACTTCATATACTAGGACATCTTTTAACACCGAACATACATAATCCCAAAACAATGACATCTTCTGACACTCCCCAAAACAATGGGTGTGGTTGGCATCTACATGGTCCCACAGCCGCCAGCATGGCTGTTGTATACCTAGCTGGTGACTTTTGATTCTAGGAGTGATAAAGAAAACTGCTAATATTTTTCCAACAAAACTCTCTCCATGTTCTTGAGTTTGTAGAAGTACGTTGAGTACTGCATAAATTGTCCCAGTCTTCCTCTGAGATGTCTATATTCTGTTCCTTTTCCCAATTTTGCTTTAATATAAAGAGTTGAGTCTTTTCTAGATGCTATCTGGCCATGACAAAGTAAAGAGATTGTCTTGGACATTGCCTGATTATATTTCAAATCACATGGTTAGTCATATTTGGTTTGGTATTGAAGAATACATTTCTCTCTTTTTCAAAATAGTCCCTTTACTGTAAGTATCTGAAGAAATCTTGGTTTTCCATGCCATATTTCTCCTTTTAAATTCTGAAAACCTAAGAGTTCTCCATCTTCTACAATGTTACAAAGTTCTGTAATGCCTCTCTCAGGCCTATCCTTATTTTGTTTAATCATAGATACCTGGTTTAAATTTTGGATCAAAACGCAAACCATTTCAACAGTCCTGTTAATGTCCCAAATGTGTCTTTATCCCCAGCTACAGACTGGATTGGGCGACCTTGAACGGTAGCCTCAATATCTTTCCATATAACACTGTATTGTGAGTCACACCAACAAACTATTGGCCTAAATTGTGCAGCTAAGTAATATTCCTTAAGATTAGGTAGTGCCATCCCCATTTGTCTTTAATGAAGAGTCTAATATCTAATCCTCGGTTACCTCCAAATGAACCGTGATATTAATTGTTTCATTGGGATCGCAACTGATAGAGACTGGAATAGGTAAAGCAATCTGGGGAAAATATTTATTTAACTGTCTTTATTATAGAGCTGAAATCTAAATGAAGAAGGGACCATCTTTCTACTGTATATTTTTAGGAATATTTAGGATACTTGGTTTATAATTTGTTATATACACTGAGTGTACAAGACATTATGAACACCTGCTCCTTTCATTACATAGACTGACCAGGTGAAAGCTATGATCCCTTATTGTCACTTGTTAAATCCATTTCAATAAGTGTAGATGAAGGGGAGGAAGGATTTCTAAGCCTTGAGACAATTGAGACATTGTGTATGTGTGCCATTCAGAGGGTGAATGGGCAAGACAAAATATTTAAATTCCTTGGAACAGTTGTGCCAGACTAACCCATTTGTGTCAAGAACTGCAACGCTGCAGGGTTTTTCACACTCAACAGTTCCCAGTGTGTATCAACAATTGTCCACCACCAAAGGACATCCAGCCAACTTGACTCAACCGTGGGAAGCATTGGAGTCAGAGTTGTGGACTCGAGTCACATGACTTGGAATCGAGTCACAAATTTGATGACTTGAGACTCGACTTGATAGAAAATAAAATAACTTGAGACTTGACGTCTCAAGACTCAACTTTGACTTGAGATTGATGATTTGAACTGGCCAGGTTTTGTAACGTTTTGTCACTCATTTTGTGGCAGAGTCTACGTGGATTACTCTACACACAGCCAGAGAGGGTAGCCGCAGCAGCAGCGCCCTTGCAACAGATTGGCCAGTGAAACGCACACTCGACACTGATTGTTCCAGTAAACTGTCAATCAAAACAGGACGGGTGGTGAGCTAGCGAACAGAGATTGCTGACTTGCTGTACAGCTATAGGATCAGGTGCCACGCCAACGTCAAATTATAGGAAGAGAGGATAGATAGATCCTAAAATGGTTTGGTGATCGAGAATATTAGCTGTTTACTTTGCAAGCTCATTAGCAAATGGGCAACAATTACTAGCATAGGCATACTGGTATTGTGGTATGTAAAAATTTCTTGAAATAGATCATTTACTTATGAAGCTTGCATTTGGAATTTGTTTAAAATTAATCACACAACATGACCAAAAGTATGTGGACACCTGCTCGTTGAACATCTCATTCCAAAATCATAGGCATTAATATGGAGTTGGTCCCCCCTTGGCTGTTATAACTGCCTCCACTCTTCTGAGAAGGCTTTCCACTAGATGTTGGAACATTGCTGCGGGGACTTGCTTCCATTCAGCCACAAGAGCATTAGTAAGGTCAGGCACAGATGTTGGGAGATTAGGCAGTCAGCGTTCCAATTCATCCCAAAGGTGTTCGATGGGGTTGAGATCAAGGCTCTGTGCATGCCAGTCAAGTTCTTCCACACAGACCTCGACAATCCATTTCTGTATGGACCTCGCTTTGAGCACAGGGGCATTGTCATGCTGAAACGGGAAAGGGCCTTCCCCAAACTGTTGCCACAAAGTTGGAAGCACAGAATTGTCTATTGTATGCTGTAGTGTTTAAGATTTCCCCCATGCCCGAACCATGAAAAACAGCCCCAGACCATTATTCCTCCTCCACCAAACTTTACTGTTGGCACTATGCATTCGTTCTCCTGGCATCTGCCAAACATATTAGTCAGTCGGACTGCCAGATGGTGAAGTGTGATTCATCACTCCAGAGATCACGTTTCCACTGCTCTAGAGTCCAATGGTGGCAAGCTTTACACCACTCCAGCCTATGCTTGGCATTGCGCATGCTGATCTTAGGCTTGTGTACGGCTGCTCGGCCATCGAAACCCATTTCATAAAGCTCCTGACAAACAGTTCATGTGCTGACGTTGCTTCCAGAGGCAGTTTATAACTGGGTAGTGAATGTTGCAACCGAGGAAAGACGATTTTTACTTGCTATGTGCTTCAATACTTGGCAGTCCCGTTCTATGAGCTTGTGTGGCCTACCACTTTAAGGCTAAGCCATTGTTGCTCCTAGACTTTCCACTTCACAATAACAGCACTTACAGTTGCCCGGGGCAGCTCTAGCAGGGCAGAAATTTGACAAACTGACTTGTTGGAAAGGTGGCATCCTATGACTGTGCCACATTGAAAGTCACTGAGCTCTTCAGTAAGGCTATTCTACTGCCAATGTTTGTCTATGGAGACTGCATGGCTTTGTGCTCGATTTTTTGCAACGGGTGTGGCTGAAATAGCTCAATCCACTCATTTGAATGGGTGTCAACATACTTTTGTATATATAGTGTATTACTGTGGCGAAGACATACCATAGGCGCGGCTCTTAACTTGCGCTCTCTAAACTACCGCCAGTGGAGAGTGCTTTTTTTCTTGTTGAAGTGGTTGCTCTTGCTTTCACACATTTAAATGCATAGGCCGGCCCCATGTGGTAAATCTATATTCCATCTCATACTACAATAACTGCTGGCGTTTCATCATTCCATCCCCGTACAGTTTATTGCAACACAGACATTTCTGTTTGATAGGCCTACGATACATTTTTATATAGCCAACCATTTCTTACCCTCAGTGGGCACAATGTTTATTCTGCACATGAATGTTCACAAGACTCATGAGGTAGAAGTTCTGTTCATTAGGTAGAAGTTCTGTTCATTAAATTCAATGTTTGGCTTTCTTTGTTCATATTTCCCGGGTTATGTCAGAGTTCTGTGTCCTATGTCTCTGTCATTCTGGTTGTGCGTAATAAGAGCGTGTAATAAGCTACGTGGCCTGCACTCCACACGTTGGAGTCGTTGAATAAGATAAAATGATTGTTTCATATATGCATGGTGTAGGAAAATCATGAATAATCAGTGCTTGACTTGGGCAGTCCCTCATCAGAGCTGAGTACAGCCACCTCAAATGTTCTACTGCTTGAGCTCCTGTTCCTCTTATAGAATATTAGCTCAAAAGTGGAGCTCCTGAACCTAAATATAAACAGTACTGGCACCCAACATAAGTACCTGCACCTATTTCAGCCCAAGTCAAGCCCTGATAGTAATAATTTAGTCTGATTAAGACTAATATACCAATGTAACAATAGATGTGGAAATGGCCTTTTACATTGCAGAACCAGTTTATTGGTTGTAATTGCCAATTGGGTAATTGTATGGTCCTGGGGTCCCTATTTTACAATTTACATCATTAAAATGTGTTATAGACAAAGTAATGAAAAGGGCTGTCTGGTAGACTCAATAAATTGACCAAAATTTGTAGTTGAACAAGTCGTTGCATGTGTAGATTTTTTTGGGGAGGCTTGCTCTTAGAATGCATGACTTGACTTGAGTCTAGACCCATTCTACTTGGGACTTGATTTTAGACGCAGACCACGTGACTTGCTTGTGACTTGGGGTCAACATGGTCCAGCATCCCTGTGGAACGCTTTCGACACCTTGTCCATGGCCTGACGAATTGAGGCTATTCTGATGGCATATTCTTCTAGAATGTCCATTAGTTTTGGGAAGCAAGTGTTAGGGTCAGTTAATTTTATGCTCTTTTCCTCTGATGCTAATACCTTGTAAATCATAATTTTGCTTTATCGCTCTGCTCAATGTACAAGGCAATAACTCAGGTGAGGTGCAACAACCCCTGACATGTGCCACGTTGTAAAGTTATTTTATTTGTCAGATGGCCAATGTTGACAAATGTTTTTAAAATATTGGATTGCGTCCTTTTTAAAGCCAAATCGCTCTAAAACTTGATATAAGTAAAATTAACGTTAAATGCCTTTTCTGCATCTAAATGGACCAACAGTGCTTTTCCTTAATCTGATTTATGATATGTAGTTATCTTGGGTTTGACGGCCTCTAATAAACCCAGTTTGGTCCAACTCAATTTGATCCGACAAAGGTTTCAAGTCTTGGTAATAACCGAGGTGTATAGCTTATAGTCATAATTCAAAATCGAGATTGGCCTATAATTACTGATATGTTCTTTGTCTTTACCCTCTTTTGGTATGACAGTTATGATGGCTTCCTTCCATGAGGGAGGGGCTTCTTCCTTTTTAAAAGGTACAATGAGGATAAAAGTCAATATGAAATTTCAAAGCATCCACAACGTCACCCTGTGGTTTTAAACTAAACTCTGCAAAAAAAGAAACATCCTTTTTCAGGACCCTGTCTTTCAAAGATAATTTGTACAAATCCAAATAACTTCACAGATCTACATTGTAAAGGGTTTAAACACTGTTTCCCATGCCTTTTCAATGAACTATAAACAATTAATGAACATGCACCTGTGAAACCGTCGTTGAGACACTAACAGCTTACAGACGGTAAGCAATTAAGGTTACAGTTATGAAAACTTAGGACACTAAAGAGGCCTTTCTACTGACTCTGAAAAACACCAAAAGAAAGATGCCCAGGGTCCCTGCTCATCTGCGTGAACGTGCCTTAGGCATGCTGCAAGGAGGCATGAGGACTGCAGATGTGGCCAGGGCAATACATTTCAATGTGCGTACTGTGAGACACCTAAGACAGCACTACAGGGAGACAGGACGGACAGCTGATCGTCCTCGCAGTGGCAGACCACGTGTAACAACACCTGCACAGGATCGGTACATCCGAACATCACACCCGCGGGACAGGTACAGGGTGGCAACAACTGCCCAAGTTACACCAGGAATGCACAATCCCTCCATCAGTGCTCACACTGTCCGTAATAGTCTGAGAGAGGCTGGACTGAGGGCTTGTAGGCCTGTTGTAAGGCAGGTCCTCACCAGACATCACCGGCAACAACGTCGCATATGGGCACAAACCCACCAAGAACTGGCAAATCTGGTGCAGTCCATGAGGAGATGCACTGCAGTACTTAATGCAGCTGGTGGCCACACCAGATACTGACTGTTACTTTGGATTTTGACCCCCCCCTATGTTCAGGGACACATTATTCCATTTCTGTTAGGCACATGTCTGTGGAACTTGTTCAGTTTATGTCTCAGTTGTGAATCTTATGTTCATACAAACATTTACACAAGTTTGCTGAAAATAAATGCAGTTGACAGTGAGAGGACATTTCTTTTTTTGCTGAGTTTACATTTTCCAATCTGTGTTCTGTTTGATCGTTGTCTTCTATAGGGTGACATTGGTAAAGAGATGTACATCATAAAGGGTGGAGAGGTGCAGGTGGTTGGTGGACCAGATAACTCCATTGTGTTTGTGACGCTAAAGGCCGGCTGTGTGTTTGGAGAAATCAGGTATTATCATTATATCATTACACTACAATATTCCAATGTAATAATATTAACCTCAAGTAGAAGAGCTTCCCACTGGGCAAAGACTGGTTGAATCAAAGTTGTTTCCACGTCATTTCAACCCTAAGAATCTATGTGATTGACCTTGAATCAATGTGGAAAACTGATTATATTTGAAAAAGTCAATGTAAGGGAATTTCATTTTTTTCACCCAACTTATCCTAAATGCAATGACGTTTTCTTCGGCAAATTCACATTAGTTGACAATACAAACAAATGTAAATCAAAAGCAGATGTTGAACTGTTGTCTGTGCCCAGTGGGTTACTATTACAGATTCATTTCTAAGTGTGAGTGTTGGTTGAGGATCTTCAGCGTTCTGAATCGGTGCTCTTCCTCAGTCTGCTACAGTCTGCCAAAGATGGCGGGAACAGAAGGACGGCTAACGTAAAAGCTCATGGCTTCGTCAACCTTTTTGTCCTGGATAAGAAAGACCTGGTTGACATCTTGGTCCACTACCCAAATTCCCAGAGAGTGCTGGCCAAGAAAGGAAGGTACGCTCTTTGTGTGAGCCAGCTAATGTATGAGACCGATACTAAGAATGAGCAAAGTGAAGACTTGCCAGAATTAAATCAAGTTCTGTGTTTTTAAATCAACCGCTCTGCAAGATTGTGATCGTTGTGTGTCTCTGAGATTGTTGACTGTTGTGAGTCTGCTCTGAAAGGAAATTGATGAAGGCGAAGGGTCCAGCTGGTGCTAAGGGTGAGGTTGACAAGACGAAAGGAATGGCGCTGTTCGGACCCAAACCCCCCACTCCTAAAATGGCACGCATCTTCGGAGGCTTTGGCAAAGGAGGCTTCTTGGAGAAACTCAAGGTACAGTTCAGCTACAGCTCCTTTTACATTATTGTTATGCACTACGACAGAGCACCCGCATTACACATGGCATAGCACCCACTGACAAGCTATAGCTCTTGACATTGCAGCATGCCCATGTTGTCGACCAGACTGTGTTCAATCCTGAGTTGAGCACTGTTACCAGGATACAGTGCGGTGAAAAAGTATTAGCCCCCTTTCTAATTTTCTTTTGC
Organism: Salmo trutta; assembly: GCF_901001165.1. Lineage (NCBI taxonomy): Eukaryota > Metazoa > Chordata > Actinopteri > Salmoniformes > Salmonidae > Salmo > Salmo trutta. The sequence goes on from NC_042958.1 coordinate 23,283,056, forward strand.
ATATTTTTGATATTGAATGTTATCAGACCTTCAACTAAAACCTACATTTACGTCATTTAGCAGACGCTCTTATCCAGAGCGACTTACAAATTGGTGCATTCACCTTATGATATCCAGTGGAACAATCACTTTACAATAGTACATCTATATATTTTTTGGGGGGAGGGTAGGGGGGGGAGGGTTAGAAGGATTACTTAATCCTATCCCAGGTATTCCTTAAAGAGGTGGTGATTGACTCCGCTGTCCTGGCATCATGAGGGAGCTTGTTCCACCATTGGGGTGCCAGAGCAGCAAACCGTTTTGACTGGGCTAAGTGGGAACTGTGCTTCCGCAGAGGTAGGGAGGCGAGCAGGCCAGAGGTGGATGAACGCAGTGCCCTTCTTTGGGTGTAGGGACTGATCAGAGCCTGAAGGTACGGAGGTGCCGTTCCCCTCACAGCTCCGTAGGCAAGCACCATGGTCTTGTAGAAGATGTGAGCTTCAACTGGAAGCCAGTGGAGTGTGCGGAGGAGTGGGGTGACGTGAGAAAACTTGGGAAGGTTGAACACCAGACGGGCTGCGGCGTTCTGGATGAGTTGTAGGGGTTTAATGGCACAGGCAGGGAGCCCCGCCAACAGCGAGTTGCAGTAATCCAGACGGGAGATGACAAGTGCCTGGATTAGGACCTGTGCCGCTTCCTGTGTGAGGCAGGGTCGTACTCTGCGAATGTTGTAGAGCATGTACCTACAGGATCGGGTCACCGCCTTGATGTTAGCAGAGAACGACAGGGTGTTGTCCAGGGTCACGCCAAGGCTCTTAGCACTCTGGGAGGAGGACACAATGGAGTTGTCAACCGTGATGGCGAGATCATGGAATGGGCAGTCCTTCCCCGGGAGGAAGAGCAGCTCCGTCTTGCCGAGGTTCAGCCTGAGGTGGTGATCCGTCATCCACACTGATATGTCTGCCAGACATGCAGAGATGCGATTCGCCACCTGGTTATCAGAAGGGGGAAAGGAGAAGATTAATTGTGTGTCGTCTGCGTAGCAATGATAGGAGAGACCATGTGAGGATATGACAGAGCCAAGTGACTTGGTGTATAGCGAGAATAGAAGAGGGCCTAGAACTGAGCCCTGGGGGACACCAGTGGTGAGAGCACGTGGTGCGGAGACGGATTCTCGCCACGCCACCTGGTAGTAGCGACCTGTCAGGTAGGAGGCAATCCAAGAGTGAGCCGCGCCGGAGATGCCCAACTCGGAGAGGGTGGAGAGGAGGATCTGATGGTTCACAGTATCAAAGGCAGCAGATAGGTCTAGAAGGATGAGAGCAGAGAAGAGAGAGTTAGCTTTAGCAGTGCGGAGAGCCTCCGTGACACAGAGAAGAGCAGTCTAAGTTGAATGACCAGTCTTGAAACCTGACTGATTTGGATCAAGAAGGTCATTCTGAGAGAGATAGCAAGAGAGCTGGCCAAGGACGGCACACTCAAGAGTTTTGGAGAGAAAATAAAGAAGGGATACTGGTCTGTAGTTGTTGACATCGGAGGGATCGAATGTAGGTTTTTTGAGAAGGGGTGCAACTCTCGCTCTCTTGAAGACGGAAGGGACCTAGCCAGCGGTCAAGGATGAGTTGATGAGCGAGGTGAGGTAAGGGAGAAGGTCTCCGGAAATGGTCTGGAGAAGAGAGGAGGGGATAGGGTCAAGTGGACAGGTTGTTGGGCGGCCGGCCGTCACAAGTCGCAAGATTTCATCTGGAGAGAGAGGGGAGAAAGAAGTCAAAGCATAGGGTAGGGCAATGTGAGCAGGACCACCGGTGTCGTTTGACTTAACAAACGAGGATCGGATGTCGTCAACCTTCTTTTCAAAATGGTTGACAAAGTCATCCGCAGAGAGGGAGGAGGATTCAGGAGGGAGGAGAAGGTGGCAAAGAGCTTCCTAGGGTTAGAGGTGGATGCTTGGAATTTAGAGTGGTAGAAAGTGGCTTTCCTAACCTAATATTAGATAAAGGGAACCTGAGTGAACAAATAACACAATGGCATACTTATTTCATAAACAAAGTTATGCAACACTCAATTCCCCTGTGTGAAAAAGTAATTGCCTCCTTACACTAACTGGTTGGGCCACCTTTACCGACAATGACTCCAACCAAATGCTTCCTGTAGTTGTTGATCAGTCTCTCACGTTGTTGTGGAGGAATTCTGACACACTGTTCCTTGTAGAATTGCTTTAATTCAGCTACATGTGGGTTTTCAAGCACATGTTCTGCCACAACATCTAAATTGGGATTAGGTCTGGACTTAGACGAGGCCATTCCAAAACTTCAAATTTGTTGCTTTTTAACCATTTTCATGTAGACTTGATTGTTTTCAGCTCATACTGATGGCCTGACATTCTCTTGTAGAATTCTCTGATACAGAGCAGAATTCATGGTTCCTTCTATTAGGCAAGTCGTCCAGGTCCTGAGGCAATGAAGCATCCCCAAACCATCACACAACACCACCATTCCTGACCGTTGGTATAAAAGGTTCTTACTGTGGAATGCAGTGTTTGGTTTTCACCAGGCATAATGGGACCAATCTGTCTGTGAGCTGAAGCGCAGCTGGGTCATGCAGCAAGACAATGATCCAAAACTCACAATCAAGTCTACATGAAAATAGCTAAAAACCAACAAGTTTGAAGTTTTGGAATGGCCTAGTCAAAGTCCAGACCTAATCCCAATTGAGATGTTGTGACAGGACTTGAAACGAGCGGTTCATGCTTGAAAAACCACATCGCTGAGTTAAAGCAGTTCTGCATGCAAGATTGGGCCAAAAGTTCTCCACAGCGATGTGAGAAACTGATCAACAACTACAGGAAGCATTTGGTTGCAGTGATTGCAGCTAAAGGTGGCACAACCAGTTATTGAGTGTAAGGTGGCAATTACTTCTTCACACAGGGGAATTGGGTGATGCCTAACTTTGTTAATGAAATAAAATAGGTATCCATTTTCTTGTTATTTGTAAACTCCGGTTCCCTTTAATATTAGGTTTTGGTTGAAGATCTGATAACATCCAGTATCGAGAAAATCAGAAAGGGGACAAATACTTTTTCACAGCACTGTAGAGGCTATCTGGCTTAGGTGATCAACCCTTAAATCTCACACAGTATTTGTAAGGATTAAGGCTACCTACAGTAGAAATATCTATGACTTTGAGGTTCATGTTTTCTTCTTTCGTTCCAGGCTGCACAAGCGAAGGAGCAGCAGGGGAAGTAAAAAAAAAAAAAAAAAAAAAAAAAAGAGTAGAGGGTGAGACATCGGATCCTTTACTTGGATCCGCCATCTTTGTTTATATTCCTCTATTGTGCTGGAGTGTATTCATTAGTGCACACCGTAGCAAAACGTTTAGCAACATGTTCGAAATATTTTTGTTTGTTGATTGATCCTCAGAATCCAGAACCAAATTTTGCATGCGTTGTTGACAATTTATTATGCTTTGATTAGTCAGTGAGTTCTGATCTCTGTGCTGTTAGCCAATATGATGGAGAATACCAGCATGTTAAACTTTGTACACTGTAAATAGTACTTTTCATAAAACTATTAAAATGTTTACTACAACTGCAGTGTCTTGCTATCTTTTTCATTTCAGTTAACAAGCCCAATTATGATCTTTTTCCACTAATTGATCTTTTGACCAATCACATCAGATATTTTTTTGAGCTGATCTGATTGGTCAAAAGACCAATTAATGAAATTAAGATTTGAGCTGCCTGTGTAAACGCATCCTTAGAATCCTATGGAATCAATGTAAAACTAAAAAAACAATTTGAAGAAGCAAACTTTTTTTCCACCCCTAAAAAGGATGAGACACATTGTGGTAGATAAACAACGTTTACTTGTGATCATCATACAATATTAGAAATAGGCTTGATTCCTTTGGGGGGAAAACAGCTATAATGGCACAAGGCACACATGAGTATACTTAAGCAGTAAGGCCAGAGAGGGTGTGGTATATGGCTACGAGCTGCTCTTATTACGCAACTGGTTACGAAACTAATTAGAACAGTAAAAGTACTTTTTTTGTCATACCCATGGTATTCGGTCTGATATACCACAGCTTTAAGCTAATCAGCATTCAGGGCTCAAACCACCCAGTATATAATATAATATAGGACATTGACATAACATGGAAGAGCAGAAAGAACCATTTGATTGCTACTGTAGTAGTATCTATAATATAAGGCCCTCAATTTTTAGGAACCCATAAACAATTATGACAAAATAACTAATCCAGTTTAAACCTGATCAATTATCAGTGGGGAAGGAGAATTAAATAAAAAGTCAATTGTTTATCAATATTACCTATATTAACACAAACTGTATACTCTAAGCTAAAGCTGACATTTGCATAATGAATATGGTCATAATTGAATTCAATTATTTATGCTCAAATGGAATATGAACTCTGCAAGCTAGTCCATAAAGTGGCTCTGCAAGCATAATTGGCACAAGAGGAAGAAAAACGAGCGCTCTATAGCGACTCAATACACAAACATCAAGAAATCATTATTCTGGAGTGGAACGATTAATACACTATGAATGTCATTCGCTCAAAAGCTGCATTCACAACACAATATCCAATTTGCTAAGCCGTCAGTTTAAAAAACATTACTTAAAAAGAAGCATGAATTTAGCCTGTTTGAATAAACAAAATTTACCTCCAAAAATGTATTTGAGGACTGGATAATTACTGTAGATATAATGCTACTCACAGCTTGATAACTAATCTATACTGAGCATTAAACTTAGTAAAAATATACAAATGTACCAAACTATAAAAAAACATCTGATGAAGCAAGGTTTATAGTGAAATAGGGTGGCAGGTAGCCTAGCGATTAAGAGCGTTGGGCCAGTAACTGTAATGTTACTGGTTCGAATCCCGAGCTGACTTGGTGAAAAATATGTCGTTGAGCAAGCCACTTATCCAGAGCAACTTACAGGAGCAATTATGGTTAAGTGTCTACTAAAAATGGCAAAACAGTATAAAATAGGAGCAACTAAGTAGCATTAGGCTACTTAAAAAATATATATACACATTGCCTAGTGAGTATACACGCCCCTTCCACATTTTACATCTTTAAAAGGGATTTCATTAGATGTTTTTTCATACTGATTTAAACAGCCTACTCCACATTTTACATCTTTAAAAGGGATTTCATTAGATGTTTTTTCATACTGATTTAAACAGCCTACTCCACATTTTACATCTTTAAAAGGGATTTCATTAGATGTTTTTTCATACTGATTTAAACAGCCTACTCCACATTTTACATCTTTAAAAGGGATTTCATTAGATGTTTTTTCATACTGATTTAAACAGCCTACTCCACATTTTACATCTTTAAAAGGGATTTCATTAGATGTTTTTTCATACTGATTTAAACAGCCTACTCCACATTTTACATCTTTAAAAGGGATTTCATTAGATGTTTTTTCATACTGATTTAAACAGCCTACTCCACATTTTACATCTTTAAAAGGGATTTCATTAGATGTTTTTTCATACTGATTTAAACAGCCTACTCCACATTTTACATCTTTAAAAGGGATTTCATTAGATGTTTTTTCATACTGATTTAAACAGCCTACTCCACATTTTACATCTTTAAAAGGGATTTCATTAGATGTTTTTTCATACTGATTTAAACAGCCTACTCCACATTTTCAAATTGAATGAAGTAAAGAAAAGTGTCAAAATGAATTGCAAAAAATGTACGTCTTTTACACCCCAGAGTTAATACTTGGTGGAAGCACCTTTGGCAGCAATTAAAGTAGTGATGGGGCAGTGGCAGTAATTGATAGTTAGATGTCATAATATTATATTGATACTTTGACAAGTATTGATTTGTAAAACATTTTTTACAATTGTTTGGCTAGTCGGCTGTACCTGCGCCAAAACTCCGGCATTTTTCATCCTATATAGCTTGTTCTCCATCTTTTTAAATAGTAAAGCTAACCCTTTCCATGACTGATCAACAACAAAAAATTCTCATGCGTTCAGCAGACATAGTGAGCAATATGTTTGGAACATCAAATCGCAATACATATCGTAGGAAGAAATACAATTTAATCCCTTTTTAGTTTTAAGGCAGCAAAATGTGACAACTGTGCAAGGGATGTGTAGACTTTCACTAGACACTGTGCATATGTGTATATGTACACATGCTTCTGGGACTGGCCTACTGACGGAGATTGGGAACAAGCCAGACTGTGTTGTTGGTTGCTGTAAGTACACATGCAGTGTTTTGTAGAATTTCCTCCTACAAAACTTCCATCCTGCTCAATTCAACCTGACACATGCTAGTTAGTAATGGCTAGAGCTTTGTATACCTGTCATGATCCCTTTGACACAATGATAAATAGCAGAGAGTTCTTATTGTAGCTACTGAGATGAGCGACTGTCTACTCATCCTGACAGTGTACTTTGTCTTCGGTCAGGTGGGGATGGGTTGGTGCTGGGTACTGGGGTTGGTTCCTCTCCTGGGAACTAGGAGGTGAGGGTGGGCATGTCTGCAGTAGTTGGCGGTGTAGAGACGGGGGCAGTGGGAGTGTCAGTGTTGGGAGGACTCAGCTTATTCATGTTGAAGTAGGTGACCACCTGACCAGGGACTTCAGCCAACACAGACTGGGCCAGAGCTTCTTTAGGAGACTGGAGATGGAAAGAAAAGACGGGGTAACAGAGAAAGTAAAGAGACAAAGGAAAATGCAGAGGGGGGAAAAAAACGTTTGAGAAAATGAGTATCTATTTGTGACAACTGATCATATAGGGCAGGCATTTTGACAATGATTAAATACCAGGCTGACAATACAGGCGTGAGCAGAACAATGCATTGAATAGGATTACTTCCATTCATTCATTCATTCAAGTCCCTTGTACTTTTATTTTCATACAAAATCACCAATGACAACAATAGGGCTGGGTGAACCCTGCAAGCAGCCATGCTCTACGACTATTCTAAGCTAGCTAGTAGCTAGGACAGGCGTACCATGGAAGCAAGCACACAGGCAGGGGTTGGGTTGAAGAAGCCAATGGGGAGTAGTTGAAGCATTTGGGGGATGTATCCCTACATTTCTACGAAGTACTGGGATGAGGCTGGGACTCATAGGGCTGAGGCTGATGGGGCTGAGGGCTGGGACTCAGGGTCATGGGGAGGCTTCAGTTTGTGTATACTGAAGTAGGACACCACTTGTCCAGGCAACTCTGCCAGTACGCTTTGAGCAAGAGCTTCCCTGGGTGCCTGAAACAAGATGAGAAGGTACAGTAACAATGCTGGGTGGGAGCGGCTCTAAGGGTTGGGGGGGGGGGGATCGTTGAAGTGATGCAGATTTCAGCAATTGAGGATCCATGATGATTGGAAAGGAGATGTTTTTGATAATTTGAGGTGGTTAAACCTATGCTGGGTGGCCTTAGTTAAAGCAGGCAGTTAGTCAGTACACAGGAGACAGACTACACCCACAGACCTAGAATGAGCAGAACAGGATTCCCACTCAAGTCAATGATGCCATAATTGTGGACATTTTTCTATGGTATCAACGCCTCAGTCATCATATAAACAACGTTGTAGAAACATATGGATATCATCATCCAAGTCTTTCCAGAGAGCAGAGCAGCTTTAAGCAGCATGACGATCTACTCACGTTCTGGAACTGTCTAAAGGGGACGAACTGGACGATGTCCCGTGCAGCAGTCTCTCCCGTTGGCGCTCTGAGCCGCCCGTCGTCACCGTCCAGGAACTCCATGGCAGTGAAGTCGGCCCCGCCCACACCGATGATGATAATGGACATGGGCAGACGGGAAGCGTTAACGATGGCGGAGCGTGTCTGGTCCAGATCCGTGATCACGCCGTCCGTTATGATCAGGAGGACAAAGTATTGCTTGGAGGAGGAGAAGAGGATAAGGAGTATGAATTAGGCTATTTGAGGTTGGAATCCTAAGCAACCTGCATACATGTTGTTTGAAGTACAGTAGACCAACATAGCTACTGTAGTAGGTCAAATCAGTGTGCCACAGTACAGGCAGAGGCAGTACAGTATGTAGCATACTGTAGTTACTCACAGAGGCAGTTTTCTGCTGGGTAGCCTGCATAGCGAAGCGGGCTACATGGTTGATGATGGGAGAGAAGTTAGTGGGACCGTAGAGCTTCACCTGGGGAAGACACACTCTGTAGGCCTCCACTACACCCTCAATACCTGAAGACGCACACACAAAATGTGAAAAACTCCCAAACCCTAAATTAGCATATTATAACTGTTTCCTTCAAAAACTGTCTGCACACATACCAGCACAGAATGGATTTGCAGGGTTGAAATTGAGAGGGAACTCATGAGAAACCTGTAAAACACAATACATCCAGAATATTTTTATGAAAATTTCTGCTAGAAATAATACTTGTAGACCCAAATGGGTCCCGATTGAAATGAAGTTCAGCTTATAAAGGCTCCATAAAGCCTTCATAGCCGCTACATAAATGTGTTAATCTATAACTGTATGTCATGCTTTATAAAGGTTTAAAAAATGTGGCATAACTGTGACACAACCCACTGTCAAATATGACAAACCTATGCTTTATAAAATGTGGCGTAAGAACCGCTTAAAAAAGGCATTATATATACAGTTGAAGTTGGAAGTTTACATACACCTTAGCCAAATACATTTAAACTACATTTTTCACAATTCCTGACATTTAATCCTAGTAAAAATTCCCTGTCTTACGTCAGTTAAGATCACCACTTTATTTTAAGAATGTGAAATGTCAGAATAATAGTAGAGAGAATGATTTATTTCAGCTTTTATTTCTTTCATCACATTCCCAGTGGGTCAGAAGTTTACATACACTCAATTAGTATTTGGTAGCATTGCCTTTAAATTGTTTAACTTGGGTCAAACGTTTTGGGTAGCCTTCCACAAGCTTCCCATAATAAGTTGGGTGAATTTCGGCCCATTCCTCCTGACAGAGCTGGTGTAACTGAGTCAGGTTTGTAGTCCTCCTTACTCGCACACGCTTTTTCAGTTCTGCCCACATATTTTCTATAGGTTTGAGGTCAGGGCTTTGTGGAGGTCAGGGCTTTGTGATGGCCACTCCAATACCTTGACTTTGTTGTTCTTAAGCCATTTTGCCACAACTTTGGAAGTATGCTTGGGGTCATTGTTCATTTGGAAGACCCATTTACGACCAAGCTTTAACATCCTGACTGATGTCGAGATGTTCCTTCAATATAGCCACATTATTTTCCATCCTCATGATGCCATCTATTTTGTGAAGTGCACCAGTCCCCCCTGCAGCAAAGCACCCCCACAACATGATGCTGCCAACCCCGTGCTTCACGGTTGGGATGGTGTTCTTCGGCTTGCAAGCCTCCCCCTTTTCCCTCCAAACATAACGATGCTCATTATGGCCAAACAGTTAAATTTTTTCTTCTTCATCAGACCAGAGGACATTTTTCAAAAAAGTACGATCTTGTCCCCATGTACAGTTGCAAACTTATGGTGGTTTTGGAGCAGTGGCTTCTTCCTTGCTGAGCGGCCTTTCAGGTTATGTCGATATAGTACTCGTTTTACTGTGGATATAGATACTTTAGTACCCGTTTCCTCCAGCATCTTCACAAGGTCCTTCGCTGTTGTTCTGGGATTGATTTGCACTTTTCCCGCCAAAGTACGTTCATCTCTAGGAGACAGAACGCGTCTCCTATCTGAGCGGTATGATGGCTGAGTGGTCCCATGGTGTTTATACTTTCGTACTATTGTTCGTACAGATGAACGTGGTACCTTCAGGCGTTTGGAAATTGCTCCCAAGGATGTAAACGTCTGACCCACTGGAACTGTGATCCAGTGAATTATAAGTGAAATAATCTGTCTGTAAACAATTGTTGGAAAAATTACTTGTGTCATGCACAAAGTAGATATCCTAACCGACTTGCCAAAACTATAGTTTGTTAACAAGAAATTTGTGGAGTGGTAGAAAAACGAGTTTTAAGACTCCAACCTATGTATGTAAACCTCCGACTTCAACTGTATGTGATTCGGCCACCAATGGAAATGGGTGGAGTAAAAGGCCAGCAACACTCCGTATTATTCAGTGCCCCATGAAATGACACCATATATGCATTCTACAGACCCTACTGAGCAATCCCTAAAATACCTTTACTGCTGCACCGAGAATGGTTCTTGCTCTAAGCAAATATGTATTCCATATACAGTGATTCGCATTGTGTGCATTTACTTGACCATGGAATAGGTTTTAAAAACCAGATTGAATGCAAATGTCACTTAAATATGAACAAATATGAATCATTGTTAATTTGTAGACAATTATTTTTCATATATCATGAATGGTTGACACTTTTCTACTATTACGTGGGGGACATTTATTTAGAACATTCCCGAAAATCCGTGATCAGGCAGTACTTTTTTAGTGTTGCTGACGAGACGCTGATCATGTGATGAGTTCGCAAATCAAATGCCCCGCTTGTGCTGCCACTGGACAGCGAAAAACAAGTTAAGCTTTATTTTTTACATTTAAATTAGTTTGTACTGTAGTAGTTAAGTATTGAGTTAAATTACATACTGTAGCTAGCTCAGTCGTTATTTCAAATAATTTCGGTGACATCACAGCAGCTAGATTAAATTTTGCTAGCTAGCAGGCTCAGATAAATACAAATCCCCCTCGATACAGCCATGTCACATCATGAGATTTGTAAATGAAAGAGGAATATAATAATATGAATTGAATGGAGTTTCCCAATCTTCCCTTATCCAGATGGTGTGACAAAGGCATGTCCTAACAGACCTGCTAACTTTCTTTAAGGTTGGAACCAACATGCAGTACCTCCAGCAGGAGGAGCGGCTAGAACCATTCATCCGCCAGCTCAGGGACAAGCTACACTATTCACAGCCCCCTGTAATGTTTAATGTAATTACATTGCTGGACTTTTTGAAACTTAATGTATTTGTATTGTTTCAAAAATGTACAAATAAAATGTATGGTTTAAACATGTATAATGATTATTTGTTTCAGCTGTTAGTGATAATTCCCTAAGTGTTAATACATTTGTGTTTAAATCATTAAGCCTTATTGTATGCGTTATGAATGACCAAAGGTGTCTGACCTTAATAGTTAATGACTCGTTTCAGGAAACTAGGCGTATGTCGCACATCACTACTAAACAGGAACATAGAACTTTCATGTGCCTTAATAACAAATGTGTATGCCATCTGTAAATATAAATAAAATGGTTACATTACAAGCCTAGTTGGTTTAGCCACAGAAAAATTCAGGAACCTTCCCACTAGCCATTATTGGCTGGACATGATGAGTTCAGATTGGTCTGCCATGTAGCACACTTCTCTGTAACATGAGTGTTGCTAATGCTCTCCACTTTCTTAAAGTCTGAGTTTTGAAATCAGTGGAATGCCCAGTGGAAGCAGAGTATGATAGCTAAAGAGATGGAGAAAATTCTGGCGTTTGATTGCAAATATGTGGAGGGAGTCGAAACGAGAACACAGAAGGCTGTTGTATAAAACATGTGTCTCTGGACTATATCTTCAAACTAAGGGCAACCATGGCATCTGTGACAGAGAGGGAGAAACGTCCATCCATGTATACAGGTAAGAGAGTCTCACTAGCAACATTTTCTGATACTATACGTTTGTAATTTTGTCAAAGTCATTTTCATTGCAAGTTAAAGCATACTGTCAGCTAGCTAGCTAACATTAACTGGCTGGCTTGCTAACTAAAGTTACATATAGGATCTGTGTAGTAGCTAATATTATTAGTATCTCAGAAAGCCATTTGCGTCACTAGTTATAGCCTAATGTTAGCTAGCTAGCTAACATTAAACCTAGTTGGTTTGCTTTAGCTACCTGCAGATTCATGCATGGTAGTAACGTTATGAGTTGGGATTAAACAAAAGACTCCATTGTGCAAGTAACCATTTCACTGTACCGTTTACAACTTCTGTATCCTGTGTATGTGACAAATAAACTTTGATTTTACTTTATATGTGTTTACCAGAGACGGTAATGTGAAGAACAACATGACCTGCACCAAAGTCAAATTAGGATATAACGTTAGGCCAACGAGACAGTGTCCAAGTTCTAAAATTCTCCGGTAGAATGCCCTGCTTTTATTTCATCGCACTCACAACTGTAAGGTATTGTCGGTAATTAGCACGCCGTTAACTTGTAAATAATGATCTTGTTGTGAGTTTATTTTCTGTAATAATGAATACAAATTATCTAAAATTAAGACATTGTCAGCGATGATATGGTCATTATTTGAAGTGGCTTTCCAGCGTACTTAACGTTAGTTAGCAAGCAAGAAACGAACCAAAACATTGTTTAGAAAATTGCTTTTAGTTGCCTGGTTTGCTAGATTGACATATACTAAATACACTTTTAAACAGATGGGTTTGTTGTTAAAATACACTACGCTATTTTGGACTACCAGGCTGCTGATGTCATGCAGCCTGCCGTTTTTGTGTTTATACTTTTTCATAACGACAATAGAATGCTCATGATGTCACTGCGACAACTGTCTACGGACATGTCGATAGACGTAGTATAAACCAGCCTTTAGTCTTGAAATCTTTGGTTGTTTAGTACCATACTCACTCTGATTTGCACATGGCCTCACATGTGAATCCTTAGAGATGGGTGGGGCTAAAGCTTAAGAGGGTGAGAACAATGCTGAATGGGTGTAGACAAAAGCTCTCTAGCAGGTGTACCAAAACATTCAAGGGCTATTTTCTCAGAAGTGGGGTTACAAGTTTTTCAACTTTCAAAGCAGAATTACTTTCCCATTGTACCTCAACTGTAGTGTATGATATACCATTTTCTAGCTCTGAGTTTCTACTTCTATCCAATATAAAAAAAACACGAGGATCATGATACAATAAATGTATGTATGTGTTATAAAATTACCAAATGGCTCTGACTTTAAATTAAGAGTAGCATCATGCGATAGTCTTTATGGATGTCTTATGAATGACCGAAGGTGTCTCACTTCAAACTATTACAGGACACTACATAAAGTGTCATTAAATAGGTTATTAACATTCTGCTGATTTAAGAAGGTTCTCATGATCCACAGGTTACTGTAGGGAAAAGCTTGTGTGTGTCAGAACCAAGATGATTTGGAGTAGTCCAACCTGAGACTACCACCCCAGGTATTCCTCCTCTGTTCCCATGCTGGAGACCAGGGCTTGATTACAACCTGTTACAATGGTGCCAACATTTTGTGGCTGATCTTTCAGCAAGGGGAAGTGGGTGAATGTGTCAAAGACTTGACTGGGCACAGCACCGCGCGGTGTGGCTTGTTTTGTTGAGTGTGTGTTTGTTTACTGAGGAACATGTAACTTGGTTCCAGAAGAAAGACATTTTCAATTTCTTTAGGTTGGGGGCTTTCATCAAGGTAAGTGTTTCTTGGTGTAACGTCATCCCCAGACTATTGCACACACAGCACATATAAGCCTGGGATATCAACCATTTAAAGTTGGACTTAGTGGGAGTGACCTTACTGAGTAAAGTATTTGTCATTGTCACTATTTAACACAGTCAAAAAGTCAATCATTGTTATCCCTGCCTATTCATCTTGTTAAAATGTGATTTTAAACCTAACCCTAACTAATGAAGGCCATGTTTGATGCATTGGTCCACCAGACCTTCCAGGCATTTGGGTAGAAGTGTCTGGGAATGAGATTAGGTGTAATGTGACAGGACATCCCTTCAGAGCGTATGCCATCCTTCAGCACAACATGCAACCCTTTATAAAGCATGTGCTTATATCATATTTGACAGTGGGTTATGTCACATTCGACATTGGTGATTACGCCACGTGACAGATGCTTTCTAACACATGTAGTGCTTATAAAGGCATTATGGCTTTATGAAGCCTTTATAAACTGAACGTCATTTAATGCGGGATCGCGATGTTCCCAATCTCAGAAACCCAGAACTAAAACCTTGCCTAATAGATTGGTGAGAAGGTAGAGCTCCGCGGATCCTTTGTGTCAGGAATTCCTTTAGCCTTTCTTTTTAGTCATTGCGCGCTGTAGAGTTGCTATTTTTCTTGTGTCAATTAATTTATGACATTCCTGGATTACTCATCGCATTAAGAAAGTCTGATTTAAATCAACAAATACAATTGTTTAAACTAAGTTAAGGGTTAAAGATTGTGAACATATCTGGCTGTGATGGCAAAATCACTAAATATCCAACTGAGTCAAGCAGGGAGAGGCTGACAGTTGTCACAGTTCCAAGACCAATCAGAAATGTCCAGCTAACCCTACGCTAATGACACCATTGGATCTCAAAACTGAACTTGGATCTGCGTTAAGTAGCAATGATATCCTTCTCCACTGTCATTTCACCACGGCTATCTCAAACAAGTCATGACTATTCAACAAAAAATTATTTTCTTTCCAGCAAATTACATGGTAGGGTTGGGCGGTATTCCGTGTATGCCATATACCGGGGTATTTGGAAAAAGCCACGGGATGGTTTTTCAATACCGTCAAACCTATTTCTTTGAAGTTTTTCAACAAATTTGAATATTTGTAGCTACTTTTTATAGTTAATACATGCTGTCAACTTGTGCAATACGTTAGGAGATAAAGCAGATTCACTGGTTACACTATTTTACATTATGAAGCTTACCATAGTTCCCTAGAACAGCTGAGCCAGTCAGGTGTTTTTAAATATCACAACGGTTGAAAGTGGGAGCTGGTGAGTCCATAGCGTTCTATATCTATTGGCGAGTCCCTGTTATGTGGTGCACGAGGTGCTTCTACACCTGCATTGCTTGCTGTTTGGGGTTTTAGGCTGGGTTTCTGTACAGCACTTTGAGATGTCAGCTGATGTAAGAAGGGCTATATAAATACATTTGATGAAGTTACACTTGCATGCAATTCACTACTAAATGTTTGCCATCAGATATCGTATAAGGGCTTTCTGCCAGAAGTCAGAGCTATGGATGCCATTTTTTCCCTATGCTTCCTACTAGTGGTTTTTACTCCTTCGTTGTTCTTTTCTCTGCTCTGTGTACACATGCTACTCTTCCTTCAGAAAAGCATGCATCACAACTTTGTTCATTTGCACAATTTCGCTCATAAAATGTCCACACTCACCAAAAATGACATTCGGTAGCAACTAGCTATGCTGTACATCTACACGTTCCGCTAGCGGAACGATTGCTCCAATATCCAATGATGGGCGGGCGCGAAATTCAAACTCCTCTAAAATCGAAAACTTCCATTTTTCAAACATATGACTATTTTACAGCTATTTAAAGACAAGACTCTCCTTTATCTAACCAAACTGTCCGATTTCAAAAAGGCTTTACAGCGAAAGCAAAACATTAGAATATGTCAGCAGAGTACCCAGCCAGAAATATTCAGACACCCATTTTTCAAGCTAGCATATCATGTCACATAAACCCAAACCACAGCTAAATGCAGCACTAACCTTTGATGATCTTCATCAGATGACACACCTAGGACATTATGTTATACAATACATGCATGTCTGTTCAATCAAGTTCATATTTATATCAAAAACCAGCTTTTTACATTAGCATGTGACGTTCAGAACTAGCATTCCCACCGAACACTTCCGGTGATTTTACTAAATTACTCACGATAAACGTTCACAAAAAGCATAACAATTATTTTAAGAATTATAGATACAGAACTCCTCTATGCACTCGATATGTCCGATTTTAAAATAGCTTTTCGGATGAAGCACATTTTGCAATAATCTAAGTACATAGCCCGGCATTACAGGGCTAGCTATTTAGACACCCACTCAGGTCAGCCTCCACCAAAATCACATTTCCTATAAGAAAAATTTTCTTACCTTGCTTGTTCTTCGTCAGAATACACTGCCAGGACTTCTACTTCAATAACAAATGTAGGTTTGGTCCCAAATAATCCATCGTTATGTTCCATCAAGACGTTTTGTTCGTGAGTTCTAGACACTATCCCAACGCTAAATCTCGGCCACGAGCATGACGCAAAATATGACAAAAAATTTCTAAATATTCCATTACCATACTTCGAAGCATGTCAACCGCTGTTTAAAACCAATTTTTTTGCAATTTATCTCGTAGAGAAGCGATAATATTCCGACCGGGAATCTGCCTGTCTGTAAACTGAGGAAAAAACCGAAAGCCGGGGGCGGGGCGTGTCACGCGCCTAAGGCTTAGTCCATTGAGTGACCACTTAGCTTTTGCTCTCCTTTGTTTCAGCCAGGGCTTTGAATTACGTCATTCCTGTTTTTCCCGGGCTATGAGACCTCATTGGAGACGTGCGAAGTGTCACGTAAGAGCAGAGATCCTTTGTAAACGATAGAGATAATAAAGAAGGGCAAGAAATGTTCAGACAGGGTACTTCCTGAACAGAAGCATCTCAGGTTTTTGCCTGCCATAGGAGTTCTGTTATACTCACAGACACCATTCAAACAGTTTCAGAAACTTTGGAGTGTTTTCTCTCCAAAGCTATTAATTATATGCATATTCCAGTTTCTGGGCAGGACTAATAATCAGATTAAATCGGGTACGTTTTTTATCCAGCCGTGAAAATACTGCCCCCTAGCCATAAGAGGTTAACTTTATGGATTTGCATGTCTTTGCAATTAGTTTGTTTGTTTTCGCTCATTAGCGTTTGTTTAGCTAACAGTGGCGGCAAAATGTGATTTCGCTATTAGTTTGTGCTATTAGCATTGTGATAAGGTTTTCTTGCATTATCCTGTACATGCATCTGTCCACAAGAGATGATGATGTTCACAATATGAAAATCCATATTTACCTGCCAGGTAGGTGGGATCTGTGCTCCAAAGCCAAAGGCAGGGAACATTTTGTCACTGCAGGGAACATTTCAGTCAGATACTTCTCTATCATTCAAAACAATGATACAACCACAATGGAAACTAAGAGGCAGGATCATATCCTCACACCTTGTCTATGGAAACCACCTCAGTCTAACTAAAGAGCTAACTTGCTAACCTGCATCAGCACATTCCATCGTTAAACATGAAACTCCACACACACACACACACACACACACACACACACACACACACACACACACACACACACACACACCTCCTAATCATTAACATTCACACATACAACTATTGCCGAAGGTTAACAGAATGCAAAGCCAGATAAATGGTAAGAATGGTATTTTTGCATCCAGCAGTTCCAGGGGCAGGCAGTTCAAGCAAAAACATACAGCATTGCATTTACATGGGAAAAATAAATAATTCAGCATATTATGGGTGTGAGTTTCCCAGTCACCGCACCATATATAATGTAGCATATGGCGAGTAGTACAGGTCAGATTACATTTACATTTTTTTACATTTACGTCATTTAGCAGACGCTCTTATCCAGAGCGACTTACAAATTGGTACGATTACCTGTCGTAGTCTTGGATCACCATGCCAACGGACCAGATGGCAGACAGGTATTCATTGACCCCTTGTGGACTGATGTAGTGGAGAGACCTGGGAGATTTGGGGTCTCCGTTTGACCCTGTGAAGTCAATACCCACCTACAGATGGAGAGGGAGACAGAGAGACAAGGCTTATTGTGGTGGCAGTTCAATTCAATGAACTTTATTCAACCCCGAGAAGACATTTTTGCTGGCAGGCATAGGATACAAATTGAAAGACAATGAATAATAAAAACAAACAAGTGCGACGTACAATACAGAAAAACTCAGCATGAAAAGGGCCATTTCTGTGCTAGAGGTCATTTAGAGAGAAATCTTTACTCACAGTGAAGTTGATCTGGCAACCGCCCATGATATAGTCCAGGAAGGTATACTCCTTCACCACCTGACACAGCTTCACACTCACCACACCAGAGTTTTTGTATCCCTTCTTCTTCTGTTGCTTTTTACTGTTGATACATTCAAACTCAGCCTGGGGAGGGACAAAGGAGCAAGGATGAGAAGAACCACACAGACAGACACACACAGAGTAACCCTTGCACTCCATCTCACCGGTGAGGAGCGTGATGCCTCTTGCAGACGTGTCATGGTGGTCTCAAAGATTCCAATGAGGTCATGAGATCCATCATTGTCATAGTCGTAGCACTCCACCTTAGGACGAGCATAGATTCGGAGTTAGCAACAGGTTAGCAACAAGCCACAAAATGACTCCTCAAAAAGGTGTGTGTAACATGAACACACTAACTGCTTCAAACCCCAAACAAACATCATTCACATCACACTCAGTAAGAATCAGACAGCGGGTGAACAAGAAGATCATGCAATGGAAAACACCAAACCAAACTCTGAGCAAAGGTTAAACACACTAAGTTAACTAACACTAATGCACAACAGAAAGATGATGCCATGATGACAGAGGAGGCTTCATCAATTTCCGCCATTTGTCCAACAAAGACAATATGGATGTCTATGGAAGAGCTGGATCCGTGGCTATCAGTACAGGATGGATACAGCCTACTACAGGGTAAATGTTCCCCACCCATTCCAGTGTTCCACTACTGACTAGTCATTTCACCCTTCTACTGAAGGCACATGAGGTTGGAGTTGGACACACACACCGTGCTGATGACGGTAGATGACCTGGGTTTAAATAAGATTTGTTTCCTGCTCGATTGAGCTTGTCTGTGACATTGAAACCAGTGAAAGAGTCCTTAAAGTGTAAGCACAGGCAGGCTCAATCAAACCCCCACAAATTTGAACCCAGGTCTGAGGGTAACTCACATGTCCTCCAGTGTGGGTATCAGTTGTTCCTTAAAAGACTGCATTAGGGGTATTTACAGCTGAAAAATCACCAATTGTCAACATCAATCAATGCCCTCTAATGCTGTACAGACGATGTACAATAGTAGTCCACTTAGCTAATAGTAGAGAAAGATAACCATTTAAAATCTATTATAAAACGTGAGAGTTAATGCAGTTATTTTCCCCCCGCTGTTTAAAACCGTTAACAAGTACAGTCACCTCCAACATTATCGGCACCCTTGATAAAGATAAAGAAGAAAAAAAAGACTATAAAATAAATAATACAAATACTTAATTATATTGTATGCCCCCCCACAATTGTGGAAATTATATTATTTTACACTAATACAATTGCTCAGAGAAAGATTGTTAAACTAATACAAAAAAAACTAAAAAGATAGGTATCAAAACAATTGGCACCCCTAAAGACTCTTAGAAAATCAAACAAAATAAAATCTGCATTAACATTCTACTTTTTTCAAGTTAATGTCAGTTTAAGGAAATGTATTGTGGCCAACCATGGCTTCCTGCTTCACTGGGGTATAAAAATGAGGTAACACACATGTAAAAAAAGCATGTCAACCATCACCATGGGAAAAGGCAAAGAACTAAAAAAATGAAGAGACTAATGGTTTTTGCCCTTCATACATTGCCTTCAGAAAGTATTCATACCCCTTGACTTATTCCACATTGTGGTGTTACATTCAAAATGGATTAGATTTTTTTTCTACATAAAATAACACACAATAAAAGTGAGAACATAAGTGAGAATCTTTAGTAAATTTACAGAAAATTATTTACAGAAATACCTCATTTACATAAGTATTCACAGCCCTCAGTCAATACTTTGGCGGCGATCACAGCTGAGTCTTTTTTTGGTAAGTCTCTAAGAGCTTTGCACACATGGATTGTACAATATCTGCCCATTATTCAAGCTCTGTCAAGTTGATTGTTGACCATTGCTAGACAGCCATTATCAAGTCGTGCCATAGATTTTCAAGCAAATTTAAGTCAAAACTGCCTGTGTTTAGCTGTATTCCTTTTCTTATCCCCCCAAAAAAGCATCTTTGTCATTCCACGGAGGGCCGAGTGTCTGCAGGTTTTCGCTCCTCCCTTGTACTTGATTGATGAATTTAGATCACTAATTAGTAAGGAACTCCCTTCACCTGGTTGTCTAGGTCTTAATTGAAAGGAAAACCCTAAAACCATTAGACACTAGGACCTCTATGGAATGAGTTTGACAGCCCTGCCATAGCTAGTCTTTGCCAATGATAAGTATACCCATAACTTAATGCAGCAACCATTCTTGAAAATGTGAAGAGCAGTTCTCAGTGATGTTTTGGATTTGCCCCAAACATAACAATTTCTATTCTAGACAAAAGTTAATTTCTTGATGGGAATATTTTTATTCTGTACAGGCTTTCTTTTCTCTGTCATTTAGGTTAGTATTGTGGAGTAACTATAATGTTGATCCATCCTCAGTTTCCTCATATCACAACCATAAAACTGTTTTAAATCGCCATTGGCATCATGGTGAAATACCTGAGCAGTTTCCTTCCTCTCTGGCAACTGAGTTAGGAAGGACGCCTGCATCTTTGTAGTGACTGCGTTTATTGATACACCATCCAAAGTGTAATTAACCAACTTCATCTGCATTTTTTGCTGTTGTTGACATCTACCAATCGGTGCCTGCCCTTCTTTGCGAGGCATTGAAAAACATCCCTGGTCTTTGTGGTTGAATCTGTGCTTGAAATTCACAACTCGATTGAGGAACCTTACAATTATCTGTATGTGTGGGGTACAGAGATAGGGTAGTCATTAAAAAAATCATGTTAACCTCAACACGGAATAAGTCCATGCAACTTATTATGCAATTTGCTTAGCACATTTGTACTCCTGAACTTATTGAGGCTTGCAATAACAAAATGGGTTGAATTCTTATTGACTCAAGACATTTTTTTATTAATTTAAAAAAAATTCTACAAACAAAATACACTTTGACATTATGGGGTATTGTGTGTAGATCAGTGACACAACATCTCAATTGGAACCATTTTAAAATTCTCCAATCTCAAAACATTATAGAAAAAGGTTCAGTGGCGTTATCCTTGCAGGGGGAGGAAGCACAAAGTATTGATATATACTTGTTAAACAAAATCTTTCTCTGAGCTATTGTATTCGTATAAAATAATAATTTCCCCCCTTTTCTTGCATACAATATATAAATAATACAAATACTGAGCTATAATCTTTTTTGCTTATCTTTTTATCAAATGACTTAAATGTGCCAATAATTGTGGAGGTGACCGTATCTTAAGGTTATTACCTGTGTTATTATCATGCAAACCACACACACAATTCCAGAAAGGGTGTTACACCAAAACGTTCCCCAAATCAAATACAAAAGATATGGAATATTTCAGTGTCTGTGCAGTAAGAGTTGCTGATGTGTAAGGTAGGTTAGTACTGGTACAGGTGTGGTTGTGTGTCTGCATACCTTTATATGTTTGTCCATGTCTCCTCCACACAGAGACTGTAGGGGGATCCTGAAGGGTTTCCATGTTGGGTTAAGGTTGTTCTTCACCACCTTATGCAGGGCACAGGGACAAATATGGTAACCATTATCTGTATCGCATTACCACTAACCACACTCTGTAACACAACACCAGTGTCTGGACACAGTACAAGAGCAGATACTCATTAGCTACATAGCATTTGGTTCAATCACATTATAGGCATCTGGACAAAGAATAGGAGGAGAGTAATGAGTTTCTAGAGAAAAGGAGGAAACCATGCAAATGTTATACACTGTTTCCAGTGTCAGTCAGCGCACAATAGTGATAGGCATTTGAAATTATTTCACTATTTGAATAATAACGAAGTAAAAAAATGCGCTACTCTCGACCAATCAGAATGACGCAAAATGCAGTTGTTTTCAGGGTGTTAGCTCGGTATTTTTTGGCTAAGGGTAGCCTTGGCTAACAGCAAAGGTGAAAGAAGTCCGATGTTCACTATCAAAGAACTGATTGTTTCAAAAATGATATCTGGTGAGTATTTTGCGTTGATCTGTGTCAGGTCTTGTGGACCCTCCGTTGGCGCGCATGTAGGCTAATCCCTGAAGTGGGGAAAAAAGCAAAACTTTGGAGGGCTAAATGCGCTATGATAGTAAAATGCCTTTTCATGTAAAACGTAATTAGCTTGAAAATAAAACTACTTTGTGCGTCCTCAGAACTGTAGGCTACATTTACAATGCCCAACAGTAAACATCGTACTGTCAAAGCCACATGTCTGAAGCAGTAGTGGCTCAATGCGGTGTACATAAACACTACATTCTTACGTTTGTTGTTTTATTAAATTAAGCATTTCAAATGTCATATCCTTGTGTGCAACAATGTCACATGGACAATTTCATTAAGACAACGTTTTTTCATTGTTAAAATAGGCCTCTTTTTCATTATTGCCAAAATTGAACTCACATGGGTCCTAATGTCTGTTAGGATATCCGGATATTCGATTAACCGTGCCATCTCCAGTGTGCAACAGGATATTACGTAGTCTATGGTTATTGCTGTCACATTTCACAGACAATAAAACTTCCTTTAACATTCACAATATGCAAAAGAAGACCAGGAGTACAGTATGTGCTGCATAACTGAATGGAAGTCGTATATAGTTGTAAAACCAGTTAAAAAGTCTCAGTTGAAAGGGGCCGTATGAGAGTCTGTGTTGTACTCCATAGAAATGTGTCTATGTTGTACTGTACCTCCGTTCTGTGAGCCAGCTGCCATCCAGTCTCTGTCTGCTTGTAGAACTCCAGGTAAGGATCAGACTTCCCAAAGAAATCCTGGAAACAGCCATATATGTGAAAACATTGTAAGTCATAAAATATCACACAACAGACACAAGCAACTCAGCTAACTATTGTGTGCTTTATTTCCCTCAATTATTGGCTTTACAGAGCAGCAAGTATCACTTCAACAGATTCGTCACTCATGGAAATGACCCGTGCTTGGTGCGCATTCTTCAATATTGTATCGATACCTTGTTGTCCAGTTTCCTTGCTTCAGCCTCAAAATTCACCACCCTGTTGTCTTTTATTTCTTCAGCAATTATCTACAAAGAAAATAAGACAGTAAAAAAAAAAGACAACGACAAACATAATATGATAAACAACAAACATCTCTGTAAATGACTCACTGTAATGGTCCCTCTTCCTGCAGGCCTGTTGTTCTTCAACACCAGTGGTCTAGTATGCTTTCTACTAGACACCACCTGGAAAAGACAATTTGATGCGGAAGAAACACTTGTAATGTAAATGGACACTTTAGCAATAATGCCCGAGGGAGTGTGGTACATTGGCCATATACCACGGCTAAGGGATGTTCTTATGCACAACTCCAAGCGGAGTGCCTGGATACAGCCCTTAGCCATGGTATATTGGCAATATACCACAAACCCCTGAAGTGCCTTAGTGCTATTATAAACTGGTACCCGGGTTTATAAAATGTATTACAAACCAGGTAGTTTGAATCCTGGATGCTGATTGGCTGAAACAGCATTCAGCTGTGTGTATATAAGACAATGTACCACATGTATGATGCAAAATACTTGTTTACGGTTCTATTTGTTGGGTTTGTGGCCAATATACCATGGCTGAAGGCTGTATCCAGAAGCTCCGCCTTGCATCGTGTACAGTGCCTATCATAAGTATTCACCCTCCTTCAATTTCTTCAAATTACAAAGTGGGATTAATCACTTAAATGTAACTAAATATAATCAAAAATGTAATCTACGCAATCCATAAAAGTAATTATTTATCATTAGGGCCATAAATAACTATTTATGCTATTAATGCAAAGTTCAAAATATCACCTTCCTGGTAAACTAGTTATAAATTGCTGAGGTGTAGTCACTTTTGAGGACACAAGCTCAAATACATAGTACAAATTTGAAAATTTGAATATTTTATGATGTATTTCCTATTCAACAAAAACTGTATGAATAAGGCTTGAAATTACATATGCTTTCTAAAAATAGCATAATCAAATTATAAAATTACCAACTAAGATTTCACCTTCCTTATAACTGTAAAATACATATTTGTATGTTTAGCGTTAGAGAAATCCTTTGCATATTTTCTAAAGGTCTCTCTTGAACAAAACGTTTGCCCCCTATTGCTGTGAATATCTCACAAAACTCTAGCTTGGCCTCCTGAATTCGCTAGGAACTCACCTTTCATCTCGTGTCAATATTGTCCGTCTATGACAAACCGAAAGTGTTTGCTTAAAATCAATTATTTATTTTATATTAATGGCTATAAATCGATCTCTGAATGGGCTACCGTGGTGAAACCACTATCTCCTGCTGCGCTACGATGTAACGATTATAGGCATGCCGGTGGCTGTGATGTAGGGTTCAGCCAGTTTATGTACAGTCAGAAGAGCGAATGAAATGGTAGGAGCGACATCCCAGCTTCAAGTGGTTTCAGATTTCACATTCTACATCACACCGGCTCAGAAAAAAATACTAGTTTGTCTGCGGGAACCAGGGCTATTGCTCAAAGCAAGCCATTTTGATTTACGGTGTCTATAGAATCGATTTATAAGCGAAAATGTCAGTCGGAACCGGTACCAGAACCACGCAGGTCCCTGTTACATCTAAGAGGTTTTTAAATGATTCGTCAGCGATCAACACAAAATACTGTCAACATTGTTTTTGAAAATTAATGAAAAATAAAACACTACGCATTCCCCCACGAGTCAATACATATTAGAAACATGTTGGGTAAGTCTTAAGAGCTTTGCACACCTGGATTGTGCAATATTTGCCCATTGTCTGTCAAGGTGTTGGGGATCTTTTCATTTAGATTTAAGTCAAAACTAACTCGGCCACTCACAAACATTCACTGTCGTCTTGGTAAGCAACTCCAATGTAGATTTGGCATTGTGTTGTAGGTTATTGAC
This sequence comes from Salmo trutta, assembly GCF_901001165.1. Lineage (NCBI taxonomy): Eukaryota > Metazoa > Chordata > Actinopteri > Salmoniformes > Salmonidae > Salmo > Salmo trutta. Next base: position 23,307,777 of record NC_042958.1, read on the forward strand.
CGACTGAAAGGTGAATTCCTCTCCCAGTGTCTGGTGTAAAGCAGACTGAAGCAGGTATTCCTCTAGGATTTTGCCTGTGCTTAGCTCCATCCAGATTCTTTTTAGGCCATGGCTGCGGATCCAACTTTTTCAGGGTTGGGGATCTTTAGTCAGCTGACTAAAAGATCCAGAGCTTCCCGAAGATTCTGCACATGTGTATTCTCTACTTTACGCGCAGAGAACAGACTACTCAGGCGAATGGTGGTCGTTTAATAAAGTTAGATCAAGCAGAATTAATGTCTGCAAGATCTCACATAATGATCACAGTATTATACATAACATAACCAAATATAATAGCATAGTATAACGTTACTGTAAGCCAAAAACACCACCGCATTCAATCGTGAATGAGTTTTATCCATAGTAAATCACCCATTTGATCTCAATCCGTTTCATGGGGGTATGCACTTTGATCTTGAGTTACAGTGTTGTCGTAGTAGCCTACAGTGTTGTTTTGAATGATGTACAGTGAGCTAATTTTAGTGCAGATGGCATTAAACTGTAGCATTAGCATAGCCTACCTGTGCATTTTGCCTAGTGGCGCGCGCTGTTGAGAAAAATGTGGTGGTGTTTTTGTCTTATGGTATCGTTATACTATGCTATTATATTCGGTTCTGTTATGTATAATACGATCATTACGTGATCTTGCAGACATCGATTCAGCTTTATCTCATGTTGATCTAACCTCACCTGTAGCCTGTTATCGGCACGTAAAGTAGAGAATATACAGGATACAAGTTTTGAAATATGCTTTAGTCTGTAAATTTTTTGGTAATTATTGTGGAGGCAATACAACGTTGTTGATCCATTCTCAGTTTTCTCCCATCACAGCCAATGAACTATTGTAGCTGTTGTAGTTGAATCTGTGCTTGAAATACATGACTGAGGGACTATTTGTTGTATCTATGGGGAATAGAGGAAGGGGTGGTCATTCAAAAATCATGTCAGCCTCTATTATTTCGCAAAGAGTCCATGTAACTTATTATGTGGTTTGTTAAGCCACATTTTACTCCAGGACTAATTTAGGCTTGCCTAAACAAAGGGGGTGAATACTTATGCAACAACTATATTTTATTAATTAGTAAACATTCTTAGAATTTTCTTGCCACTTTCACATTATGGAGTATTTTGTGTAGATCAATGACACAAATCTACATTAATACTATTTCAATCCCACTTTGTAACGCAACTAAATGTGGGAAAAAACCAAGGTAGGTGAATACCACACCGCCTCAGGCCTTATTGCCTAAATTGACAATGATGCACTTGAAACAGACAAAGTCCATACAGACTGTTTGTTTAGCCGCCTGAACAAACAGTCAAAAGAAACCTTAGGTGTCAAGTCACAGATTGCACAGCCACTGCACGTCTTCATAGGGGTTGTATGCACTGTGTATTATGCTAACTCTCTACATGAGTGACAGTGGGACACTGACCGGAATCACCAAAACAGACTACTGCAACGTCTATCAATAGTTATACAATGGGTCGGTCTAATCCTGGCTGATTGGTTAAAAGCGCAATCCGATGTCTATTCCACAAGTTACCACCGGCTAAAGCTATGACGTTGAAATGCCAATTTACCCTGTTCCATCTCACTTCGCAATTCACTGTCTCATCAGCCAGACAATTTATAAACTTGATTTCCACTGTAAAAAGCATCTAGACATTATCTCCGATTTCGTTTAGACTAGCAATTGATTTTCAATAGCGGATATTTGTATAAAACTTGTGGGAGTCAGGACGAGACAGACAGAAAGGCAGCTTTTCTCAGCCAGCCGAAATCATGAATCAGCATCATTTCTACAGACATATACAAATAAATGTCTCTAAAAAACAGCTTAAACAAATGCAAATATGTTCCTGTTATTCTAGCTGCACTGTTTGGCGTGACTAAGTTAGCCGTAGTTGGCTAGCTAGCAAGCAAGGGATAAGAATCTTGCCAGCCAGTATGGCAATAGAACATCTAAAACGAACGACTGGGTCGGTTCCATAGATGCAGAACTAAAAAAAAGACTTAACGACTGGGTCACGTCTCGGGCAAACGAACCGATAGAACAAACGACCAGCCAGCTTGGGTAGCAACCCTAGATTTGTGTCAGGACTATATCTCGTGGAAGGATGAAATAGTATGAATAAATTAATCAAAATAAAGTTGAACAAATATATCAATCAATATTTGAATATGTTGGTAACCCGTTGTATGAAAAGTGATGCCCTCGAAGTCAGTGTTTGGCCTAACAACACCCGTGTCAACATATCCTCCAAACACCGGCTTCTCGGGCTTTATTAAGTGAGGAGGGGAAAGAAAAAGACCTCACCTGGCCCAAGGTACACTCCAGCTCTCCCAGGAAATCATCATCACTTAGGTCAACAGTTTTATTGTCGATGTCGTAAATTCCAAACTTCAGCTTTTGCACTATTTCAAAGTAGTAATCGATGATGAACTTCTTGGCAAACTTTGGCGCAAGGCAATTCTGTACCTTCTCTGTGCGGCCCACCTACGAACACAAATTCAGCCAGTTAGTAATCAAAACATACACATTCTCACACCCTCGTGAAACTAATCAACAACATAAAGTGATACTGAATTGGCCCAACATTTCAGATTCTTCCTGGAAATAGTTAATGCTCGCTTTAGCCATTCTACAACGCTGAGATGCTTTTTCAAACAGTGAAGCAGAATACTGATTCAAGCTAATCAATTATGCATGATGATGGCTTTGGGGAGAAATCTTTATTTTTTTGCCTAGTTGGGTTAACATTTAACAATGTCACAGTGTTTATTGGGCAAACAAGAATCTGTGACTGACCTCGTACCACTGTGACCCAGTAGTGTTCATGAGAAGAACACACAGTGGGTCAGACTTGGAGCCAATGTCCTTGTCCAGAAGATTCTCACAGGAGACAGTCAGCTCCACCTTTGTCACACACTGTGTTGCCATTGGACCTGCCTGTAACACAGAAGAGACAGATAATGTCCCTAGGCAAAATTAATCAATCTGTGAGCTACTGTACATACAACCATCCAAAGATGTATTTTTTCTAACTATGTTTGATGTAAGTTTGCTTTTATTACAGATACTTTACCAACATTAACTGTGAGGCTATGCAATAAACCTGTGTAGCAAGGGTGTGGACAGCTAAGCTAAATGTCTAACGTCACTATTGTTTTGACTGTTGACGCACTACAGTAGGAAACATTAGCTATTCTTTTTATTTTATAAAAACATATATTATATCAATACAGCTGAGTTAAAGCTGCAATATGTAACTTTTTGGGCCAAATTGGACATACTGCCAAATTCTCTAAAATTGTTGGAGGCAGCTTATGGTAGAGAAATTAACATGCAATTCTCTGGCAACAGCAGTCTACAGTCAGCTTGCCAATTGCACACTCCCTCAAAACTTGAGACATCTGTGGCACACATATTGTGTGATAAAACTGCACATTTTAGAGTGGCTTTTTGTTGTCCCCAGCACAAGTTGCACCTGTTTTATTTTACTAGGCAAGTCAGTTGAACAAATTCTTATTTACAATGACAGCCTACCCCGGACGATGCTGGGCTAATTGTGCGCCACCCTATGGGACTCCCAATCACAGCCGGATGTGATGCAGCCTGGATTCAAGCCAGGGTCTGCTGTGCCTTAGACCGCTGCGCCACGCGGGAGTCAAGTAATCAGCATGCTGCGTTTAATCGGCATGCGCCGTTTAATCGGCTTCTTGATATGCCACACCTGTCAGGTAGATCGATTATCTTGGCAAAGGAGAAATGCTCACTAACAGGGATGTAAACAAATTTGTGCACAACATTTGAGAGAAATGAGCTTTTTGTGCATATGGAACATTTCTGGGATATTTTATTTCAGCTCATGAAACCAACACTTTACATGTTGCGTTTATATTTTTGTTCAGTGTAAAAGAAAAATCGTTTATCATCCCTGAGCTCTGACTTCTCCCACATGCTGACCTCTGGCATCACCGACTTCAAAAATGACCTCAATTACAGCATTTTCGGGAGTTAAATGTAAAACAATTTATAAAAATAAATATATTCGTATAATTTTTTAACACCAATTTTACAAGCATGATAGCTGTACCTTTAGTTTATGGCCCAGCTTGATGACCATTAGCTAATTAGCGTTTCTCAACGAATTCAAAGCACATCTAACTAGTATTTAAGACTTAACTAATAGTAATTACCACCTTCCCATTTGGTTATAAACGCAGCACAAATGTATCATACTGTAGATGGGGCGTGGGAGCTAGCAGAGTTAGGCTACTTGTTAGCTAATTATTAACATAACTAGCCATATCGGTATTAACTATAACATCTTAGACATAGTAATCGAATGACCGTTGTGGCTGTCTTTCTATCCTGGTTTTGGTATGACATGTAACTGACAGCTGGCTAGCTTGCTGTTTCTCTAGTTTAGCTAGCTAACGTTAGCGGTTTCTATTAGCTCCTGAAACACAACGCGTCAAACAATTTCACAGCAATAGATAAACAAGCCATGCACGGTATTATTTATTAACTAGTTTCTTACCTAAATTAGTTTACTTTACAATACTTTGAGTCCCTGAAGTAATCTGTGTGCTACTCGGATCAAGAGCTGTTCCACAACTGTTCAGTGTCGAATAGACCCTCCGGCCCAAACCCCGCCTTAGGTGTGTCCCAGATACATACTTGCGTAGTGTCGAAACAAAACGGACCAAAATGGAGAGGGACTAGTTAACGTGTCCAATTAGAATCCTTGTTTTTTTGTCGCAAAGCCTTTTCCGTTGCAAAACGTTTTGCTACGGTTTGCAACGGTGAGAAACTAACTGGTCTCATATAATTATATATTCTGTTGATGTCAGTTCTGACTACGGAACCTATGAAGTAGCTTCTTGTTTCTAGTCGACACCATAAACCAATTACGTATTTTGCGAAGATGCATTTAAGATAACCATTCAGAAAAACAGTTTTGTAAAGCATACCGACCAGTGCAATGGTTTCGAAGTTGAACAATTGATACCAGAGAGAATACTGTGGAAAATACAAGTTAAACTGTAATAATGCCCGATCAATCTTAAACAGATTTACAACAACCTGATTTGAAGTTCGTGTTGTGTGGCAACGTTTTAGCTAATTGCGATCTTGAATGACCCGCGTTTGTATCGCATTCTACCTTTCAAAGTCCAGGCTGTTCGGCTCAGACTTGAAGTGATCATTCAGCTCTTGACTTGATTAGGGAAAAGGATGACAGGAGCAACTTTTATGCGATTTGCTGCCCGGACTGTGCTATCAGCACCTGCTTGTAAAGCCGTCAAGATCCGAGGATATCATCGACAATACTTGACTACTTTCAGGAGCAATACCTCAACTATTAACGTAAATAAACCTTCATTTACTTCATCCGCCCAGTTTCTACTGTTGCTGATGTGAAAGTGTTACATGCGACCTGGTAGAATAGAACCAGATTGGTAGGCCATTTGTTGAAAGTATCTGACTATGTAAAACATACAATAACTAGATAAACTACCCTTATCTGAATGGATGTAGGTGAAAGGTCAGTAGGGTTATACAGTATGGTAGGTAGGTTATTCTTATGTGATGTGATCGTCTCTGCACATTGTTTAACATTTGTTCAGTATGACTATTGAAAGGACAATAGGATGCACATGATACAGAATACACATGACAATATAAATTACATTTGACAATATTGACATTTTCTTATCATCATTATTATTGTTGTGTTCATTTGATATTACTTGCATACAATACATTTTCTCCCCTGCATAGCTTGGACAGGTTCCAAGACAAACAACAACAGTGTGTCTTGAATAAATAGGCCAAGGGGCCACCCCTCATAGCCTGGTTCCTCTCTAGGTTTCTTCCTAGGTTTTGGCCTTTCTAGGGAGTTTTTCCTAGCCACCGTGCTTCTACACCTGCATTGCTTGCTGTTTGGGGTTTTAGGCTGGGTTTCTGTACAGCACTTTGAGATATCAGCTGATGTAAGAAGGGCTATATAAATACATTTTATTTGATACTGCCTTGATTAGGGGAGAATCTCAGTTAATATCGTCCTCTCTCCTCGCCTCCTTCTCAAAACCCATTGGATGAGAAAGCCAGAGGTCCTGCACCTTTAACCTTCTCCTCCAATGGGTTTTGAGGAGGTGAGGAGAGAGGACGCGAGGAGTATGCAATTGAGATTCTCCCTCAGAATTGTCGCTCTGCATTTGTTGTGACTCGGGTACTTTCGGTAGGGCTACTTTCGGTCAGAAGGACCTGAGCCAGTATGAAAAACAAAACGTCTCATGCACACCAACAAGTGTGATTCCTCACAAGTAGTGAAAGGGGAGTTGGCAGGGGGTCTAATATAGACTAGCCAGAGAGGTAACTGTGGTGGAATTTTCGATATAGGCATGGTCTACCTACTGAGCATATAACGTCTTGTGAAGCAGTCTTTAGTCATATCTGGGTTTTATCAGGCTGTGACTGACATTGACAAGTGTTTTATGTCTTCAACTCAACTACCTCTGTCTGTCCCGTTCTCTGGTGCAGGGTGGAAGAACTGCATTCTTTCTCAGCTTACCAGTACTATCTTATCTAGGCTTGGAAGCCTACAGGAGGGTGCAGAGTGCAACTGTGGTCCATGCTCTGGAAAAAGGTACACACCACCTGGAAATGAGTAATTAAGAAGGGTTTTAATTATATGTAATATCAAAATAATTTGAAAGGGATACAGCTATTGAATCAGACAGAACAATATGATTAAACATGCAAATCTATGATTTTGGGCTTTTTCCTATCCAGTTTCTCTATCCAGTGCCACCTCTATGGGTGCACCTCAGCCACGCTCAAGGTCCTAAACGATATCGTAACCGCCATCGATAAGAAACAATACTGTGCTGCCGTATTCATTGACCTGGCCAAGGCTTTCGACTCTGTCAATCACCACATCCTCATCGGCAGACTCAATAGCCTTGGTTTCTGAAATGATTACCTCGCCTGGTTCACCAACTACTTCTCTGATAGAGTTCAATGTGTCAAATCGGAGGGCCTGTTGTCCGGGCCTTTGGCAGTCTCTATGGGGGTGCCACAGGGTTCAATTCTTGGGCCAACTCTTTTCTCTGTATACATCAATGATGTCGCTCTTGCTGCTGGTGAGTCTCTGATCCACCTCTACGCAGACGACACCATTCTGTATACTTCTGGCCCTTCTTTGGACACTGTGTTAACAACCCTCCAGATGAGCTTCAATGCCATACAACTCTCCTTCCGTGGCCTCCAACTGCTCTTAAATACAAGTAAAACTAAATGCATGCTCTTCAACCGATCGCTGCCTGCACCTGCCCGCCCGTCCAGCATCACTACTCTGGACGGTTCTGACTTAGAATATGTGGACAACTACAAATACCTAGGTGTCTGGTTAGACTGTAAGCTATCCTTCCAGACTCACATCAAACATCTCCAATCCAAAGTTAAATCTAGAATTGGCTTCCTATTTTGCAACAAAGCATCCTTCACTCATGCTGCCAAACATACCCTCGTAAAACTGACCATCCTACCGATCCTCGACTTTGGTGATGTCATTTACAAAATAGCCTCCAATACCCTACTCAATAAACTGGATGCAGTCTATCACAGTGCCATCTGTTTTGTCACCAAAGCCCCATATACTACCCACCACTGCGACCTGTACGCTCTCGTTGGCTGGCCCTCGCTTCATACTCGTCGCCAAACCCACTGGCTCCAGGTCATCTACAAGACCCTGCTAGGTGAAGTCCCCCCTTATCTTAGCTCACTGGTCACCATAGCAGCACCCACCTGTAGCACGCACTCCAGCAGGTATATCTCTCTGGTCACCCTCAAAGCCAATTCCTCCTTTGGCCGTCTCTCCTTCCAGTTCTCTGCTGCCAATGACTGGAACGAACTATAAAAATCTCTGAAGCTGGAGACTCATATCTCCCTCACTAGCTTTAAGCACCAGCTGTCAGAGCAGCTCACAGATCACAGGCACCTGTACATAGCCCATCTATAATTGAGCCCAAACAACTACCTCTTCCCCTACTGTGTTTATTTATTTTGCTCCTTTGCACCCCATTATTTCTATTTCTACTTTGCACTTTCTTCCACTACAAATCTACCATTCCAGTGTTTTACTTGCTATATTGCATTTACTTTGCCACCATGGCCTTTTTTGCCTTTACCTACCTTATCTCACCTCATTTGCTCACATTGTATATAGACTTATTTTTCTACTGTATTATTGACTGTATGTTTGTTTTACTCCATGTGTAACTCTGTGTTGTTGTATGTGTCGAACTGCTTTGCTTTATCTTGGCCAGGTCGCAATTGTAAATGAGAACTTGTTCTCAACTTGCCTACCTGGTTAAATAAAGGTGAAATAAAACACAATTGCAAAATATTTTGCAATCTCTATTTTTCATTCTAGCTGAAGAGGCTGTGGAACAAGCAGACTACCTGTACAGCTGTGGGGAGACAGTGAAACTCTACCAGCTTCTGCTACAGTATAAGGACAGGTAGCCCTACTCTATTTCATAAACATGTCAAGGCATGTGTTGTCCATTGCATGTGTAATAGACAGACAGACAGTGACCATTGCAAAAACAGAATGGTAGTATGTATTGATTGGGTTTGGCTGGGATCCAGAACGATTTTGCCAGTCAGGTTGTCTCACTGTTTAGGCATCAGTTCGGGGTCTTTGAACTAACGAGTAAAAATCAGTGACAAAGCTACAGTACCGTTCAGGAACTCAGCAATCGAGGTCAGGTGACTTAAGCCGTAAAACAACAACACTGAATGCCCTCCAAATACTGTTAAATTGTTCTTTCTATTTCTGTCCCACTATATTCTACTGACCATTCAGCAGCGACACTTTTGGAAATAAAATATGTGTGTGTGTCCAGTGATGATGCGGAGTTCCTGTGGAGGCTGGCGCGGGCATCTCGTGACCTCTCCCTCCTCGCTCACATTGCTGCTGACGAGAAGAAGAGGCTGACCTTTGAGGCGTTTGAATACGCCAAGAAGGCCCTGGAGAAAAATGAGGCCTGCTTCGCAGCACACAAAGTAATAAAGCCTATGGTTTCTTCTCATTGAATCTCTGAAGAGAACCTACTACACTATTACTGCTGTGAAACTAAGCTAAATCATGGTTTTGATCAGGTTAATTTGCCTGCATAATTTCGGGGCTACGGTAATAAGATTAATCCGTTAACGCCTGGTTTGCTGCTATCGACCAAGTGGACAAGTTGCTGCAAGTCCGGTTGAGGTAAACATTCTAATACAGAGCTTTGATGAAAGGTGGTCATGTGAAAATTCAAACCCTAATAGCACAGAGGCTAAAAAAGCCAAGGCCAATAGCACAGTGAAAAGATCATGGCTAAATGTCTTAATGGGCTGCTGGCAAAAAATCTGAATTATTCTTCTGTGTCTCAAGATTATATAGTAATTCTGAATTATGTATACATGCATCAGTACAGACGTTGGTTCATAGGAAACTGATACAACTTTCAATTGAACAGTGAAACATTTGCTACTTTGTCATGTTTACTGGTACAAAGAGGAAAATTCAGCAGTTAACCAAGTGCAAGGTAGGATTGTCTGTTTTTGAGACCTAGAATTTTGTGTTCTGACCTCTGATAATAGAAAACACTTGTAGATCTCTTAAAATACTTCAGACAGTTTTAAAGTTGTGCAAGAAATTAAGTAGGCTAATCATATTAATGCTAATCGTAAGCAAAAATATGTGAGAATATGGACGACGATCTTGGTCATTGTTTTGGCATCCTGGTCGGCCCCTACAGTATTATTTATCTGGGTATTCTAATTCTTCTATCCCTCGTCTCTTGGTTAGTGGTATGCAGTGTGCCTCAGTGACATAGGCGATTACGAGGGGGTCAAAGTAAAAATAGGAAATTCTTACATCATTAAAGAACATTTACAGGTAAGTGTTTAATAATTTACAGTATGTCATATCATGATTATTAATTTAAATATTGGCAGCATTCTAAAACAAAATGTATCTTCCATAGAGGGCCATCGAGCTAAATCCAAAAGATGCCACATCTATCCATATCTTGGGTTATTGGTGAGTTATACACTTTCCATGACAGACTGACCAGGTGAATCCAGCTGAAAGTTATGATCCCTTACTGATGTCACTTGTTAAATCCACTTCAAATCAGTGTAGATGAGGGGGAGGAGACAGGTTAAAGATGGATTTTTAAGCCTTGAGAGAATTGAAACATGGATTGTGTATGTGTGCCATTCAGAGGGTGAATGGGCAAGACAAAGAATGTAAGTGCCTTTGAACAGGGTATGGTGATAGGTGCTGGTTTGTGTCAAGAATTGGGTTCACGCACAACAGTTTCCAGTGTGTATCAAGAATGATCCAGCCAACTTGACACAACTGTGGAAAGCATTGGAGTCAGCATTGGCCAGCATCCCTGTGGAACGCTTTCGACACCTTGTAGAGTCCCCGCCCTGATGAATTGAAGCTGTTCTGAGGGCGAAAGGGGGTCTATATTAGGAACGGGTTCCTAATGTTTGGTATACTCAGTGTAGGTTATTTATTATGGAAATTATGTACACTGCTGATCAAAAGTTTGGGGTCACTTAGAAATGTCCTTGTTTCTTAAAGAAAAGCACATTTTTTTGTACATTAAAAAAACAAAACTGATCAGAAATACAGTGTAGTCATTAATGTTGTAATTGACTATTGTAGCTGGAAACGGCAGTTAATTTTTTTTTATGGAACATCTACATAGGTGTACAGAGGCCCATTACAATGGCACGTTGTGTTAGCTAATCCAAGTTTATCATTTTAAAAGGGTTTTCTAATGATCAACTAGCCTTTTTCAATTATGTTAGCACAGCTGAAAACTGTTGTACTGATTAAAGAAGCAATAAAACTGTCCTTCTTTAGACAAGTTGAGTATCTGGAGCATCAGCATTTGTGGGTTCGATTACAGGCTCAAAATGGCCAGAAACAAAGACCTTTCTTCTGAAACTCGTCAGTCTATTGTTCTGAGAAATGAAGGCTATTCCATGCGAGAAATTGCCAAGAAACTGAAGATCTCGTACAATGCTGTGTACTACTCCCTTCACAGAACAGCGCAAACTGGCTCTAACATAATAGAAAGAGGAGTGGGAGGCCCCGGTGTACAACTGAGCAAGAGGACAAGTACATTAGAGTGTCTAGTTTGAGAAACAGACGCCTCACAAGTCCTCAAATGGCAGCTTCATTAAATAGTACCCGCAAAACACCAGTCTCAATGTCAACAGTGAAGAGGTGACTCCGGAATGCTGGCCTTCTAGGCAGAGTTCCTCTGTCCAGTGTCTGTGTTCTTTTGCCCGTCTTAATCTTTTATTTTTATTGGCCAGTCTGAGATATGGCTTTTTCTTTGCAACTCTGCCTAGAAGGCCAGCATCCCGGAGTCGCTTCTTCACTGTTGAGGTTGAGCCTGGTGTTTTCAGCTGTGCTAACATTTTACATTTACATTTACGCCATTTAGCAGACGCTCTTATCCAGAGCGACTTACATACATTTTGTATGCATGCATGCATTTCATAAATTTTTTCTCCGTACTGGTCCCCCGTGGCAATCGAACCCACAACCCTGGTGTTGCAAACACCATGCTCTACCAACTGAGCCACACGGGACATAATTGCATAAGTTTTTCTAATGATCAATTAGCCTTTTAAAATTATAAACTTGGTTTAGCTAACACAACGTGCCATTGGAACACAGGAGTGATGGGTGCTGATAATGGGCCTCTGTACGCCTATGTAGATATTCCGTTAAAAATCTGCCATTTTCAGCTACAACATTAACGTCTACACTGTATTTCTGATCAATTTTATGTTATTTTAATGGACAAAAAATTGCTTTTCTTTCAAAAACAATGACATTTCTAAGTTACCCCAAACTTTTGAACGGTAGTGTATATAAAATAGAACTGTTACTTCTTAGGTAAGTTTTTGTTCCGTGTCTAAAGATACACGGCCCGTTTTGCCGGAGTCTGGGTAGTGGTCTAAGCTCCTGATTCCAGACCACACATGGCACCAGGGCAACAAGTTTTTCAGGGGTTCGAGGCCCAGCTTGGTCAACTGTCTGTGCTGTACCTTCAGTACCCCTCTTCATGTCTGTCTCCCAATATTTAATTATACGTTTCCTGTCTAAAACAATATCAAAATGCCTTATGTGGTAGTGACACAGCCTGTTTTCTCTTTTAGGTGTTTTGCCTTCGCTGAGTTGGCGTGGTATCAACGTAAAGTGGCAGCCATGATCTTCGCCTCTCCTCCCACTGCCACATACGAAGAGGTGTGTTACGTCCTAAATGGCACATTATCCCCTATATACAGTGAGCTCCAAAAGCATTGGGACAGTGACATGTCATTGCTGAAAATGAGTCACTGTCAATGATTGCAAACTTGAACAGTATGAAAATTCTGTGCGACTTTCAGCGTGCGTTTACTGTGAACACTGAGGCTGTACCCACTTTAAGTTCATTTTAACAGTGGCCAAGTAGTCTGTGGCTATTTGATCATAATATAGGCCTAGCAGTTGCCTACCATCAAAAACAATGGAGAAAAACACATCCCATAACATTTTAACATGGAAATAACTGTTCTATCATTCAGCCTACAGAAGCAGCCAATGTGTGGTGTTCAATGCCTACATCCTATTAGACTTCTGAAGAAGAAAAAAAACATGCATTAACCTGTTTATTCACGTCCTTCAGACGAGTTGACTGAAATGTTGTATTTGATGCAAGAAACCACTTTATAAAATAAAATTCATTATTATTCTCATCCCATTATTACAGAGAATCAGACAAATTATGCTACACTCTGCCTATTGGCTACTTAGTTTATTCAAGATGTCTCAAAATACAACACTTCCCCTTGAAGACATAGAAAAGCCTGACTCGTTTTCCTGACTTGCTTTTCAAAAATGCACACATTTTATGCTCTTGTTGGTAGCAACCACTCCCCCATTGTTGACTAGAACTGGGCTAATAACTCACTAACTAGCTAAGAATATGCAGTTCTCACTTTGATCTCAAAACAAGTGCATCTACGACGAATGGCACAGATCCATATATGGCAATGGCTATTTGCATATAGGCCTACTGCAGCTCTGATTGGTTATGCAGCAGGTTGTGCCTGTCATTGCAATAGAATCCTACTCCAATGCACTCTGCCTACAATAAAATCTCTTGCATAGTTCGTTTTGCATAATAAATCCTGCATCGTTTGTTTTGTTTCGGTATATTACATTGAAAGTGGCTAATATTGTGTTGATTCGATCACAATTGCCACAGTAGAGTGAAACGTTGAGTGAAATTCAATCTCGTGCTTCTCTGTGCTGGCTCATATTTCTTCTGTGCGGCAGTCTGAGGTGAGCTGCGCAGTAGATGGAACATTGGACTGTTCCAATACTTTTGGAGCTCACTGTATGCACTACTTTTGACCAGGACCTATGGGTACTAGTCAAAAGAAGTGCACTATATAGGTGATAGGGGGCCATTTGGAACAGATACGTGATGATGTCATACTTATTTTTTTACCCACAGTTCTTTGTATATGAACAGTACAAGATCTTTGAAAAATGTAAGGCATCATGTTTGACTATCATTTTTGTTTCATCTCAGGCTTTGGCGTTCTTCCTGAAAGCTGAAGAAGGTTCGTTGTTCTAAATGCTAAATTCTAACACAATACAATGTGAAGATAGACCACAGCCTGTCGTTTCCAATAGGAACAAATGAGTCATAATAGGCAGAACAAGCAAGGAGGGGGGCAGAGCAAAGCATGAGCTAGCGAGATCCTATTGGCACGTTCTAGCATATATTTGCATATTTCCGTTAGGGAACGCCTACTCTGTGACATGTGCAATCACCCAATTTTCCCTTGCACTCCTTCTAATCAACGCAATTTTTGAAACTTTGGCAAAGGGTAAAATCTACCAAACTTATTCCACTCTGTTCGTAAAAGATTTTAGTTTTGGGAACAGAAAACTGTATTGAAATCAAATGTTTAATTGATAAGAAGATTAGCATAATGTCTGCAAAAATCTATCTCGCTCCATCTTTTCCCACCGCCGGCCACTGGGCTTCCTCTCATCACCATATTTGATAGTGAGTGGAAACGCCAACCGAATGCTTCACACTTATACATTCTATGAAATATCTCTCTCATTGTTCCGTCTGTGTTTCCAAAGCCAAATTTGATGCAATACAAGTAAATGTTTATCTCTCATTTGATCATCTTTCCATAGTGGACCCAAACTTCTACAGTAAGAATCTACTTATGCTGGGGAAGTCGTACATGGCAGTGAAGGACCAGGGGAATGCTGTGCTCTGGCTGAGAAAGGCACGGGACTACCCCCCTCACACAGAGGAAGACAAGGAGGTAAAATGCAATACTGTGTGGGTCGGTTTCCTGGACACATATTTAACCTGGTCCAGGAGATTCTCCATTGAAAGGGTGTTTTAGTCCAGGACTATGCTTAACCTGTGTCCAGAAACCGGCCCTATAACTGTTACCTGTAATTTAATTGGACATTCACATGCTCGCCGGAAGTGGGAAACTTCCCAATAAGGAAGTTACAAGTCTGACATTATATTCAAGTGCTTTTGAAGTCGGAAAAATGATTCAACCAATAATATTTTAGCTAGCTAGATAAGCTAAGTTTGCTAATAATCAAGTTAGCCAGAATTCATTTACATTGACAATATGGTCATACTAGTTACATTATCCACATTGACAAGTTTGTAATAGTCAAACTGATTTGTTGTCATCTTTTGATTGAAAGATCAGTGGTGAAACGTCACAACTAGGCAACAACATGTTCTGAGTTTCCCACAACGACTTCGAGGGTGTGAAGTGAAACTTCCCAGTCGGAACTCCGAACTTCCGATAGCACGTGAACGCACCATTATCACAGTATACTCTGATTGCATAGGAGCTAATTTGTTTATTTCCTGTTCTTTTTAGGTCCATAAAGAAGCCCTTGACCTTCTGAAGAAGCTCAGTGCATAAGATGACCTAGTCACATGGAGGCAAGAGTGCACTGTGTTGATAATAGGTGTAATCTATGTCTATCTACTATATGTATATTTTTGTTCCTAACGCAAGAGTGTACATAGGCTATACTGTACGGCATTAACAGGAAATGATACATGCTTATCTACTAACCTGTGTATAGTGATTTACAGATGCTGTGCTTTAACTTTAATTAAACGTTATTTTAATTTAATATGTGTATCAAGTCTGTTGTGATAGCTTGAGATTGTAACATTGTAGCATCTTATTGTCTTTGTAAATAGAAAGTAGAATGGGTGTCTGATTTTAAAATCCCAATATGCGGTCAATGAATGGGATTCAATGTGTTCCATGCAAATATTACAGTTTTTCCCAATTGTTTACATACTAAAATTGTAACTTGAAACGCAAATCACAGAAACCTGAAACTCATGTACCAAATCCCTAAACCAAGTCTGCAAACTTGCAAGCACAATTCCTGCTTTACACTCAGTTTTCAATTCTACATCACACTTTTTGCAAAACACTACACACAGTTCTCTACATTAGGCACAACATTCAAAATTAAAATCTCTTTAGTCCCTTTGGAAAGCATCGCCAATCACAATGCCAAGCTCTATACACCAATTGGCAACCCCCACTCCTCACAGGTGTAAACACTAGTTGCTGAATTGTTCACTTAGAAATCAGAGCTTTAGCACTATAAAAGGCCACAGATGAGCTCTCCTGTTTTGGAGGAAAATGGAAGTCAATGGTGAAGCAAGAGCTAGAGGTGAAGGAGTGAGAGTAAGAGGAGGAAGAGGAGGACGAGGAAGGACAGTTGTCCCAGATGAGGTCAGGGCCACTTTGGTTGACCATGTGCTCAACCGTGGATTGAGTATGAGGAGGCTGGGCAGAGAGTTCAGCCCAACCTGAGCTGCTACACAGTTGCATCTATCATCCGTACATTCAGAAATGACAACCGGTAAGTCGGCTACCATCTACACTAGGCTCTTTATGTATGTATACTGCAGTCCGACATATCAGTAGGCCTTTGTTACTCAGTGATTGTTGGCCAATGTTACAGTAATGTCATTTCATATTGAAAGACAATCGATTATTTTAGCTTACTGTAACTAATCATATATTTGTGGATCTTCTGCAGAACTGAGAGACGGCCAGGCCATGGTGGAAGACACCGGCTGTTCACACCAGAACAGGTGACCGCTATTGTAAACATGGTGGTGGCAAACAATACCATTAGACTACGAGAAATCCAGAACCACATAATTGCAGACAACACAATATTCAATAACATTCACCATGTGGGCTTGTCTACATTGGACCGTGTATTACAGTGCAACCGAATCCGGATGAAACAGGTCTACAGCCATTTGAGTGAAACTCAGAGAGGGTGAATATGTGCATGTGCAAGTAAATAAACTCAGCAAAGAAAGAAACGTCCCTTTTTCAGGACCCTGTCTTTCAAAGATAATTTGTAAAAATCCAAATAACTTCACAGATCTTCATTTTAAAGCGTTTTAACACTGTTTCCCATGCTTGTTCAATGAACCATAAACAATTAATGAACATGCACCTGTGGAACGGTCGTTAAGACAATAACAGCTTACAGATGGTAAGCAATTAAGGTCACAGTTATGAAAACTTAGGACACTAAAGAGGCCTTTTTAATGACTGAAAAACACCAAAAGAAAGATACCCAGGGTCCCTGCTCATCTGTGTGAACGTGCCTTAGGCATGCTGCAAGGAGGCATGAGGACTGCAGATGAGGACTGTGCTACAGGGAGACAGGATGAACAGCTGATCATCCTTGCAGTGGCAGACCATGTGTAACAACACCTGCACAGGATTGGTACATATGAACATCAAACCTGCCGGACAGGTACAGGATGGCAACAACAACTGCCCGAGTTACACTAGGAACGCACAATCCCTCCAGAATGTCCGTAAATGGCTGAGAGAGGCTGGACTGAGGGCTTGTAGGCCTGTTGTAAGGCAGGTCCTCACCAGACATTACTGGCAACAACGTTGCCTGTGGGCACAAAGCCATGTCGCTGGACCAGACAGGACTGGCAAAAAGTGCTCTTCACTGACGAGTTGCGGTTTTGTCTAACCAGGGGTGATGATTGGATTCACATTTATTGTTGAAGGAATGAGTGTTACACCGAGGCCTGTACTCTGGAGCGGAATCGATTTGGAGGTGGAGAGTCTGTCATGGTCTGGGGCGGTGTGTCACAGCATCATCGGACTTGTCATTGCAGGCAATCTCAATGCTGTGCGTTACAGGGAAGACATCCTCCTCCCTCATGTGTTACCCTTCCTGCAGGCTCATTCTGACATGACCCTCCAGCATGACAATGCCACCAGCCATGCTGCTCATTCTGTACGTGATATCTTGCAAGACAGTGCAGTGCAGAACACTGCAAGTCAGTGTTCTGCCATGGCCAGTGAAGAGCCCGGATCTCAATCCCACTGAGCACGTCTGGGACCTGTTGGATCGGAGAGTGAGGGCTAGGGCCATTCCCCCCAGCAATGTCGGGGAACTTGCAGGTGCCTTGGTGGAAGAGTGGGGTAACATCTCACAGCAAGAACTGGCAAATCTGGAGCAGTCCATGAGGAGGAGATGCACTGCAGTACTTAATGCAGCTGGTGGCCACACCAGATACTGACTGTTACTTTTGATTTTGACCCCCCCCCCTCCCCTTTGTATAGGGACACATTCCATTTATGTTAGTCACATGTCTGTGGAACTTGTTCAGTTTATGTCTCAGCTGTTGAGTCTTATGTTCATACAAATATTTACACATGAAGTTTGCTGAAAATAAACACAGTTGACAGTGAGTGGACATTTCTTTTTTTGCTGAGGCAATGGAGGACGCATATGGTGAAGTCGACGTGGGGGCTTTCGGCGGCTGGATCCGTCACTCCAGAAGATTCTTTACCCGCTGTTTAGCCAGGGAGAACATTGCTTGTGATCTCGATGAGGTGCTGTGGCCAGACCAAAATAAGAGGCAGCCTGTCTTGTTTCTTACATTTTGCAAGTGTTTTTGTCTTTACAGTTTGAAAGAATGAACCACTCATTTATTTTTGTACAGAAAACCCTTTCTTACTGAATGTTTTTCCTGGTTTTCTGCTGTTCAAAAATACTGCGTTTTGGAAATGTGTTACTGTATTGCTTTTGTTTTATCTACATTTGAGTAGGTATACATTACTGTAACAATCTTTTGCAACTGGCTACAGTGTAACACTGAATAGGCATAAACCTGCTGATGGGATATTCATAGTAGTGTTTGTGTTGAGCACATCAGTATGTTGTTGGTTGGTAGACAGATCTACAGTTGAAGTCGGAAGGTTACATACACCTTAGCCAAATACATGTAAACTGTTTTTCAAAATCCCTGACATTTAATCCGAGTAAAAATTCCTTGTCTTAGGTCAGTTAGGATCACCACTTTATTTTAAGAATGTGAAATGTCAGAATAGAGATTTATTTCAGCTTTTATTTCGTTCATCACATTCCCAGTATGTCAGAAGTCTACAGATACTCAATTAGTATTTGTTAGTATTGCCTTTAAATTGGGTCAAACATTTCAGGTAGCCTTCCACAAGCTTCCCACAATAAGTTGGGTGAATTTTGACCCATTCCTCCTGACAGAGCTGGTGTAACTGAGTCAGGTTTGTTGCTTCAATATATCCACATCATTTCCTACCTCATGATGACATCTATTTTGTGAAGTGCACCAGTCCCTCCCACATGATGCTGCCATGCTTCACGGTTGTGATGGTGTTCTTCGGCTTGCAATCATCCCCCCCCCCCCCCCCCCCCCCCATACATAACGATGGCCATTATGGCCAAACAGTTCTATTTTTGTTTCATCAGACCAGAGGACATTTCTCCAAAAAGTACAATCTTTATTCCCATGTTTATTTAACTAGGCAAGTCAGTTAAGAACAAATTCTTATTTTCAATTACGGCCTAGGAAGTGGGTTAACTGCCTTGTTCAGGGGCAGAACAACAGATTTGTACCTTGTTAGCTCAGGGATTTGAACTTGCAACCTTTCGGTTACTAGCCCAACGCTCTAACCACTAGGCTACCCTGCCGCAGTTGCAAACCATAGTCTGGCTATTTTATGGTGGTTTTGGAGCAGTGGCTTCTCCCTTGCTGAGCGGCCTTTCAGGTTATGTCGATATAGGACTTGTTTTACTGTGGATAAAGATACTTTTGTACCCGTTTCCTCCAGCATCTTCACAAGGTCCTTTGCTGTTGTTCTGGGATTGATTTGCACTTTTCACACCAAAGTACGTTCATCTCTAGGAGACAGAACGCGTCTCATTCCTGAGCGGAATTGTGATACAGTGAATTATAAGTGAAATAATCTGTCTAAACAATTGTTAGAAAAAGTACTTGTGTCCTGCACAAAGTAGATGTCCTAACCGACTTGCCAAAACTATAGTTAACAAGAAATTAGAGGTTGAAAAAAAAAAAAAAGCATTTAATGACACCAACCTAAGTGTATGTAAACTTCCGACTTCAACTGTATTCGTATGACTTGTCATTTTCATGCAATTTTATTTTATTTTTTTTGAATGCAATGTTTGCTTTTGCTAGAGATTTGTAGAGTTTAGCATTTTGTGTTTTTGGGAAAATGGCCTAAAGATTCAGCAAACGTGTGTAAACAATTGTGGAAAACTAACATTAGTCAGTTGTGATTAATTCATTGTTGAAATGGTATTCAGTCCCAACCATGGCCTTAAATCTATGCAGTTTCACTCACAGTTATTTGAATTAACTCAAACCCAGTTGTAAAGATGGTCAGATATATTTATTAAATATGGTTCTTTCCATAAGCAAGACCCAACCGCCCCCCCCCCCCCAAAAAAACACAATGTTTTTAAGAACAAAAATAGGTGACAGGTTTGTGAATCCTGAGCAGAAGGCCTCAGACACCCCCACGTCTCTCAAAACAGAAAAGCATGAGGGGTATGGGTTTATTTCTTTGTCTCATAAATCCATCTTCTAGTCATTCATTAACATGGGTTAAAGCAGACCAAAAATGCATTTTCTATAGTCTCGGGGGGGGGGGGGGGGGGGGGGGGGGGCTCTGTACAGTGTAGTATTAGGTGTTTTACAGTGTGCATCTACGTCGATATGTTACAGTTCTTCTCTGATATGAGTGAGGCGTCACAGAGCCCGTCTGTCGATGTTGGTGAGGCTCTGAAGAATAATTATTAAGTACTTTACTTTTTTACATTGTTCATTTACAATTGATTTCTTTGATTCGTTCAGAAGGAAGCATGTCATTACATGGCGGGTTGATTTCCTTCTTTCATTCATACATACATACATACAAGGGTAGTTATACAAATGCTCCTTTTCCTCTGACATCCCTCTCACCAATAGGAAGTTATATACACATGACATAGCACTTCGCCATGAACCTAACTATAATCTAAATGATGGTTTGCAGTGGTCAGAACAGATTTCAACGCAGACTGCTTTGTCGCAGCTGATGGGCTAGGGCTTGTCCCTCCCTCACCAGACAATCAAAACAAAAGAAGCACCAGAGGTGTTGGTAGAGATTTCACATTTCAAGAGAGAAAAGTCAACAAAAAAATAAACATCTGCAGAATAAGAAAAGGACAGCCTAGAGCATCAAGGTTGGCATGGCAGGTAATGTGTTGCTGACATACTAATAGAACTTGGACTGGCATGGTGTGGTGTGGGGTCTACTACCTATAGAAGAATGTGGACTGGCATGGTGTGGGGTTTGCTACCAATGGAAGAACTTGCACTGAGGTGGGGTTTAGGGGGTTTGCACTGCAGAAGGTTATTACAGGTTATTCTATTTGACCGGCGATGGCACAATACCACACTATAGCTCAAGGGAGCTGGAACACCTATGTATCCTTGCACAGAGATGATGCATATGACCTTGTAGGGTTTCAAGGTGGGATATACACTGCGTAACACTAACAATCATTGTCCCTTCAGAAGGCTGCTCAGTTACTTAGCTACGAAGTCTATAAGTAAGAAAAAAGGTCACTCGATGATTTTCATTCATTTCATGGCAAGGAAACATTGTGATTTTACTGCATTTTTGGACATCTTTTGCTGAATACATGAGCATTAATTTAGTGGGTAGCAACTAACACTAGGAAGCACTTCTGGTACTGACATCTCTGTTGTATGCATGTGACATACAGATCAACATTCTTAGCAGGGAAAGTCAAGTAACTAATCAATTTGCTATCCCAGAAAGGGAGTTCGTGCACCACACTTGCAAAAAAAAATTGCCACGGGAGATAGATACATCCATAACTAAGTATTTTCATTTCGTGTTTATTTCCCTCCATGAGTAGCAACTGCCTTGCTTCAGGTGAACATACAGCATTTGAGACGAAGGCTATATAATCTCTCTCAAAAGACAAGAAAAAAGAACATAACTTAATAAATTAAATAGGCAGGTAAATGATATAAGAAGAGTAGCAAGGTGCAGTGCCATGGCTTGAGAGCAAAGCGTTGAGTGCCAGTGATAAACCTGCCACTGCAGCAGAGCCCTAGAAGCCCCCCAACCCCAAACCACTGCCACCAGTCAGTCACAACACGTCTCTCAGAGCTGGTGTACACAAACAGCCAGTAACAAGCACCCAGAGGTCCTAGAATTCAAAATTATAGGATCTCTATGCAAGTACCATTCTATCAGGCAACTACAAAAAAAAAAAAGGGGGGGGGGGTCCCCATTAACTCATTCATAAAACGGAACCACTTATTTGATCCATGTCCTCTTCTGAAGCAACAAACCCGTGTAGGCTACACACAACCACAGAGTAAAAACTGATGATCGTCCTTGAGTCATGTTCTCACAAATCTCAACAGTAAAGGCTGTCGGTTCTTGACTTGAGCTCAGAAAAATAACATTTCCTTTTAGTCGACAGCTCCAAGTTTACACATAATCCAAAGTACAACAAGACTGGATAATCTCATGTGAAGGTACCATCCACTCATCCAGACTTTAAAGGCCCAGTGCAGTCAAAAATGTGATTCTTGTTTGTATACATCTCCACAGTATGAGGTTGGAATAATATTGTGAAAAGTATAATGCCCTTTTAGCGTAAGGGCTGTTTGAAAGGACGGCCTGAAATTTCTGCCCGTTTTGGTGGGAGGGTTTTGACATTCCATGGTGACATCACCCTGCTGTAAATTGGTTAATAGACCAATAAGTTCCAAACCCCTCTACTAATTTACAGTTTTCCCCTCCCATCTCAAACCACACCCAGACAGTCCTAGCTAAATTCTTCCTTGCAAAGTTGCTCTTTGCTAAGAAGCTATTAGTTTGTTTTAAATTTAAATTTTTTTAAATATCACAGTAAGGTACCTAATTGTTACCCAGAAATTATTTGATATAGAGATAAAAACAGCTGCATTGAACCTTTAATCATCATACTCTTATCTTGGTGCAGAGTTGGAGGGGACTCGAGTCAGGGCTACTGAATACTGTTTTTTATTCAATGACAATACTGACAGGCTGATGGGTAGCTGGCTTAAGTTGATAGGAGTGGATGTGCAGTTGGGGTTGGAGGCAGTCTTCCTCTTTTCTGGAGGCAGCCATGCAAGCGCAGCATAATCACAACTACAGGTCCAAAAAACCCAGGCACCGGACCAAACACTACAATCACCCTTAAAAGCTCTATAAAACTAGAGCCATAAGTTATGGTTCAACTATAAAATCCTCTCTACGTTTTCAGTCTCCTTTTAAAAACCAGCCAAAAAGGGGGGGAAAAATTAATCATACATAGATTTTTCAGTTTTTAAAAGCGGAGGAAAAGCTGAAATTCTTGCATATTTTAATGGGGTATAATATAAGGGGGATTGCTAAAATGAGGTTGTGAATCAAGATTTGGTTTTTAAAATGACAAAATAGCTTATGTACATTGGTAGTTATCTGTGCAATGTTTCATTTTTTGTTGTTTTACATGGCTGGATACACTGTGGTAGAGAGAGAGAGAGACATCTTTCTCTACTCTTGGCCAAATCCTTCTGTTTCCTCAATGGCAAAGAGCAGCTTCTCCTTCAGCTGTTCAAAGCTTTTGTACGGGGGCAAGTCCAGCCTGTTAAAGCTAAAGAAAATAAGCAAAAATCCAGTAATTGAGTTTGAAAGCAAAACAAGAAACAGTCATTGTATTAAAGTATGACATGTTTACACCCAACACATTATTTTTGACATTGAAACATCATTCGTTGATTTGATTTACAAGCAGGATGTTGCCGTGGAGATGGACCACTCACCAAGTGTGACTCCGAGGGAGCCAAGTGTCTTTTCCGACCTTCTCAATGCAGAACTTCTGGGGCCCGTTACTACCTACAGAGACAGAGAAAGATGAGGTGAACAAAATAAATCACTGCAAATACTTGCCAACAAAATCGCACTTTACCCCAGTACTACCTACGTTCTCCACAGAAAAGGGTAATTAAGTCTAGGACAAGCAAGCCTTCTCCGAGTCAGAACGGCACATAGATAAATCCTGACTAATTGTTCAACCCCATATCAGTAGACATGGAGGTTAGTCGTGTGTGTGTCACTAACCCATGAGCTCAGCGAAGCCCCCTAGAGGCAGTCTGCAGGTCCCCGTAACAAATTGCATGAGTCTCAGACGCACCTCGTTGTCCACCTCCTTCACCAGCTGTACAGACACACAGACGATTAACACTGCGACAACATTAACACATCCTTACCAACATATACCTGTACCCCACCTGTGCAGAAACATATGTGAATTCAGGGCAGGTGGTGTCCAAATCACTAAGGACTTAAAATGCTCCACACACAAAGTCATGAAGAAGGCGTGACAGCGCCTTTTCCCCTTCAGCAGTTTGGAAAAGTTTGGCAAAAGGTTCTACAGCTGCACCATTGAGAGCATCTTGACTGGCTGCATCACTGCTTGGTATGGAAACAGCACCACCCTTGATATCATGGCGCTACAGAGGGTGATGTGGACAGCCCAGTACATCACTGAGGCCGAGCTCCCTGTCATTCAGGACCTCTATATCAGGCGGTGTAAAATGAAGGCCCAAGCTATAGACTGTTTGCTCTGCTTCTGCACAGCAAGCGGTAGCGGTGCATCAAGTCTGACACCGACAGGCTCCTGAACAGTTTCTATCCCCAAGCCATAAGCCTGCTAAATAGCTAACAAAATGGCTACACGGATTATTTGAGTTGACCCTTGTATTTTATTTTTAGATTGTAAACATACTCACAGGGCCCGACACATGCACAATGACACTCCAGCACACACAATCCATAATTTGCTTACACACATTTATACTGACACTACACATACGCTGCTGCTACTCTGTTTATCATATATCCTGATGCCTGGTCACCTTACCTCAATACATATCTACCTCTAGCACTCCAGTATCCCTGCTCATTGTAAATAGTATGCTTGCTTACTCTCTCGTGTTCTTATTTTTATACATCTTGCGTTTTTGTATAACGTTATTTTTTTGCATGACATTGTTATTGATTCCTGCATTGTTGGATTTAGAGCTTGCAAGAAAGGCATTTCACTGAAAGGAAAGGCAGTCGCGGAGATTGAACCCATGACCTTGGGAGCTCGGATGTACCTACCTGCCAGAACCAGATGATCTGCTTACTGTTCCTGGTGTAGTGGCGATACACAGTGTTTCTCTGCCAATCCTGTAGGTCCACCTCCTGCATGCCACACAGCATCACCTCAAGCTCCTTCTCATCAAAGTACTGGAGCCACTGCAGAGGCACCACCTCGTTGAAGCCATCCAGAAAAGCTTTGGTCTGGCCCTCCACGCCGCGGGAGAACCGCCACTCAGCCATCAACCTGTAGGAAACATGATGTGGTGACAGTTAGGGTCTCAGCTTTATAAATCATAAACAGCCTCAGGTTTGATCAATGTAAGGAATGCAAAGATGACAAATATTTAGCTTGTTGTTATCGGGCCAGTTTAGGACACAGATTTAGCCTAGTCCTAAATTCAAACCTTGTTCAATGGAGAATCTCCATTGCAAGTACCTTTAAGCAAAAACATCCATTATAACACAGCAGTAAGATTAGCAAAATGAGGATGTACGTCACTAAGCGGCGCACTATTATCACCATGTTAACATGATAGTATAATACATGGGCACAATCGCTCATCGCATATCATTGGATGCCTCTGCGTCTCCGTCAACAAGCTGCTCTGTGATCGGTCCATCACTCGGGCGGCACCTCCTTCCTTACCCGATGTACTCCTCTTTGTTCTCCTCCGTCACCAGGAGGTCGCTGCCGTCAGGCTTCAGGTCATGTGACGTGAGCTTCCCCAGGATCTCCATGTCCACAGAGAAGTACATCTCTAGACTACACTCCTCGATGTTGTTATCCCTGTCATGAAGGACAAGCACCATTATATATAGTACATCTCTAGACCACACAGCGGGAAGTTATTATCCCTGAAGTGAAGGACCACAATCAAGGCTAAGCTCAGGTCCAATGTTAAGAGAGAAATACATCTCTAGCCCCACACTTGTCTATGTTGTTATCCCTGGAGATGAGGAGAGAGCACCATAGTGTACGATGGCTAGCACAGGACCAATACTGATTACCTCGATGTTGTTGTCCTTGGAGAGACAGGGAGAAAGCTATGGACTAACATAATGTAGTAGCAGGCGTAAAAGAAAACGCCTGACCTGGGGCCCCACATCTGGTTTTCAGGGAAAAATACAATCTAGGTGATGCTGTATCCCTGAAAACGGGATGTTTTACGGTTTCTTCTGACCCGCTAAGGGTGGCTCAGGAACAACCGAAGTACATCTCTAGACCACACTGTTGTTACATCCACAACCCATGTCTTGGCTTAAAAATCCTTCTTTAACCCGTCTCCTCCCCTTCATCTACACCGATTTGAAATGGATTTAACAAGTGCGGGATCATAGCTTTCTCCTGGATTCACCTGTTCAGTCCATGTCATGGAAAGAGCAGATTCTTATGTTTTGTACACTCATGGTACAGTACATTCGGAAAGTATTCAGAACCCTTGACTTTTTCCACATTTTGTTACGTTACAGCCTTATTCTAAAACGTATTAAATAAAAAAACAATTCTCAGCATTCACCACACACACACACACACACACACACTGCCCCATAATGACAAAGTGAAAACAGGTTTTGAAATTTTAGCAAATTGATTAATAAAAACAGAAATGCCTTATTTGCATAAGTATTCAGACCCTTTCCTATGAGACTCGAAATTGAGCTCAGGTGCATCCTGTTTCCATTGATCATCCTTGAGATGTTTCTACAACTTGATTGGAGTCCATCTGTGGTACATTCAATTGATTGGACATGATTTGGAAAGGCACACACCTGTCTATACAAGGTCCCACAGTTGACAGTGCATGTCAGAGCAAAAACCAAGACATGAGGTTGAAAGAATTGTCCGTAGAGCTCCGAGACAGGATTGTGTTGAGGCACAGATCCGGGGAAGGTTATTAAAACATTTCTGCAGCATTTAAATCCCCAAGAACACAGTGGCCTCCATTCTTAAATAGAAGTTTGGAATTACCAAGACTCTTCCTAGAGCTGGCCGCCGGCCAAACTGAGCAATCGGGTGAGAAGGGCCTTGGTCAGGGAGGTGACCAAGAACCCGATGGTCACTCTGGCAGAGCTCTGGAGTTCCTCTGTGGAGATGGGAGAACCTTCCAGAAGGACAACCATTTCTGCAGCACTCCACCACAATCAGGCCTTTATGGTAGAGTGGCCACTCCTCAGTAAAAGGCACATGACAGCCCGCTTGGAGTTTGCCAAAAGGCACCTAAAGACACTCAGACCATGAGAAACAAGATTCTCTGGTCTGATGAAACCAAGATTGAACTCTTTGGCCTGAATGCCAAGCTTCACATCTGGAGGAAACCTGGCACCATCCCTATGGTGAAGCATGGTGGTGGCAGCATCATGCAGTAGGGATGTAATCACTGCCAAAGGTGCTTCAACAAAGTACTGTATAAAGGGTCTGAATAATTATGTAAATGTGATATTTCATTATGGGGTATTGTGTATAGATTGATGAGGTGGAAAAAATGATTTAATCAATTTTAGAATAAGGTTATAACGTAACAAAATGTGGAAAAAGTCAAGGGGTCTGTATACTTTACGAATGCACTGTATATGTCAGTTAGCAGATGCTTTTATCCCTGTGCAAATGGAACCCACATCCTTGTGGTTCCTGGCCAGGACGGGTCAAGAGAGCGGTAGGTCTGCCTACCTGATCCAGATCAGAGAGTTGTAGAACTCAGGGTCGATGGACTCCAGATCTTTGATGATGAGCTTCTTGTTCAACATGCGTTTATAGAACGGCAGAGAGAAGCCTGTGTCGATGAACTTCCCGTGGAAGAGGGCCTGTGGACAGGAGAGAGAGACCAGGAATGTTCACATGATTCTGCTGAAGGAATGTTTGTTTACGCAAGTCTATGTACATGATCTCAGTGAATGTATTGGAACGTGTGTGTGTATGTGTGTGTGTGTGTGCTGTACCATGGCTATGAATCGTCCTATAAAGCAGAAGTAAGAGAGGTGGTCAGGGTTGATGGTGGAGGCTGGGTTTATCTGCAGACAGTAGTTACTCTTGCCAGCGTACTCAAAGAGGCAGTACATGGGGTTGAGCACCTCGTGGGATAACAGGAAGAACCACTCTCTGTGGGGACGAGAGAGAGTGACGGAGTCAGAAGTGAAGACTGGCAATGAAAAAAAAAAAAAGACCTGGAACATGTCATTTTACTATGCATGTTTCTTTCAAACAACAAGTCTGGAATAATCTTACTGACAAGCGTATGGTTGCAGAAATGGCCTAAAAGACTAAAGGGATGATGATCATTGTGTGCAAATGCGACGTGAGTGGTTGAGACCGACCTGGCTAGGCCACCGTAGTCCAGTCCCTCTTCTCCTCTGAAGATGACGTACAGTCTCCTCCTCAAGTCGTAAGGTTTCAGGGCCATAATCTGGAAACACAAATACTAGCATTAGCCTACAGAGAACCGGCCACTGTAAAAAAATTTACCCAGAGTGAAATGCGGTTTGCAGGCAGGGGTAACATAGTCCATAATATAAAACACAATCACCATCATCCTGCAACTTATCACATGTAATAATAAAATTGTCTTACTTTGAGTTGCACAAATGATATACAGTCAGTGAGGAACAATGTGACATGCCATAAGGAACTGTATGTGTGTTGCTGTCTGTGTGTCAGCTGTATATTATGATCTTACAACCGGTTCCACACAGACGGAGACCAACTCTTACTTGTTGGAAAGAGTCTTCGAACAACGTCTGCCTAGACACCGTGATCTTAACATGGCTGGGGAGTGCGTTGGACTGGAGAAAGAAAGAAAAAGTGGCTGTGAAATCAAAACGTGACTGGAATGTGCAAAACAACCATTCCTTCATCCAAACTAAAACGGTCCAAACAGAAGAAAACATAGGGAGAGTAATATTACCTGACAGAGGTAGCGGAAGTGTGCTAGTTTCCACCTGAAGCTGCGCTCGTACGCTATCTGTGGGCCTTTGGTGCTGAGGAGGGAGTGGCAGAGGTTAAAGGTCAGGGTCAAGGGGCACAGTAACAGGATATAACTAATCATCGTCATGTGGCCAGAAGAATTGTTTGATGAAGCCATAATGAACTGGAAAAATATCCAAAAAGATCCAGAGAGTGGTTTCCTTGAATATGTAAATTAAACAATAACAAGCAAAGAGGTTTGCTGCTCATTGCATCACAAGACACTAACTAATTACTGTTTAAGAGCAGCTGCTCTTAAAACAGGCCCAGTCTGTCATACGTACAGCCCCCCCCCCCAAAATCAAGAGTTCAGTCCACTACTTACACAGAGGACTTCCCTGTGCGCGGATCACTGAAGGTGGTGGTCCGGGTGTTGTGATCTACGAAGTAGCGGACGCCCTCCCGCGTGTACCGGATCTCCCAACCCTGAGGAAGAGGGTCCTCATTCTGGAGCCTGGAGAGAGGGGGGTGAGAGACAGAGCGTGAGAGAGTGCGCGCGAGAGAGAGAGAATATCAAAGAAAAGAGAGACTACTAAATTCTGATTTTGTTAGATACTATCAGATCAATATGGCATGATGTTGCCACAGAGCTAGCTGGGCTCACCCTTGTGTGCGGGGATCTTCCCACTGTGTTGTCTTGGTGCTGTGGTTGACAAAGTACACCCGGTCGTTGGAGTCCACACGTCGCTCTGGGGGGGAAAAACACAGGAGAGAACGGTTTAGCTCACACAGCAACATGCAAGTAGAGAGGGAGAAAGAGAGAAACAGAGCTTGTAGTTCCATCCACCAAACTACCAGGTGTGAAACAGGAAAGAGACTCTGGGGGTATGCTAACTTGGTATAGAGCAGACCTAACCCACTATTAAATTAGTCAAAACAGGAACATTTTACATCTGGCTAATTAAAAAAGGAAATGATCGCAGAGAAAAATGTCCTCATGTGTGCTACCTACAGTGAGGGAAAAAGTATTTGATCCCCTGCTGATTTTGTACGTTTGCCCACTGACAAAGAAATGTTCAGTCTATAATTTTAATGGTAGGTTTATTTGAACAGTGAGAGACAGAATAACAAAAAAATACAGAAAAACGCATGTCAAAAGTGTTATAAATTGATTTGCATTTTAATGAGGGAAATAAGTATGACTTAGTACTTGGTGGCAAAAACCTTGTTGGCAATCACAGCGGTCAGACGTTTCTTGTAGTTAGCGACCAGGTTTGCACACATCTCAGGAGGGATTTTGTCCCACTCCTCTTTGCAGATCTTCTCCAAGCCATTAAGGTTGAGGCTCACGTTTGGCAACTCCAACCTTCAGCTCCCTCCACAGATTTTCTATGGGATTAAGGTCTGGAGACTGGCTAGGCCACTCCATAACCTTAATGTGCTTCTTCTTGAGCCACTCCTTTGTTGCCTTGGCCGTGTGTTTTGAGTCATTGTCATGCTGGAATATCCATCCACGATCCATTTTGAATGCCCTGGCTGAGGGAAGGAGGTTCTCACCCAAGATTTGACGGTACATGGCCCCGTCCATCGTCCCTTTGATGCGGTGAAGTTGTCCTGTCCCGTTAGCAGAAAAACACCCCCAAAGCATAATGTTTCCACCTCCATGTTTGACGGTGGGGATGGTGTTCTTGTGGTCATAGGCAGCATTCCTCCTCCTCCAAACACGGCGAGTTGAGTTGATGCCAAAGAGCTCCATTTTGGTCTCATCTGACCACAACACTTTCACCAGTTGTCCTCTGAATCATTCAGATGTTCATTGGCAAACTTCAGACGGGCATGTATATGTGCTTTCTTGAGCAGGGGGACCTTGTGGGCGCTGCAGGATTTCAGTCCTTCACGGTGTAGTGTGTTACCAATTGTTTTCTTGGTGACTATGGTCCCAGCTGCCTTGAGATCATTGACAAGATCCTCCCATGTAGTTCTGGTCTGATTCCTCACCGTTCTCATGATCATTGCAACTCCACGAGGTGAGATCTTGCATGGAGCCCCAGGCCGAGGAATATTGACAGTTCTTTTGTGTTTCTTCCATTTGCGAATAATCGCACCAAATGTTGTCACCTTCTCACCAAGCTGCTTGGCGATGGTCTTGTAGCCCATTCCAGCCTTGTGTAGGTCTACAATCTTGTCCTTGACATCCTTGGAGAGTTCTTTGGTCTTGGCCATGGAGGAGAGTTTGGAATCTGATTGATTGATTGCTTCTGTGGACAGGTGTCTTTTATACAGGTAACAAGATGAGATTAGGAACACTCCCTTTAAGAGTGTGCGCCTAATCTCAGCTCGTTACCTGTATAAAAAAAGACACCTGGGAGCCAGAAATCTTTCTGATTGAGAAGGGGTCAAATACTTATTTCCCTCATTAAAATGCAAATCAATTTATAACATTTTTGACATGCGGTTTTCTGGATTTGTTTATGCTGTTATTCTGTCTCTCACTGTTCAAATAAAACCTACCATTAAAATGATACTTATCATTTCTGTCAGTGGGCAAACGTACAAAATCAGCAGGGGATCAAATACTTTTTTCCCCTCACTGTATATCCCCCCAATAGATTCCCCATACTTTAACAATGACGACAGCTTCTTCATCCTAGAGGGGGAGATCAACAATTTCCAGGCCCAGGGACATGTACTAGTCTATTGCGACCTAAAAGCCAGAAGTGGACAAGAACCTGACAACCTCGGCACACGGGGGGACAAACACCTACCTGGAGGTGACAGCATTCCCTCCCACACATGCCTCCCTAGACACAACATTACCAACAAAAAACGGGTCATAACTCCTGCAGTTCTGTCGGACACTAGGTATGTACTTAGTCAACGGTAGGCGTCGAGGGGACTCCTATGGTAGGTACACATATAGCTCATCTCTTGGCAGTAATACTGTAGACTACTTTATCACTGACCTCAACCCAGAGTCTATTAGAGCCTTTGGCCTGGTTTGCTAACTACCTCTCTCAAAGAGTGCAGTGTATAAATTCAGAACATCTGCTGTCTGAGCCACTGCCTGTCACCTAGAGTGTACCCCAAGGCTCGATCCTAGGCCCCACACGCTTCTCAATTTACATCAACAACATAGCACAGGCAGTAGGAAGCCATCTCATCCATTTATATGCGGAAGATAGTCTCATACGCAACTGACGCCTCCCCGGATTTTATGTTAAACGCTCTACAGCAATAGCTTTCTTTGTGTCAAACAAGCTTTCTCTGCCCTTAACCTTGTTTTGAACACCTCTACCTTTTGTTTTGATGTGGTTTGGCAAGAAGAGCGCCCCTCTCCCCACAGGTGTGATTACTACAGCAGAGGGTTTAGAGCTTGAGGTAGTCACCTCATACAATTACTTGGGAGTATGGCTAGACAGTACACTGTCCTTCTCTCAGCACATATCAAAGCTGCAGGCTAAAGTTAAAGCTAAACTTGGTTTCCTCTATTGTAATCGCTCCTCTTTCACACCAGCTGCCAAACTAACCCCGATTCAGATGACCATCCTACCCATGCTAGATTACGGAGACATAATTCATAGATCAGCAAGTAAGAGTGCTCTTGAGCGGCTAGATGTTCTTTACCATTCGGCCATCAGATTTACCACCAATGCTCCTTATAGGACACATCACTGCACTCTATACTCTTCTGTAAATTGGTCATCTCTGTATATCCGTCGCAAGACCCACTGGTTGTTGCTTATTTATAAAACCCTCTTAGTCCTCACTCCCCCAATGCTTACTTACAAGCCCTATCCAACAGTGCTGTCTCGCTTGTCGTGAAGTGTGTTTTGACCTATATTTATTTTTAATCGCAGCCCCCGTGTCCCCGCACGAGGCCTTTTGGTAGGCCGTAATTTTAAATAAGAATTTGTTCTAAACTGACTTGACTAGTTAAATAAATAGAGCATTCAGTCAGTCCACTGACACCCTCATCTGATCAGAGCAAAATCACACTACTTGAACAGAGCTTTTCTCAAACATCAGGCATCAAAGCCAAAGAAGCTAAATAATATAAAAACAATGCTATAGATAGATTTCCACATTACTCTCCTATCAAAAAACAATTAGGCAACAACAAACTCAACCCCTTCAGACAATTTCCTGGACAAAATGATTTACTGTAATAGTGAAGGTGTAACTTGGCAGTAAACCTAAACAGTATTTGACCTCCCAGCTTCCCTATCAAATCTAAAAAATGTCAAGAAGACAACCTAAGAAAATGAACAATGACAAATGGTTTGATGAAGAATGCAAAAACCTAAGGAGGAAATAGAGAAACCGATCCAACCAAAAACAGAGACCCAGAAAACCTGAGCCTACAGCTTCACTATGGTGAATCACTAAAACAATACAGACACACACCACGGGGAAAAGAACAGCACATCAGAAAATCAGCTCAATGTAATTAAAGAATCCATTTATTTTCCCTTTTGTACTGCAACTATTTGCACATTACTACAACACACACAATGACATTTGAAATGTCTTTATTCTTTTGGAACTTTTGTAAGTGTCATGTTTATTATCTATTTCACTTGCTTTGGCAATGTAAACATATGTTTCCCATGCCAATAAAGCCCTTAAATTGAATTGAGAGAAACAGACAGAGAGAACAGGAGGAACAACTACAACAGACAAGACTGCAAATAGACTACAAGAGGTGAATGTTCAAAAAGGATTGGTATGACAGAGAGTCCGAATATGCATGAAAAAAAACACACAAGATCATTTTAGTATCAATCTTGTACATCTGGCCACGAACCAAGCCAAGACAAACCATGATGAAATCCAAAAGGTGATAGACAGTGAGCCAACTATGGAACAACCTCACTACAGATCAAATAGTGAACACAGTGGGTCCAGACTTGAGAACACAGTCAGAACATCAGCACAAATTCAAAACTGAACTTACCCCAACCAGGAGGCAGCGGTCCCAGAGGGTCGTTTTCTGCCGACATCATGGAAGCCTGGATGAACCGTGGAATGGAGATCACATACACGTCCATAAAGCATCGATAGGGAAGAGAAGGAACAAAGGGAAAATAGTCCAAATGAGATGATTTTCCAACTAAAGTGAATAACTGCGTTAGTGAGTGACTGAGCAGCTAGCTAGCTAGCCAGCCATCAGCAAAATGCTGACTACATCAGATCCCTCCATGGTAGTCAGTCAGTGTAGTGTGCTAATCATTGTCAGAGCAGATGAGATTACAGGAGACTTCAAAGGGTTAAGGGAGCCCAGTGAAACCTCTCAAAGCACTACAGAGGTGTCAATGTTGGCTATAGGGACCAGGACTGAGTGATCACTAACACTGAGTGATGTGAGGACATGGGGTGAGACTACAGACAGACATGTCTATCGGTAAGATTAACTCATGTCTGTGCCTTTACAAACAAGCAATCAATGATAGAATTTATTTTAAAAGGCTGATTAAAATGAACACATGGATATGCATACAAAAAGTGAAATCTACTAGATTTGTTTTACATAAAAGCCAGGAGTTCTCCTGTAGCTTCAGACCAGAGGCCTATCTGGTTTGTTTATGCTGCTGAGTAATTGGTTGATGATCATTCTGAGAATAAACTGTGAAAACACATTATATAATTTGACTGGCCGATTAGCGTTTAGCTGTTGGCAGGGACCCTGGGTTAATTTGATGGGTCAGAAAGGTCAATATGAATATGCAACATGTTACACTGAACTGACATTTGCTCCTCACAAAACAGAAAAGTATATCGGTTGCTTACAACTGAGAATTTTATTTCCTCTCAAAATAAAAAGGTATCTTTAATGTAGCTAATATACAGTACATTAAGTATTCACACTTTCTGGTTGTGTTACAGCCTGAATTAAAAAAAGAATTAAATTGAGATTTTTCGTCACTGGCCTAGACGCAATAACTCAATGTCGAAGTGTAATGTTTTTTTTTTTAGAATAGTTTACAAATTAAAAATTAAAACTGAAATGTCTTGAGGAAGTAAGTATTCAAACCCTTTGTTATGGCAAGACTAAATATGTTCAGGAGTAACAATGTGCTTAAAAAGTCACATAATAAGTTGCATGGACTCACTGTGTGCAATAATAGTATTTAACATGATTTTTGAATGACTACCTCATCTCTGTAACCCCACAAAGACCAAGGAGGTTTTCCAAAGCCTTGCAAAGAAGGGCAACCATTGGTAGATGGGTTAAAACAAATGTAAGCCATAGAATATCTCTGAGCATGGTGAAGTTATTAATTACACTTTGGATGGTGTATCAATACACCCAGTTACTACAAAGATAGATCAAGGTGTCCTTCCCACCTCAGTATCCGGAGAGGAAGGAAACCCCTCAGGGATTTCACCATGAGGCCAATGGTGACTTAAATACAGTTAGAGTTTAATGGCTGTGATAGGAGAAAACTGAGGGTGGATCAACATTGTAGTTACGCCACAATATTAAACTAATTGACAGAGTAAAAAGAAAGAACCCCTTTATAGAATAAAAAAATATTCCAAAACATGCATTCTTTTTGCAATAATGCAGTAAATTAAAACTGCAAAAAATGTGGCAAATAAATTAACTTTATATCCTGAATACAAAGCATTAAGTTTGGGGCAAATCCAACAACACATCAATGAGTATCACTCAGGTTAAAGAAGGATTCTTAAGCCTTGAGACAACTCTGACATGGATTGTATGTGTGCCATTCAGACTGCGAATAGGCAAGACAAAATATTTAAGTGCCTTTGAAAAAGGTATGGTAGTAGGTGCCGGGCGCACCAGTTTGAGTGTGTCAAGAACTGCCACGCTGCTGGGTTTTTCACACTCAATCATTTCCTGTGTGTCTCAAGAATGGTCCACCACCCAACTTGACATAACTGTGTGAAGCATTGGAGTCAACATAGGCCACTGAGTGTACAACCCGTGTTCCTAATGTTTTGTACACTCAGTGTATGTGGAAGTTGCTTACGAAGACTACATTGCATGTTCCTGAGTGGCCTATTTACACTTGACTTAAATGTGGCTCTAAAATCTACAGCAAGACTTTAAAAATGGCTGTCTAGCAATGACCAACAACCAACTTGACAGAGCTTGAAGAACTACCCAGAAAGACTCATAGCTGTAACCACATATTGACTCTGGGGTTTGAATACTTATCTAAATCAAGATCTATTAGTGTTTAATTTTCATACATTTGTTTTTACAAATGTTAGAATTGTTCTTCCACCTACGTTTAATCCCACTTTAACAACAAAATGTGGGAAAAGTAAAAAGGAGTTTGAATACTTTCTGAAAGCACTGTAATATTTCCTATCCACCACGTTCTCGGACATAGCCAACGATTGGTTGCTGGGGACAGGAGGAAGACGAGGTCCCTACCGAGTAGAGGTATCTCTGGTTGAACTGGTGCATTGCCCCCTGGAGCTGGCTGCGCTGGGACTGCCATGCCTCAAAATTACGCACTGACTCCATGGTGGGCCTCTGCCACGTGGTGGTTCTGGTGTTGTGGTCCACATAGTAGATCCTGCCTCTGTCGTCCACACGCCTTTCCCAACTGAGAGAGCAAGAGAAAGTATATTTATTATACGCCATTTAGCAGCGACTTAGTCATGCGTACATACATTTTTCACGGATGGAGACCAATATGCAATATGTTCTACTATAAGGGATCGACAATAACAGATGGCAGATAGCAGATCCTGGTAACATGCTGACATTGTGTTACTCAACACAGTGAAAATAGCCATCTTACTGACCCTGGCGGGAGGGGCTGTGGTCTCTCCCATGTTGTGGTTTTAGTGTTGTGATCCACATAGTAGGTTCTTCCATGGGGA
Organism: Salmo trutta; assembly: GCF_901001165.1. Taxonomy (NCBI): domain Eukaryota; kingdom Metazoa; phylum Chordata; class Actinopteri; order Salmoniformes; family Salmonidae; genus Salmo; species Salmo trutta. The sequence continues at coordinate 23,344,245 of NC_042958.1, forward strand.
TCTTTCCTCTGTTCCCAACTGCAGAGCAATACACATGGTCACAAGACAGGATGACAAACACTCAACACCGATATTAAACACGACTGACACAGGTACAGCAGAAACAGTTAAAAATCCAGTGAGAATTCACTTACCCAGGGGGGAGGGGGTCTGAAGTGCCTGCGTTGGGGGCCTGTTGCCTGGGCTTGGCCTCGTCTGCTTCTGCCCCACTGGAGCCCCCTGCTGCCTCCACAGTGGAGCTGGGGGTGGAGGAGGCTGGGGCTGCCTGGCCCGAGGCTGAAGAGGAGGAGAAGGGGGGAGCAGCAGCACTGTCATGCTCAGTGGAGGGAGCCTCTGTGGTGGGTTGAGGGTGAGAGGGACCAGTTGTGGAAGTGGAGGCTGGGTTGGTGGCTGGGGCAGGGTCAGAGGTGGCTTCGCTGCAGTCCTCAGGGCCGTCTGCAGGGGGCAGGGTCTCGTCTGCGGATGTGGAGGGGGCAGGAGCAGCGGCCTCACCTTTAACTACAGGTACAGAGGGAAAGGACAATTGAAAAGGAGTGTGAAAAAGAGCAAGAGAAAAGGACAACAAATCGGTGAAGAAAAGGGATTCGACAACAGTGTTAAAAGTATCAAAAAGAATATAAATATTTGTTTTGATGAAACACTGAATTTGGCCTTATGGCTATTAGCCCATTGAAACGCATTGAATAAGAGCTTCATACACGGACAAACATAGTAAAAAAAACTAATTGAAGTTTGTTTTGAAGTCTCTGTCCTATATCTGAGAGAGATAAAAAAAAAAGACCAAACCACTAGTTTGCGCCAATTGGGGGAGAGGTGGTAGGGTAATAAAGGAAATACATGGTGAGAAAAAAAACAATATGGGGGATTGGAAGTGATGCAGACAATTAGATTGTAGCTTCCATCAATCTGCAATATTAAAGCTGATCTACCTCCTGAAATAAAAGACCAGGAAACTACTGCAGTTTCTATTTAATTTTTTAGATGTATTTAACCCTTTATTTTAAGCAATAATATACATTTCCATTCATTATTTTTTTTTTTTAACTGGTACCCGGCTACCTTCAGATTAGTCTTGTGGGCGTCCTTGAACAAAACAACTGATATGTACATGCTCGTGAGAGTCTTATTAGTGTGTCATATCGGCTGTACCGACTTCAGACGAGTCCCGTGATGCTTGTGGGGTCATAGAGCAAAGCGGAGAACCCCATCGTGTTCATGAGTCTCAACTATAATAAAACAAAAAAATTTAAAACAACATGCAAAAATTTCATTGATTTTACGGAGTTAAAGTTCGTGAGGAAATCTGTCAATTTAAATACATGCATTAGGCCCTAATCTATGGATTTCACAACTGGGAATATAGATATGCATCTGTTGGTCACAGGTACCTTAAACCAAAAAAAATGGGCCTCAATCTCTTCACGGTATTTTTGTGCAGTCAAATTGCCATCGATAAAATGCAAATTGGGTTTGTGGTCTGCGGACAATTCCTGCCCATACCATAACCCCGCCACGGGGCACTCTGTTCACGTTGACATAAGAAAACCGCTCGCCCACATAACGCCATACACGTGGTCTGCGGTTGAGACCGGTTTGACCTACTGCCAAATTCTCTAAAACGACGTTGAAGGCAGAGATTTCTTTATGGTAGAGAAATTAACATTCAATTCTGGTAACAGCTACGGGGTACATTCCTGCAGTCAACATGCCAAATGCACGCTCCCTCAAAACTTAAGACATCTGTTGCATTGTGTGACAAAACTGCAAATTCAGAGTGGCCTTTTATTGTCCCCAGCAGAAGGTGCACCTGTGTAATGATCGTGCTCTTTAATCAGCTTCTGTAAATGCCACACCTGTCAGGTGGATGGATTATCTTGGCAAAAGAATAAATGCTCACTAATAGGGGTGTAAACAAATTTGGCACAAAATGTGATAGAAATAAGCTTTTAGTGTGTATGGAACAATTTCTGGGATATTTTATTTCAGCTCATGAAACCAGCATTTTACATGTTGCGATTATATTTATTTTCAGTGATGTTTGTATAACAAACCGTTCGGACGCTAAAGACACCATTCACTGCAGATGTGGAAGGGCGACATTAGCGGATGCAGTGATTGAGACGCAGCCCATGCAAAAAAAAACATCTCTAGCTTAAACTGAAGGACATCGGGGCGTGGACATCGACTCTAAGGTGTTAAACAAAAATTCCAATGACCTACCTTACTATGGTTCTAACCATATTCCCCCTCTCCACTGTGGCTTGCCGAAATATGTAAGCTTAATCACTGCTCTCCTCGGTGTCTGGCTGATCTTTCTTAGAGCCAGAGGTGCTGACAGGACAGCAGCAGAGAGGGATTACAGGCTGATGTAAATGAATCCATTCTGTTCCCTTGGATCAACTCAACCATGACCAGGCTAGAATAAAACAGTAGGGAAATTAACTCTGCAGCAGCCCAGCTATGTACACTGCAAACGTCAGGATATTTAATATGAATAAAGATGTGCTAAAATGCAAGAATTCTGCATTTTGCTATGTCCCACTGTGCACCCTCTGTGACTTCTAGGAAGAGTAAGTTTCCACCATCGTTGTAAAGCCTTTAGTCATTTCTAGAGATTAATATTTACTTAAATGTGATTCATTTTAAAGTTAAAAAAAAACTCAGTTACGTGAACTGAAACCTCGCTTTAATATGGTTTTGAATATTTTTTCCTAAAGAAACATTGAACATTAATAATAAAATCAGTGTAAAAACAGGCGAGATCATTCTACTGTTTTTGGCAATTTTCTGGTCTTTCGTGGAGGAAAACTGAGCGGGTTGAGCATAACACATCGAAACAAATAAAATCAAAAATTCCACACATATTGCGGGTGTAACGAAACGCTTGCGTTCCTAGTTCCAACAGCGCAGTAGTATCTAACAATTCACAACACACAAATCTAAAAGTCAAAGAATGGAATTAAGAAACAAATATTAGGACAAGCTATGCCAGAGTGGCACTAAAAAGAATACAGTAGACACATGAAATTAGTAAAGCAGTATGTAAACATTAACGTGACCAGTGATTCCATGTCTATGGGGCAGCAGCCTCTAAGGTGCAGGGTTGAGTAACCGGATGGTAGCCGCTAGCGATGGCTATTTAACAGTCTGATGGCCTTGAGATAAAGCTGGGACAGAGAGACTGGAAAAACAGCTTCTGTTGCACCTGTACTGACCTCATCTTCTGGATGCTAGCGAGGTGAACAGGCCGTGGCTCGGGTGGTTGATGTCCTTGATCTTTTTGGCCTTACTGTGACATCGGGTGCTGTAGGTGTCCTGGGAAGGCAGGCAGTGTACCCCCGGTGATGCGTTGGGCACACTGCCTGCGCCACCCGAGCCACCCTCTGGAGAGCCCTGTGGTTGCGGGCAGTGCAGTTGCCATACCAGGCAGTGATACAGGACAACAGGATGCTCTCAATTGTGCGTCTGTAAAACTTTGTGAGGGTCTTGGAGGCCAAGCCAAATTTCTTCAGCCTCCTGAGGTTGAAGAGGCGCTGTTGCGCCTTCACCACACTGTCTGTTTGGTTAGATCATTTCAGAGCGTCAGTGATGTGTACACCGAGGATCTTGAAGCTTTTCACCTTCCCACTGAGGTCCCGTTGATGTGGATGGGGTGTGCGCCCTCTGCGGTTTCTTGAAGTCCACAATCAGCTCCTTTGTTTTGTTGACGTTGAGATTATTTTCCTGGCATTACTCTGCAAGGGCCCTCACCTTCTCCCTGTAGGCTGTCTCATCAGTCAGTGATCAGGCCTACCACCGTTGTGCCGTCAGCAAACTTAATGATGGTGTTGAGTCGTGCTTGGCCACGTAGTCGTAGGTGAACAGGGAGTACAGGAGGGGACTAAGAAAGGACCCGAGGGGCCCCTGTGTTGAGGATCAGCGTGGCAGATGTGTTGTTGCCTACCCTTACCACCTGGGGGCGGCCCGTCAGGATGTCCGGGATCCAGTTGCAGAGGGAGGTGTTGAGTACCAGGGTCCTTAGCTTAGTGATGATCTTTGTGGGCACTATGGTGTTGAACGCTGAGCTGTAGTCAATGAACAGCATTCTCACATTGGTGTTCCTTTTGTCCAGGTGGGAAAGGGCAGTGCGGTTGAGATTGTGTCATCTGTTGGGTAATGTATGCGAATTAGGTGGGTCTACGGTTTCCGTGGTGGTGTTGATGTGAGCCATGACAGCCTTTCAAAGCACTTCATGGCGGTAATCATTTAGGCAGGTTACGTTCGCTTTCTTGGGCACAGGGACTATGGTGGTCTGCTTGAAACATGGAGGTATTACAGACTTGGTCAGGGAGAGGTTGAAAATATCAGTGAAGAGACTTGCCAGTTGGTCAGCGCATGCTCTGAGTACACGTCCTGGTAATCCATCTGGCCCTGCAGCTTTGTGATTGCTGACCTGTTTAACCTCTTTGGGATAGGGGGAGGTATTTTCACTTCCGGATAAAAAGCATGCCCAAAGTAAACTGCCTGCTACTCAGGCCCAGAAGCTAGGATATGCATATAAATTGGTAGATTTGGATAGAACACTCTAAAGTTTCTAAAACTGTTACCGAGGACAAACCATCCAGGATTGATTTATTTGAGTTCACTGTTTTCTATGGGAAACTGGATTTATGAGGCACCTGGTTGCAGTTCCTCTGGCTTCCACTAGATGTCAACAGTCTAGCAATTGGTTGATGTTTTTCCTTTGAGAAATGAAGAAGTACAGCTATTCAGAATGAGTGTCAAGCAAAGTGGACTCTTGTTTGGGGCGCTCGACCTGGAGCTCACTCCACTTTGATTTTATCCGCTATTGAACACAGTAAATTCCGTCTTAAATTTGACCGATTATTTACGTTTTAGGATAGCTAAGGATGGATTAGGAAAGTTGTTTGAAATGTTTGGACAAAGTTTACAGGTAACTTATTAGATAATTTGTAGTCATGTTGGGCGAGTTTGATTCAGAAAAACACTGGTTCCAACGCGGCAAATAAATTGACATTTTGGGGACATAAAAAAGGAGTTTATTGAACAAAAGGACCATTTGTGATGTTTCTGGGACATATTGGAGTGCCAACATTTGAAGATCTTCTAAGGTAAGGCATGAATTATATCGTTATTTCTGACTTTCGTGTCGCATCTGCTTGGTTGAAATATGATTTAATGTGTTTGTATGGTGGGGTGCTGTCCTCAGATAATCGCATGGTTTGCTTTCGCCGTAAAGCCTTTTTGAAATCTGACACGGTGGCTGGATTAAGTGAAGAAGTGAAGCTTTATTTTGGTGTATTGCACTTGTGATTTTATGAAAGTTAAATATTTCTAATAATTGAATTTCGCACTCTGGAATTTCACCGGATGTTGTCGAAACGTTCCGCTAGCCGTAACAGGTTTTAAAGGTCTTCCTCACATCGGCTACAGAGAGCGTGATCAGTCATCCGGAACAGCTGGTGAACAGCATATTCCCATGAAAACTGATTGAGAGCAAATGGTTGGTATGCATATACCGCATGGACATTTCACCTGTAAAACTTTGTGCATTTGTCTTACAGTAACATTATACTATTATATTCGGTTCTGTAATGTAGAATACTGGGATCATTATGCAAGATCATGCAGACATTGCAGAGTAGCCTGTTCTCTACGTGTAACGTAGAGCATATACACATTCGCAGAAGGTGAACAGCACATGCGCAGGAGCTTACTAAAAAAGTAAGATCTGCAGACAGACTACTTTATTTGGCATCGAATAAAAAAAAAAATTGGTATAGTAAGTACCTATTAAGTTGAAGATGTGCGCCTTATGACAATGTGAAAATGAACTTTATTTCACAGAATTTTTACAAAGTTACACTACCCAAACAGAACTCATTTTGTGGACCAACCCATATAGAGACGTTTGGATTTTTTGGGGCAGTTTCCCGGACAAAGATTAAGCCAAGTCTTAAACTAAAAGTCACTTTCAATGGAGAATCTCTATTAAGCATGCTTTATTTTTAGTGTTACTACAACAACAGTGACAACACTCGTTTCTCAGCATGACATGTGGGTGAGTGAACCTAACCCATAGGTATAAAAATTATTGATAACTCTAGATCCAGAATTTCAAATGAGGCGTTTCTCTCACCAGTACCATTGGCTACGTCACTGTCGGTGGGGGCGAGGTTGGGCGTGGGCTTGGGGCTGGCCGTCTGGTGGGTCGGGGAGGATGCTGTGTCGCCGTTGACAACAGGGGCGGGGCCGGGGCTGGAGTCACTGTGGGCAGAGGAGGTGGAGGGACCCTCACTGTCCACCCCGTTATAGGTGGGAGCACATCCCGTACCATTCACTGAGCTGTAGGAGAAGTTTACAATTGTAATCTCTGTATGTGAATAAAATATTTGATATGAAGGTAATGTATTGTATACAGTGCATTCGGAAAGTATTCAGACCCCTTGAGTTTTTCCACTTGTCTTACGTAACAGCATTATTCTTTTTCCCTCAATCTAAACACAATACCCCATAATGACAAAGAAAAATCAGGTTTAGACATTTTTGCAACAAAAAAAATAATAATTGAAATATCACATAAGTATTCAGATCCTTTACTCAGTTAGACTTTGGTATGACGCTACTAGCTTGATACACCTGTATTTGGGGAGTTACTCCCATTCTTCTCTGCAGATCCTCTCAAGGTCTGTCAAGTTGGAAGGGAAGAGTCGCTGCACAGCTATTTTCAGGTCTCTCCAGAGATGTTCGGTCAGGTTCAAGTCCGGGCTCTTGCTGGGCCACTCAAGGACTTGTCCTGAAGCCACTCCTGCATTGTCTTGTATGTGTGCCAATGGTAGTTGTCCTGTTGGAAGGTGAACCTTCGCCCCAGTCTGAGGTCCTGAGCAGGTTTTCATCAAGGATATCTGTACTTGGCTCCGTTCATCTTTTCCTCAATCCTGACTAGTCTCCCAGTCACTGCCGCTGAAAAACATCACCACAGCATGATGCTGCGACCATTATGCTTCACCGTAGGGATGGTGCCTGGTTTCCTCCTGACGCGATGCTTGGCATTCAGGCCAAAGACTTCAATCTTGGTTTCATCAGACTAGAGCATCTTGTTCCTCATGGTCTGAGTGTCCTTTAGGTGCCTTTTGGCCAATTCCAAGCGGGCTGTCATGTGCCTTTTACTGAGGAGTGGCTTTCGTCTGGCCACTCTACCATAAGGGCCTGATTGGTGGAGTGCTGCAGAGATGGTTGTCCTTCCGGAAGATTCTCCCATCTCAACAGAGGAACTCAGGAGCTCTGTCAGAGTGACCATTGGGTTCTTGGTTACCTCCCTTCTCCCCCAGATTGCTCAGTTTGGCCTGGCGGCCAGCTCTAGGAAGAATGTTGGTGGTTCCAAACTTCTTCCATTTAAGAATGATGGAGGCCACTGTTCTTGGGGACCTTCAATGCTGCAGAAACGTTTTGGTACCCTTCCCCAGATCTGTACATCGACACAATCCCATCTCGGAGCTCTACGGACAATTCCTTTGAATTTTGCTCTGACATGTACTGTCACCTCTGGGACCTTATCCACACACACACACACCTTTCCAAATCATGTCCAATAAATTCAAATGTACCACAGGAGGACTCCAATCAAGATGTGGAAACATCTTAAGGATGATCTATGGAAACAGGATACACCGGAGCTCAATTTCGAGTCTCATAGCAACGTTTCTGAATACTTACGTAAAAATAAGGTATTTCTGTTTACATTTTTTGCAAAAGTTTCTTAAAAACCAGTTTGTGCTTTGTCATTATAGGGTATTGTGCGTAGATAGATTAAAAAAAAAAAAAATTTTTAGAATAAGGCTGTAACGAAACAAAAATGTGGAGAAAGTCAAGGAGTCTGAATACTTTCCGAATGCACTGAAGGTACAAAGATTTCAGAAAAAAAACAGAACAGAGATTTTTTTTCAATAAACCTTCAAAGAAATATCAATTAAATATCAGTACAAATAGTTAGGGCTGGGCAGTATACTGTATTTTACTATACTGTATACCAGTATTGATGAATGGACCAGTTTGAGTTTTTACTTAACCTTTAAAATGTAATTTCCATGTTTGGTTTGTTAAATGTAATACACAACTCCGGCCCTTACAGTTTACGCCATTTGATACTCGAGTCATCTCTCCCTCTCCTCCTGCATGCCGCTAAACACACCAAGCCGTACCCTGTTACTCAAGGAGAGAGCAGTTGCTCGACCACAGAGCCACGGGCACTGCCATTCACTCAGCATGGTCAGATGAATGCAACCATGTTGCTGACATGCTGCTTTTAACAAGCTTTCAATAATTACACAAACTAATAGTGTATCTTACTGTCAGCAAACTACTGTCTGCTAGTTTGTCTTTTCTTAGCAAGGTGCTGCCACTATATTCCTATTAGAGGATTAGAATAATCATTATATTTTCATGATTCCAATAGTTCACTTAACTAGGCCTAGATGTTTTGCCTGTATCATACTGCGTGGCAGAGTCTAATTGATAATAAAAGTGCAGGAAATGCAGAAATGTATGAAAATGCTGACTGTGTTTGGAGTTGAATTGAACAGTATAAAATGGAGAAAGCCCCATTGAAAATCAGCTATGCATGTGTTGCAACCCTAGGATCATGAACTACTCAAAGCATTTCCCCCAACTTTTATTTGAAACATAAAATACCGTAAAAAAAATTAAAATAATAATAATAATAATAATAATAATAATAATAATAATAATAATAATAATAATATTTGTCCACATTGCCCAGCCCTACAAATAGGACACGGCAAATAAGGATGTAATGCCGAGTTCATCATCCACGTGTGCAGAGACAGATCCTATGACCTATGTGATGGTGGGGTTAAACATGGGGGCAGTAGCTAGACTCCCCATCATGTGTCAGAAGGAGGCCCCTCTTTTAGACAAACCACCTTGAGACACAACGCGTCTTCCCACAACACAATGGGGGTGACGAATCACTGTCTGAAAGCACTACTAATGATGGAATGTGCCTGACAGCACTCTCTCTGTAGACTAGTGTGTGTATGTTGTTTTGAGTCTGTTCTAAAAATGTCCATATCTGTTTTCTGGCCAGGATAACAGCATCACCACAGTACCTCAGAACGGCAAGCAGAAACGTTATTACCTACACTAACCCGCTTCCTGTTTTTCAGGCAGGCCACGCACATGCCGCCAACTCCACTTCCTCTGTGAAGTGCCACAGAAGCATTGATACAGAGTACAGAGGGTATGTGAGTGCATCTGTGTGTGTGAGGGAAGGACTTATGATGCCAGTCTTTCAGAGTGGGAGTTAAGGGAGCCTGGGCGCCCCGCCCTGCGTATGTCCTGTACGGGGCACTAGTGACGCAGTCCTTGTTCTGAGAAGAGGCAACGCTTTGTGACATTGAGACTATTGTCATGCAGGGCAGAGGACAAGGGAGAGAGGAAGGGGGAAGGGTGCTATGGTGATGAAAAAGGCAAGACTGAAGGAGAGCCTTTGTGTTGGTTAACAAGGTTTCGTCTCTGCACTCACTGACAGACACAGACGTAACTAGCCTACATGAGGCAGGCACAGCACATTGCGCCACAATGTGGACAACCCAAACACACCAATAACACAATCAGAGTCTGGGCAGTGTTTTTGCTGGAGGTGGGTGGATTCACGCACACCATCCACAGTAGAGTTGTGTATACTGTGACAGTCAAGCCTAGTTTAACAGCTGGGAGAAGGGGCACAGGGGCTATAGGAAGTGTAGGAGAGAGGGCGAAAGGGGGGAGACGGAGAGAGGGACAAAGCAAGTGCAAAGGCAGTGTATGCAGTCGTCACAGGCTGGACGCAGCAGTAACTGCAATGCAGATGAAGTCTGTCTGCCATCTCCTTCACCTCTCGGTCTGAATAAAATGGCCAACATCCACTTTTTGAGGATTGTAATAAAACCCATATTAGCCCTACACTTGTACAGTGTGAGTGAGATAATAAAGATCAGAGTTGTGTGGCTGGGCCTGCATGCAAGCAGTCCTGATTTAGGGACAGAGGGAGACAGAGGGACAGAACATGTGCAGTCGGAGCTCTGATAAATTACAAGGTGAGAGTTCTAATAACCCAGGCTTCTGAGAACGCTCCAAGAGCCGGACAAATATAGTCCCTACCACAATGATGTAAGGCAGGAAAACTGGGCTCTATCTCTGTGTGTGTGTGCGTGCGTGTGTGTGTGTGTGTGTAAGACCGCATTGCCTTTCAGCATTGGTTTATGGTTGCCTCCAATATAAGCGGCACCACATTTTCTGCTGATAAAATTCTTTCCGCAGCCATCTAAACCAAATGTTTCTGCTGACTCAGTGCCCCTTCATTCACAACATGGTTTTCTGCCAGGAGTTATTCTCTTACCTGTTGGGAGCCCTTGGAGTGTCCCCTCCATTTTCATGAATGGCATCACCGTTCTGCTGGACTTCTGAAAGAGAGGCGAAGGCACTGTTATCCTAAACAATATTCTACAACTAAACATGCATGCATACATACTACAAATAAATCCACATAAAGATATGACAAGCCACACGCATACTAAAACAGACAGACACACACAGCGGTACTCACTGGTAGATGTGGCAGCGTTGCCGTTGAGCAGTTGTTCCTGGTTGACGGTCAGACCGTCTAGGAACACGGTCAGCTCTCCCGTAGCAATAACAGCCCCCTTATTGTCCAGCACCAGCTTCAACACCTCCTTCACGTTCTCCACTGAGGGGAGACAGGAGAGAGGGGGAGACATGGCATGGCAGAGACAGGAGACGGGGACAGGGCATGGCAGAGACAGGATGGAAGAGAACACAGGTATTAGTAACACTCATTAGCGAGAAAATGTCTGATACAGTATTTGGGGCCCTAGTTGAAAGTAACTGCATTCTTACTAAATCATTTACTGTGGAATACTGTGCCCAACAGCAGAAAGGCATACTGCAGTTCATCCTGAAGAGTAAGAACAAATTCTTTCTGGGGCAATAATCAGAGCTGATATCCTGTTCAGCTTGTTGCCAATTGACATTGTTATTGTCAAGGTTAGAACATAAAAAAGGAGGAAAAAGAGTTGAGGCGGGCTGCCAACTACGTACATTTCCTGTCGTGCTGCTCCAAGGCCTGGAGGAGGTCCAGAGTGGCTTTCCCCAGCAGAGCATCAGCCTTCAGGGTGTGGTGACTCCACACCTTAAAGTCCAGCTGCGTGTGTGGCCTGACATTTCTGCGACAGAGGAGACTCCACATCAACTACACCACATGCACACGCGAGCGCACACACACACAGAAAGTGACCTGGACACCTGTCAGACTACACAACAGTGTTCATTTCTTATAAAGCAGTACTGTGCGTCCAAGACAATTTTCCCCTTGGGAGCAATCATGTTTTTCTTAACGTATCTTACACCAACTAACCGGTGCTTTCTTTATCCAATTCTTCTGCTATAGAAATAAACTACCAGCACTATTACAGCGCATTCAGTGCTGATATGCTTTTCAGGATGCACAGCATACATTACAAACAGTCAATATCACCATGACTCAATGCAATGACTGTAGGGCCTGTTACCCCACTGATTATTCTAGAAGTGGCACCACTGAAGTCAATGGGCAGACAGAAAAAAAACTGGTTTCAATCCAACCATTTCATGCAGATTAATTTCCCGACAGGAAAGAAAGTCACGACTAGGCTTAAGGAAACAGGGAATGCCGGAACAATTTTATAAAATGTCGACAGAATTTAATCATTCGACATGGTGGGATTTTTTGGTGTCTGTAAAATTAATTATTTTTTATGTGCACTACGTCAACACACACACACACACACACTTTAATCCCAATAAAATCAGTTAGATGGAAACATGTCTGGTGGGAAAATGTGCATAGCTTTATCCAGATTTCTGAATATTCGCTTGAAAACCTGTCACCAATTGGATGAAAACCTACCTACAGACAGCCAACCAGACAGGAAGGATCTTGTGTCTTCTAGCAAGGTGTCACAACCTGGGGTGATATGCAGCATTTGATAATAATAATAATAATAATAATAATAATAATAATAATAATAGTTCATGTTTTTCAGCAATCCTTAGAAGGGCTCCCTCATCAATCTGAACATGTCTCCCGTCGTCTGGGCACAGCCACTGACAGCGCTCTAATCCAATCAACTCTATACACAGGACACGCTTTAACAGGGAGAGGTCTCAGCGGTCTGTCTGTGGCATACACAACATCTGAAGGGAAGGGAGACTCAGGAGTCCGCCTTGTCGTTACCCTGTTAAGACTTCAAAGAGTTCTGTTTAGTTATTGATTTTAATCGCACCTCCATGCTATGATACTAGGACTAACGCATTGGCCTTTTCCCTTGCCAATTACAATTTCTTAAGCCTTTGGCAAACGCTTGTTTTTGGTCACAGTCCCTCTCCCAGACTTCCCTCTTTTCCCCTCTGCAAATCAGACCGGTTAGTATTCCTCACACGGGTCCCCTCCCCCTCAGAGAGACCGAGGGCTGCCTCTGACTGCAGAATAAAAAACTACCCTGGTCTATAGAAACACAGGCAACCAAGAAGAGAGAGTGTGCAAGAACGAGAGATAAGAAAACAAACAGAGACGACCAGAAAGCGTACAGAGGCAGATGACGGAAGTAAAAACCTTTTTTTTTTTTTTTAAAGACAAAAAAGGTAGTTAACATCCAGATTGTGCCCCAAATGGCAACCCCTGGCCTAGTCGTTTAGGTCAAAAGTAATGCACTATATAGGGAATAGAGTGCCATTTGGGACACATCTCCAGTAAATCCTTCTATGAGCTGTTTGATAAATGGAAAAGCTGATAGCTAACCAAGTGTGTTTAACCCCAATGCAAATGGTGGCCCTCATCCTGAATTCAAAAAATATAGCGCAATATACCAGCAGTGTTTTGCACTAGTGTCGGCTGTCTACAAACTCACTTTCAGCCAGGTACTTTTTCCACTTAAAGTACCTATTGATAGAACAGGCAATGAAGAAAAACACTCCTGGTTTAACAGTCTGCCCCGCCTCTTGGTACATGTGTGTGTGTGTTGTGTGCGCTGGGGCTGGTTGCATCGGAATTTCTTTACATGGTGTGGCAACGACGAGTCAAAATCCACTTAACCTATTGTTTTCTGGCACATTAATTTATACATTTTCCTGTGCACGGTGCGACATTAACAATGGCCCAAGGGGCCAGTGGATCTCGTTAGTCACTGGCACGACAGGGCAAATAACTTTTCAGCACATTTTTTCATTCCAGTTCAACATCTACCTGCTCTGTCGCGGACTACCATTGGAGACCTCGCGTCTACCATTGAGCAATAGGATTGGCCGTTCATTCAAGCACCACCACGTTCTGTCCCACGAGTCACAACTTCGAGCAGTACATCAGTTGATCATTTCACACAGCACATGCGAGCTGTCCTGAGCAAAAAGAAGCACCCATCAATCTACTCGCTGAGCTTATTTAAAGGGAAAGGGATTTGCAAAACCAAACCTTCAATAATGAACATACTAGCAATATGTACATTTTTGCGAGCCATGACGAGACGTAATAAAGGAATTTGAACGTTGAAAGAACGCCTGGATACAGCCGTTAGCCGTGGTATATTGGCCATATGCCACACCCCCAACATGCCTTATTGCTATTATAAAACTGTTTACTAACGTAATAAAACAGTAAAAGGTTTGTCATACCCGTGGTATACAGTCCGAAATACCCCGGGTTTCAGCCAATGAGCATTCAGAGCTCAAACCCGGGTAAATAAATCAATTTCCTGCATAAAAATCTAATCAAATATTATTGGTCACATACACATATTTAGCAGATGTTATTGTGGGAGTAGCGAAATGCTTGCGTTCCTAGCTCCAACAGTGAAGTAGAATATAACAATTCACAACAATACACACATATCTAAAAGGAAAAGAATGGAATTAAGAAATATTAAATTGAGCAATGTTGGAGTGGTATTGACTAAAATACAGTAGAATACAGTATATACACATATGAGATGAGAAAAGCAGTATGTAAACATTATTAAAGTGACTAGTGTTCCATTAAAGTGGCCAGTGATTCCAAGTCTATGTATATGGGGCAGCAGCAGGGTTGAGTAACCGGGTGGAAGCCGGCTAGTGATGGCTATTTAACAGTCTGATGGCCTTGAGAAAGAAGCTGTTTTTCCAGTCTCTGTCCCAGCTTTGATGCACCTGTACTGACCTCGCCTTCTGGATGCTAGCGGGGTGAACAGGCCGTGGCTCAGGTGGTTGAGGTCCTTGATCTTCTTTTTGGCCTTCCTGTGACATCGGGTGCTGTAGGTATCCTGGAGGGCGGGTAGTTTGCCCCCAGTGATGCATTGGAAAGAACCAAGCCACCCTCTGGAGAGCCCTGTGGTTGCGGGCGGTGCAGTTGCCGTACCAGGCAGTGATACATCCTGACAGGATTCGCTCAAATTGTGCATCTGTAAAACTGAGGGTTTTAGGGGCCAAGACAAATTTCTTCAGCCTCCTGAGGTTGAAGAGGCACTGTTGCGCCTTCTTCACCAGACTGTGTCTGTTTGGGTGGACCATTTCAGATCGTCAGTGATGTGAAAGCCGAGGAACTTGAAGCTTTTCACCTTCTCCACTGCGGTCCCGTTGATGTGGATTAGGGCATGCTCCCTCTGCCGTTTCCTGAAGTTGAGTGAGATGTTATTTTCCTGGCGCCACTCTCTCAGGGCCCTCACCTCCTCCCTGTAGGCCATCTCGTCATTGTTGGTAATCAGACCAACTACTGTTGTGTCGTCTGCAAACCTGATAAACTACAGATAAATCCAACAGGAGAATTTGAGTGATGAAAGTTAGACAGAGGATCTCAATCTCTGCGGGAGAAACACTTGGACCAGCTTACATTTTTTTTTTTCAATATTAATAATTTAAGTACGTTATTTTCTGGCAATTGTGCCGTTACTATGTGCCAGATATTAAGACAACAAACCATTATAAAATGGCCCATTTATGAGATTATAAAAATTACAAGTCAGAGCACGACAGTATGAGTACTCCCTCTTAGACAAGGTGACTTTAAATCAATATGTCCGCCTGTATTTACCCAAACAAATGAAATGCTAATTAGCTGCTAATGTGGCTATCAAAGAAATACAAATGCAATGATGATCTGGATGAGACTACCGAATCAAGGCAAAGGTAAGAATCTTTGGATTGGCCTCCCAAGTGGCGCAGTGGTCTAAGGCACTGCACCGCTAGCTGTGCCACTAGAGATCCTGGTTCGAGTCCAGGCTCTGTCGCAGCAGGCCGCGACCGGGAGACCCATGGGGCGGAGCACAATTGGCCCAGCATCGTTCGGATTAGGACGATGCTCTAGCGACTCCTGTGATGGGCCGGGCGCAATGCACGCCGACACAGTCACCGGTGTACAGTGTTTCCTCTGACACATTGGTGTGGCTGGCTTAAGCGGGCATTGTGTCAAGAAGCAGTGCAGCTTGGTTGGGTTTTGGAGGACGCATGGCTCTCGACCTTCGCCTCTCCCGAATCTGTACGGGAGTTGCAGGGATGAGACAATTAGGGAGAAAAAGGGGTAAAAAGTTTTTTTTAAAAATACAATAAAATTTAAAACATCTCTGGATTATCTATCAAATGTTAGCTAAATATAATAATAAATTGGCAAAATGTATTTACATGTTAGCAAAGGTGCCAGCTAGAGATGTGTAAGAGCTTGCAGGAAATTGTAGTCTTGCGTGATGTCTACTTTGACACCAATTAGCATTTTCGAATCAGAGTAGAGACAAAAATATTGATAAAAGTCAGCTTGTCCAAGAGATTTACATGATTATCAATCCTACACAAAACACAACCCTTATTTTAAGTGTTTTTAAAATCCCCTACAGGAAAAATGAATGTAA
The DNA here is from genome assembly GCF_901001165.1 of Salmo trutta. NCBI lineage: Eukaryota > Metazoa > Chordata > Actinopteri > Salmoniformes > Salmonidae > Salmo > Salmo trutta. The sequence continues at coordinate 23,360,171 of NC_042958.1, forward strand.
CCATTTCCGTGTTTGACCGCTAGGTTTTATGACATCTCCACTGTGGGGCTCTATTGGCATAGGCTACAGCAGGGTTTCAGCAGGGTTTCCCAAACTCAGTAACCCAAGGGGTTCACGTTTTGGTCTTTGTCATAACACTACACAGCGGATTTCAAATTAAGACAAAAACGTGCACACCTTGAGGTCCTGATGATAGAGCTTGGGAAATGCTGGAATACAGACTAAAATGCCTGCAATTCAACTTTGCCATGGTTCTCTTAGCTAGATGCAGGTAGCCTATAGCCCCTGATAGACCTACATATCATTTCAGATTCCCTACATGTTGCGTAGGCTAAACGATTTAGCAGCTTGCTTAGTTCAAATTGACAAACTAATTCATTCAACATGAATAGTGAGGCAATTTCTAAGTAAGAAGTGATTGTGTTGCCCAATAGCCTGCTGGAATAGGCTACAGAGGATGCGTTGCCCAATAGCCTGCTGGAATAGGCTACAGAGGATGCGTTGCCCAATAGCCTGCTGGAATAGGCTACAGAGGATGCGTTGCCCAATAGCCTGCTGGAATAGGCTACAGAGGATGCGGTTGTAATTTCAAATCACTGAATCAAATAATATGAACTGAATATGTTTGTCAACAACAGACAGTGTTTCTTCTTCTGTAGCCTATTCTGACTGACTTAACATCAATCTAATTTGTCCTCCAAACTGATCAGTGATAATTAAATTGTAAGTTAACTAAACATGTCCATTAATATACATAATATAGTTATAGGCCATTTATTAAATCTGTTTACCAGCTCCAGTTAGGCTACACAAGTGGCACAAATTGATTTGCAATGACTCCAGTGATATTGCCATTTTAACATATTTATCAAATGGTAGGCTACAATGGCATATCATTTAATAGGATACTTGGATGGCCAACAGATGCAAATGAATTATTGTCCATGTTTAATGGCATTTTCATTGAGGACTCCCACCCCCCCACAATAAACACTTCGCTTGATGCGGCTTTCCATGAGCAAAGTAGACATTAAAATGCCATTTAAACCACTTCCAAGCGGCTTTTTCTAATGTGCTCTAGTGCACCCCTAGTAGTTTTCCAGTACAATGTCACCGTTATTTCTTGATGCGCATCAGTTTTAGCGTGTTAATGTTTTATGGAAAAAGGGTTGGAAAGTAATAGGTAATAGTCTCCATAATGACAATCTACAACTGGTAAAAAGTCCTGTCTGCTCTGTCTCCTCTCACGTGACTCAGCCAAAAGTGGAGTCAGCTGCAGCACTCTCAACACACTCCTGCACTCACTACCTGATCATGAAATATATTTTTTTAAGAGAAATGACATGGCGTTCACGATGCAACTTAGAAGTAGCCCAAAAACCTGCAACCTATACATTATCACCTGCAACATTGTTTTAAAAAGTAGCCTAATTTGGTCGGAAAAAATCAAGGACATGGCAACCCTGCCTAGCATTCCTTTAGGCTAGCCGACTATAGCCATGTCAATATCTCTTTTTGGAACATCTGTCTTAAAGGGGCAGCATCCTATTCTCAAATCACATACTAATTTAGAAACTAAAATGAATGCAATTAATACAACAAAGAATAGAGTAGTGACTTGCAATGTTAAAGTATACATACATTACATGACCAAAAGTATGTGGACACCTGCTCGTCAAACATCGCAATCCAAAATCATGGGCATTAATATGGAGTTGGTCCCCCATTTGCTGCTGTAACAGCCTCCACTCTTCTGGTAAGGCTTTCCAATAGATGTTGGAACATTGTGCCTGAATGGAAGCAAGTCCCCCCCCCCCCCCAGCAATCACATTAGTGAGGTTGGGCACCAGTCAAGTTCTTCCACCCCAATCTCGATGGACCTCGCTTTGTGGACATGGGCATTGTCATGCTGAAACAGGAAAGGGCCTAGCCCCAAACTGTTGCCACAAAGTTGGAAGCACAGAATCGTCTAGAATGTCATTGTATGATGTAGCATTACAATTTCCCTACACTGGAATTAAGGGGCCTAGCCCAAACCAGACCCAGACCATTACTCCTGCACCAAACTTTACAGTTGGCACTATGTATGCGGGCATGTAGCGTTCTTCTGGCATCCGCCAAACCCAAATTCGGCCGTCGGACTGCCAGATGGCGAAGCGTGATTCATCACTCCAGAGAAGTCCAATGGTGGTGAGCTTACACCACTCCAGCCGACACTTGGCATTGTGCATGGTGATCTAAGCTTGTGCTGTTATTGTGAAGTGGAAACGTCTAGGAGCAACAATCGCTCAGCCGCAAAGTGGTAGGTCACACAAGCTCACAGAACGGCACCGCCGAGTGCTGAAGCGCTTAAAAACAATCTGCCCTCGGTTGCAACACTCACTACCAAGTTTCAAACAGTCTCTGGAAGAAATGTCAGCAAAATAACTGTTCGTGAAGCTCCCGATGAACAGTTCTTGTACTGACGTTTCAACCAGAGGCAGTTTGAAACTTGGTAATGAGTGTTGCACTACGCGCTTCAGCACTCGGCGGTGCTGTTTTGTGAGCTTGTGTGACCATCGTTGCTCCTAGACATTTCCACTTCACAATAACAGCACTTACAGTTGACCGGGGTAGCTCTAGCAGGGGAGAAATTTGACAAACTGACTTGTTGGAAAGGTGGGATACTAAGACTGTGCCATGTTGAAAGTTACTGAGCTCAGTAAGGCCATTCTACTGCCAATGTTTGTACATGGAGACTGCATAGCTGTGCTCTCAATTATACACACACATACGTCAGCAACAGGTATGGCTGAAATAGTCGAATTTGAAGGTGTCCACGCACACACACACACTTCTTAAATAAAAAATAATAATTACCTACAGGGGTCCTAAAATTATATATCAAAAAGCTAAATGATCCATGGTACGACCATCTTAAAACAATTCCATATGTTAGCAGAGCGAGAGCATACAAACCTAAAGGCTCTGCATGACCCCAATGCATTTAACTACACCATGCCAGGGCCAGCAACAATTCTGTTCGGACCAGTAGATTTTTGGCCAAATGGCTCAACCGGGCCAGTGAGAAAAAAAGTCAACGTTGGACCATGGTGTGTTTCATAGGCAGCCACGGAGGGGTGGCGCATATCCTGACTGTGCTTTGATTAACGAACAGCAAGCTGGACAAGTTAAAAAAAATAAAAAATAAAAAAATAAAGTTGAAATGACTGAATAAAGTCCATCTCATAAATCCTTACCATTCATAAATCATACAACGTAGTTATATCTCCATGGTATCAATTCAGGACAAGTAAACTAAAGATCCCGTTTGTATTTTCGATATGAAGTCCATAAGGACTTGCGAGACACTAAAGTAAGTGACTCGTCAGTAGCCTATCGAATTGCATCGTTAAGAGAGCTTTTCATTAGGCTCCATAATTTGCATACTGGTAGCCTTTTTTGCTAATTACCTGCTGTTAAATTAAGGTCAGGAGACTATTACAGGATTCTTTAAAGGCCCTTTGCAATCAAACTTATTTTTGACCTGTGTTTCATATCATATCGTACAACAGCTGATGAAACCAACACTTAACCTCTAGGCTAGGGGGCAGTATTTTCACGTCCGGATGAAAAGCGTGCCCAAAGTAAACTGCCAGCTACTCAGGCCCAGAAGCTAGGATATGCATATTATTAGTAGATTTGGATAGAAAACACTCTGAATAATGTCTGTGAGTATAACAACTTATTTGGCAGGCGAAACACCAAGGACAAACCATCCAGGAAAAAAATAAAAAATAATTGAGGTCACTCTTTTCAATGGGTTTTCTATGGGGATATAGATTAAGGCACTTGCTTGCAGTTCCTATCGCTTCCACTGGATGTCAACAGTCTTTAGAAATTGGCTGATGTTTTTCCTTTCAGTAATGAAGAAGTAGGGCGGTTCAGAACGAGCGTCGAGTTAAGTGTACTGTTAGAGGCGCACGACCTGAAAGCTAGCTCCACTTTGTTTTCGTCCTGTATTGAACACAGTTTATCCCGCCTAAAATGTTATTGATTATTTACGTTAAAAAAAATACCTAAAGTTGTATTAGGAAAGTTGATTGAAATGTTTGTACAAAGACTACTGGTAACTTATTAGATATTTTGTAGTCATGTTGCGCAAGTTGGAACCGGTGTTTTTCTGGATCAAACGCACCAAGTAAATGGACATATAACGACGGAATTAATCGAACAATAAGGACCATTTGTGATGTTTATGGGACATATTGGAGTGCCAACAGAAGAAGCTCGTCAAAGGTAAGGCATGAATTATATCGTTATTTCTGAGTTTTGTGTCGCGTCTGGCGGGATGAAATACGATTGTCTGTGTTTGTTTGATGGGGTGCTGTCCTCAGATAATAGCATGGTTTGCTTTCGCCGTAAAGCCTTTTTGAAATCTGACATGGTGGCTGGATTAACAAGAAGTGAAGCTTTATTTTGGTGTATTGCACTTGTGATTTTATGAAAGTTAAATATTTCTAATAATTTTATTTGGCGCTCTGCCATGTCACCGGATGTTGTCAAATCGATCCCATTAGCTTGTTATGGATAGGGGGCAGTATTTTTCACAGCCGGATAAAAAAACGTACCCGATTTAATCTGATTATTACTCCTGCCCAGAAACTAGAATATGCATATAATTATTAGCTTTGGATAGAAAACACTCCAAAGTTTCTAAAACTGTTTGAATGGTGTCTGTGAGTAGAACAGAACTCATTTGGCAGGCCAAAACCTGAGAAGATTCCAAACAGGAAGCGCCCTCTCTGACCATTTCTTGGCCTTCTTTGTCATCTCTATCCAAAACAGGGGATCTCTGCTGTAACGTGACATTTTCTAACGCTCCCATAGGCTCTCAGAAGGCGCCAGAACGGTGAATGATGACTTTGCAGGCCATGGCTGAAAAACAGTAGCACATTTGGATAGTGGTCGATCTGAGAACAATGAGACTGGGGGCGCGTGCACGAGCCGACACCATGTTTTTATTTTTTCGTCTTTGAACGAAAACAGGGTTTCCCGGTCGGAATATTATCGCTTTTTTTAATGAGGAAAAAAATAAATTAAAATTAAATTAAAATAAAATCGCATAAAAAAATTATTTTAAAACAGTGTTTGACATGCTTCGAAGTACGGTAATGGAATATTTTGAATTTTTTTGTCACGAAACGCGCCGGGCGCGTCACCCTTCTTTACCCTTCGGATAGTGTCTTGAACGCACGAACAAAACGCAGCTATTTGGATATAACTATGGATTATTTGGAACCAAACCAACATTTGTTGTTTAAGTAGAAGTTCTGGGAGTGCATTCTGACGAAGAACAGCAAAGGTAATCCAATTTTTCTTATAGTAAATCTGAGTTTGGTTAGTACCAAACTTGGTGGGTGTCAAAATAGCTAGCCATGATGGCCGGGCTATCTACTCAGAATATTGCAAAATGTGCTTTCACCGAAAAGCCATTTTAAAAATTGGACACCGCGATTGCATAAAGGAGTTCTGTATCTATAGTTCTGTTTTTTGTGAACGTTTATCGTGAGTAATTTAGTAAATTCACCGGAAGTGTTCGGTGGGAATGCTAGTTCTGAACGTCACATGCTAATGTAAAAAGCTGTTTTTTGATACAAATATGAACTTGATTGAACAAAACATGCATGTATTGTATAACATAATGTCCTGGGAGTGTCATCTGATGAAGATCATCAAAGGTTAATGCTGCATTTAGCTGTGGTTTTGGTTTTTGTGACATTTTATGCCAGCTTGAAAAATGGGTGTCTGATTATTTCTGGCTGGGTACTCTGCTGACATAATCTAATGTTTTGCTTTCGCTGTAAAGCCTTTTTGAAATCGGACAGTGTGGTTAGATAAAGGAGAGTCTTGTCTTTAAAATGGTGTAAAAAAGTCATATGTTTGAAAAATTTATGTTTTGGGATTTTTGAGGAATTTGTAATTCGCGCCACGCCCATCATTGGATATTGGAGCAGGTGTTCTGCTAGCGGAACGTCTAGATGTAAGAGGTTAACAGGATTTGATCCATAAGAAGCTAACCTGTTCTGTACTGGAATAGGAAAACTAGAGGGAGAAGGAATCTAGACCATTTTTTTTCCCCCTGCAGGAACCAGGCTACTCATGAGATTTCTGAGCATTTGTGGTAAAACAAAGAAGATGAGTTCTCAAAGGTCTTATTTATCTGTGGGAACCTGGGGGTGGTGCTGAGAAGGGAACAGTGTGGATTCATTGGAACACAGTGAGCTTGTGGAAGAGCGGACTAACGACTAGAAGTCTGAGCAGTCTGAATAGCTTTAATACTTAGTCATCCAATCTGGGCAGATGGCCTACAGCACAAGGAAATGACGATGATTGAAAAACCAAAGCAGACATACTGTATCTTTCCTCTGAACACTCTGTTCCCAAAAAGAGCCTGTTGGCTTTATTGTTTTATTTCCCTTGTTGGTGCGGAGGTTTGAACTGTGCTGAAAAGACCCTTCTGTATCTGTTCAGTTGCAACTCTAGCAGGAACTGCCTGTAACCTAGCAGCTTTTATGGTTCTCTTGTTTTAATGAGTCAAAGCCAAATGTCAGGCTGTGTTCCAAATGACACCTTATCCTGTATGAATAGTGCACTAGTTTTGACCAGAGACCTATGGGCCTGCTCAAAAGTAGAGCACTATTAAGGCAAAAGGGTGCTATTTCAAACTTGCCCTCAGAAACTCATTAACCAGGCCACTAATTGCCTTGATGGGGTAATTATCTCAGACAACAGCCAGGGCTCTGTTTGTTTGGTTTCTTTTTGTGTATGCTACATGTTATAGGAGTAGCTAGCTAGCTGTCTGTCTGAAGCTCAGCCGTGGCCTGCAAGTCATAGTCCACTGGTTCTAAAACAAGCTCTATTATGGTGGCCTCTGGTACATTCTAATGCTAGATTGTATTTTCAACCAGCAACTGTCATGAAACACTGATACCTTTAGATTGAAGCAGCACTACAGAAAACGATTCATACTGAATTGGTCTAACTCTAAAAAGAGTGGGACTTGATTCAGAAAGGAATACAACGTTACCAGAGCATACCAAAAACAGACCACAGTAGGTGATTAAGGTGGTGAGCGAATTAAATGGGCTACTCACGACACACATTAAGAACACACACAGAAGGTAGGGTTCCTTACAGAGTGAGCCGCTCATCCCACTTGGGGTTGGAGGAGCTGTGGGACTTTGCCGTGCGGCGCGACTCCCCTTCCGCTGTCACCTCCACATAGATGGACGTCCCAAACAAGCTCTTCTTTCGCTTGAGTTTGGCACAGGCAACGACGGCATGTAGCTGCGACGTCGGCCCGTGGTTATAGCTACACTCCGTTCTGGAAGAGGCCGTGGCCATGTCATACACCGCAGTGGAAGCCTGAAGATACACAAAACAAAGGTGGTAAAAACAAGGACAACCTTAAGAAAAGTCACCAGCAATCTAAAACAATGTGATATACAGTGCCTTCGGAAAGTATTCAACCCCCTTGACTTTATCCCCTTTGTTACGTTACAGGCTTATTGTAAAATTGATTAAATACAACATTTCTCTTCAATCTACACACAATACCCCACAATGAGAAAATATGTTACATTTTGCAAAAATGTCTAAACCTAACAGAAATACCTTATTTACATAAGTATTCAGACCCTTTCCTATGAGACTTGAAATTGAGCTCAGGTGCATCCTGTTTCCCTTGATCATCCTTAAAATGTTTCTACAACTTAATTGGAATCCACTTGTGGTAAACTCAATTGATTGGACATGATTTGGAATGGCACACACCTCTAGATAACGTGCCACTGTTGACAGTGCATGTCAGAGCAAAAACCAAGCCATGAGGTCGAAGGAATTGTCCATAGAGCTCCGAGACAGGACTGTGTCGAGGCACAGATCTGGGGAAAGGTACCAAATATATTCAGCAGCATTGAAGGTCCCCGAGAACACAACGGCCTCCATCATTCTTAAATGGAAGAAGTTTGGAACCACCGCCCGGCCAAACAAAGCAATCGGGGGAGAAGGGCCTTGTTCAGGGAGGTGACCAAGAACCCGATGGTCACTGACAGAGCTCCAGAGATCCTCTGTGAAAGTGGGAGAACCTTCCAGAAGGACAACCATCTCTACATCATTCCACCAATCTGGCATTTACAGTAGTGGCCAGACGGAAGCCACTCCTCAGTAAAAGGCACATGACAGCCCGCTTGGAGTTCGCCGAAACAAGTTTCTCTGGTTTGACGAAACCACGATTTAACTCTTTGGCCTGAATGCCAAGTCTGGAGGAAACCTGGCACCATCCCTATGGGTCACCGCATGGTGGTGGCAGCATTATGCTGTGGGGATGTTTTTCAGCAGCAGGGACTGGGAGACTGCTCAAGATCAAGGCAAAGATGAACAGAGCGATCCTTGATGAAAACCCGCTCAGGACCTCAGACTGGGGCGAAGGTTCAGCTTCCAACAGGACAACGACCCTAAGCACACAGCCAAGATAACGCAGGCTGGCATCGGGACAAGTCTCTTAATGTCCTTGAGTGGCCCAGCCAGAGCCAGGACTCAAACATCTCTGGAGAGACTTGAAAACAGCTTTGCAGTGACGCTCCCCATCCAACCTGAGAGGATCTGCAGAGAAGAATGGGTGAAACGCCCCAAATACAGGTCTGCCAAGCTTGTAGCGTCATACGCAAGAAGACTTGAGGCTGTAATCTCTGCCAAAGGTGCTTCAAAGTACTGAAAAGGGTCTGAATACTTATGTAAATGTAATAGTGTTTTATATTTAATACATTTGCAAACATTAAAAAAAAAAAAAAATCATTATGGGGTATTGTGTGTAGATTGATTAAATTGTTTTTTCCCCCCCTCATCAATTTTAGAATAAGGCTGTAACAAAATGTGGAAAAGTCAAGGGGTCTGAATATTTCCGAACGCACGAATATGAACTGTATTGGGACATTGAACTCCTTATCCATTAATGACTTGCCCTGCAATAACTTTTGACTTCCATACTGAGTATCACGATACCACAGCAAAAAAAAATGAAGGTTTATTAGCCAAATCTTTGAGCAATATAATCATAAGGGGGACATCGGCTACGCTGATATACAGAGTTGATCCGTGAGACATGACAGAAACGGCGACCCGCGGAACTATACAGTGGGGGGAAATAAGTATTTGATCCCCTGCTGATTTTGTATGTTTGCCTACTGACAAAGAAAGGATCAGTCTAATTTTAATGGTAGGTTTATTTTAACAGTGAGAGACAGAATAACAACAAAAATCAAGAAAAAGGGAAGTCAAAAATGTTATAAATGCATTTGCATTTTAATGAGGGAAATAAGTATTTGACCCCCTCTCAATCAGAAAGATTTCTGGCTCCCAGGTGTCTTTTATACAGGTAGCGAGCTGAGATTAGGCGCACACCCTTAAAGGGAGTGCTCCTAACCGCAGCTTGTTACCTGTAAAAAAGACACCTGTCCACAGAAGCAATCAGATTCCAAACTCTCCACCATGGCCAAGACCAAAGAGCTCTCCAAGGATGTCAGGGACAAGATTGTAGACCTACACAAGGCTGGAATGGGCTACAAGACCAACATAAAGCAGCTTGGTGAGAAGGTGACAACATTTGGTGTGATTATTTGCAAATGAAAGAAACACAAAAGAACTGTCAATATCCCTCGGCCTGGGGCTCCATGCAAGATCTCATCTCGTGGAGTTGCAATGATCATGAGAACAGTGAGGAATCAGCCCAGAACTACACGGGAGGATCTTGTCAATGATCTCAAGGCAGCTGGGACCATAGTCACCAAGAAAACAATTGGTAACACTACGCCGGGAAGGACTGAAATCCTGCAGTGCCCGCAAGGTCCCCCTGCTCAAGAATACATATACATGCCCGTCTAAAGTTTGCCAATGAACATCTGAATGATTCAGAGGACAACTGATGAAAGTGTTGTGGTCAGATGAGACCAAAATGGAGCTCTTTGGCATCAACTCAACTCACCTTGTTTGGAGGAGGAGGAATGCTGCCTATGACCCCAAGAACACCATCCCCACCGTCAAACATGGAGGTGGAAACATTATGCTTTGGGGGTGTTTTTCTGCTAACGGGACAGGACAACTTCACCGCATCAAAGGGACGATGGACGGGGCCATGTACCGTCAAATCTTGGATGAGAACCTCCTTCCCTCAGCCAGGGCATTGAAAAATGGGTCGTGGATGGGTATTCCAGCATGACAATGACCCAAAACACACAGCCAAGGCAACAAAGGAGTGGCTCAAGAAGAAGCACATTAAGGTCCTGGAGTGGCCTAGCCAGTCTCCAGACCTTAATCCCATAGAAAATCTGTGGAGGGAGCTGAAGGTTCGAGTTGCCAAACATCAGCCTCAAAACATTAATGACTTGGAGAAGATCTGCAAAGAGGAGTGGGACAAAATCCCTCCTGAGATGTGTGCAACCCTGGTGGCCAACTACAAGAAACGTCTGACCTCTGATTGCCAACAAGGGGTTTGCCACCAAGTACGAAGTCATGCTTTGCAGAGGGGTCAAATACTTATTTCCCCTCATTAAAATGCAAATCATTAAGATTTTTGACACGCGTTTTTCTGGATTTTGTCGTCGTTATTCTGTCTCTCACTATTCAAATAAACCTACTATTAAAATTATAGACTGATCATTTCTTTGTAAGTGGGCAAACTTACAAAATCAGCAGGGGATCAAATACTTCCCCCCCCACTGTACAAAAAAAAATATTAAAATTGAGGTTGTCGTCACTGGCTTACCACACACAAAAAAAATACCCAATAATGTCAAAGTGGAATTGTGTTGTTTTCTACATTTTTTACAAATTTATACAAAATTAAAAGCTGAAATGTCTTCAGTCAATAAGTATTCAACCATTTTGTTATGCAAACCTAAATAAGTTCAGGAGTAAAATTGTGCTTAACAAGTCACATAAGTTTCAATAATAGTGTTTTAACATGATTTTTGATTGACTCTTATCTCTGTACCCCAACACACACAATTATCTGTAAGATCCCTCAGTCGAGCAGTGAATTAAAAAATATATTAAAAAAAAAGAGCATGTTGAAGTTACTAATTACACTTCAGATGGTGGGTGGCATAATGTCAGATTCTCTGTAATAATGGTATGAGATTAATAATGCATTTTTATTTTGTAAATTGGTTTCTTGCATCAAACACTTTCGGTCACCTTGTCTAAAAGACAAGTGGATAAATACAAGTTAACTAAAATCATGCAGGGCATGACATTTTTTTAAATCTCACGGAATGTATTGTAGGCTGAATGATAGAACAGCTATTTTAACATGTTAAAATGTTACAGGATTCATTTTCTTCATTGTTTTTGATGGGTAGGCCAATCGGCTAGGACTACATTACGATCAAATAGTTTTAAGTGTCCAAGTAGGCTACTGTGGCTAACTTAAAAAGAGGGTACAGCCTCTGTTCACAGTAAATGTGCGCTTAAAGAATTGCACCGAATTTTCACAACGTTCAAGCTTGCGCTCAGCAGACCAGAAATTACCTTTGTCTAAAACAATTTGAGGGAACATTGGTTATAGGCATGACTGTCATCGGCAAGGACTAGGGAATTTTTTGGTGGGGGGGATAAAAAGCACAAAGCACAGGCAAAATCCTTGAGGAAAACCTTGTTTCGTCTGCTTTCCAACAGACACCGGGAGACAAATGAACCTTTCAGCAGGACAATAACCTAAAACACAAGGCTACATATACACTGGAGTTGGTTACCAAGACGACACTGAAATGTTACCGAGTGGCCTAGTCACAGATTTGACTTAAATTCAGCTTGAAAATCTATGGCCAGACTTGAAAATGGCTGTCTAGCGATGATCAACAACCAACTTGACAGAGCTTGAAGAATTTTTAAAAGAATAATGTACAAATATTGTACAGTCCAAGTGTGCAAAGCTCTTAAAGACTTAGCCAGAAAGACTCACAGCTGTAATCGCTGGCAACAGTGATTCTAAAACGTATCGACTCAGGGGGAGTTGAACACTTATCTAATAAAATATATATTTTTAACATTCAAATTTTTTTTATACATTTTTTACAAACGTTGGAATGTTTCTTCCACTTTGACAGGGTATTTTGAGTTTAAAAAAAAAGACAATTAAATCCATTTTAATCCCACTTTTGTAACAAAATGTGGAAAAACTCAAGGGGTGTGGGTACTTTCGGAAGGCACAGTACCTTTCGTATCCTTGGCTAACATTAGCTCGAGCTCACATCCAGGGGGAAAAAAAAAGTACTAGAATAGCAAATATACATCCCTACTCACGATTGGTGCGTTTTGCAGAACCCTCCGGATCCTCAGCCGACTCCGTGGCCCATGATTGCCCTGTAACAGGAGACCGGGAGTAGTTAGTCATGCACTGTCAGCTGTTATACTAACACTGATCTGGGTTGCGCAAAGAAGGCTTTAACCTAACAGAACCAGTCACAGGGAAAAGAGAAAAGGGGGAACTTTCTTTATCTGAACAAAGTGCTGATGTATGGTTTGTTTTGTGAAGAGGAGTGACAACATATGAATGTCCTTAAACTGCCAAGATAAAACGGTTACCACAAGATCCCTTCCCTTCCTGTCCAAACACAGATGGGGTGCTAGGAGTCGTGTACTCAGAAGCTGAGAGCCACAGACCCAGGGAGCTTCAAACTGATAACTGTGCAGATGGAGGCGAGAGAGAGAGAGCGGGCTAAGAAAATGATCCATTGTCAGCATACATACACCACCACCACTCAATTCTGAGGGCATAACACCACACAGACAAACATAGCCATCTGATATTGCTACACAAACAAAAACAGAGGAAAATCATGTTACTCACTGGAAAAGCAAAGGGACATGAAAACAGCCACAAACCATTATTATTAAAGTGCAGATATGCACACCAATTGCCACAAATTGTCTCAACAGACTGCCTCAAAGTGTAACATACTCTCACAAGTAAACAGGGCAAGCAAGGCCATCTCAGAGCATTAAAGGCTGAGATGAGTGGAGCCAGAGGACTCCCAGCTGACTAAGGGTGAAGTGCTGTTCATCAGGACAGGAGAAAGCCTCCATTGTCTTTAGAGCAGGGGGAATCAGGTCCCGCTTTTCCATATAATCAATAGGCTATGCATTATGATCTTCAGGCCCAAACTAATCCGAGATCAGCACTCCTACTGTAAGATGCTTTATATAGATGGCCCCGGGGCTTCATCCTCATCCAAACATCTCATGGAACACAGCAGAAGTCATTAGAGAGGGTGCAGAATCCAGAAGACCTTGAAGGGCACTTCACCCTACTCCGACACACTGCACTCGTCCCCTTCCTCACTTCTACACGGCACTTCTATCAATCCTCTCCTCTGCAAAACACCTCAGTCCTTTACTCACCTTTTATCTCCTGTCCTCTCCTTCACATCTCACTCCACTGCTCTCCTGTACCCGTCTGGCTGGCATAGGGGGACGGACGGTATGCGTCTGCCTTGCATTAGCTCCAGCTCAGCCGAGTGGCACAGAGACTACCGGCAGGCAGGATAAAACCTTTCCCTGATCCCCTCCGTCTGGAGACACAGAGCAGCCCAACCAGAGGAGGATAGGAGAGTAGGGGAGGATGTGGGAAGGGAAGTACAGGGGAGAGTGGGGATGTTGGCATCAGAACCAATGACACAGCATTACGGAGTGCGTCTGGCATGGAAACCAACCAATGTCTGAGATTAACAACCTCTGTCCAGCTGAACGAACAACCAAGCGACTCGCAGCACCACTCCGCTCATTATGCCTCCAGCTGTAACATGACAGGGGAACAGATAGCTGGCATAACCTCAAAGGTGAACCAGCGTGACATCTAGGGCTGACACAATTACTGTATAACCGATGGTTATGGATGAAGACCGTCATGAAAAGTGAAATAACCGTAAAAAATAAACGCGTTTACTTCCCGCTTTGCTCCTATGGGTACACTCGCAATGTCCGCCAGTCCACACATTACGCCATCATTAACTTAAATGGAGAAGCCAATTATACTTCTATGGCAGCACATGCGTCAGAAGTGGAGGAGAAAATGTGCGTCAAATATTGCTTTCAAACAGTTAAGGTGACCGCGGTCATTTGGCTAGCCAATTATGGTCAGCAAAAGTGTCATGACCATTACAGTGATGTCGTGCCTCAAAGACAGAAGTGCTCAGTCGGTCTGGAGCTGAATGAACAGGCTGCATCATAGCTGTCCATCCTAAAGGTGCAGATTGCAAAGGAAATTTCATTTTTTCCTCAGTGGATAGAAAGAGTTAATCCGCTAGCACAGCACAGAGACCTATAGCAATATCTCCTCAAAAGTTCTCTGGCATCTCAGACTAGGAGTAGAGACAAAGACAGAATAGGAGTAGAGTGACAGACATAGGACTGGGGCAGAGCAGAGACCAACAGTAAGCTGCCATCAGTCTCTAATTAAGAAGGTTGACTAATGAAAAAGGGATACTGCCAGCCAGACAGGCCAGGGAGCAGTTTATAATCCCATCAGCCCTGGAAGTCTGTCTGGGGTTGGAGGGCAAGAGCACAGGTAATCTCATTCCCAGACACACACCCCCCCAAAATGCGCAGAGACTGGTGGACTAACGTGGAAAACTTGGCCTTAGTTAGCCAATACAGAAAGACCGGGAGAAACTCCTGGCACATAGAAATTGGATTGATCGTGAGGTCCGCAAAAATGAACTGACAAATCATTTACTCAACTGATGCATGGAAAAAAAAAAAAAAAAAAAAAAAAAAAAAAAAAAAAGTTTGCCATGGTGGGATCTTTATATTTGCAAAATTAATTATGCGAGAATGGCAGTGGAAGCGCCATATATATTATATATATATATATATATAAATAAATAAAACATGGATCGCAGGTCTCTGTGCTGGCATCCATACCCACACATGCGGTCAGAGCCAACCCTAACATTTTGGGGACCCTAAGGAAAATGGATTTTGTTTTGGGGGGTGGGCACGTGCCAAGACTAGAATGGGCAAATTTGCTCTATAAACAACAGTTGTGACAAAACAATCAAAAGAGTTTAACCCCATTGAACTTATTTTTTTTATTTGGTACATGGGAATTTAACTGTAATTTTTAAAAAATGTAATAATTATGAGCACTAATAGGGCAGGTACACTGCCAGGGACCTCACAATACCATCACGCTACTTACGAGCTGATACCATATGTACTGCGATTTGATAGTGATTTATTGCGATTTGATAGTGATTTATTGCGATTTGATGTTTCAAATATATTGCTCACCATAACTCTGACGCAGAGGGACGAGAGCCATGAGAAAACGAGTTTTGATCAGTCATGCAAATAAAAAAAAAAGTCTAATTGGCTCCCTATATAAAAAGCTGGAGAACAAGCTATGAAGGAAATACAAAAGTTTTGGTGCAGGTACAGCCAAAACAATTATATTGCGATATTGACAAAAGTGATACGATAGTCAGTAATAATATCCCGATATTGAACTATTGATTTCCCCCCCCCCCCATCACACACCCTTTCAGCCGCAATAAGTCCATTTGATGGAAACGTCTCTGCAGATTTGAGAATTTCCACATTAAAATCTGTCACCAATTGGATGGAAACCATATTGCTAGTGACGAAAGATCATCAGCGTACCGGGAAAAAAGTTCATTAGTCACCGCATCCCTAAGTTTATTGACCACAACCATTTATGTTACGTGCGTCTGTCCACAAGAAATTTGCAAGCTATCAATATGTTTGAGGGTGACAGTCAGTGGCTTGATTATTCCTTTCTTCCTCTTTCTAGCCTACATATCACATTTCAAATATGGAGACAAACTGGACCTTTGTGTTGGCATTGTAAAGCAGATGGACCTAATTTGGACAGAACAGGAGACTCATGCAGATGAAATGTGTTGGCATACTGCATTTGCCAGGCCTTCCTTTCACACCGCCTGATAGTGGTCCCGGATGGCAGGGAGCTCACCCCCAGTGATGTAATGGGCTGTCTGGACCACCCTCTTTAGCGCCATGCGATCAAAGGAGGTGCAGTTGCCAAACCAAGCAATGATGCAGCCAGTTAAGATGCTCTCAATGGTGCAGCTGTCGTCCGCTAACTTGGTGTCGGAGTTGTGCGTAGCCACACAGTCATGGGTGAACAGGGAGTACGGGAGGGGATTAAGAACACAGCCCTGTGGGCCCCCCGTGTTGAGGGTCAGCGTCCCTGTGCTGACGTTACTTACCCTCACCACCTGGGGTCGGAACGTAAGGAAGTCTAGGATCCAGTTTCAGACGGAGGTGTTCAGTCCCAGGGTCCTAAGTTTAGTGATGAGCTTGAGGGGGACTGTGTGTTGAATGCTGGTCTATAGTCAATTAACAGTAATCTCACATAGGTATTCCTCTTATCTAGGTGGATGAGGGCAGTGTGGAGTGCAATTGAGATTGCGTCATCTATGGATCTGTTGGGGCAGTATGCAAATTGGAGTGGGTCTAGGGTGTCTGGGATGATGGATGTGTGCCATTAGCAGCCTTTCAAAGCACTTCATGCTTCCAGTTGAGTGCTACAGGGCAGCAGTCATTGTGGCATGTAGCCTTAGTTCTTGGGAACAGGACTGATTGGTGGTCAGCTTGGGACATATGGGGATTACAGACCGGGATAAGGAGAAGTTGAAAATTACAGTGAACATGCCTGTTGTCCAGCAGATGCTCTAGGAACACGCCCTGGAATACCGTCTGGCCCCGCAAACCTTGCGATTGTTGACCTGATTAAAAAAAAGCTTACATCGGCCAAGGAGAGCGAGATCAGCCAGTCCTCTGTCAGTGGGAGCCCTCACGCACGGCATTGTTTTTGTTGAGGTGTGCATAAAATGCATTGAGTTAGTCTGGTAGAGGCATGGTTGCGCAGATCACGGCTGGGTGTTCCTTTGTAATCCGTAATGGCCCTACCACATGCGGCAGGGCCTGTGCAATAGGATTCCACCTTGTTCTAGGGCCCTATGATTTCCACGATGCATAAAATGCACACTGAATCACAGAATTTGGTCATAAAAATGGAATCAACTAAAACGTGGAATATGCAGCATTTTCCATAATTGGCTGAAATCGATTTTTAAAATATATGCCTAATTGTAGTAACCTAGTAGGCCTAAAGAAATAAATATGTTTTCGATTGGGGTGTTTTGAGATGGGGGGACCCTTATGTCACCTAACAACTAAGCATATACTTTGAGAAACATTTTTTTTTTTTTTAAGTACAATTTCAACCCTAAATTCAGAGCAATACCCAAAAGGACTATTATGAGTCAGGCGATAAGCTGTTTTGCAAATTCTGTCAACTTACTATTGATTAGACAAGTAAAAATGTGTGATTACCACTTAGTCTAAATCCCATGTGAAAAACAAGGAAAAGCACCGTGTCAGCCAGAGCATGCCTCGTCAAACAACCATTACTAGTGCAAGCGCATCAGCAAATTCAAGATGAGAATTTATTCAGGACTTTGTGGCTGTGTGCGCCGAGTCTGACATCCCCTTAGAACCAGCTATTCCATCAATAGCTGGTTTGAGGCAGTGAAGTACAATGCAGAGCATGTTCATCTGTACAGAGTTTTTGTTGGCAGAAAAGCCACCATCCCAAGCAGTCAAACATCCTCAGCCAGCTGGAAACAGAGAAGGTGCAGGCCATCACTGTCATGATACCAATCTTGGAGGGCTGCTCCAAACTGATGACAGCTCTGTCAATCCTGAAAGGAACCCACCGTCCCACAGCAATGTCTGCATACAATGTCATGGAAGATCTGTGCTCTTACCTAGTGAATGGAACAGCAAAAACATGCGGGTATAGTGCCAAGACAGATGAGCTATTGAGAAAGATGGCGATTGGAGAGAGAAGGGAGGTGCTTGACCATCTCCATGATGCATTCCACTTGGACTTCAAAATTGTCAAAGCACTGGGACACATCCAGCCAGAGGTCTACAGGCTGGCTAGGGTGTTCAACCCTAGGCAGGCTCCAGCCATGGAAAAGCAGATTGAAGCCCACACACACACACACACACACCTGAACCCCATCAACAGAGCTCAGTGAAGAATGGATTGCCTACCAGCACTGTGTGTCCAGGAAGCCCTCACCTGTTTTGGAGCTTGCTGATTACTGGAGGGGCCTGAGTGCGAGATTCCCAAGAGTTGCAGAAGTGGCAGTGCCCTACATCTACTTCCCAGTCGACAGAGGAGTTTCAGCAAATACAAGACTCTACTCACAGGCAAGCGAGAGGTACTCACCGAGCTCAACACAAAGAAGCTGACAATCATGTACTTCAAATGGAGATGTCTGTGATAGATGGAAAACTTACAATGGACAGACATAGGCGCTCATAAGGTAGTTCCATAGGTTTTGCCTATTGCATGAATCTTTATTTTATTTATAATGATACACTTGTGAAACACTTCATTTTACAAAACAAACTATGAATGCAAAGTTGTAACACAAGTATAACTAGGTTTTTCCCAATTGCATTGTTGCCTTCTTATAATGAAACACTCAGTAGAACTCTGTGTTGAAGCACTTGCCTTGATAAAAAAAAAAATAGTGCAATGTGTTGCATCATTACAAATTTTACATTTATCTTATTAAATTGTTGTTTTATTCATTCACACTAGACACTTTATGATAAAATGTGCTTAAATCAGAAAACAAAGTTCAGAAAAATAAAAATAACTCTAAAAAAGGAATAATAAAAAAATTGATTTCATAGGGCCCCATTGTTCCTATATGGTTATTTTTCTTGTTAAATGGCTCTGCGGAGGTCGTAGCGGGACTTCTTGTACTTGTTCCTTTCCTCAGCCTTAGCTGCGATAGCCCTGCTGTGTGCGGTAGCCCTGTCCTTTCACTGAACACCGACCTCTGTTAATAAAGGGCTTTTGATTGGGAAAACAGCAAACTGTCACTGAACCATTTCCTAACGGAGCCGGTGACGGAGGTGGTTAGCTCGTTGATGCTATTGGCGGAGTCTGGGACATGTTCCAGTCAGCATTAGCAAAGCAGTCCTGTAGCATAATTTCTGAGGACCATTTCGCAACTGAGCAAGTCACAAGTACTTCTTGTTTGAGCTTCTGCTTGTATACAGGAAGCAGGAATATGGAGTCATGATCTGATTTGCCGAATGGGGGACGAGGGTGGGCCTTGTATGCTTGATTCTGGGTAGAGTAACAACAGTCTAGGACTTTATTGCCCTTAGTGGCGAGGGAGACGTGTAGATGGAAGTTGGGCATCACGTGTCTTAAAGACGCAGAATTAAAAATCGCTGGCAATAAGAAAAGCAGCTTGCGGGTGCAAGGTTTCCTGCTAGTTTATAGCCTCGTACAGTTCGTTATTTATCTTGTCCTTAGGTGACAGGGAAACAGAGGGAAAACTAAGGACAGACAGAGCGAGAGGATGAGGTGTGTGTGTTTAGTCATTTAGGCTGGTTGACAAAGCCTGACTAAGGGCCAGTCAGTCAGGCAAGGGTTGTGTGATATTTGGTATTCATAGTGCGTGTGAGAAGCTTTCCAGTGCTACCATATAGGCCTAGGCTAGAACTAGGCTACACAGACAGTCTTCCTTTTACTATGTGCTCAATACTCTTGTAGTGTTGCACGGTATACCAAAACTTTAGTACTTTTCCGATACTAGAACTTTCTGTACTTCTGTCAAATGTGTCACACGGCATCGACACAGGATCAAGTCTAGCAGCGCAGCCGATGTCTCCTTTATAGTGCGAGAGCACCGTGCCTGCTCCACTTCCTCACTGCTAGCTCCAGTCTAGCCTGTCCTGAGGAACCACTGCACCCACTGGGAGTCTGGTTGCATCACAACTTACGCTGCACAGAAGTTAACACACTCGAATAATGCAACACGGCATGTAGAAATGTTGATTCATTTACTGTTCACAAAACAATGTCCATTACAGGCTAGCACACTGCACAATACGATACTGGTAGCATTCAGCTTTGTAGGCTAACTTTCCTTGCTAGCTTACAGCTGAACCTAACATTAATTAACTACCCTAGTACTTTGTGATATTCAAACCATAACGCAAAATATTGCTGATTTCAAAGATTGCCACCAAAAAATGTATTCATTCAATTCCTCTCCCCGCCTCACATCGCTCCCCATCAATATCATCTTTGCTGGAGCTGACTGAACGAGGTCATGGGTCTTAAAAAGAGACAGTGCACACTTATAAAAAAACGTGGTTGCTTCTTCTACACAAATGTTGATCAGGACAATAAATCCCAAATGGAAGACCGATTGTTTATCATCTGTAGCCCCATGAAATCAGCCAAAACAAGCTCAGTAACGCAATGAATGTGCACTCTCCTATTGAATAGGCAGTCACCTGTACTTGATTTACCCAGTTTATCAATAGACTACAGATTTACCATTCAAATAAATTACCTTTATGTAGTTAGTCAGTTCACCAAAGTCAAATGAATTGTATAATTGATTAATTAATGCATACATCCAAAAATCAAACATTCTATTATAAATTATATTGAACTCAAGAGCGCCGTCTGGATCCAGTTCCATTCTGTGACTTTGGCTAATATGCCTTTTTTTGCAGTTGTATTGTTTTGGAATCAAAGTCAAAATTCTGCTATCGTGAAAACACTATCCCTGGTGTAAACAAGTAAAAAGCATGGTTGGAATTGGAACCCAAAAATCACATAAAAAGTATGTGTTGGTATTTTTTTAAATATTTAGACAGACACGCCCACATCTCTGTACAGCTGCTTGGGAAAACAACACACATACAATGAGTGAGTAATAACATCCACTATAAAGTCTACAGCTGCCATTTAAAGTGGAACTGAGTGTTTTAGCAAAATAAATATATATATATATATTTATATACATACATACATACATACATACATACACACACACACACACACACACACACACACAACCTCAGGAAGAAAAGAACATTTTCTTTTTTACATTTTCTGACAAAGGAGCACTTATGGTCATTTTCAAGTTCTTATTTTAATTCTATAGCAATATAGATTGGGAAAGCCGCCGTGCGTTTGGACAACTAATAGACACTTCAGGAAATAAAACTTCTGTCTTGTCCAGGACCAGACTCTACACAAACTGGTGTTTGTAGGCTCCAGTAGGCCTACATACAAATAAGCCATTTGCCACACAGGCCTGCCATCCTTCATTTTGAACTGGACTGTGTTTTTACAGGAAGTAACATCATGACTTTTGATCATTAGAAAACATTCACCAAAATGCCACAAAACACACCTGAATGGATTTCTGCAAATATGTAAATCCCAAGGGAGTCCTTTTACATTTGGGAACTTTGCAATCCCATTGCCCAAACAACCATGAATAGGTAGGCTCTCTCCCTCAGTTGCCTTTGCGCATCAACAACGAATGTTAGCCAGAGCAAAATTACCTCAAATCTAACAAGGGAACAGTAGATAAACCCTCTCAAAATGTCATCTTGCTGTCAAAATTGCACTGATAAACGATGAGGAATAGTAGCCTGCTCGCCCATCTGCAGCTTGCCTTCTTGTCCCAACCCACGTTTTGACAACTGAATGGGAACATGCCTGCCCGTTTGATTGATGCCAAATATAAATTGACAACTAAGAGATATTCTAAGTGTGGATAACAGTTGTTCAAGTTAAGCATAGCTAGCTAACAAAGTGATTCACATTTCTTGCTAGCTAACCAAATGACCTGTATCTCTAGCTGTAGCCACCAAAAAACAATATGGGTGGAAAAGTCAGCAACTCATCCAATGACATGAAATCCTCCCAGCAGCTAGCTAGCGTTATGCTCTGTTTTTATCTCACTAAATATGTAGCTACATGAATAGACACGATAACTTAGTCATAACAGGGCTAATTTGTGATCATTGTCCCTGCTTGTTTAATTGTGTTGACATTCCCAGCTGTAGTTACATTAGTCTTTTTTCCCTTACTTCTGAAACAGTGCATCCTGAATGACTGTCGGCAGCAAACAATGTATCAGACCAGCTGTGGTTCACAACCTGATAGCAATATTTGTTGGAATAACAAGAAATGTGTTGGTCAATTATATTAATCATCCATTGAGCTGCATCCATCTATTCTGCCAACAATGCCTTACTGTACGACATGGAATTTTCTGTAGAATATAACCTATTTTTAAAAGCTCTTACAAAGTTGGCTATGTAGCAAACTCAGAATATCATACTCTGTACTGATATTATAAATTGTCTGTTTCATATCTGTAAAGTAGTTAAAACTGTCAGTTCCAATAATTACTTGAACTATTTTGTACTTCTCCATTACCAGCGCCATGGATGTTACAGTGTGTGTGACCTTACATGAACCTTTCCATAGCGTATGGATTGGCTTTCAAAACAGTTATGACTTACTGTGTGTGTATTAGAGGTTGATCGATTATGATTTCTCAACGCCGATACTGATTATTGGAGGACCAAAAAAAAAAAAAAAAAACGGCCAGACTAATGACAACAATACACACTTATTTACATTTACATTTAAGTCATTTAGCAGACGCTCTTATCCAGAGCGACTTACAAATTGATGCATTCACCTAAATTTTTTACTTAATATAAAACAAATAAAATCCATTTAATCTCAAATAATGAAACATGCTCAATTTGGTTTAAATAATGCAAAAACAGTGTTGGAGAAGTAAAAGTGCAATATGTGCCATGTAAAAAAAGCTAATGTTTATGTTCCTTGCTCAGAACATATGAAAACTGGTGGTTCAATATTCCCAGTTAAGAAGTTTTAGGTTGTAGTTATAGGAATTATGACACGGCGACTATTTCTCGCTATACCATTTGTATTTCATATACCTTTGACTATTGGATGTTCTAATAGGCACTTTAGTATTGCTAGCCTAATCTCAGGAGTTGATAGGCTTGAAGTCAAACAGCGCTGCGTGAATCAAGCATTGCTAAGAGCTGCTGGCAAACGCAGTAAAGTTTGAATGAATGCATACAAGCCTGCTGCTACCTACCACCGCTCAGACTGCTCTATCAAATCAGACTTAATTATAATAAACACAGAAATACGAGCTTTTGGTCATTAATATGGTCAAATCCAGAAACTATCATTTCGAAAACAAAACATTTATTCTTTCAGTGGAATAAGTGGAATAAATACCGTTCCGTATTTTAATCGAACGGGTGGAAACCCTAAATCTTGCTTTTACATTGCACAACCTTCAATGTTATGTCATAATATGTCAAATTCTGGCAAATGAATTACGGTCTTTGTTAGGAATAAATGGCCTTTCAACAGTTCGCAGCGAGCTAGCCCAAACTGTTGCATATACCCTGACTCTGCATGCAATAAACGCAAGAGAAGTGACACAATTTCCCTAGTTAATATTACCTGCTAACATGAATTTCTTTTAACTACATATGAAGGTTTAAAAAATATATCTGTGTATTGATTTTAAGAACGGCATTGATGCTTATGGTTAGGTACAGTCGTGCAACGACTGCTTTTATCGCGAATGCACTTTGGTTAAAACATCACCCCTTTGGCGAAGTAGGCTGTGATTCAATAATAAATTAACAGGCACTGCATTGATTATATGCAACACAGGACAAGCTAGTTAACCTAGTAATATCATCAACCATGTGTAGTTAACTAGTGATTGTGAAGATTGATTGTATTTTTTATAAGTTAAATTTAATGCTAGCAGCAACTTAACTTGGCTCCTTGCAACCACAAGGTCCTTTTGAGGCTGCACTCGCGTAACAGGCTACGCAGTTTCCTCGAGGAACGCAATGTAATCGACTTCCAAAACTGCCGATTACCGATTCTTATGAAAACGACCCTGCCGATTAAAATCGGTCGACCTGTAGCGTGTATGTCTTGAAGAATGTGTTCTGAACTTTCTCCAGCGGGATCTGACAACCTCAGAGCACAATCGTCTGTACTCGGATGAACACATGTATCTTTTACTTCACACACACACACACACACACACACACACACACACACGTGTGACAGTTTACATACACAGTGGACTTGCTTGCGATGCTGTGAACATAGTGCTAAGGCATCTACTTCCTCCATCGCGCTAACAGGCCACGACAAACAGCTGATACACACACCAGTAACCACAAGTCAGGCTGGAAGACCATTAAGAGAGGGGCGTTTCCTGACATATATTCTGACCATCATTCGGTAGACCTCTTCCAGCACACACCCCTGCCACACTTTGAAAGGCAAAAACAAGCAGTCATAATCCTAGCATCGAGACCAGGGTTCTCCAACTGGCCCATGGTTTCATTTGGCCCCTCAAGAACTGAGCAAAACATATATACAGTACCAGTCAAAAGTTTGGACAACTACTCATGCAAGGGTTTTTCTTTTTTTACATTGTAGAATAGTGAAGACATCACAACTATGAAATAACACATCTGGAATCATGTAACCCCAAAAAAAAAAGTGTTAAACAATTCTAAATATATTTTGAGATTCTTCAAAGTAGCCACTCTTAGCCTTGATGACAGCTTTGAACACTCTTGGCACTCAACCAGCTTCACCTGGAATGCTTTTCCAGCAGTCTTTAAGGAGTTCCCACATATGCTGAGCATTTGTTGGCTGCTTTTTCCTTCCCTCTGCTGTCCAACTCATCCCAAACCATCTCAATTGGGTTGAAGTCGAGTGATTGTGGAGGCCAAGCCATCTGATGCAGCACTCCATCCCTCTCCTTGGTCAAATAGCCCTTACACAGCCTGAAGGTATGTTGGGTCATTGTCTTGTTGAAAAACAAATGATAGTCCCACCAAGCGCAAATCATATGGGATGGCGTATCACAGCAGAATGCTGTGGTAGCCATGCTGGTTAAGTGTGCCTTGAATTTTAAATATATCACCAACAGTGTCACCAGCAAAGCACCCTCACACCTCCTCCATGCTTCACAGTGGGAACCACACATGCGGATATCATCCGTTCACCTACTCTGCGTCTCAAAAAAACAAGATGGTTGGAATTTGGACTCAGACCAAAGGACAGATTTCCACCGGTCTAATGTCCATTGCTCATGTTTCCTGGCTCAAGCAAGTCTCTTCTTATTGGCGTCCTTTAGAAGTGTTTTTTTTGCAGCAATTCGAACATGAAGGCCTGAATCACACAGCCTCCTCTGAACAGTTGATGTTGAGATGTTTCAGAGTTCAAGTAAGAGACATTTATTTGGGATGCAATTTCTGAGGCTGATAACTCCAATGAGTGTATCCTCTGCAGCAGAGGTAACTCTGGTTCTTCCTTTCCTGTGGCGGTCATCAAGAGAGCCAGTTTCATCATTGCACTTGATGGTTTTTGCAACTCCACAAAGTTCAAGAAATTTTCCAGATTGACTGACCTTCATGTCTTAAAGTAATGGACTGTCGTTTCTCTTTTCTTATTTGAGCTGTTCTTGCCATTAGAGGTTGACCGATTATGATTTTTCAACGCCGATACCGATTATTGGAGGACCCAAAAAAATCCGGTACCGATTAAATCTGCGGATTTTTTAAAAATATTTGTAATAATGACAATTACAACAATACTGAATGAACACTTATTTTAACCTAATATAATACATTAATAAAATCTATTTAGCCTCAAATAAATAATGAAACGTTCAATTTGGTTTAAAATAATGCAAAAACAAAGTGTTGGAGAAGAAAGTAAAAGTGCAATATGTGCCATGTAAGAAAGCTAACGTTTAAGTGCCTTGCTCAGAACATATGAAAGCTGGTGGTTCCTTTTATTTGGGAATATTGAAGACTCACGTTTAGAAGTTTTAGGTTGAGGTTATTATAGGACTATTTCTCTATAACATTTGTATTTCATATACCTTTGACTATTGGATGTTCTTATAGGCACTTTAGTATTGCCAGTGTAACAGTATAGCTTCCGTCCCTCTCCTCGCTCTTACCAGGGCTCAAACCAGGAACACATCAATAACAGCCACCCTCGAAGCAGCGTTACCCATGCAGAGCAAGGGGGAAAACTACTCCAAGTCTCAGAGTGAGTGACGTTTGAAACGCTATTAGCGCGCACCCGCTAACTAGCTAGCCATTTCACATCGGTTACACCAGCCTAATCTTGGGAGTTGACTGGCTTGAAGTCATAAACAGCGCAATGCATTGCAAAGGGCTGCTGGCAAAACGCAGTAAAGTGCTGTTTGAATGAATGCTTACGAGCCTGCTGGTGCCTACCACCGCTCAGTCAGACTGCGCTATCAAATCATAGACGTAATTACAATATAATAAACACACAGAAATACGAGCCTTAGGTCATTAGTATGGTCGAATCCGGAAACTATCATCTCAAAAAAAAAATTTGTTTTTCTTTCAGTGAAATACGGAACCGGTCCGTATTTTATCTAACGGGTGGCATCCCTAAGTCTAAATATTCCTGTTACATTGCACAACCTTCAATGTTATGTCACAATTGCGTAAAATTCTGGCAAATTAGTTCACAACGAGCCAGGCAATGAACGCAAGAGCAGTGACAATTTCATGTTTGCAGGCAATAGTAACTAAATATGCAGGTTTAAAAATATATACTTGTGTATTGATTTTAAGAAAGGCATTGATGTTTATGATTAGGTACATTGGTGCAACGACAGTGCTTTTTTCGCAAATGCGCTTGTTAAATCACCGTTTGTCAAAGTGGGCTGTGATTCGATGAGAAATTAACAGGCACCGCATCGATTATATGCAACGCAGGACACGTTAGATAAACTAGTAATATCATCAACCATGTGTAGTTAACTAGTGATTATGTGAAGCTTGATTGATTTTTATAAGTTTAATGCTAGCTAGCAACTTACCTTGGCTTCTTGCTGCCCTCGCGTAACAGGTAGTCAACCTGCCATGCAGGCTCCTCGTGGAGTGCAAAGTAAGGCAGGTGGTTAGAGCGTTGGACTAGTAACCGGAAGGTTGCAAAAACGAATCCCCACTGAACAAGGGAGTTAACCCCTGTTCCTACGCCGTCATTAAAAATAAGAATGTGTTCTTAATCTGACTTGCCTAGTTAAATAAAAGGTGTAAAAAAAACAAAAGTTTTTCAAAAATAATTTACAAAATAATTTTAAATTTTTTTTAAAAAATTGGCTAATCGGTGGCCAAAAATACAGATTACGAAAACTTGAAATCGTCCCTAATTAAATCGGCCATTCCGATTAATCGGCCGACCTCTACTTGCCATAATATGGACTTGGTCTTTAACAAAATAGGGCAACCTTCTGTATACCACCCCTACCATGTCACAACACAACTGATAGGCTCAAACACATTAAGGAAAGAAATACCACAAATTAACAAGGCATACCTGTTAATTGAAATGCATTCCAGGTGACTACCTCATGAAGCTGGTTGAGAGAATGCCAAGAGTGTGCAAAGCTGTCAAGGCAAAGGGTGGCTACTTTGAAGAATCTCAAATATATATTTTGATTTGTTTAACACTTTTTTTTGGTTTCTACATGATTGTTATTCAAAAGTTGACGTCTTCATTATTCTACAATGGTAGAAAATAGTAAAAAGAAAAGAAAAACCCTGGAATGACTGGAACTGTATATGTTTATTTTTTTGTTGTTGATGAATTTTCATTGTTGGACATAAGGCTGTAAAAACACCAGGAAATCAGTTTCAAGTTAATTTAATTTTGGAAATCTGGTCAAGTACTCCAATTAGGTGGCCCCCGACCATCCACTCAAGAAAAAAAAGTTGGCCCGCGGCTGAATATAGATATCTGATCTAGGCCTAGTAGCCTCGCTCCATGCACTGTGCAGGCCTAAACTTAAGCCTAAGGCATTGAAATCTTATTCATATTTAAAGTAATTGACCTACAAGGAGCGGCAGACTTTATGCATTAGAGGTGTCTTCATTTCAAATAGACAGATTAGGCTAGCTAGACGCCTACAACCACACCAGCACAAAACACTGACTTTACTCTAAAACAATGAACCATTTTATCAAGATTTCCACTGATTGCATTCAGCTTATACAAATATATATTTTTAAACACAGGAATGATTGACAAACTGACGTTACAACACCCACCCAGACTTATCTACCAAAAACAGGGGCATTGCCTTTTTACACTTGCAACATTTATTTACCTTGGCATGAGCCACTAGCCTCACACAGTCGGGTGCAAGAGACAACAACTCAAGAATTCCCACACATAGCTGTTTCCTTGAGAAAGGTCAACAACAGAGGGGGAAACAGAGGCAAAATAAGCATTATGGACAGAGCCTGCCAAAGGCGCTGCTCAAGTGACAGCATCATGTAACTAACGCCTTCACACTGACAGCCAAAGCATACAATACTACTGTCAATGGGAGGATGCTACCCTCAGGCCTGCAATCACAAAAGGCCAATATATGTGGAAGAGCACTTAGAAAAAAACTGGAGGCCTTATTTGTTTCATTCTCTCCCAAGTCACAGGCTTGGTCTCCAAATAGCCTAGGCCTCAATAGGGCTACAGACACACATTTGAGAGAATAATGAAGGCAGACAAATCTATAGGATCTAAAAATTGGCGTATGAGGGAAGTGTCTATGTTATTAGAAAATCATCATATTTTCTCAGAATAGTGTCCAAACAGGTTAGTTGTTAGTCTCTGTAAAGTACCATGGCAATTTCGAGGCCACATTGGCATAACCACATCATCACGGACACTAGCCAGAGTTAAACGTAACGTTAGCTATAACATTACATCAATAGTTCAATTCGTGTTGCAACAAAACAACCGTGGAACTAACGTTATCTAGCTTTATTTCCTTTAACCCTAGATGGAGTTCTCTAGGGCAATAACAATGAAAAGTTACCCAGAGTACACAAAATACCGACAACATTATTAGCTACAAGTCAAGTGTAACTCGTTTTATGAAATGGTAAAGGTGCTAATTAGCAAACGTTAGTTGATCCCCAACTTATCTAGCTAACGTTAGCTAATCTTTAGTAAAATTGCAAGGACGTTGGCATTAATCACCATGAGTAATATTGGGTGATTCCGTGTATTTTAGCTAACCAGCTAGCTAAGTTAGTTAACATTACATGTCTCGCAATCATTTGGGAGTGTATTAGACCGGGCACACTGATCACAACGGACAAAAACAATCAATCGAGTGGTCAGACACAGCTAAGTTAGCTAGCTAGCTAACTACTTAGCGATGCCATAGCAGCAGTCGGATAGCTAGCTCGTAGCTTGGTTAGGTGTCCGCCATCTTTTGCTGGCATTACTTACTGATGATGATAGCACGGTCCATTACCAGTTAACGTTAGCTAAAGTTAGCTAGCCATTTTAAACAAATATATTGTAGCTAGCTAACGTTAGTATCAGCTCGCTAGTAGTAACCAATCACTTGGTATCTAGTTAAACTACTTAAATCTGGTATCTCAGTTAATAAGCTAGCTACTATCTAGTTCGCTAAACAAGATCCTATGCTACCTCAAGAAAAGATCTCAAGCCAGTTGAGTTGGAGGAACGTAGCTAGCCTAGCTAATGTTAGATAGCTGAAATACAAGCAGGCTCAACTTGAAGCAGAAATGTACAATTGTAGAGGACAGACATCAAACGTCTCTAAGTTTAGGTGGCTTACCGTGCCTGTAGCTCCAACCCGGTGTTATAAACTCCCTGTAGCTATGTTCTCTCGATAAACAGCCAGGCATTAACCTCTCAGGCTGAGCGTCCAGCTACGATTGCCGTCTCTCGTCACAGACAGGTTCTCGCCACAGACAGGTTCTCGCATACACCGTAGTAGATAACTCCACGATTTATGAAGGAGTTGTGCGACAATTTGCGTATGCGGACTGAGGAAGCTCCAACGTCACATACACATATTTTATTTTAATAAAAAGGACGTTTTTATCCATAACGACTGATTTCCGCACCCAACGAATGTGTAATTTCGGACTATTCTTTGGTCCTGAAATCAGTCGTTTTGAATAAAAACTTCATTTTATGTGATGTCGGAGCTCCAGTCCGTCCACACGAGTCATCGCTCAACATGTTTTATTGTTGGACATAAACTGTAAAACATATATGTATTTTAGAAATCTGTTCCAAAGTATTACCACGCATAATAGAGTATATATATGATCGTATACAAAGTGAAGTGATTATGCTTTAGTCAAATGTCATATATTTATGTGCTTCTTGTGGTCAATTTCCAGTCTACGAAGTATTAGTAATTAGGTACCGGCACCATGATTCAGTGGCTGAATCTAGTTGATGATTCCTGCATTATATTGACAAGATAACAGAGTGACCGCTCTAACGATGGAAAATATATGTCCTCAATGATTGAAGGCAGAAGAGAGCAGATGGGACCGTTCTAGCCAATGGAGGGCAGATACCCGCATAAACAACAGGCACAATACGTCGTTTTTCTCAACGTTGACGTGAATCCACTTATAACAGTACATTTGTAACAGCTTATACATGACTAAACTTATATTAAATCAAATAAGCCTCAAGTAATTCGACACTTTCTGATAGACATCCATACAAAAAGGGGCTTATCTCACGTAAACAGATTTTGGGCAGAGTAAATCCTCTCGCTTTGCCTCTCCCTCTCTGGTTGCAAGACACCCTGCAGCAAAAGCAGACGGCGACGTCTGACGCCACCCCAACCATGTCACTACGTCTGCGTCTACACAGGTAGCACAATTCTGATATTTTTTTCCCACTAATTGGTCTTTTGACCAATCACGTCTTTTTTCATGTCTTTTCACTTCTGATCTTTTTCAGATCTCATCTGATTGGTCAAAAGACCAATTCGTGAAAAAAAGATCAGATTTGGGATTCCTGTAGAAACGCAGGCTCGTAGCTGGCCTGGACCGAATGAATACTTTGATGGCTACGAAAATAAATGTAAATTTCAACCAGTGACCATAATAAGAAGAATTTGTAAAAATAAAATAATGCTTGCTGGATTATCTCAGTCTGTTGTAGAGATTGCATTGTCATAGTTTTTGGTGCTGTTAAAAAATAATAACAATAATAATTTTAACACTATTCAAACAAACTTCATATATCACTGAAACACCTGAAAATGAGATTGTTTGTTCCTGAGACAACAAATACAGTCGTATGAAAAAGTTTGGGCACCCCTCTGAGGCTGCATAATAATTTACTCTGTCGTCACAGAAAATGATCACAGTGGCATGCCTTTCATTTTCTAATAAAAGCTGAGTACTGGGGTATTGTCCAGACAAAGATTTTTAGTGTAGCAATATTAAGTTGTATGAAATTAAATCAGATGTGAAAAATAGGCTATGCAAAAATTTGGGCACCCTTGTCATTCTGTTGATTTGAATACCTGTAACTACTTAGCACTGATTAATTGGAACACACAATTGGTTTGGTGAGCTCATTAAACCTTGAACTTCATAGACAAGTGCATCCAATCATGAGAAAAGGTATTTAAGGTGGCCAATTGCAAGTCATTGTTCTCTTTGACTCTCCTCTGAAGAGTGGCAACGTGGGGGCCTCAAAACAACTCTCAAATGACCTGAAAACAAAGATTGTTCAACATTATGGTTTAGAGGAAGGCTACAAAAAGCTATCGCAGAGATGTAAGCTGTCAGTGTCCACTGTGAGGAACATAGTGAGGAAATGGAAGACCACAGGCACAGTTCTTGTTAAGGCCAGAAGTGGCAGGCCAAGTAAAATATCGGTGAGGCAAAGGCAAAGGATGGTGAGAACGGTCAAAAACAGCCCGCAGACCACCTCCAAAGACCTACAACATCATCTTGCTGCAGATGGTGTCACTGTGCATCGTTCAACACTTCAGTGCACTTTGCACAAGGAGAAGCTGTATGGGAGAGTGATGCGGAAGAAGCCTTTTCTGCAGACACGCCACAAACAGAGTCGCTTGAGGTATGCAAATGCACATTTGGAAAAGCCAGCTTCATTTTGGAATAAGGTGCTGTGGACTGATGA
Source organism: Salmo trutta (assembly GCF_901001165.1). Classification (NCBI taxonomy): domain Eukaryota; kingdom Metazoa; phylum Chordata; class Actinopteri; order Salmoniformes; family Salmonidae; genus Salmo; species Salmo trutta. The sequence continues at coordinate 23,392,173 of NC_042958.1, forward strand.
AACAAAGATTGAGTTATTTGGTCATAACAAGGGACGTTATGCATGGCGGCAAAAGAACACAGCGTTCCAAGAAAAACACTTGCTACCCACAGTAAAATTTGGTGGGGGTTCCATCATGCTGTGTGGCTGTGTGGCCAGTGCCGGTACTGGGAATCTTGTTAAAGTTGAGGGTCGCATGGATTCCACCCAATATCAGCAGATTCTTGGGAATGATGTTGAAGAATCAGTCACAAAGTTGAAGTTACGCCGGGGCTGGATATTTCAACAAGACAACGACCCAAAACACTGCTCAAAATCTACCCGGCATTTATGCAGAGGAACAAGTACAATGTTCTGGAATGGCCGTCCCAGTCCCCAGACCTGAATATCATTGAGAATCTGTGGGATGATTTGAAGCGGGCTGTCCATGCTCGGTAACCATCAAACCTAACTGAACTGGAGATGTTTTGGAAGGAGGAATGGTCCAAAATGCCTTCATCCAGAATCCAGACACTCATTAGAGGCTATAGGAAGCGTCTAGAGGCTGTTATTTTAGCAAAAGGAGGCTCTACTAAATATTGATGTGATTTCTCTATTGGGGTGCCCATATTTATGCACCTGTTTAATTTTGTTTTGATGCATATTGCACATTTTCTGTTAATCCAATAAACCTCATTTCACTACTGAAATATTACTGTGTCCATCAGTTATTTGATAGATCAAAATGAAATTGCTGATCCAAACACCCAATTATTTATAAATGGAAATCATGGAAATTGTCAGGGGTGCCCAAACTTTTTCATACGACTGTAGGTACTATGAGTATATCATCTTATTGTTACATGCACCAAGATTATTGATGCCTCCCCTTTGGCTCCAGACAGACATAGGCTATGTAGTGGCTATAGTCTATGCAAACTCACTATATAAGTCTTATGTCTCTAAGCATTTTTCTGTTTTTGGCAGGTGTACGATGGCCTGCTTGTGGCCACCCCCAGCAGAATTGACAAAAACAAGCAGTCAGGAGTCATTGGCTCCCTGCACCCAACCCCCCAGAGATAAATATTATTGGGCCATTCAGCCACTGTGTTGCTTATTCAAGAGGCCAAGGCCTCATTCTCCAATCAGTTACAATCAATTAAGCTGCTGCTACTACTATGTTTATTATCTATGCATAGTCACTTTACCTCTACCTACATGTGCATAATACCTCAATTACCTCAGCTAACCTGTACCCCCGCACATTGACTCTGTACCGGTACCCCCTGTATATAGCCTCCCTACTGTTATTTTATTGTGGCTCTTTAATTATTTGTTGTTTTTCTATTTTTATTTTTTTTAGTAAATACTTTCTTAACACTTATTTTTCTTAACTGCATTCATTGTTGGTTAAGGGCTTGTAAGTAAGCATTTCACTGTAAGGTCTACACCTGTTGTGACAAACTATTGAAAGCATTTTGAGACAAAGATCTGAGGTTGTGTAATGCAGTCAGTGAATAATTGACAATAAGACAGTGTGTATACTGTAATTTGAACTACAACTTCAATAATATCCTGTGTGGCTCAGTTGACAGAGCATGGTGTTTGCAACACCAGGGTTGTGGGTTTGATTCCCACGGGGGAACAGTATGGAATTTTTATTTAAAAAAATATATATATATAAAATATGAAATGTATGCACTCACTACTGTAAGTCGCTCTGGATAAGAGTGTCTGCTAAATGACTAAAATGTAAATATCATTGTTTTCCTTGAAAGTGTGTGTGTGTCCAGGCCAGCAGAGGACGCCAAAGTCTTTCTTTTAGTGTTGACTCAAGCCATAATGTTCACAATCTTTCCCATGAAAGCTGTGTGTGGACTCGAGAGAGAAGAGACGAGACGAGAAGAGAAGAGAGAGAGAGAGAGAGCGAGAGAGATTCAATCAGATCTATGAAACAAAGCTCCATTACTTTACCATACACCAATATTCTCATTCATTACTTAAGAATACACAGACTATAGATTTGATTAATGAAGGTGACCTAATTCTGTGTAATTATATCCAGATTGAATTCTCCCAGGAACCTCTAAGTTTCTCACAGTTACTTCATCATTCCAATTAGACCTTGATCTAAATTTAGACAGCAGAAACAAAAATACCTTTTCATCCATGCAAAAAAAACAAGTTGTTGGGTGTTCCAAAAATGTGCCTTGGTATTCTGCAGTATATCATTCATGGATGTGTTTCGTAAATTCTTTTGTGAGCAGTTAAGCTTGGTTCTAAGAGTTGGATGAAGTCTTGGAAGGGCCTTTGGCTACAGTATGTGGGTGCTGCTGCTCTCTCTGAACCTCACCATTTACAGGTGCAGTGCACATGTGAGCGGTTTATAAAACCTCCTCGTTGAAAGTAAACAAGTTTCAAGTTTTATTAGTCGTACAGGATACACATGGTATACACCGTCCAACAAATGCTTACTTGTAGGTTCCTTCTCAATGCTACAGAATAGTAATAATTAAAAAGATAAGAATACAAACATAAAGTAAATGGCTCAGTAGAATAGAATAAATCATTTAGCATAAGTATAATACAGGAAGGCACAATTTATAGTACAAGTAGTTAAATAACCAACTTCTTTGTGAGTAGCTGATGTGTGTATGCATATAAACATGGGCCACTGTTACAATTATTCAGTGATCTTGCTTGTGTTGTTTATGTATGAATATAAATCCATGTTTGACTGATGCTGTACACAACAACAACAAAACTATGCAAATATGGATTTATGGGACAGTGCAATAAAAAAATTAGAGCAGACACATCATTCAGAATGGGATTCTGATGTAACACAATTTGGTTAGGAGTGTTTTGTAACATTCTATAACATGCTTGAGACACATGAGCATAATGCATTGTATTTAGTGACAAGCGATTACTCAGAAAAATGTGTTTACCAATTTTCTCTAATGAAACTAAATGTAAAAAAAAACGGTTTTGGGGATCAGCTACAGTCGTGGCCACAAGTTTTGAGAATGACACAAATATACATTTTCACAAAGTCTGCTGCCTCAGTTTGTATGATGTCAATTTGCATATACTCCAGAATGTTATGAAGAGTGATCAGATGAACTGCAATTAATTGCCAAGTCCCTCTTTGCCATGCAAATGAATTGAATCCCCCAAAAACATTTCCGCTGCATTTCAGCCCTGCCACAAAAGGACCAGCTGACATCATGTCAGTGATTCTCTCGTTAACACAGGTATGAGTGTTGACGAGGACAAGGCTAGAGATCGCTCTGTCATGCTGATTGAGTTTGAATAACAGACTGAAAGCTTCAAAAGGAGGGTGGTGCTTGGAATCATTGTTCTTCCTCTGTCAATCATAGTTACCTGCATGGAAACATGTGCCGTCATCATTGCTTTGCACAAAAAGGGCTTCACAGGCAAGGATATTGCTTCCAGTAAGATTGCACCTAAATCCACCATTTATCAGATCATCACGAACTTCAAGGAGAGCGGTTCAATTGTTGTGAAGAAGTTTTCAGGGCACCCAAGAAAGTCCAGCAAGCGCCAGGACTGTCTCCTAAAGTTGATTCAGCTGCGGGATCGGGGCACCACCAGTACAGAGATTGCTCAGGAATGGCAGCAGGCAGGTGTGAGTGCATCTGCACGCACAGTGAGGCGAAGACTTTTGGAGGATGGCCTGGTGTCAAGAAGGGCTGCAAAGAAGCCACTTCTCTCCAGGAAAAACATCAGGGACAGACTGATATTCTGCAAAAGGTACAGGGATTGGACTGCTGAGGACTGGGGTAAAGTCATTTCCTCTGATGAATCCCCTTTCCGATTGTTCGGGGCATCCGGAAAAAATGGGAATGGGTGAAATAGGCAATAATTTCCTTTCTTTTTCAGCACCAGACCTGCCAAATTCACTTGAAACCTAGTTTTTGTGTTTAATAGGCAAAGTTACACCTTATGTTAACATCTAACTCCAGAGTGATATGTTCTTGCAATATGTAGTCTACAACATTTCAGATATGATCATTTATCACAAAATAGTTTAGATGTAGTGAGTGAACTACTTTTTCAAAGTAACTTGAGTTGAGTAAACTACATTTTTTATGGGTAGTTTTACTGTAGCTTAACTTCTTCCAACTTCCTCAGCTGCTTGTTAAGGTGCAGTAAACCAGGATAGTCCCCCCCTTTTTTGGGGGGTGGGGGGCGAGAAATAGCTTCCTCCCAATGGCACCACACGTAAGGCTCCCTTGGCCAACAGAGACTGTATCTCATCTCTGAGGACTCGGGCTGCTTCCCCCTGTGCAGTGGATTGAACTATTCCCATTAAACGCGGCGGGACCCCCAAACATTATAGTATTTAACCCTGGCCTACGGTACATAGGACCAAGGGGGAGACTACACCTCTGCTCCCTGTGAGGAGCAAGGGATCCCACCTGTTCCCTGGGGGGAATTGAGTTGTTTGTTGACATGCACAGAATATATACAGTGGCAAGAAAAAGTATGTGAACCCTTTGGAAATACCTGGATTTCTGCATAAATTGGTCATACAATTTGATCTTCATCTAGGTCACAACAATAGACAAACACAGTCTGCTTAAACTAACAACACACAAACAATGATATGTTTTCTTGTATTTATTGAACACACCGTTTAAACATTCACAGTGCAGGGAGGAAAAATAATGTGAACCTTTGGATTTAATAACTGGTTGACCCTCCTTTGGCAGCAATAACCTCAACCTTACGTTTTCTGTAGTTGCGGATCAGACCTGCACAACGGTCAGGAGGAATTTTGGACTATTCCTCTTTAAAAAACTGTTTCAGTTCAGCAATATTCTTGGCATGTCTGGTGTGAACTGTTCTCTTGAGGTCATGCCACAGCATCTCAAATCGGGTTGAGGTCAGGAGTCTGACTGGGCCACTCCAGAAGCCATATTTTCTTCTGTTGATGCAATTCTGTTGATGATTTACTTCTGGGTTTTGGGTCATTGTCCTGTTGCATCACCCAACTTCTGTTGAGCTTCAATTGGCAGACAGATAGCCTTACATTCTTCTGCAAAATGTCTTGATAAACTTGGGAATACATTTTTCCATCAATGATAGCAATGATAACTGTCCAGGCCCTGATGCAGCAAAGCAGCGCCAAACCATCATGCTCCCTCCACCATACTTTACAGTTGGGATGAGGTTTTGATGTTGGTGTGCTGTGCCTTTTTTTCTCCACACAGTGTTGTGTGTTCCTTCCAAACAACTCAACCGTAGTTTCATCTGTCCACAGAATACTTTGCCAGTAGCGCTGTAGAACATCCAGGTGCACTTTTCCAAACTTCAGACGTGCAGCAATGTTTTTTTGGACAGCAGTGGCTTCTTCCGTGGTGTCCTCCCATGAACACCATTCTTGTTTAGTGTTTTACATATCGTAGACTCGTCAACAGAGATGTTAGCATGTTATAGAGATTTATGTAAGTCTTTAGCTGACACTAAGATTCTTCTTAACCTCATTGAGCATTCTGCACTGTGCTCTTGCAGTCATCTTTGCAGGACGGCCACTCCTAGGGAGAGTAGCAACAATACTCAACTTTCTCTATTTACAGACAATTTGTCTTACCGTGGACTGATGAACATCAAGGCTTTTAGAGATACATCTGTAACCCTTTCCAGCTTAATGCAAGTCAACAATTCTTAATCTTAGGTCTTCTGAGATCTCTTTTGTTCGAGGCCTGGTTCACATCAGGCAATGCTTCTTGTGAATAGCAAACTCCAATTTTGTTGTGTTTTTTATAGGGCAAGGCAGCTCTAACCAACATCTCCAATCTCGTCTCATTGATTGGACTCCAGGTTAGCTGTCTCCTGACTCCAATTAGCTTTTGGAGATGTCATTAGCCTAGGGGTTCACATACTTTTTCCAACCAACACTGTGAATGTTTAAATGATGTATTCAATATAGGCAAAAAAAATACAATCATTTGTGTGTTATTAGTTTAAGCACAATGTCTATTGTTGTGACTTAGATCAGATCAAATTTGATGACCAATTTATGCAGGTAAGTCCAAAGGGTTCACATACTTTTCTTACCACTGTACATAACAATTGTAAAAAATAAATACAAAAATGAACAAAATATAATTTAGTATGGCTCTGATTTATCAATGAAAACATGCATGTACAGTGCATTCGGGAAGTATTCAAACACCTTGAATTTTTCCACATTTTGTTACATTACAGCCTTATTCTAAAATGGATTTAAAAAGAATAATCCTCATCAATCTACACACAATACCACATAATGACAAAGTGAAAACAGGTTTTTAGTAATTTAGGCAAATGTATTAAAATTAAAAAAACTGATATACCTTATTTACATAAGTATTCATACCCTTTTCTATGAGACTCGAAATTGCATCCTGTTTCCATTGATCATCCTTGAGATGTTTTTACAACTTGATTGAAGTCCACCTGTGGTAAACTCAATTGATTGGACATGATTTGGAAAGGCACACACCTGTCTATATTCGGTCCCAGGGTTGACAGTGCATGGCAGAGCAAAAACCAAGCCATGAGGTAGAAGGAATTGTCCGTAGAGCTCCGAGACAGGATTGTGTTGAGGCACAGATCTGGGGAAGAGTGGCACAATTTTTTTGCAGTATTGAAGGTCCCCAAGAACACAGTGGCCTCCATCATTCCTTAAATGGATGAAGTTTGGAACCACCAAGACTCTTCCTAGAGCTAGCAGACCCGGCCAAACTGAGCAATCAGGGGAGAAGGGCCTTGGTCAGGGAGGTGACCAAGAATGTGTCAGTCACTCTGACAGAGCTCCAGAGTTCCTCTGTGGAGATGGGAGAACCTTCCAGAAGGACATCCATCTCTGCAGCACTCCACCAATCAGGCCTTTACAGTAGAGTGGTGTCGTGTCTTTGGCTATGCCGGATTAAGTGATATGATATGCTATTCTATAAAGGAATTTCCCTGTAATTAATATAACCTGATGAACCCTGGCTAACAAGTTGAATCAGCAATACAAAATTGGGTTTAATTATTTATTTACTAAATACCTAACTAATCACACAGAATTACATATACACAGAATGGATCATACATTGATTACAAATTATGTCATAAAGAAAACGTCCCTGGTGGAGGGAGCCGACGTGACGGCTGGTTACACAAAGGAAAGGGGGTTGGGTTTGAGTGAAAGAGCGGGAAGACTAAGTAACAAAGGGAGAAGCTATGCTATCGTAAATACAGGATATTATGCATTCTAAATTACCGGCCATTTGAAAAAGGAGAATACAATAAATATTTACTCTGAGCTGCGCTTCAGTAGATTGGTCGTCGATGGAAGGTCGGTTTGTCCTTTATGGATCTCTGGTCCTCTGAAGAATGTCTAGTGGTGAACTGGAGCGTGGAAGAATGGATACTCTGTCCGTCCTCTCCTAGCCCATGTTTAGCGACTGCTGCTAACTCAGCGGCTAGGAGGTATCACTTCTGGAGTGAATAAGAGTTCAAAGTTCATACCAAGTTGCCATGCTATATGCTCATGCTATATTCTGGCTGGTATAGTCGAAATTCATCTTTCCGGCATGTAGGTCGTCACCTTCACAATGAAATTCGATGCTAATTTCATTAGGTTCTCTAAGGTTGGCTTAGTTCAGTAGGTGGTCTTTGTCCCCCTAATGTCCTCGGAGCAGAAAGTTACATTTTCGTCAAGGGCTTTATATAGGAGGGGAGAGAAGGGCGTGTTTCATAGTTTATAACCAATGTCTGTTCACATGGGCAGGGCCACTGAGTTGAGCATAGTTTACTCTATGACAAACCGTTCTCTCATTAAGAGGCCAAATTACATTTAATCTTTTCACAAATAGTTTCATGTTTAAACATTTAAATTGCACAAGAATTCCATGTAAATCTGATAACTATAATGTGCAGACTTTCCAAGATACAGTTTATGTCGTCCTATCATCAGTAATAATGTCTCAGACGTCAACTGATCTGGCATCATATTAATTTAGTACCAACGCATATTTTCAGCTGGTTGGATTACCAAAATATGGTTCCTTTCCCCCCACCTTTCGAGGTTCCCAGACTCTCTATGTTTAACAAAGGCTTTTCAAGAGTCCTTCTGTAGAGTCAAGAGAGAGGAAAGGGAGAAAGGTATTTATGAGGGGGTCATAAACCTCACCCACAGGCCAACGTCATGACAGTGGCCAGACGGAAGCCACTCCACAGTACAAGGAGTTTGCCAAACGGCACCTAAAGGACTCTCCGATCATGAGAAACAAAATTCTCTGGTCTGATGAAACCAAGATTTAACTCTTTGGCCAGAATGCCAAGCTTCACATCTGGAGGAAACCTGGCACCATCCCTACGGTGAAGCATGGTGGTGGCAGCATCATAATATGGGGATGTTTTTCAGCGGCAGGGACTGGGAGACTAGTCAAGATCAAGGGAAAGATGAACGGAGCAAAGTACAGAGAGATCCTTGATGAAAACCTGCTCCAGAGCACTCAGGACCACAGACTGGGGGCGAAGGTTGACCTTCCAACAGAACAACAATCCTAAGCACACAGCCAAGACAACGCAGGACTGGCTTTGGGACACGTCTCTGAATGTCCTTGAGTGGCCCAGCCAGAGCCCGGAATTAAAACTGATCGAACATCTCTGGATAGACCTGACAATAGCTGTGCAGAAATGCTCCCTGTCCAACCTGACAGAGCCTGAGAGGATCTGCAGAGAAGAATGGGTGAAACTCCCCAAATAAAGGTCTGCAAAGCTTGTAGCGTCATACCCAAGAAGACTCTAGGCTGTAATCACTGCCAAAGGTGCTTCAACAAAGTACTGAATACTTATGTAATTGTGAAATTTCAGCTTTTTATTTTTCATACATTTGCAACAACTTTAATAATGTTTTAATAACATGTGCTGACTGTGTATAAATCAAGTAGCTAAAGGTAAAAACACACTGTTTATCTTTTACAGGGGAATGTAAAAGAAGATATTGCTTCAATGGTGGGGTAACACACTTTGAAGAAACAGCACTGCTCGTGTTAGCCAAACAAACTGAATGGGGGCTTAGGTTGCTATCTATGACCATGAGTGGTGCCCTTCACCAACTAGCTAGGACACTCGACAGTTCAGCTAGCAAACTCCAAACAGTGGAAACCGACGGGGAGCTGAAGACCACGAGCTGAAGACCACTTTTTTTTTTTATTAACAATATTTATTTTGCAGAAAAATATGATTGAATTGTTGACAACACACTATGTTATGCAACATAAATGGGTTAAACCACATTTCATCCCCATGGGGCAATTAATAAACACTTGAAATAAAGGTTGCCTTTAAAATAATATCCATATTAGTAATAAGAAACTGTACTTTGTCATTTATTATCTCAATATGTAGTCTGAATATATGGGAAACATGGTGGAAGAACCTAGATAATTTTAAATTTGTACATTAATATTCATGTTTGGACACACAACATTAGCATAATTTGTTCAAATTTGACATCAGTCCTCATTTAACAATGCCTATGTCACGGTTGTCGAAAGGAGGAGCGGACCAAAGTGCAGCATGTGTCTCGTTCCACATTTTATTTACACTGTGAAACTATGCCATACATATAAATAACAATAACAACAAACTGTGACGCAGAGTTAACATACACATACTCAAAAACAATCTCCCACAAACCCAGGTGGAAAAAACCCCTACTTAAGTATGATCTCCAATTAGAGACAACGAGGACCAGCTGCCTCTAATTGGAGATCATCCCAAACAAAACCAACATAGAAATACAAAACTAGAACATGACAACATAGAAAAACTAATCTAGAAAAAAACTGTCACGCCTTGACCATAGAAAATAACATCTTTTTATGGTCAGGACGTGACAGCCTAGTGATATGTAAAAGCCATTGAAGCAGACATAAAGCAAATTATGTAATATTGTTGAGATTTGCTATGCAAATTGCCATTCTAATGTAGCATTGCTGGTATTACCCTCTTTTGACTTCTCACCCGCCCGCCTTCTCACCCGGTCTGCAATTTCCAAAAACTTGAAAAGAATTTAAAAGTTAAAAGGTTAACCTCTTGAAATGGGAAAACATGTTCTTTCTGAAGTTGAATGTGTGCTCTTTATGACAGAATGTTAAAATTAGGTCAAATGTAAAGTAATTTTTGATCAAGTAACACTCCCCAAAAGGCACCGATTTGGTGGAATGACCCAATTTCAAAAAGTTAACTTGACTTAACTGATTAACACTGACAGCCCTAAATTGTTTACATCCTCTTACTGAGCATTTCTCCTTTGCCAAGATAATCCATCCACCTGACAGGTGTGGCATATCAAGAAGCTGATTAAACATCATGATCATTACACAGGTGCACCTTGTACTGGGTACAATAAAAGGCCACTTTAAAATGTGATGAAACTGTGGGTTTACACAACCCAAACATTTCTGAACAAACTGTCAGAAAACGTCAAAGGGAAGCTCATATGCGTGCTCATCGTCCTCACCAGGGTACTGACATGACTGCAGTTCGGTGTCGTAACCGACTTCAGTGGGCAAATGCTCACTGTCGAATGCCACTGGCATCCTGGAAAAGTGTGCTCTTCATGGATGAATCCCGGATTCAATTGTACTGGGCAGATGGCAGACAGCATGTATGGTGTTGTGTGGGCGAGCGGTTTGCTGATGTCAATGTTATGAATCTGGGTGCCCCATGGTGGCATAAGCTATGGACAGGACAACGAACACAATTGCATTTAATTGATGGAAATTTGAATGCACAGAGATACTGTGACAAGATCCTGAGGCCCATTGATTTGTCCTTCATCCGCTGCCATCACCCCATGTTTTAGCATGATGATACACAGCCCCATGTTGCAAGGATCTGTACACAATCTCTGGAAACGGAAAATGTCCCAGTTCTTGCATTGCCTGCATATGCACCAGACATGTCACCATTTGAGCATGTTTGGGATGCTCTGCATCGACATGTACAACACTGTGTTCCAGTTCCTGCCTTCCCTGTAGCTCAGTTGGTAGAGCATGGTGTTTGCAATGCCAGGGTTGTGGGTTTGATTCCCACGGGGGGCCAGCACAGAAAAAAAATATATGAAATTGTATGAAATGTATGCATTCACTACTGTAAGTCACTCTGGATAAGAGTGTCTGCTAAATGACTAAAATGTAAATGTAAAATGTAATATCCAGCAACTTCGCACAGCCATTGAAGAGGAGTGGGACAACATTCCACAGACCACAATCAACAGCCTGATAAACTCTATGCAAAGGAGATTTGTCACACTGCATGAGACAAATGGTGGTCACACCAGATACTGACTGGTTTTCTGATCGACGCCCCTACTTTTTTTTTTTTATGACTAACAGATGCATATGTGTATTCCCAGTCATGTGAAATCCATAGATTGGGGCCTAATGAATTTATTTCAACAGATGAAATAAACTGTAACTGTAACTGTATGCTGACTTTGAAGTAACATCTAAAGAAGACTGTGTAAGATTACTCAGTTAGCACAACTCCACAAAACCAGCCCTGTAATATAAGAATGAAAGAGAGTGTTGAAACTCATCCACATGAGGCACAGGCTATGTCCATATTTTGTAACATCTAAAGGTAAACGTCTGCTCACTTTCTACTGCTCTGAATAGACAAACAACAATTGACCAACATGGTCTTATGGTTTATTTATAGGGGAGATGTGGGTGTTAAAGTTGTTTGCATAACAAGGGTGAGTTTCCATCACTTCGGGAGCAGAAATACAACTAGTTTAATATGAGACTTGACATTTTCACACACATTTTCACACTCACAAACATATAACTTACTTTTGTCAAGCATCAATAGTTTGCTATATTGGCCTAGGCACACAGCTGTGATACGTCCGATTCCTCTTGTCTGTTTTCATTCAACTATGGTTTACAGTATCCAGAAAATTCAGAAGCATGTAGCAGCTTTTGTCATCAGAATTCAACCTGAGCTCTGTGAGGAATGAAGCCCTGGGGATGGGGATGAGAGCTAACATCATAGAGAGGTACAAAATAGGGGAGGGGTTCCAAATGCTTCAATGGTGTGAGAGACTTTTTCCTCCCTTTTTCTGCTTCTGCCTCCCGTTTTCTATCTCAATCAAAGTTACATTCCGTGTCAGAAAGGAGTCAATCCTCTACCTTAAATAAATTCAAACCACATGGAATGTTATCAGAAAGCAATTTTTAGGCTAGCTGCTTGTCTGCCTGTCACAAAACTTCCCACTCATCACCTTTCTGGGTTCAGTGTTGGTTTGACAGCATCTTGATTAATGTCCCCAGATGTTAAAGGTGACAGGCAAAGGTTTTCCTGTTTTTTAAAACCTTTCCATAGAAAGATCACACGCGCTGATTTGAGAACATATATTTCATATGGGAAAAGTCCAACGTGCCATGAGGGAATATGCCTTGCCACAATGAAGACTACAGAATAGCATGCCTAGGTTACTGAACAGGCTGTTCTTTTTTCCTTCTGCAGTGTGCACTCAAGGCCCCCCAAGATTCTATGACCAGGAGGCTTGAGACGAAAGTCAAGGAATTTGAGCTCACCCTATGGGTGTTGGGGTCCGCTCCCTGATTTGTTAGTACTGGAACTTATAGGGTGTTCCCCCCAACTCTTATGTACAGTTGAAGTCGGAAGTTTACATACACTTTGGTTGGAGTCATTAAAACTTGTTTTCCAACCGTTCCACACATTTCTTGTTAACAAACTATAGTTTTGGCAAGTCGGTTAGGACATCTACTTTGTGCATGACACAAGTCATTTTTCCAACAATTGTTTACAGACAGAATATTTCACTTATAATTCCCTGTATCACAATTCCAGTGGGTCAGAGGTTTACATACACTAAATTGACTGTGCCTTTAAAAAGCTTGGAAAAATCCAGAAAATTATGTAATGGCTTTAGAAGCTTCTGATAGGCTAATTGACATAATTTCAGTCAATAGGAGGTGTACCTGTGGATGTATTTCAAGGCCTACCTTTAAACTCAGTGCCTCTTTGCTTGACATGATGGGAAAATCAAAAGAAATCAGCCAAGACCTCAGAAAAAAAATTGTAGACCTCCACAAGTCTGGTTCATCCTTGGAAGCAATTTCCAAACGCCTGAAGGTACCACGTTCATTTGTACAAACAATAGTACGCAAGTTTAAACACCATTGGACCAAGGAGCCGTCATATCGCTCAGGAAGGAGACGAGTTCTGTCTCCTAGAGAGGATAGTACTTTGGTGTGAAAAGTGCAAATCAATCACAGAACAACAGCAAAGGACCGTGCGAAGATGCTGGAGGAAACAGGTAAAAAAGTATCTTTATCCACAGTAAAATGAGTCCTATATCGACATGACCTGAAAGGCCGCTCAGCAAGGAAGAAGCCACTGCTGCAAAACCACCATAAAAAAGGCAGACTACGGTTTGCAACTGCACATGGGGACAAAGATCGTACTTTTTGGAGAAATGTCCTCTGGTCTGTTGAAACAAAAATAGAACTGTTTGGCAATAATGACCATTGTTGTGTTTGGAGGAAAAAGGGGGAGGCTTGCAAGCCGAAAAACACCATCCCAACCGTGAAGCACAGGGGTGGCAGGGGGTGCTTTGCTGCAGGAGGGACTGGTGCACTTCACAAAATAGATGGCATCATGAGGAATGAAAATTATGTGGATATATTGAAGCAACATCTCAAGACATCAGTCAGGAAGTTAAAGCTTGGTCGCAAATGGGTCTTCCAAATGGACAATAACCCCAAACATACTTCCAAAGTTGTGGCAAAATGGCTTAAGGACAACAAAGTCAAGTTATTGGAGTGGCCATCACAAAGCCCTGACCTCAATCCTATGGAACATTTGTGGGCAGAACTGAAAAAGCATGTGCGAGCAAGCAGGCCTACAAACCTGACTCAGTTACACCAGCTCTGTCAGGAGGAATGGGCCACAATTCACACAACTTATTGTGGGAAGCTTGTGGAAGGCTAGCCAAAACGTTTGACCCAAGTTAAACAATTTAAAGGCAATGCTATCAAATACTAATTGAGTGTATGTAAACTTCTGACCCACTGGCTGAAATAAAAGCTGAAATAAATCACTCTCTACTATTATTCTGACATTTCACATTCTAAAAATAAAGTGGTGATCCTAACTGACCTAAGACAAGGAATTTTTACTAGGATTAAATGTCAGGAATTGTGAAAAACTGAGTTTAAATGTATTTGGCTAAGGTGTATATAAACTTCCAACTTCAACTGTAAGTCCCTGAAATGGTAGGAATGTAAATGTTGTCTTATTGCATTTAACGCAAGCTCTCTCTCTTGGTCAATCAATCAATCAAATGTATTTATAATCAGCTGATGTCACAAAGTGTTGTACAGAAACCCAGCCTAAAACCCCAAACAGCAAGCTATGCAGGTGTAGAAGCACGGTGGCTAGGAAAAACTCCCTAGAAAGGCTGGAACCTAGGAAGAAACCTAGAGAGGAACCAGGCTATGAGGGGTGGCCAGTCCTCTTCTGGCTGTGCCAGGTGGTGGTTATTACAGAACATGGCCAAGATGTTCAAATGTTCATAGATGACAAGCAGGGTCAAATAATAAATATCACAGTGGTTGTTGAGGGTGCAACAGGTCAGCACCTCAGGAGTAAATGTCAGTTGGCTTTTCATAGCCAATCATTCAGAGTATCTCTACTGCTCCTTCTGTCTCTAGAGAGTTGAAAACAGCAGGTCTGGGACAAGGTAGCACGTCCAGTGAACAGGTCAGGGTTCCATAGCCACAGGCAGAACATTTGAAACTGGGGACTGCAAGGAGTCAACAGGTCAGATAGTCCTCAGGCATGGTCCTAGAGCTCAGGTCCTCCAAGAGAAAGAGAGAGAGAGAGAGAGAGAGAGATAGAGAGAGAATTAGAGAGAGCATATTTAAATTCACACAGGACACCAGATAAGACAGGAGAAATACTCCAGATATAACAGACTGACCCTAGCCCCCCGACACATAAACTATTGCAGCATAAATACTGGAGGCTGAGACAGGAGGGGTCGGGAGACACTGTGGCCCCATCCGACGATACAGGGCCAAACAGGCAGGACATAACCCCACCCACTTTTCCATAGTACAGCCCCCACACCACTAGATGGATATCTTCAACCACCAACTTACTATCCTGAGACAAGGCCGAGTAAATCCCACGAAGTTCTCCCCCACGGCACAAACCCAAGGGGGGGCGAAGATCACGTCAGTGACTCAACCCACTCAAGTGACGCACCCCTCCTATGGACGGCATGGACGGGCACCAGTAAGCCAGTGACTCAGCCCCTGTAATAGGGTTTGAGGCAGAGAATCCCAGGGGAGAGAGGGGAACTGGCCAGGTAGAGACAGCAAGGGCGGTTCGTTGCTCCAGTGCCTTTCCGTTCACCTTCACACTCCTGGGCCAGACTTCACTCAAACAAAGGACCTACTGGAGAGATGAGTCTTCAATAAAAACGTAAAGATCGAGACCGAGTCTGCGTCTCTCATATGGATAGGCAGACCATTCCATGAAAATGGAGCTCTATAGGAGAAAGCTCTGCCTCCAGCTGTTTGCTTAGAAATTCTAGGGACAGTAAGGAGGCCTGCGTCTTGTGACCGTAGCGTACGTGTAGGTATGTACGGCAGGACCAAATCGGAAAGATAGGTAGGAGCAAGCCCATGTAATGCTTTGTAGGTTAGCAGTAAAACCTTGAAATAAGCCCTTGCCTTAACAGGAAGCCAGTGGAGAGAGGCTAGCACTGGAGTAATATAATCACATTTTGGGGTATTATTCAAGATTCTAGCATTAGTGTTTAGCACTAACTGAAGTTTATTTAGTGCTTTATCCGGGTAGCCGAAAAGTAGAGCATTACAGTAGTCTAACCTAGAAGTGACAAAAGCATGGATACATTTTTCTGCATAATTTTTGGACAGAAAGATTCTGATTTTTGTAATGTCACGTAGATCTAAAAAAAAGCTGTCCTTGAAACAGTCTTGATATTTTCGTCAAAAAAGAGATCAGGGTCCAGAGTAACGCCGAGATCCTTCACAGCTTTCTTTGAGACGACTGTACACCCATCAAGATTAATTGTAAAATTCAACAGAAAATCTCTTTGTTTCTTGGGACCTAGAACTAGCATCTCTGTTTTGTCCAAGTTTAAAAGTAGAACATTTGCTTCCAGGGAGGGCAATTTTGGTGTTTCACCATGTTTCATCGAAATATACAGCTGTGTTTTGTCCACATAGCAGTGAAAGTTAACATTACGTTTCTGAATGACATCACCAAGAGGTAAAATATATAGTGAAAACAATTGTGGTCCTAAAACGGAGCCTTGAGGAACACCGAAATTTACAGTTGATTTGTCAGAGGACAAACCATCCACAGAGACAAGCTGATATCTTTCCGACAGATAAGATCTAAACCAGGCCAGAACTTGTCCGTGTAGACCAATTTGGGTTTCCAATCTCTTCAAAGGAATGTGGTGATCGATGGTATCAAAAGCAGCACTAAGGTCTAGGAGCACGAGGACAGATGCAGAACCTTGGACTGACGTCATTAAAAGGTAATTTACCCCCTTCACAAGTGCTGTCTCAGTGCTATGATGGGGTCTAAAACCAGGCTGAACTGTTTCGTATACATTGTCTTCAGGAAGGCAGTGAGTTGCTGCCCAACAGATTTTTCAACAAAAAAAAGCTCTCTATGGCAGTTATGTACATGTGGAACTAGGGTTAGATTGTAGATAGTGATCCAACTGACTGAGAGCGCTTGTAATGGTGAACAGTGGGGGGAACCCAACAACTCACTCCAAACATGCTGTTACATAAGATGACCATATTTCACCTTTGCATTGATTCATTTTCATCCTTGTCATCCGTGTACTATAGGAGACATCTATAGCAGGCAGTAGTAGTTTTCCAAGAAAAATAACACATTTCGTGGAATTTAGTTTAACACATTTATCTGTGTCGCCCAAAATATTATTTTCTGTCCCGCTGCGTTACAGTATTACACGTCTCTGCATGGAACAGATCTAAAACATATGGTCCAGAAAAAAAGAAACCACAATGGGAGAGATTGTCTGAGGTCTCAGTGGAGTTGAATGTACTGTTCCACTGGGCACAGACGTAATTCAATGTCTATTCCACGTTTTCAATGTCATTTCAATGAAATGACGTGGAAACAATGTCGATTTAACCAGTGTGTGCCCAGTGAGGTATGTTCAAGGGTCACTGGAACCTGCATGCCTTTAGATGTGCCTTTCAGTTATTTTGCATGAATATGTTCTGTGAAATGCTATATAGAATTGATTTGTGTGGTCCTGTGTGGTTCAATTGGTTGTGGGTTCAATTGTGAGTTGTGGGTTCAATTCTAGCTGGGATCACATAATAAAAACATAATGCACTCATTGTAAGGAACTCAAACCCATAGCTCTCCAGATTCTTCTTTAAACACAGGTTCATCTTTAAATGTGTAGAGTAAGATAGATAATATTCTCTCTCAGAGATGTGTGATTTGTTCATGTTTGTATTGATGTTTTGGTCTTGGTGAAATGCACGCAGTATGGAAAACTTTTTCACGCTGCTGTGACATACAAAACGGAAAAAACATTTCCATAATGTTAAACAGTGCCACACGCCTGGCAAACGTTGATAAAATATGGTTGCTCGCATGTCTCAGTTTTGATTAAGTACACTTAAGATATTCCTTTTGAATTTATCAGTTCAACCATATGTATTGTTTTTAAAATACAGCCTCATTCCTTTCAGTCTTTGCACAGCCTCCTTCCCACTCTGCATATTTTCCCCTCACATATGTAACTTATGGCAAGTTAACTGCAACATTCTTTAACGGACAATGCACTGTATTTAAAGACTTACTCCATCTGTTTTTGAACTTTTCTTGTTGAAATCATTTTACACAGTTGTTGAAAATGAACAAAGTACAATGAGTTAATCATGAAGTTTGTTTTATTATAAAGCTTTATTTAGACCATGCAGCTTGGTTAAAAACATTGTAATTCAGTGTTTGGTTATCAAAATTAGTAAGATCTCGCTTACTTTTACAACAGTAAGATTCTGTTTTTATAAAAAGTACCTGTATAACACACCATTCCTTTTATGGCAAAGGGACATTGATTATCATCAAGTGGATTGTACGAGTGTGGGATCAATATGAGCCAAAAGAGTACAGATGTATTCTGCCCTACAAAGGCAAAACGCATTAACTATGGAAACAGTGAAACTGAGAAAAATGGCGTTAAAGTTTTTTGGATAACCAGCCAAATATGTTGTAGGTAGATAAGTGACAATGTATCATTTTATTATGAAGTAATTGTTATGCATATCAACCATGACCACTGATTTTACCTATGCAGATACTGCACTCTGCCTTTGTATGACTTTAAACAACTATATGGGTAATGCAAAGGCAAAGTGCAGTATCTACAATCTAAATGTTTTCATCCATCATTTTCATTGTTGTTTTTATGTTTGATGGAAACAGTTTGATAGTTCTAACTACATTCCAACTGTATTTAATGGTGTTATGTAGTTATGCTTTCATCTTTTGAATGTTGTATTGTAGCAACCCTCAAGCATTTTTTCACCATAAGGTAAGGACTATTTCATCACGCAGAATGTTTATACTTTAAAAATGTTTTGACTTTGTGCAGTACATACAATCTAAATGTGTTTATCCAACTTCTTGTTGTTTTTCCTGTTTGACGTTGTATGGTAATTTACATTTACATTTACGTCATTTAGCAGACGCTCTTATCCAGAGCGACTTACAAATTGGATTTATTTGACTTAAGGTCCATAGGTTAAATCAGTGGTCATGGTTGATATGCGTAAAAAATTACTTCACTTATCTACCCACAACATATTTGTCTGGAAAGCAAATCAACTTTAAAGCCATTTTTCTCAGTTTCACTGTTTTTGTAATTACTGCTCTTTGCCTTTGTATGGCAGAGCGGGTAACTGCAGTCAAAACACAGTGGTACCAGTTCCTTACACTTCTCTCTATTGCCAACGATTTTCTGGAACTCAAATATTATTTTCAGATCACCAGGTTTTCCCTTGATTTTACTTGGATTCTGCAGTTAATGCAAATTTCACACTCCATTTTCTCTGAAACTGAACTTATTTGAACCAGGAAACTTTGTCACAAGATAAAACAGATACTACAAAGCCTGATTTCAGTCTTAACTCAATTTTGACCAAAAGTGTAGTTACTGTGTTTTGCCTTTGTAAGGCAGTATTGGTTTGTATTGGGTAAAGTTTGCGCTGACAAGCAGTCCTTTTATTGAAAAGAAGAGGTAAAATAGTCTACAACATTGGCGGTACCAGAAGGAAACTATTGTACCACCCTTAACCTAGATTTTTTTGAGCTCTCTATCCAACTCTATTGCTGTCCTTGTCAAGCCAAACGCACAGAGTGACAAGGAGTTGGCATGATAGCAAAAACGGACTGGCACTCAGGCTACCCTACATTTGCTAGTTTCTCACTAGTAAGGCTGGAGCTTGCCACTAAGTCACCTAACATCAACGTAACATGTGCTATTTTCTGCAACTCTTTGCTTGAAGCCTGCAACATAATGCATTATATCTTTACAGCTACCTAAATAAATGTTGAGTAATTTTAGCTTATCATGAATATAAAATGTTTACTGCCATTCATTAGCATACATAATGTATAACTATGCCACCATTATTCCACTTGTGGGTTTTTGTCTGCTCTCAAACCTACAGTAAAAACCAATTAAAACCAATTACACAGTGGAGAGAAAATACATGGAAAGTATATCCTTAGCCCTTATAAACACTACTGCTTATTAAGACATTTGGGCAGTCCAAAACTAGCTTAATTGCAGTTTCACAGTCAGGTATATCCTAATTATATTATACCCCACAAATATATCTGACTTTACATGTAGATAGTGTTGACATATACAGTAAATACATGTAAACATAATGTAGTCTACAAATATTGTATAATATTGTAGCACATGATGAGTGTATAAGGTGGTACAGGTGCTAAAGGGGAGGTAGGTGGGCTACCTCCAGGCAGCACTAGAGGATAAGTGATTGTGTGTCCCATGGTGTGTGAGTGTATGTAAATGTATGTCTTCAGATATGACAGCCCAGTGCCCAGCAGTACAGTGGAATGTTGTGTGTGTGTGTGTGTGTGTGTGTGTGTGTGTGTGTGTGTGTCAGTATGTTTAAGATTTCTTCTGGAAGTGGCATCCCAGTTTCCAGCAGTGGCAGATGGAATTGAAGAAGCGACAGTGACAGGAGGCACAGGGATCACAGCAGCGAGAGTGGGGAATACAGCTCTCCATCACCTTGGAACAATTAGGGGTTGGGGGGGCAGGCTTCACCTTGCACACACACACACACACACACACACACACACACACACACACACACACACACACACACACACACACACACACACACACACACACACACACACACACACACACACACATACACACACACACACACAAAAAGGAAAAAGTGATTAACTGACAAGCCCTTACCCTCTGACTGTTTCAAGATTTATGACCTAACTGAGCACTCATGCAACTGCGTTCGAAATGGCACCCTATTCTCTATATAGAAATAGGGTGCCCTATGGGCCCTGGTCAAAAGTCAGTGCACTATATACAGAATAGAGTTCCATTTGGGATGCAGACATGCAATCACTATGCCAACACATTAAAGCCAAGACTATCTTGGACTGTCAACCACTCAGTACTAAGTACACTCCATTTCCCCAGCAGCCTCGCCTCCAGCTGTGCAAAAGCCATTTTGTTGATGTTCTGTAAGCTAGTAATCATCATACTGTATGAGAAATATGAATATAATTAGATATGGTTCAAAATCGTTGAGGTCTTACTACCCAATACGGGTTTGCAGACAAATCTAACACATTCATCTTGCATTGATGTCAATGGGATATTTGTGGTCTAATGTCTAGAAAGATAATAATAATAAATGCCATTTAGCAGACGAGTACACATCCCATGCCATCTGTTGTGTGGGACAGATTGGAAAGAAAACGGTGCCCATCACATGGGTTTGAGGCACATATGGATATAGAGAACAGGTTGCGTGGGATGTGGAATCATATCGACATTACACTGAAAAGGTCTGACCAACACTGATTTTGAAGTGAAGTACACTACATGACTAAAGGTACACTCAGAAAAAAAAGAAACGTCCTCTCACTGTCAACTACATTTATTTTCAGCAAACTTAACATGCGTAAATATTTGAATGAACATAAGATTCAACAATTAAGACATAAACAGAACAAGTTCCATAGACATGGAATAATGTGTCCCTGAACAAAGGAGGGGTCAAAATCAAAAGTTACAGTCAGTATCTGGTGTGGCCACCAGCTGCATTAAGTACTGCAGTGCATCTCCTCCTCATGGACTACACCAGATTTGCCAGTTCTTGCTGTGAAATGTTACCCCACTCTTCCACCAAGGCACCTGCAAGTTCCCTGGCTTTTCTGGGGGGGAATGGCCCTAGCCCTCACCCTCCGATCCAACAGGTCCCAGACGTGCTCAATGGGATTGAGATCCGGGCTCTTCGCTGACCATGGCAGAACAGTGTCTTGCAGGAAATCACGCACAGAACGAGCAGTATGGCATTGTGGCATTGTCATGCTGGAGGGTCATTTCAGGATGAGCCTGCAGGGAGGGTACCACATGAGGGAGGAGGAGGTCGTCCCTGTAACGCACAGCGTGAGATTGCCTGCAATGACAACAAGCTCAGTCCGATGATGCTGTGACACACCGCCTCAGACCATGATGGACCCTTCACCTCCAAATCAATTCCGCTCCAGAGTACAGGCCTCGGTGTAACGCTCATTTCTTCGATGATAAACGCAAATCCGACCATCACCCCTGGTGAGACAAAACCGTGACTCGTCAGTGAAGAGCACTTTTTGCCAGTCCTGTCTGGTCCAGCGATGGTGGGTTTGTGCCCATAGGTGACGTTGTTGCCGGTGATGTCTGGTGAGGACCTGCCTTACAACAGGCCTAGAAGCCCTCAGTCCAGCCTCTCTCAGCCTATTGCGGACAGTCGGATGGAGGGATTGTGCGTTCCTGGTGTAACTCGGGCAGTTGTTGTTGCCATCCTGTACCTGTCGTCACGCAGGTGTGATGTTCGGATGTACCGATCCTGTGCAGGTGTTGTTACACGTGGTCTGCCACTGCGAGGACGATCGGCGGTCTGTCCTGTCTCCCTGTAGCACTGTCTTAGGCCTCTCACAGTACGGACATTGCAATTTATTGCCCTGGCCACATCTGCAGTCCTCATGCCTCCTTACAGCATGCCTAAGGCACGTTCACGCAGATGAGCAGGGACCCTGGGCATCTTTCTTTTGGTGTTTTTCAGAGTCAGTAGAAAGGCCTCTTTAGTGTCCTACGTTTTCATAACTGTGACCTTAATTGCCTACCGTCTGTAAGCTGTTAGTGTCTTAACGACCGTTCCACAGGTGGATGTTCATTAATTGTTTATGATTCATTGAACAAGCATGGGAAACAGTGTTTATACCCTTTACAATGAAGATCTGTGAAGTTAATTGGATTTTTATGAATTATCTTGAAAGACAGGGTCCTGAAAAAGGGACGTTTCAATTTTTGCTGAGTTTATATGGACCCCTGCTCGTCAAACATCTCATTCCAAAATCATGGGCACTAGTATGGAGTTGGTTCCCCCTTTGCTGCTATAACAGCCTCCACTCTTCTGGGAAGGCTTTCCACTAGATGTTGGCACATTCCTGCATGGATTCCATCCAGCCACAAGAGCATTAGTGAGATCGGGCATTGATGTTGTGCGATTAGGCCTGTCTCGCAGTTGGTGTTCCAATTCATCCCAAAGGTGTTCGATGGGTTTGTGGGCAGGGCTCTGTGCAGGCCAGTCAAGTTTTTACACACCGATCTCGACAAACCATTTCTGTATGGACCTCGCTTTGTGCACGGAGGCATTGTCATGCTGGAACAGAAAAGAGCCTTCCCCAAACTGTTGCCACAAAGTTGGAAGTACAGAATCATCTAGAAATGTCAATGTATGCTGTAGCGTTAAGATTTCCCTTCACTGGAACTAAGGGGCCTAGCCCAAACCATGAAAAACAGCCACAGACCATTATTCCTCCTCCACCAAACTTTACAGCTGCCACTATGCTATCTCCTGGCATCCGCCAAACCCAGATTCATCCGTAGGATGCGTTCTCTCTCATCACTCCAGAGAACACATTTCCACTGCTCCAGAGTCCAATGGCGACGAGCTTTACACCACTCCAGCCGACGCTTGGCATTGCGCATTGGTGATATTAGGCTTGTGTGCGGCTGCTCGGCCATGTAAACCCATTTCATGAAGCTCCCGACGAACAGTTATTGTGCTGACGTTGCTTCCAGAGGTAGTTTGGAACTCGGTACTGAGTGTTGCAACTGAGGACAGACAATTTTTACGCGCTTCAGCACTCGGCGGTACCATTCTGTGAGCTTGTGTGGCCTACCACTTCGCGGCTGAGACGTTGTTGCTCCTAGACATTTCTACTTCACAATAATGGCACTTACAGTTGACCGGGGCAGCTCTAGTAGGGCAGAAATTTGACAATTACTTTTTGGAAAGGTGGCACCATATGATGATGCCACATTTCGAATCCTACAGTACCTTCTCCGCTATGCAATCTGGTTTCCGAACTAGTCATGGGTGCACCTCAGCCACGCTCAAGGTCCTGAACGATATCATAACCGCCATCGATAAGAGACAATACTATGCAGCTGTATTCATCGACCTGGCCAAGGCTTTCTCTGTCAATCGCCACATTCTTATCGGCAGACTCAACAGCCTTGGTTTCTCAAATGACTGCCTCGCCTGGTTCACCAACTACTTCTCTGACAGAGTTCAGTGTGTCAAATCGGAGGGCCTGTTGTCCGGACATTTGGCAGTCTCTATGGGGGTGCCACAGGGTTCAACCCTCGGGCCGACTCTCGACCTGCATCACTACTCTGGACGGTTCTGACTTAGAATATGTGGACAACTACAAATACCTAGGTGTTTGGTTAGACTGTAAATTCTCCTTCCAGACTCACATTAAGCATCTCCAATCCAAAATTAAATCTAGAATCAGCTTCCTATATCGCAACAAAGCATCCTTCACTCATGCTGCCAAACATACCCTCGTTAAACTGACTCTCCTACCGATCCTTGACTTCGGCGATGTCATTTACAAAATAGCCTCCAACACTCTACTCAGCAAACTGGATGCAGTCTATCACAGTGCCATCTGTTTTGTCACCAAAGCCCCATATACTACCCACCACTGCGACCTGTATGCTCTCGTTGGCTGGCCCTCGCTTCATATACGTCGCCAAACCCACTGGCTCCAGGTCATCTATAAGTCCTTGCTAGGTAAAGCCCCGCCTTATCTCAGCTCACCGGTCACCAATAGCAGCACCCACCAGCAGCATGCGCTCCAGCAGGTATATTTCACTGGTCACCCCCAAAGCCAATTCCTCCTTTGGCCGCCTTTCCATCCAGTTCTCTGCTGCCAGTGACTGGAACGAACTGTAAAAATCACTGAAGCTGTAGACTCATATCTCCCTCACTTGCTTTAAGCACCAGCTGTCAGAGCAGCTCACAGATCACTGCATCTCTACATAGCCAATCTGTAAATAGCCCATCCAACTACCTCATCACCATATTGTTATTTATTTTATTTATTTTGCTCATTTGCACCCCAGTACCGCTACTTGCACACTCATCTTCTGCACCCCAGTGTTTAATTTGCCATACTGTAATAATTTCGCCACTATGTCCTATTTATTGCCTCACTCCCTGATCCTACCTCATTTGCACACACTGTATATAGACTTTCTCTATTGTATTATTGACTCTGTGTTTGTTTATTCCATGTGTAACTCTGTGTTGTTGTTTGTGTCGCACTGCTTTGCTTTATCTTGGCCAGGTCGCAGTTGTAAATGAGAACTTGTTCTCAACTAGCCTACCTGGTTAAATAAAGGTGAAATAAAAAAACATTTTAAAATGGAAAGTCACTGAGATTTTCAGTAAGGCCATTCTACTTCCAATGTTTGTCTATGAAGATTGCATGGCTGAGTGCTCGATTTTATACACCTGTCAGCAATGGGTGTGGCTGAAATAGCCAAATCCACTAATTTGGGGTGTCCACATACACTATATATACACACACAAATGTATCAGTGTAACACCCTAGGCTAGAAGCTTGCTGCAGTCCCTAGGCCACAGACAGGTGTGGCTACAGTATGCCGTCACCACAAAGTGTCTGATTGATTTTGGGGTGAATCACTATTGAAACCTGCTGGGGCAAAAGGCTAAAGGCTAAGGGCTTGCTGCTCTCCACGGAGCAGGTCACAGGTGTTATCACAAAGCAGTAGAGTACTGTAATAGTACTGTAACTCAGAAATGATCCCAACATAATCCCCAGCAGTTTACCGTCACATGCAATCTCTGGATTCCTCTTCTGGCAAACAACCTTCTGGGTTTCACCTGGTTCCACAGCTCTGTTGGAAAGAACAAAGGAATAATCATAAGAAACCTCCTCAATTCCGATTAGAGATTACAACATTCTGGGGTTGGAGTAAATCAAATAACAAGAATTACCGTCCAAAAATATAGTGAAACGCCAAACAGCATAATAGGTAACAGATGTTATTGTTATTATTGATCACTTCACTTATAGAAGTTGTCAGCCATGGCAGCAAGGTTAACAAATGGAAATTGTGTGCTTTTGTAGTGTGTGTCTATCACCAATAACTAGCAGAACCTTTGTATATCTTCATCATTCCTGTCACAAATCATGGCCCATTTAAATGTAGCAGGGTGTAACCAGAGATTTCTGTTACATGCATTTGAAATACCTATTTCAAATACTTTTGGGTATTTTGCATTTCACTGGCCTGAACTATAATCCAATGTATTTTGTAACAAGATATGTTTCAAAAGTAAACTAAATAAACTACATACCACAGTCATAAACCCTGTTTCCATCCACAGTTTTTATGCAAGTAAAGTGATTTTAAAAAACTTTAAAAATCAAAACAGCTGTGATGGAAATACGATGTTTCGGTGTAATTTCATAAATGCAGACAGAATTTGTTTGTTCGATATGGTGGGATCTTTTTGTGTCGGTAAAATGTATTATGCGGGAAATGGTGGTGGAAATGCCTTTATGCGCAAATATTGATACAATAACCATCATATCGAAGTAAATTGAGTCACACAATGATATGGTCTGTGGTCCTCCCACTGACTTCGGAAACCATGCAGTTTATTAGGCTACAGATTAAATAAATTATGATGAACTTCAAAGAGTGGTGAAAGTGCAAGGTGATGCGATTGATGCTCTTTTCCAATACATATCGAGGGTCTTATTCTGATGGCATGATCATTGATGCTTGGCTGCTGTTTGACAAATAAAAATATTCTTGCCCTTTTGCACATAATCATCTCATCATGTAGGCTATACGTGCACTCCAGCAATCTAGCTGGCTATCTGCGTGCTGTTGGCTAGAGCGCAGGTGCCAATACCAGAGTGGGCACACTTGCTAAATAATGCCATTTTCTGTGAGAAAACCATTAGTCGAGTTGATATTAATATTCAGAACCACATTCCTGTAAAGATTAGAGTTAAATACTGTTGAAGTAATATGGCTACAGGTTCATCTGCCTCACATAAAGCCCATTCTTGTGGGAAGCTGCTATATACCACCAAGTGCTAATAGTCAGTATCTGGATAACATGTGTGAAATGCTTGATAATGTACGTGATATCAACAGAGAGGAATATTTTCGGTGCGATTTAAATATTGACTGGCTTTCATCAAGCTGCCCACTCAAGAAAAAGCTTCAAACTGTAACCAGTGCCTGCAACCTGGTTCAGGTTATCAGTCAACCTAGCAGTGTAGTTACAAACAGCACAGGAATTTAAATCAACATGTATTGATTACATCTTTACTAATGCTGCAGAAATGTGCTTGAAAGCATTATCCAGATCCATCAGATGTAGTGATCACAATACAGTAGCCATATCTATGAAAATCAAAGTTATAAAGGCTAAGCCTATTATAGTGTATAAAAGGTCATACAATATATTTTATAGGGATTCCTATGTTGGGGATTTAAATATTTGTTGTTCGATGGTGTGTAATGAGGAGCAAACAGATGTTGCTGTAATGAGTGTGCTGAGAGTCGGGAAGCAAGTTCAGGGAGTGAGTGTTTAAATAAACAATGAACACGAAACAAATGCACCTATATGAAAACAGAATCAATAACACCTGAGGAAAGAACCAATGGGAGGGACAGATATAGGGAAGATAATCAAGGAGGTGATGGAGTCCAGGTGATTGTCATGAGGTGCAGGTGCGCGAGACGATGGTGACAGGTGTGCAGGATAATCAGCAGCCTGATGACCTAGAGGCCGGAGAGGGAGTATATGTGACAGTTGCACTTGACACACTTATGAAATTACTTATTCCAATGACTAATAAGCATGCACCCATTAAGAAAATGAATGTAAAAACTGTTAAATCCAAGTAGATAGATGAGGAATTGAATAATTGTATGGTTGAGAGGGATGAGGCAAAAGGAATGGCAAATAAGTCTGGCTGCACTTCCGATTGGCAAACTTACTGCAAATTGAGAAATCATGTGACTAAACTGAATGAAAAGAAGAAACTACACTATGAAACAAAGATAAATGACAAAAGAAGCTTTGGAGCGCCTTCAATTACATTTTTGGAAAAAAGGCCAACTCAGCGCCATCATTCATTGAATCAGATGGCTCATTCATCACAAAACCAATTGATATTGTCAACTACTTTAATTATTTTTTCATTGTCAAGATCAGCAAATTTAAGCATGACATGCCACTAACAAACGCTGACACTACACATCCAAATATATCTGACCAAATTATGAAAGACAAGAATTGTAATTTTCATAAAGTGAGTGTGGAAGAGGTGAAAAAATATATACAGTTTATCAACAACGACAAGGCAACGGGGTCTGAAGACTTGGATGGAAAATTACTGAGGATAATAGCGGACGATATTGCCACTCCTATTTGCCATATCTTCAATTTAAGCCTACTAGAAAGTGTGTGCCCTCAGGCCTGGAGGGAAGCTAAAGTAATTCCGCTACCTAAGAATAGTAAAGCCCCCTTTACTGACTCAAATAGCCGACCTATCAGCCTGTTGCCCAACCCTTAGTAAAGTTTTGGAAAAAATTGTGTTTGACCCGATCCAATGCTATTTTACAGTAAACAAATTGACAGACTTTCAGCACGCTTATAGGGAAGGATATTCAACAAGCACAGCACTTACACAAATGACTGACGATTGGCTGAGAGAAATTGATTATAAAAAGATTGTGGGGGCTGTTTTGTTACAATTCAGTGCAGCTTTTAACATTATCAATCATAGTTTGCTGCCAGAAAAACATGTGTTATGGCTTACACCCCCTGCTATATTGTGGATAAAGAGTTACCGGTCTAACAGAACACAGAGGGTGTTCTCAAATGGAAGCCTCTCCAACACAATCCAGGTAGAATCAGGAATTCCCCAGGGCAGCTGTCTAGGCCCCTTACTTTTTAAAATCTTTACTAACGACATGTCACTGGCTTTGAGTAAAGCCAGTGTGTCTATGAATGTGGATGATTCAACACTATACACATCAACTATTACAGCAACTGAAATGACTGCAACACTTAAAGCGCTGCACTTAGTTTCAGAATGGCTGGCAAGGAATAAGTTAGGACTTACTATTTAAAAAACTGAAAGCATTGTATTTGGGACAAATCATTCACTAAACCTCAACTAAATCTTGTAATAAATAATGTGTAAATTGAGCAAGTTGAGATGACTAAACTGCTTGGAATAACCCTGGATTGTTAAGATTTTTTATTTCACCTTTATTTAACCAGGTAGGCCAGTTGAGAACAAGTTCTCATTTACAACTGCGACCTAGCCAAGATAAAGCAGTGCGACAAAAACAACACAGACTAACACATGGGATAAACAAACGTACAGTCAATAACACAATAGAAAATCTGTATACAGTGTGTGCAAATTCAGTAAGGAGGTAAGGCAATAAATAGGCCATAGTGGCAAAGTAATTACAATTTAGCAATTAACACTGGAGTGATAGATGTGCAGATGAGGATGTGCAAGTAGGAATACAGGTGTGCAAAAGAGCAGAAAACAAATATGGGGATGAGGTAGGTAGTTGGTTGGATGGGCTATTTACAGATGGGCTGTGTACAACTGCAGCGATCGGTAAGCTGCTCTGACAGCCGATACTTGAAGTTAGTGAGGGAGATATAAGTCTGGGGAAAAGTCAGACCATAACAAAGTGCTGTGGTACCTTCTTCACAGCACTATCCTACAGGCTCTAGTTTTGTCGTACCTGGACTACGGTTCAGTCATGTGGTCAGGTGCCACAAAGAGGGACTTAGGAAAATTGCAATTGGCTGGCCCTTGGATGTACACAGAGAGCAAACATTAATAATATGCATGTCAATCTCTCCTGGCTCAATGTAGAGGAGAGATTGACTTAATCACTACTTGTATTTGTGAGAGGTATTGACATGTTGAAAGCACCCAGCTGTCTGTTTAAATGACTAGCACACAGCTCAGACACCCATGCATACCCCACAAGACATGTCACCAGAGGTCTCTTCACAGTCCCCAATTCCAGAACAGACTATGAGGAGGCGCACAGCACTACATAGAGCCATGACAACATGGAACTCTATTCTACATTAGGTAACTGATGCAAGCAGTAGAATCAGATTTAAAAAAACAGATACAAATACACCTTATGGAACAGCAGGGACTGTGAAGCAACACAAACACATGCATACACACACACACACACAATAACATGAAATTACCTTTTGCGGTTAAATTCCCATGTACCAAATAAAAAATACATGTTAAGTGAGTTTCCATCGCATTTTCAACTCTACATCGTATTTGTATTTATTATGGATCCCCATTAGCTGCTGCCAAGGCAGCAATTAAGGCAATTATACAACATTACAATACATTCATTATAGAATTCACAACACACTCAGTGTGTACCTTCAGGCCCATACTCCACTGCCAGATATCTACAACACAAAATCCGTGTGAATAGTGCGTGCACTAAGTGATCACACAGCCTTTTTCTGCAACAAGTACATTTGATGGAAACACATCTCTGGTGGGAAAATGCACATATTGTTTTTATGCAGATTTTAGAATATTTTTATTAAAATCTGTCGCCAATTGGATGCAAACCTAGCTATAGCAAGTAAAAAAAAGAATTGTACCGTTACTGAGAATGTTGTTGTAGTGAAAGTGTGTACTTGCAAATGTATTTTGAAAATACAAAATACCTAAAATAACTATTTTGATTAAATACAATACTTTACAAAAGTATTTGGTATTTATTTTTATACATTGTTCTTTCAAGTCTTTTGTAATAGTAACAAGATAGTATCTTTGCTCATCTCTGAATGTAACGGAGTGAGTGAGCAGCAGCGTCTCAGAGAGAAAAGTGCTTGAGAGGGAAACTCTGTGTTGAGGTGGCAGACCTGGGTTCAAATAACATTTAAATATGTTGAGTTTAGCCTACCATATGTGGCAAATTGGTTTTACAATTTGGGACTATTCTATTGGTGTATTACCCCTGGCAAAGTCAAGAAGCAGATTTTTTTTGAATGTGATTTCGAATAGTATTTGAAGCCAAGTCTGGTGCATTGTGGCTTTGGATGATTAGGCGACCTGCCACTAAGATGGTCATGACATGCTGTGACCTAAGAACCTGCTTAGGTCAAAGCTGGTCAGAGCAGGAGGGATATGTGTAGACTCTGGGGGATGTATTGCTATACAAGGTTCAAGGGTTTTTATTAGTCACATTTACAATAAACATGACATTTGTTACCCCAGTGCAAAACAGTCTACATTACAAATACATAATGTACTGCAATAAATCTAGTCCAGGGCTCTCCAAACCTGTTCTTGGAGAGCTCTCCTCCTGTAGGTTTTCCCTCCAACCCCAGTTGTAACTAACCCGATTCAGTTTATCCACCAGCTAATTATTAGAAAGAGGTGTGCTAGATTTGGGTTGGAGTGAAAACCTAGAGTATGGTAGCTCTCCAGCAACAGCAATATTCATTTTCAAAATGAAAATCCCTTGCATGTAAATTATTGACAGGATGATTTGGTAGGCTACTGAACAGTGTACTGAATTAAAAATGTTTAGTAATTGATTCAGGTTACAATTTCTAATGTTTTGAATAAAATATACTTTTTTACCAGTTCAGACAAATATGAAGAACAAAATGTTAGCCAACTAAATGCACACATGCATGGTTAATAGCATATTCATTATTATCTTTCCATTCCTATATATTATCTCCAAAGTGTGATTCCTGACTTCCAGTGGTGGTTGCATTGACAATACATACACACAAAAACAATATATACAGCATGTACACAAGAACAGTGGCAATATATGGCAATGACTTGAACCATACATTGTGCAAAGTTCATAACATGATAACATGCTTTTCTCATCATCAGTCTATATTTATAATTTAGCTAATACAATAAATGTACAACTGATGAGAAAAAAACTATTCGACTTTTGGATGACGAATTAAGGGGAATGAAGCTAGGATAGACTACTCACCTATTTCCTTGGCCGTAAAATCATTTGATGACAAATTATTGTCGGTCCTTTTAATTTTAACAAGATGTGTCTTGTCACGCGCTGCAAGCCTACAGTTGACAGCTGCAAATTGAAGAAGGCAAATACATAATATCGCAAGCTTCATTTCGATTCCACTCAAATATTCTTAATGTGGGGAGAAACAAAAATGAGCGTTATTAGATCAATTAAGACTGCAGAAATGTCGACGCCATAAAACAGCAAAATATCGCTCCTCACTCTTGGACATATAGTCTCGTCGTCAACATTATTTGGTTCTTCGAGACAAAAGTAATACTTTATAAACCAGAATCTTGTTCCCGCATCCGCCCACCTCCTTCGTATTTCCATAAGTGAGAGCAAGAGACCATCTGGACACTGAAATCTTGGCTCAGCGATCATAGTAAAGTACCCACCTGAGGATATTCAGAGACAGTTTTATTCTGGATATTCACTGAACAAAAATATAAACACAACATGTAAATTGCTGGTCCCATGCCTCATGAGCTGAAATAAAGGGTCTCTCAAATTTTTAGCACACATTTGTTCACATCCCGTAGTGAGCATTTTATCCCTTGTCAAGATAATCCATCCACCTGACAGGTGTGGCATATCAAGAAGCTGATTAAACAGGATGATCATTACACAGGTGCACCTTTTTTAAAGTTATGAACAACTTCTTATTTTCAATGACAGCTTAGGAACAGTTCTGCAGATTTTTACATTGTCAGCTCAGAGATTTGATCTCACAACCTTCCAGCTACTAGTCCAACACTCTAACCACTAGGCTACCTGCCACCCTGCCTTGTGCTGGGAACAATAAAAGGCCACTCTAAAATATGCAGTTTTGTAACATAACACAATGTCGCAGATGTCTCAAGTTTTGAGGACGCGTGCAATTGGCATGCTGACTGCAGGAATGTCCACCAGAGCTGTTGCCAGATAATTTAATGTTCCTTTCTCTACCATGAGCCGCCTCCAACGTCGCTTTAGAAGTACGTCAAACCGGCCTCACAACCGCAGACCAAGTGTAACCACGCCAGCCCAGGACCTCCACTCCCGGATTCTTCACCTGCGAGATCGTCAGGGGTGTGGGGGGTGTGGAGGAGTAATTACGTCTGTAATAAATCCCTTTTATCATTCTGATTGGTTGGGCCTGGCTCCTCAGTGGGTCGGCCTTGTCCCAAGTGGGTGGGCCTATGCCCTCCCAGGCCCACCAATGGCTGCGCCCCTGCCCAGTCATTTGAAATCCATATATTATGGCCTAATGAACTTATTTCAATTGACTGATGTCCTTATATGAACTGTAACTCAGCAAAATCCAAAATAGGGGAGGGTTGTCTTTCAAAACAAAATTGCTATGGGGAGGGTTGTGTGTTTTTTTGGGGGGGGGAGGGGGCACAGGGGAGGGTAGCGCGTTTTTTCCCCTGGTTTACATTTGCTCTTATGCTTGTATTTTACTTATATACAATTGATTGACTTATTTTTGATATTACCCTAATAAAGTTTAGAAATGTTTGTGAAGGTTTGGTATGGTATGGTTATTATTAAGCTTTAGCTACTGCAGGCCTATGATATTGTGACGTTTGCTGTTTTCACGATCTTATAACTTTGATAGCTTAAATAAAAAACGGACTGAGAGGGAAATAAAGATAATGCAACAGGCGTTTTAATGTTACACTGCACTGGGTAACAGGGAGCTGCACAAAACAACCAACCTAGCCTGAACTAGCTAGCCATAATCCACAGTCCAGCAGGAGGTATCTCCCCGAGACATAAACATGACAGAGACAAAATGTGGCTCTTCCCACTAGTTATATCCTCACAAAACCAATGAGTAGCCCCCACTCTCGGTTACCATGACAACCCCATAAACAATGAACGTGGCTGGTGCTGCCAGGTTGGGGCAGGGTCTGCCCACCCTAAAGCCCCCTGAGGATCATTACATTGCTCACCTCTCAAGTCCTCGTCCCCAAGGATAAAGTCTCTGAACCGACCAGGGGTCTCCTTGAACGCTGTGGCCTCCAGGTTGGAGCAATGGGGGTAGGTGGTGAAGGGTGCCCAGCTCTGAGTGAGAGAGGGGCACCAGTGCCCCCCATCGGGGTTACCACTTCACCCCGGAAGTGGCTCTGATGTTGCCGGGGAACTGCCGGTGAGGCCTTCCGACACATTGGTGACTGGGGGGGTTCAATGGGTCAGGGGCTCATCCATAGGCCAGTTCTTTAGGGGTTCTAAGCTCCCGACCCAACATGAGAAGCGCAGGGGTGCATCCCGTAGAATCTTGC
Organism: Salmo trutta; assembly: GCF_901001165.1. Classification (NCBI taxonomy): domain Eukaryota; kingdom Metazoa; phylum Chordata; class Actinopteri; order Salmoniformes; family Salmonidae; genus Salmo; species Salmo trutta. The sequence continues at coordinate 23,426,223 of NC_042958.1, forward strand.
ACCATGCTACAACATGCCAGGAGGACTAATGACAGCTGGACATCCTAGTCTTTTTGGTCTCAGGCGGTAATGAGGTCCAGCTGTGCACCCAGGGTGTGCTATAATCCCTCTACCAGTCCATCACTTTGTGGGTGAATAGGGGTGGTTCTGATTTTATGAATCCTGAGTATCGGACACATTTCAGCGAAGACCTTGGACTCGAAGTTCCCGACGAAGGACTGAGGGCTGAATATGTCCCCACCAAGGTGTCAGCCACCGTCTCTGCTTCCTGGTTTGGTAGTACATAGGCCTCTGGCCACTTTGTGAAGCAGTCGATCGCCACAAGGATGAAGCAATTACCATTGGTGGTTTTCGGGAATGGGCCCAGCACATCCACGGCGATCTGGTCCATGGGAGCACCAACTCCGTGTTGCTGCAAGGGGGCTTGCAATCGACCTTGGGGGTCTTTTTTGGCTGTGCATGAATCACAGCAATGGCAGTAATCCTCCACATCTGGTCTACATTGTCCCCAGGAGAAGGATTGGCGTATTAAGAAAGGGTGTTTTGAATACGGATGTTAACCTTCCTGGATATAACCTTTTCGGCAAGACAGATCTTCCAAAGGTGGGGGAGTGGCAATCTTTACCAAGGATGCTCAGTTGTCTCCACCAAGTCTGTCCCCAAACAATTTGATTTGTTGGTTTAAGCATTAAACTTTCAAATAGCTTTTCGTTGACTATTGCTGGGTGTTATCGTCCTCCATTAGCACTGGCCTGTACCCTACCTGCCCTATGCTCTCTCCTGGCCCCTTACACTAAGTCTTAATTTGTCCTGCTAGGTGACCTAAACTGGGACATGCTTAAACCACCTGACCAAGTCCTAAAGCAATGGGACTCCCTAAATCTTTCTCAGATTATGACCAATCCCACAAGGTAGGACTCCAAACACCCAGAAAAGGGTTCTCTCCTCGATGTTATCCTCACAAATAATCCTGATAGGTACCAGTCTGGTGTTTTCTGTAATGACCTTAGTGATCACTGTTTTACAGTCTGTGTTTGAAATGGCTGCTCAGTGAAACGTCCTGTTCTGATTTGTCATAGATGCTGGCTAAAAAACTTTAATGAGCAAGCCTTCCTTCATGACCTGGCCTCTGTAAATTGGTATAGAATCAGCTTGATCCCCTCTGTCGAAGAAGCTTGGACCTTCTTTTTTGATATCTTCAGTGATATTGTTAACAAACACGCACCCATAAAGAAAATAAGAATTAAAAACAGGTTCAGCCACTGGATCGACCGTGATCTTGCAGAGTTACTCCACCTCAAGAATTGCATTTGGAGAAAGGCTTGGCACACGCATACTCAGGCTGACTGGTTCTCGTTCAGGCAAATGAGAAATAAGTGCACTCAGGCTATCCGGAAGGCCAAAGTTAGTTACTTTAAGGAGCAGTTCTCTCTCTGTGGGTCTAACCTCAAGAAGTTCTGGAAAACGGTTAGACCTGGAGAATTAACCCTCCTCCTTACAGCTGCCCATGTCCCTTAAAACCTCTTGACGCACGTTAAGGCCAGGGGGCGCTATTGCAAATTTTGAAAGAAATACGTGCCCATTTTAAACGGCCTAGGATATGCATATAATTAGTAGATTTGGATAGAAAACACTCCAACGTTTCTAAAACTGTTTGAATGGTGTCTGTGAGTATAACAGAACTCATATGGCAGTCAAAACCCTGAGACAAATCCTAACAGGAAGTGGAAATCTGATTTGTGGAATCACTTTCAAGCCTTTGCCTATGAAACACACCATGAGTTAGGATTCATTTAGCACTTCCTGAGGCTTCCACTAGATGTCAACAGTCTTTACAAAGTGGTTTGAGTCTTCTCCTGTAAAAACGGACCGAACGAGAGGCCTGGAAAGTTTGTCATAGGGGGAGGGCCATTACTAGAGAGTGCCTGTGGGTACTCTCTCGTTCCGAAATGTTTAATAAGACAATGCAATCGTCCGCCTTGAATATTATTGAAGTTCTGATTGAAAAAGGCCCTAAAGATTTATGTTATACAATGTTATACAACATTTTTGCACATTCATGAGGACAAGTCCCGCGCGCTTCGTACATTTTGTGTAGCCTTCGGAACGCGCTAACAAGAAGGAGCTATTGGGACATAAATTATTAACTTTTTCGAACAAAACTACATTTGTTGTGGACCTGGGATTCCTGGAAGTGCCTTCTGATGAAGATAATCAAAGGTAAGTGAATATTTACAATAGTATATTTGATTTTAGATGGTTCCAAGATGGCGCTAACCTGTATCGCCTAGCCTATTTTTCTGAGCATAGCACCCCGTTTATTGCAAAGTGTGATTTCCCAGTGAAGTTATTTTTAAATCTGGCAATGCGGTTGCATTCACGAGATGTTAATCTATAATTCTTTGAATGACAATATTATATTTTACCAATGTTTTCGATTAGTAATTTTGTAAATTGTAGCGCTGATTCACCGGAAGCATTTGAGGGAAAATCACACGCCGATGTAAAATGCTGTTTTATATATAAATATGAACTTTATCGAACAAAAGAATGCATGTATTGTGTAGCATGATGTCCTAGGAGTGTCATCTGATGAAGATTGTCAAAGGTTAGTGCTTCATTTAGCTGTGTTTTGGTTATTTGTGATGCATGTGGTTGGTCGGAAAATGGCGGTGTGGCTATTGTGTCGATGTACTCTCCTAACATAATGTAATGTTTTGCTTTCACTGTAAAGCCCTTTTGAAATCGGGCAACGTGGTTCGATTCAGGAGAAGTGTATCTATAAAATGGTGTAAAATAGTCCTATGTTTGAGAAACAGAAATTATTAGATTTGGTAAAGAATATGGCGCTCTGATTTTTCGCTGGATGTTGATCCTGAATACGGGATCAGCACATCAAGAGGATGTGGTTGTTACTGACAAGAAGCACATGGCTGAGCTCTTTAATCACCACTTCATTAGGTCAGGATTCCTATTTGACTCAGCCATACCTCCTTGCCCATCCAAGATTTCCTCATCTCCCACCCCTTCTAATGCGACAAGCCCCGATGCTCCTCCCTCTTTTTCCTCTGCCCCGCTACAAAGTTTCTCCCTGCAGGCAGTCACTGAGTCCGAGGTGCTAGAAGAGCTCCTTAAACTTGACCCCAAAAAAACATCTGGTTCAGATGGTTTAGAGCCTTTCTTCTTTAAGGTTGCTGCCCTTATAATCTCCAAGCCTATCTCTGACCTTATTAACCTGTCTCTCCTCTCTGGGGAGGTACCCATTGCTTGGAAGGCAGCCACGCTTAGTCCGTTATTTAAAGGGGAGATCAAGCTGATCCTAACTGTTATAGGCCTATTTGTATTTGGCCCTGTTTATCAGAAGTGTTGGAAAAACTTGTCAATAATCAACTGACTGGCTTTCTTGATGTCTATAGTATTCTCTCTGGTATGCAATCTGGTTTCCGCTCAGGTTATGGATGTGTCACTGCAACCTTAAAAGTCCTCAATGATGTCACCATTGCCCTTGATTCTAAGCAATGTTGTGCTACTATTTTGATTGACTTGGCCAAAGCCTTTGATAAGGTAGACCATTTCATTCTTGTGGGCAGGCTAAGGAGTATTGGTGTCTCTGAGGGGTCATTGGCCTGGTTTACTAACTACCTCTCTCAAAGAGTGTAGTGTATAAAGTCAGAACATTTGCTGTCTCAGCCACTGCCTGTCACCAAGGGTGTACCCCAAGGCTCGATCCTAGGCCGCACGCTCTTCTCAATTTACATCAACAACATAGCTCAGGCAGTAGGAAGCTCTCTCATCCAGTTATATGCAGATGAGACAGTCTTATACTCAATTGGCCCCTCCCTGGAGTTTGTGTTAAGCACTCTACAACAAAGCTTTCTTAGTGTCCAACAAGCTTTCTCTGCCCTTAACCTTATTCTGAACACCTCCAAAACAAAGGTAATGTGGTTTGGTAAGAAGAATGCCCATCTCCTTACAGGTGTGATTACTACCTCAGAGGGTTTTGAGCTTGAGGTAGTCACCTCATACAAGTACTTGGGAGTATGGCTAGATGGTACACTGTCCTTCTCTCAGCACATATCAAACCTGCAGGCTAAAGTTAAATCTATAAAGGGAAAGGTTTCCTCTATTGTAATCATTCCTCTTTCATCCCAGCTGCAAATCTAACCCTGATTCAGATGACCATCTTAAAAACGCTAGATTATGGAGACGTAACTTATAGATCGGCAAGTAAGGGTGCTCTCAAACGGCTACATGTCTTTACCATTCGGCCATCAGATTTGCCACCAATGCTCCTTATAGGACACATCACTGCACTCGATATTCTTCTGTAAACTGGTCATCTCTGTATACCTGTCGCAAGACCCACTGGTTGTTGCTATTTTTTAAACCCTCTTAGCCCCCCCCCCTAAGTGAGATACCTCCTGCAGCCCTCATCCTCCACATACAACACCCGTTCTGCCAGTCATATTCTGTTAAAGGTCCCCAAAGCACACACATCCCTGGGTCGCTCGTCTTTTCAGTTCACTGCATCTAGAGACTGGAACGAGCTGCAACAAACACTCAAACTGGACAGTTTTATCTCAATCTCTTCATTCGAAGACTCAATCATGGACACTCTTAACTCTCAACACTCTCCCCGATGCCTTGAGATGGATGAAATCATACCTAGAAGGCAGAACTCAGTGTGTCAGAGTGAGGAATGAGCTGTTGCCCACTCTTAGCTATGATGTGGGCGTGCCCCAAGGGTCAATACTGGGGCCCCTCCTGTTCAGCCTGTACATGAATGATCTGCCTTCTGTCTGTACTGGGTCTGAAGTTCAAATGTATGCAGATGATACAGTGATATATGTGCATGCAAAGAGCAAACAACAATCTGCACAAGAACTCACTACTGTAATGATCCAGGTTACAAAGTGGCTCAGTGACTCGTGTTTGCATCTCAATGTGAAAAAAACTGTCTGCATGTTCTTCACAAAGAGGGCAACAGATGCTACTGAGCCAGATGTCTATATGTCAGGGGAGAAGCTCCAGGTGGTATCTGATTTTAAGTACCTTGACATCATACTTGATTCCAACCACTCTTTTAAAAAGCAGGTGAAAAAGGTAATTCAAATAACCAAATTCAACCTAGCTAATTTACGATTTATACAAAATTGTTTGACTACAGAGGTAGCAAAACTGTACTTCAAATCTATGATACTCCCCCACTTAACATACTGCTTGACTAGTTGGGCCCAAGCTTGCTGTACAACATTAAAACCCATTCAGTCTGTCTACAAACAGGCTCTCAAAGTGCTTGATAGGAAGCCCAATAGCCATCATCACTGTTACATCCTCAGAAAGCATGAGCTCCTGAGTTGGGAAAATGTTGTGCAATACACCGAAGCATGTCTTGTATTCAAGATCCTAAATGGCCTGGCTCCCCCTCCACTCAGTATTTTTGTTAAACAGAAAACCCAAACATATGGCAGCAGATCCATAAGGTCTGCCATGAGAGGTGACTGTATAGTTCCCTTAAGGAAAAGCACCTTTTGTAAATCCACTTTCTCTGTGAGAGCTTCCCATGTCTGGAATACACTGCCATCAGACACACATAATTGCACCACCTATCACACTTTCACAAAATACATGAAGACAATGCTAAAGGTCAATCAGATTTGTGAACATAATCCCTAGCTGTGTATTGTTGCTTTCCATGTTGTCTGTTGCCTGCAGCTTGTGAGGTGTGGAAACACTTTGTTGCTTTTATGGAATTTGTCTTGTTGCTTTTTGTTCTATGTTGCTCTGTCTGTATGCTATGTCTTGCTTGTCCTATGTTGCTCTGTCTGTATGCTATGTCTTGCTTGTCCTATGTCGCTCTGTGTGTGCTCACTGCTCAATGATTGTCTGTATTGTAATTGTTTTTAATAACCTGCCCAGGGACTGCGGTTGAAAATTAGCCGGCTGGATAAAACCAGCACTTTTAATGAAACGTTGATTAATGTGCACTGTCCCTGTAAAAATAAAATAAACTCAATAAATAAATAAACTCAATAAACTTACTGACAGTTGTGGCTGCTTTGCGTGATGTATTGTTGTCTCTACCTTCTTGCCCTTTGTGCTGTTCTCTGTGCCCAACAATGTTTGTACCCTGTTTTGTGCTGCTACTATGTTGTGTTGCTACCATGTCGTTATCATGTTGTGTTGCTATCATGCTGTGTTGTCATGTGTTGCAGCCATGCTATGTTGTTCTTAGGTCTCTCTTTATGTAGTGTTGTTTTGTATCTCTCTTGTCGTGATGTGTGTTTTGTCCTATATTTTTATTTAATTTATTTTTATTTTTAATCCCAGCCCCCATCCCCGCAGGAGGCCTTTTGCCTTTTGGTGTAAGGATTTGTTCTTAACTGACTTGCCTAGTTAAATTTAAGGTTAAATAACATTTACAAACAATTAAAAAAGCTTCCAGAAAAACAGTTGCTTTTAAACTAGGGATTTCATGGCTACTTGAGGGTAAGCAGTAATTCTGCTCATAGATTATGCACAAATGAACTACGCATTGACACATCCATCCCAAAGCAGGAGGTTTAAAAAAATACTTAGAAGTCACCAAAGTTCCAGAGCATGTCTTTAGCTAATACAATCTGTGCGTTCCTAAATAGTGTTATTAGAATTTATTTTTGATATAGTACAGATAAGCTCTAGCAATATTTTCGTTGTAAGACTCCATCCTCCAAACTTGTCTGTAGTGTTTTGTTTCCTGTTGAAACAGTTATATTCCAATTACGAAGAGGCAAATCTTCCTACAGACTTATGAAATCTTATAAAAACGACTCCTTAGATAAACAAGGATCTTAAAGATATGTCTACACCAGTTTGTTTATTTTAAAACCTGCAAGATGTTATCATTAGCTTGTGGCTCCCCATTTATTTAGGGGAAAAACTGTTCCCAGGCCTGCCTCGCTCCACTTCCTTATCTTCAGCAATAATGTAAATCACCCACGTGCAGAGCTGTGCTCAGACTAATCTCTCTCTCTCTCTCTCTCTCTCTCTCTCTCTCAATTTACTTCAATTTAAAGGGCTTTATTGGCATGAGAACATGTGTTTACATTTCCAAAGCAAGTGAAATAGACAATAAACAAAAGTTATATAAACAATGAAAAATGAATAGTAAACATTACACTCACAAAAGTTCCAAAGGAATAGAGACATTTCACATGATAGATATATATTATGGCTATCTCTCTCTCTCTCGCTCTCTTTTTCTCTCTCTCTGGTAGGAGGGAGAAATCAAAGAGAGTTAAAATAGGTTGCATTGATATGTCACTCTGCCTAGTTACCTCCTCTTATGATGTCCAAAGAAATCATCACAGCTTAGGAGAAATATAGTTGTTCATTTCCTGGCCAAAACCTCTGGTCACATTTGATAAGTTAATCACGTAAAAGAAGACAAAAGATCACTACATGAGAAGAGGGAGGGAGTTAATGAGGTTCAACTCAACATGGTACTCAGGGCATGAGACATATTTAGTACATACAATGTTTTAGTCAGCACTGAAATTGGAAGGTTTGGGGTACAATCCAGGGTTGAGTCATACCAAAGACCAAATAGGACCTGATGCCTCTGCTTGGCACCGAACATTAAGGAGATGGATTGAGGGTAAGGCCCTGCAATAAACTAGCATCCTGTGGTGTATTTGTGCATTAAGCTACCGCATGCTACAGACACAGGAAATAGGCTCCTGCCCTTGTCCACTGGCTTGAACAAGGCTTACTACTACAATGTTATAGATTGCTTCAGATATTACTCTATCTCTTTTACCCTACTACATGCACTTTGGCACTTTAAAACCTTTCATTTTGTATGCCCCCAAAAATAAAGATCTGATACCAGATAACTCCTCCTACTGCAGATGTTAACAGACATGATTTTCCTGAATAAAGAGGGGTGTCTTTAATAAAGACTATGTACTATGTACTATGCATAAATCGCTCCTCCATTTCCTGGTTGCTAAAAGTATAGTGTAGAGAATCATTGTACCATCTAAACCGCTGTGATATAACTTTTCGATAACCAAAAATATTGTATTTTCAGCTGTTTGAAGCTGGTGTACAAAACCGGAAGTTAAAGATGCAAAAATGTAATGTAAGCACGTGAAGCATAGAAATAGAACAGATCTACCACTTCTTACACTTGCTTTCAATGAGAATGACATTCTTAAACTAACATTTCTTTGTGAATTTGGTCTGGTCGCCCAAAAAGTTACATATTGCAGCTTTAAGTAGTTGAACATCTTACAGATGGTTTGACAGCTTTGGATTGTAGAGAATAACATTACACAGGAATTGAAAGTGGTATTTCCTGTTCATTATTCAGGTTTGTGTACGATAAATGAAGAGATGTGTATTTGGTGGTGCTGAGCCCTTTCCTCTCAGAAAATTGATGTCATTATTCAACAACAACGCAGGCAGATCCAGGTTGCAGCACCAGCAGTTGTCTGTATGTATTCCCCATACTGTTCCCACCAACCAGGCTGAATTCATATTTTGAAATCCCTCTTTAACTTGTTATGCATTTTAGTCATGGTAACCTCTTTATTAAGTATGATTTATTCTTTCCACATGAATTACCACATAGTATAATCTTAGGTGAAGGCACATAAGATACAGAAGGCTGTTCATATGTCCACATATTGTATTTATTAATAAATGAATAAATGAATGAATGAATGAATGAATGAATGATGGATGGGTGGAAACAGTGAAAATGTGTTATATGCATTAGAGGAACAGTTTGACAGGAAATGATATATTGATCATACATAATTATTTATTTTATTTATTTATTTAACCTTTATTTACTAGGCAAGTCAGATAAGACCAAATTCTTATTTACAATGACGGCCTACCCCGGCCCATGATATGGAGTCATATTTCATATACATAAATGGGATTAAGTGATATAACAAAGAGTAGCAACTAGCAATGTGCCGTTTATTTTCTATCCCCCCTTGTGATCTTATGTGAAGTTAATGTGGTAATATCACAAAAAGCAACATGTGATAACACGAAACTACACACGTGAAAACATGATCCCATATAACACGGGTATGCAACATTACAGCCGTTTTTCACATGTTGTTTTAGTCAGCACTGACATTGGAAGGTTTGGAGTACAATTCAGAGTTGAGTCATACCAAAGACCAAATGGGACCCAATGCCTCTCTGCTTGGCACCCAACATTAAGGAGATGGATTGAGGGTAAGGCCCTGCAATAAACTAGCGTCCTGTGGTGTATTTGTGAAAAAGATCACATGCAAATCCGATTTTTACATATGAAGGTTTTTCACATGCGAAAATGCAATTCCGCATGTGAGAGTTCGATTTTCACGTGTTTGTAAGTGAATTAAATGATATGGGGTGTAAGTGGTATGCTATTCACGAACAAAAAAATACACGTGAAATTTGCAGTTTCACATGTGAAATAGCTGTTTTCACATGTTGAGCTGAAAATTTCACATGTCAAAAAAAGACACATGAGGTCAGTTGTTCACATGTGAAACCTGTATTACAGTACATTTTGAGTTCACATGTTAACACCGCCTTTTCATGTGAGGAGAACAACATGTTTTCACCTCATGTGAATTTCAGATTCACATGTGAAAATTGAACTCTCACATGTGGAAAAGCATTTTCACCTGTGAAAAACCTTTACATGTGAAAATCAGATTTACATGTGATCTTATGTGAAGTTAATGTGATAACATGCAAAATATCTACTTCCTTAATTAATGACAGTACGATTACATTTGACATGATCACTTTGTACTGCCTTTTCAATATGACCCCATCTGGGGTTCACTGATCTTTCTGCTGCGACACAAAGTCTGTAGGATTCCTCTCTACACCTTCATTACCTATAATACATGTCCGCACTTCACAAAAGAGTGCCATCTGCACTGCTATTTTAGTCACTTACTCTGACTGTAAAGTTGTTTAATGTTGGTGAGGCATATTATTATGTTTTAATGTTGCTCCTGAATCACTATGATAAATATAATTGTTTTTTTGTTTGTTGTGTATTTTTAACAAAGCTGAGATTTACTTTACTTAAATCTGAAGTGTAGGAATACTGGTGAAATCAGTCATTGACACAGACATAGTTGCGGAGCAGGAAGATCGGAATGCCGTGAAGCAAGAGATTGTGAGTTTAAATCTAAGGTGAGGACGTTGAATAATAATTACTGTTATAATAAACATACAATGTAATCACGTATGTCAAAGTGTGTAAAATATGTATGTTTAAAACACTGTATGTTAAAAGCACTGTTTGTGTTTGTATTCTGTGAAATCTCAAGTGAAAAATGTTAATGTCAAAATGAATATCCACATGTGAATCTTCATGTGTAGGGTAGGTAGCCCAGCCACCAAAGTGACTCTTGTCAACTGAATGCTGAAGGTGTTATTATCTTCTCAGGAATTCAGCCTTCTCTGTGCTGCTCTCCAACCCCCATTGTCTCACAGTTCTTTGAAGCGGAGATGCAGTTGTCTTTACATCCTGTAGGTCTGATATCTGATTGGAAGTTAATTTAAAAGTAAAGCTATTGGTCAACAACTCAGATTTTAAATCCAAACAACCTAGATGTTATAAAAGGGACTCAGATTCATTGTCTCTTTCTCTTTGTTACTGACCTGCCGTGATGAGATACACTCTCTCTCGGTTACAATATCTAGCAGACTGATTACTGAAATTAAATCAAATGAAATTGTATTGGTCACATACACGTGATTAGCAGATTAGCAGATGTCATTGCGGGTGTAGTGAAATGCTTGTGTGTTGGTGATGCTGTTGCATCCACGTTTGTTATCTATCTAAAACCTGTTGTCTGGGGAGAACTTTGATGCCATCTATATGGATGTATGATCTCTGTGTTTACTTGTAGTTGTTCAGAGTGAACACTGATGACACTTTATGCAAGGATCTCTTTTGTTCTCTCAGGAATTCTCTCATCTCTATTGTACCAGGCTCAACCCTTCAGGACATCCCACATAGATGCAATCCTCTTCCTAGAGGATGTTGGCTGGTTCAATCTGATTGGATAGCTAATTTATTATCTTTAGTTTGGTCTGTGGATTGGTCAACAATTTATTTTGAAAATTAACAAGTCAGATCTGGTATAAATGAATTGAAAGTATCGCTCTTATCCTGTATCCTGCCCATGGAATAAAGTTGTATGAAAATGCTTCTCTTCTAAGATAACCAGGCCCATGGCCTGAGTAGGTCGGATTAAGCCTGGTTGATGCTTTGCCTTGTAAATTAACCTTAAGATCTGTATGCCTAGAATAATCCCTTGTAATGCTTGTTAATGCTTTGTAACTTAAGTTTATGGCTTGTGTGTGATTTCATTCATTTTACAAAGTTATTAAATAACACTTGCGTTTTGCATTCACTTCTCATGACCATGTCTTGATTTTAGTCAGCTCAACTCATAATACTTGATCACCGACAAACAATTGGCATGCGTAAAGAGATGGAGAAAAACTAATTCTAGAGGTTAGTGTGCATTTGCAAACACCAAAACAGGGAATTGAAGAAAAAGATACCCGTTTCGGGAAACTCTTCTCTGACAAGATGCGTTCCAAAAAAGTTTATTGGGAAAAAGAACATGAGCAAAATGTTGAATATGTTGCCTCCTTAGAGCGAAAGGAGACACTTTTTGAAGCAGCAATGTAAAGTGCTAGAAAAATTGTGTCAAGACACAAGAGCACTGTGCCCACAACTCTGTTGGACCATTCCCAGTGAAATCTCCATTCACACCATGGTGGAAACCCAGTACAATGCGTAAGGTCTCGAAATGTGAGATGTATGGCAAGTACTTTTGCTTTCAATTCCAAGTGAAATTGTCCACAGAGCCATCGATGGTTTTAATAAGCAAGGCACAATTGGCAAACCGCTGTTTGACAATGAAGGCAATGCAGGCATTTTAGAGGTGCTTAAAGCAAACTTGCTCACTCTTCGAGGTCCATCTCAAACAGACTGGACTAGGGTCATGGCATGTAAGCAGGGCACACAATAACTTTTCAAACAGTATGCAGAGTGACTATGGAAACATTTCTATGAATATTCTGGCCATAAAACACCATCACGTGACAATAACATGTTACTAACAATGCTCAAACAAAAAGCAGGCTGGTCTCTATATGTTTTGTTATTTTGATATCAAAACGGAGATTGGAGAAATGGAAAACGTCTTGTTTACGTTTTTCATTACTTAATTTGAAAAAAGAAATTCATAAATTGATTTGTTTTCTAATTTATTGTGTCAAAATTGGACATGGAATAACGGAAAACAAATAACATTTATAACATTTTGGATTTTCGTTTTTTTTTATATGCGGAAGTGCACAACTCACTCATAGAATATTAATGGGCTTAGAGGGTGTATTTACAGCCTATGTTGGCACCACAAAGAAATTATTTGACTGTGTGAGTGTGACAGGAAAATAAAAATGATTATGTTAGCTAAGATGCAGAACTTAATATGAAGTTAGCATGCCAATAGAACAAACTCAACAACAACTTAACAAAGTTGGCTTGCACTACTGAGCTAGCTAGCACTAGCTGGCTAACTAGCACTAGCTAGCCCTAACTGGTTACTGGCTATATTCATGCTAGCTAGTAGTAGCTAGTGGAAGTAAGTTAGTCCATCAACCTGATACAAGATGAAGCTGCCCGGCCAGAGCTATCTGCTGCAGAAAGGTCAGATTTCCCCATTGCTTTTCTGTCCCTAACTTAGCTAGATTTTCTGCCAGCTGATGATGCTTATTGACTGAATAAAAATGAACAGCAGTTACTGTAAATGGTTACCTATCTGGTACTTTGCATAGCTAACGTTGCTATCGCTTACACATACAGTGCATTATGAAAGTATTCAGACCCCTTCACTTTTTCCACATTTTGTTACATTACAGCCTTATTCTAAAATGGATTAAATAAATGGTTTTCTCATCAATCTACACACAATACCTCGTAATGACAAAGCGACTACATTTTTTGTTGTTGTTGCAATTTTATAAAAAATAAAGACAGATATTACCTTATTTAGATAATTATTCAGACCCTTTGCTATGAGACTCGGAATTGGGCTCAGGTGCATCCTGTTTCCATTGATCATCCTTGAAATGTTTCTACAACTTGATTAGAGTCCACCTGTGCTAAATTAAATTGATTGGATATGATTTGGAAAGGCACACACCTGTCTATATAAGGTCCCACAGTTGACAGTGCATGTCAGAGCAAAAACCAAGCCATGAGGTCGAATGAATTGTCCGTAGAGCTCCAAGACAGGATTGTGTCGACGCACAGATCTGGGGAAGGGTACCAAAACATGTCTGCAGCATTCAAGATCCTCAAGAATACAGTGGTCTCCATCATTCTTAAATAGAAGACGTTTGGAACCACCAAGACTCTTCCTAGAGCTGACTGCCTGGTCAAACTGAGCAAATGGAGGAGAAGGGCCTTGGTCAGGGATGTGACCAAGAACCCGATGGTCATTTTGACCGCGCTTAAAAGTTCCTCTGTGGAGATGGGATAACCTTCCAGAAGGACAAGAATCTCTGCAGCACTCCACTAATCATGCCTTTATAGTGGCCAAACAGAAGACACTCCTCAGTAAAAGGTACATGACAGCCTGCTTGGAGTTTGCCAAAAGGCACCTAAAAGACTCTCAGACCATAACAAACAAGACTCTCTGGTCT